>NC_136932.1:59907779-60507779 GCF_949752795.1 Hyperoodon ampullatus
CCAAATAGGAAGGACTAATTTCATGGGGTCAGTGCTGGATCCTGTAAAAACATATACTATTTAAAAATTAATGTTTGATGAGTGCTAAGTCCAAAGTGTCTCAATAGACCAGAAGAGAAAGGGTTTCCAGGAATGGGATTTGGAAAGAGCATAAGGATGAAGTGAGATAAGTCTGTATAAAAAAGAAAAAAAAAATGTAAAGAAGTTCAATTCTAATAAATCAGAAGTAAGTGAACCTTGTTTTCTCCCTGGCACAATTCTCTTTCTGCAGCAGTGTAGCCTGGCTTGACCCAGTACAACAATCTCCTGCTTCTCACCCTTGTACCCTTTCCTCATCCAACCCTATTGCTCTCACTTCTGATAAGAAATACAACACTTATTTTTATGTAGCCAATCTTCAGCCACAGAAACCCTGAGAATTCTCATTATAGGTAACTGAACAGACAATGATGGTCCTGCTTACAAAAGTAATAAGTAACATTTAGGTAGTTTTTTACAGTTTATAATGTTCTTTTGTGTTATGTCCTTTAGTCTTCAAAAAAAAACTATGTGTAATAAATAATAACATTATTTCCATTTTTGGATGAGAAAATCGAGGCTCAGAGAGGTTGTATAATTTGTCCAAGATTATGTCAATAGGGAGCAGAGCCAAGAGTTGAACCCAGCTCTCCTGACTAGTATTTTCAGCTTCTCAGTGGCCTTTGTGAAATGTGGCACAAGGAATCATGTGCCTCACTGGTTGGGTGGGTCCTCCAAGGTTATTTCCAGACCCAGCAAAGAGTATAATACCAGACACCCTTCTAGGCCAAATAATTCCAGTATGAGGGAAAAGGATAACAAAGGATAACAAATATGGAGGCTGGGGAGGTCCTAGCATACTAGCACAGGATGCTGACAGTGTGCCAGGCCCTCCTTTCACTCACTCACAGACAAGGCCAGGAAGGAATGTAATCTTGTCATAGGCTGGAATCCTTCGATGAAGGAAGAGAAAGCTAGAATTCACCACTATTAACTCTGAGTTCTCTTAAGAAAGTGGATGTCCCTCAAAATATTAAAAATAGAACTACCGTTTGATCCAGAAATCCCACTTCTGGGTATATATCCCAAGGAAGTAAAAACAGGATCTCGAAGAGATACCTGCACTGCCATGTTCATTGCAGCACTATTTGCAATAGTCAAGACATGGAAACAATGTTAAGTGTTGATGGATGATTGTATAAAGAAAATGTCTCACACACACACACACACACACACACACACACACACACACACAGAGGAATATTATTCAACCTTAAAGAAGAAGGATATTATCTCATTTGCGATAACAAGGATGAACCTGGAGAGCATTATGCTAAGTGAAATAGGCCAGACGCCGAAAGACAAGTACTGCATCATCTCACTTATATGTGGAATCTAAGATAGTCAAACTGATAGAAGCAGAGAGTAGAATGGTTGTTGCCAGGGGCCAAGGAGGGAAGAGAGGAGGGGGAAATGAAGAGATGTTGGTCAAAGGGTACAAAGTTTCAGTTATGCAGATGAATTAATTTGGGGGAACTAATGTATAGCATGGTGACCATAGTTAATTAATAGTATCATATTGTATACTTTGCTAAGAGGATAATAAAACTTAAATTGAATCTTCTCAACACACACACATATACACACAAAATGATGACTATGTAGAAATGATGGATAAATTATTTAGCTTGATTATGCTGATCTTTTCACCATACACATATATCAAAACATCACGTTGTTCACCTTAAATATATATAACTTCTATGTCTCAATAAAGTTGTTTTAAGAAGTAATTGATTATAACAGGAGGATATGGTCATAAAATTTCAATCTGCTACAGATTCCAAAATCCAGTTCTGATGCCGAAGAGATAATGATATTAGTTCAACAACAATATTAATACCTAACTTTTACTGGGCCCTTACTATGTGCTTTACATGTCTCATTTAATTCCCACCACATCCTATCTGTCAGGTACCATTGCTGTTCCCATTTTGCACAAGGGAACTCTGAGACTTTGAGAGGCTAAAGGACCCATTCACAGAGGAATTAAAAGACAGCTCTAGAATTCAAGCTTGCTCCGATTCCAGCACTTGTCCTCCCCGTCACTACATCACATGGCCTAGATTGGAAGTCTGTTCTCACCTTCCCCTTACTAGCCACAGAAATTATTTCAATATGATGTTTCTGTCTTTGGGCTTGCACAAATGTGCTGGCCACAACATTTACAGCATTCTAGCTGAGGTGCGGACCAAGACACATTGGAGCCAAGTGTTTTAATAGCTTCCTGTGCTAGTAGTTATAAAAACCTAACTGTTGCTGCAGGTTCAAAGAATTAAAATATGGCAAGGTAGAATGAGGTCTCAAGGTCAGCTTTCAGAACTACACCTTTGCCCTTGTAAACCACTTTATATACCACTTTTGGACTGTGTATGATGAAATGGCTAACATTTTCAGCTGTAACCGGAACTATTACACAGCAGTTGAGTGTTTTATAGTTGGAAAGCTGAAAATTGGTGGAAAGGGTGAGCTGTGGGGATTCCTTGCCTCTGCATGGGCACATTTTCTGTCTCCTCCCAATGGGAATGCCCTGCATAAAGCAAAGCAAAGTAAGAGTACCAGGTAAATCGCACCTTGCATTCTCAGTATAAAATGAAGCTCTTATCTGCACATTTCACTTCTGCTTTTAATGCCTTTGTCCCTTCTCTCTTGCTCACTGAAGTGGAGTATATAGTTTTCTTTATTTTAAATTTTCCCCCAAAGAAAACTACAAGCTGAGATTCCAGGTGTCCACCTATAATCCAGAATCTTATATGACTTCATTTGTGAAGGAGATTCCCAGAGAGATCTTTGATAAGTAGTTTATTTCCTCCTCTGTTTTGTGATTTACTTAATAATATAGCTATAATTGCAGGTCACAGTTATGAATATTCAGAAAAGGATAATAGGAGGTTACTGAGCCCTTTTCCTCTGAATTCCAGAAGGTGGGCTTCACAGCTGACTGAGTGATACCAGCTAAAGTCCTGAGTTTCCCATCCAATCTTAACCTAACTGTGCTAAAAATGAGTGTTTTCTAAGGGGAGACACTATTACAGAATCAGAGGGTTGTTATTATACTTATTCCTGCAGACGAGACCAGAAATCATAATATTATGGAAATGGAATAGTGTGTCAATCTTGTCCACTGTCTTTAATAACATTCAGATCACAAAGACAGGCGACTCTATTTGTAGCCCTTTCATATGAGAATGGCTGTGGGAACAGAATGTGAGATTGTTGTACTTCCCCCAAACCCAACAATAGTTTGCTGCTGGAATAGAAAAAAAAAAAAAAAAAAAAAAAATGAAGTCATGTGTGGCCCAGCCACATCATGGCGGGTAAATTAGGCGAGTATCCTTACCTGGATCGACTTACCATCCAGAGCCTTGTGGTATTGTGCTCGGGATTCCTAAGAGTGAACCTTGAAGATCTATGCTAATGATGGTGCTTCTCATCCAAGGCTCCTTGTTAAAATAAAAGGTCATATTTTGTCTGATAAAATCAGTAGCACATGGTGAAAGATATATATTGCAGGTGGGAAAAAACAGTCTTTAGACTCTGGTAGCCTTTTCTTTAGTCCTTGCTCTGCCATGATAGACAGATTATGTCCTTCCTAAGAACCTCAGTGGTCTCATCTGTAAAATGGGCATAATAATACATATGTAAGATGGTTGTGGTGGTGAATAAATGAGATCACAATTGTAAAATACTAGCAATGGTAGATGCTCAGTAAATAGTGCTTATTATTATTATCATAGAGCATATGGTTTTGTGGAGAAAAGCAGTGGTTTTGATTCATTTGGAAGACAACAGTTTTTAATTTTGTCATGTTACTTCCCTCCTCAAAACAAATGCATTGCTTTGCACTGCATATATGATGCAATCATTTTCTCTGTGTGTCTGTGTGTCCATCTGTCTCTCTCTCTGTGTCTGTCTGTCTCTTTCTCTCTTGTCTGTCTCTCTGTCTCTCACAACACACATACAAACATGAAATCCATGACTGAGTCACCATCCTCTGGATTATTGTCCTGAATCAGGGATTTTGCTCCTGCTGCCCCAGTCACCTAGAATGTCAATTCCCCCTTTCTCCACCTGTTGAACTATGTTATCGACCTGTTCCACTCTGTCTACCCTCCTCCACAGATCTTTGCACAAGGCCTCCAGCTCAAGTTAGGGTTCTCCATTTCTCCAAGTAACATTTTGATGTACCTCTACCCCAGCACTCTGCACAGACAGCCTTGTAGTAAAGGGATCTTGGTGCTTTCTCTCTGTCCCACAAGAATGTGAGAAACCCACCAGCACAGGAATTGTGGCATATTCACCTTTGCATTCCTCCCAATTGTGGACCAAGTAAATGGATATCGATTTGAGTTGTAGTTTAGTGTTTATGTAGCTCCTATCTCTGTTCTGAATTTTCCAGTAGTTTATTTGTAATTTGTGTCTTGTCATTATTTCATGCTCCTTGGCAGCCACTTACTCTACAAATATCAGTCCTTTTATATTAGTCATTTCTAGACAACTTGTGGTCTCATAGTCATCACTCAGGGATTTGGAAGTTGTCATTGTTGTTTTTTTGCTGAAATGTCTCTCTCATCTGTTTTCTTGTGGGTGGCCCTTTAAATAACCAGAATTAACAATGGGAAACAAACTAAAACAAGAGTTTGGAATGCAGTGTCTCTTCCATTGCTACTTCATGGATGAAAGACGGATCTCAAATACATTAGGATTCACTCTGCTTTAGGAAGACGTTTTACTCTGGCTTGTTCTTTTCTTTTCAGGTAGAAACCTCAGACAGCAAAGGGCCAGGATTGTCCAGGGGACAGGTCAGAAATGCTTGAAGTATCAGAAAGTCCAGTTTCCTGGTATCATCTTCACTCAAACTCTTTCACGTTTGCATTGGGTGAGGACACATACTTGTTCAGAGCCTGAAAAACCTCATTGTTTCATTCTTCAGCCCCTCATTGGTAGCCAGGTAATTGAGGTCCAAAGGTAAACTCACCAGCCCGAGTCCCATAGGAAATTAGGGAGGAAAACGGAGGGCAGGACAAAAGTCTTCAGGCTCTAAGTCCACTGCTCCTTCCTCTCCTACATGCTGTGGCCTCTTCCCATTCATGGATTACTCACAAAATCCAAATTGTGTTATTTTCAGGATCCACTTAAGGAATTAATCACCCTCTTTGTCATTACCTCTTTTTACTTTGAGTTAGAGCCAGATTTTGCCATTACTGAACGCTGTGGCTCCACCAATGAAGAGACCAGCCTGGCCTAATTGCCTTCATGCACCTCCTACCAGCAGAGGGCTGGCCGATGAGCACCTGTGTGCAGCTCTTCGGTCCCCTTGTGGTCTGGGCCCTGAACTCATAAAACTGTTGCTCTGTCTTTGTTTGTTTACAATGCTTTCCTCCCTTGCTGTGGGTGATGGACAGGGGCAAGGGACCCTAAATTCTTTTTAAGTTGTTTGCACATAGGTACACTAAACTATATTTAGCATTTTAGCATCACTAAAATTGAGATATTTCTTATAGTCAATGGTGTGTGATAGTTTGTCAGTCTCTTTTCTTAAACGATGGTGCATATTACAATCTTGCCATTGTGGAGTTAAAGGTATATGACAGTTCAAATTTTATAAAATGCTTTCCCATATAATAATAAGAGCTAACATATATAGAATGCTCAGGTGTGTCAGGCACTGTGGGCTTTGTGTGTGACACTAATTAATTTATCCCCTCCTCATAATGATTTCAAGCTGGCATTATACCCCATTTTCTAGAAGAGGAAACTAATATTAAGTAATTTTGTCAAAGGCACAAAGCAGTAGGATGCAGAGCCATATCCACCCCAAGGCAGTTTTAATACAAAGCTGAAATTCTTTCCTCTTCTCCTCCTATTGAGTTCTGCTCTCAGTCTCCCCCAGAGTCAAATGGGTGGCAAGATGGGCAGCATAGGAACACAAACTCTCAAGTGACCTTGTGCAAATTACTCAACCTTTCTGTGCCTCATCTGTAAAATGGGGATGAAAATAGCACCTTCTCATCGGCAGTTGTGAGGGTTAAGTGAAATGAGCTGTATAAAGCACTCAGAACACTGAACCCAGCACACACCAGGGGTAAGTAACTGTGAGTGATATTAACTAAAATTTCAGAAATGGAGACCTGATTGAAATAAAGCGGCATCTATTTGAGGTTTGTTAGTACTGTAGCCTGGAAGACACAGATTCAAGAAACACTTGATTTGTGTTCCACCGGACTACAAAATGGGAGAGGGTTATAAAGACAAAGAACTGCAAGGTTACATAAATTGTCAAGAATTAGGATTAAAGCTGGCAAGACATAAGGGTGCTTTTGAAGCAAGGATTGGTTGGGGTTCAAAGTGATTACATAGTTGTGAAGTGGAAGGGATCTTTGAAACTACAAGGTTGCAGCTGGCAGCTGCTAGCAGCTACTGTTTTGAAAATGGCTGGTGGTGTCCTTGAGTTTGATATAGCTCAGAAAATTCAAGTTCTCCGTGATTCAGGAATGTGTCTGAAACCACATCCACAATGGCCATCTGGCTCCATTTTGGATGTCTGAATCATAGTTTCACCATTTTGATTTTTAAATGATCTGAAATATATCATCAGTGGTAACATCGCTCCCTGGTTTGCTATATCCCCTGTGGACATCATCTTAAGCTTAGAAATGGCCTTCAGCTCAGACATATGTCCAGAAGCCTCTGAGATGCCCTATACTGTGTACCTCCTCCTAGGAGAGCAGGAGGGGAACCTCTCTCAACAGTCCTGGGAGGATGGCCTGAGCAGAGCTTGCCTTCCTCAGATGCCACTGTCACTAGGAAGTGAGTGCTCAGCCTGCCCCTCTGTTAATTCAAGTTCCCTAGCAAAGCAGGAGCTTCCCACAGGACTAGCCCCTAGAAACCACACATACCAGTGCTATGGCACTGGATGCCAAAGATGTTACCTGCTGCCATTTAAAAACTGCATGGAAATGCATTTAATTCTCCCTCACAGGAATGTTTTCCAGCCACAACTCATATTGCTGCCCACTGTCCAGTCCTAATCCTGTCTCCTGAGTGGTCAGAGACAATCTGACCTCACTGAAAATCAATGCACAGCAGAGGTGAAGCTGCTGTACTGTGAATCATTTAACCTGGGTCTCGGTTTCTCATTCTGGATGGTAGGTTTGCCAGAGTGACCTCCTGAGAGGGATGATGAAAGAAACGTCCCACTGAGCAAGCAGACTGCAGGATGAGTGTCTCTCATCCACAGTCAAGTTCACAGGACTGGAGGGTAAATATCTGAAGTGTGTCTGAGGGCAGGTGCAGAGACTGAGTCAGAAAACATGTTTGTGTAACAGATCACCAAAGCTGGGGAGGCCTGAAGTGGACACAAAGAGCTGATGGGAGGGAGGAGCCTGGGAGCAGAGAGTGGAGAGGAGCACAGGCTGGAGGAAATGCACCTGGAGGTGACCCTGGCTGAGTAGAGTCCTGGGAAAGGGTCTCTGTTTAAAGGACTTGGTGCAACAGACACTCCAAGAAGCAGCAGTTCGGCACACGGAGTGGGGCTCCTGTACAGCAGCCGGGCTCCTGGCCACTACCCTGACTGCCCAGCGCTCCTCCCAGTTCCTGCAGAAAGGCCTGCCGAGCCTGGGTCTGGGCAGCAACACCATGGCCTCCAGCATTACAGTATTAGGTTGCAGCAGTATTTTATTGCCCCACGCTCTATCCAGCTGTTTCTATGAGTTATATTATACAGTTAAATATCAACAGGACCTTTTTAATATTCTCTTTTTTATTAAACAAAAATATATTAGTATTCAGGCTAACGTCTTGCAGTAAAGTAGACTCAAGGTCTATTGAGTATCCACTTAGCTCTTTTCAGTTTTTTGAAAGACAAGTGATAAAGCCCCATATTTCTAAATAGGATACTTTCTTATTTAAATAAAACAGGTAAGGCAAATTAGGCTTTCTAAATTAAAAATTCATAAAGGCATTGCTCTCTTAAGAATTAGGGGAATGGGGAACATCTGAATTACATAAAGAGCATGATGCAGTAGTAGTAAATTTTGAAAAGTAGTACTAAATAAATAAACTTGATGGAGCACCTACTTTGTGGCAGACATGAATCAGATGAATTTAAATAAATCAGATGCCTTATCTCATTTAACCTTCAGTACAGCTCTGTAAGATGAATACAGCTGTTATTCTCATTTTACATGTGGTGGAACTGAGTCTTAGAAAGTTTTAATGGGTTCCATAATACAACATAGCTCTTGAGAAGTGAGCCTAGAATTTAAATCTAGATCCTTCTGACTATAGAGCCCAAATTCTTACCCCTGCACATGTTAATTAGATTCAAACCAGTATTTGAATTTCAGCTGTGTGATTTTGGGCAAGTTAGTTAACCTCTCTGGGTCTGTAATCTGGAGGTTCATTATCACTACCTCAGTTTCTGTGGTGACTAAATTAAATAATATATGAGCAAGTGCCAGTACTATAATAATACTATAACTGGCACATATTTACTACTTAAAAAAAATGTTACCCACATTCCTAAATACAGTCGACCCTTGAACAACATAGGTTTGAACTACACAGGTCCACTTATACGTGGGGATTTTTCAATAGTAAATACTATCTGTGGATGCGGAATTATGGATACAGTGGAACCTCGGATAGAGAGGACTCTTAAATAGGGAGGGCGGACTATAAGTTATCCATGGATTTTCGACTGCACAGAGGGTTGGCACTAGCCCCCAAATTGTTCAAGGGTCACCTATAATTCAGAAAATCAATAGTTTTTTTTTTTTTTCGTCTGAAATTTCTTTGGCAGCCAGTCACCTCCACTCATCAAAATAGTGTGCAGACCATGGACAAACCTGATATCCTCCCCTCCAATTCAGCACAGCTGGAATCTGCTCAAATGGAACTGGGCTCTGATCATGGCTGAGGGTCCATCCATCCCCATGCTGTCTACAAACATGGACAAGCTCACTGCTGCATGATCCTGACTTTAACTCTGGCCCCAGAAAATTTAAAGACTGTGTTACTCTGGGTCCTGGGGAGCCTAGGTTGCCTATATATTTCTTCTACTTAATCGTATGTCCCAAAGAAGAAGAACACATAAAAAATTCCTTTGTGGAGTGTGGATTTCTGGCTGGCAGCCAGCTAGAAAGCTCTTTTAATTTCTCTCAAAATAAAAGGATTTGAGTTAGAACTAAGGGTGGGGAAGAAAAAGTTTAGGGAAATCTAAACCTTTTAACTAAGATAAGAGGTATTTGGCTCCATTTTCCCAGTCTGTGAAGCAGAAGAGGAAAATCCATAATGAGACATGGTGAAAAAGACTCACTTTTACTATTTATCAAAAGCTGGTTCAGATTAGTGCAACAAATATTTATCAAGGGCCCAGTTCTTGCCCAGCACTGGGAGAATGATGATAGATCGATAAGTGGACACAGGCCTTACATTCTATAAGCTTTCAGTCTCATCAGAAAAACAGACCCTAAAATAGGCCTAATACAGAATAAAAATGGTAAAATAACATAATAAAAAATAATAATTAACTATCTCTCAAGCAGTAACTACATGCCTTCTAAGTGCTTTACATGTATTAATTTATTTCTTTCTCAGAACAGCCCTATGAGGTACATACTCATACTCATACATATTTACAGGTGAGGAAAATTAGGCAAACCTGCACGGCTTGAGAGTGGCAGTGCTGATCTGGATTCAGGTTTGTGTGGCTCCATTTGTGGCTTCTTTCTCCTGTTCACAACTTCCTCCTCCATCCAGGAACAGGGCTGCTCTGTAGTACAGCTCCAGAGGATACCATTCACATGGCTGTTTACAGAGTGTGGAGTTGTGCAATATGTAGCCTATGAAGCTGTATAAAGATAATAAGATGGGTATTATTATACTCTTTTAAGAGACAAGAAGATTGAGGTTTGGAGGGCCTAAGTGACATCTCCATGGTCATAACTCTAGTAAGTGGCAATGCTTGGAACTGGGTCTGCTGCCTCTGAGCACCGTGCTCTTTCTAAATTCCATGCTGCCTCCACTTTGCTCCTCATGAACTACTTTCAGAGCACAAGGAAGGGGCATTCAGTACAGGCTAGTCTGGAGAAATGGTCTGGCATGTGCTGGGGAGAAGAAGCAGCTTGTAACCTGTCCACTCAGAGGGGGCACCTCTCCTTGTCCCCCATGAATCCCCTTTTCTGTGCAGATGAGCTGCTTCATTCCTCTCAGCACCACCATGACCCTCTGGGAAGAACACCAGACATAGAGTCAGCTGAACCTGGGTTTGCCATCTTTACTCACTTGCTCAACAAATACTTATTCAGCACTTACTATGTGTCAGGAACCATTTTAAGAGCTGAGAGTATGG
This sequence comes from Hyperoodon ampullatus, assembly GCF_949752795.1. Lineage (NCBI taxonomy): Eukaryota > Metazoa > Chordata > Mammalia > Artiodactyla > Ziphiidae > Hyperoodon > Hyperoodon ampullatus. The sequence goes on from NC_136932.1 coordinate 59,918,212, forward strand.
TGATGTCCAAGACCCTTGCTTTCATGAGGCTTCTATTCCAGTGCAATATCTGCTGCCTATGTGTTCTTGCTTATGTAACTCAACCTCTCTCAGTGTCAGTTCTGTCATCTGTGAAATGAGGACAGTAGCATCTGACTCATAGAGCTATGGAGAATCTGAAGTGAGATAATGAATGTAATGACCTTTGCAGTGACCTGGTTCATTGCAGGCAGTCAAGAAATCTTAGTCTGTTCCCCACCCACCTGCCACACTATAAAATGAGTATGACCAGACCTGCCTTTGTCTTTGCCACTCACTTGGATTCTTCTGAGATGGTGATTGTACTTGTTTGGTCCTGCACAAGGTTGATAGATTATTCCAAGTCCACTTGACCAGCATGAGTTAAAGCAATGAACCGGTTCTCCATGTTCCTCTACTTTATATACATTATGACTTTGTATATGGAACCATAAAACTCAGGACAGATTTATGCATATGACATACTGTGTATTTTCATAGAAATGTTTTATCAATACACCAATATCTGTGAGCAGTTTTCAAAAGTTTATTTCTCATAGATGCCTCTTAAATTGCATGTGGAGTGACATTTTATGGTTTAGGTTTTGTTTTCATGGCACAGCCCCAATTTGCATCTTTGTCCTAGCACTCAGGACTTCCCTGCTTATAGCACATGTGTTTCTCCTGTCCTTGAAGCATTTCTTTAGGCCCACATTCCATCAGGAAGCTATTGCTAAAGACTGCAGTTTGGCATCTTTCCTGGAGAAGTCAATCCATTTGTGAATGTCTTGTAGAAATGGACTTGAATTATTCACTTCCTATATCCAACTTGTTTATCGGGTATTGATGCAAAGAGACAGACTGGTTCCATTCCTTGTGTGGTCAGAGCCCTTGGCATTATAGCTGCCATGAAATCTCACTACCCCTTTCCCAGATGGTTTTCTTTGCCTGAGGTTGACTCAGACTTTCTGACCTGCACTTTCATCAAATTCTGAAACAAAGTGGAAAGGAAAGAAGTGCACATCTAATGAGTTATCTCCTATGAGCCAGACTCAAAACACTTTGCAGATCCATAATCTCCCTAAAGACTTGCAAGTTTGGTGGTATTAACTTTATTAGAGGAAATAGTTTCAGAAAGATTAATTGACCTAGGTCACACAGCTAATAAGTGGGGGAGCCAAGTTTCAAATTCAGGTCTGTTAATTGCAAAGTCTGATTCTCTCCATTGCACCAAGCCCACCAGCATCCAAGGTAAACGAAGGGATTCCAGGTGGGCAGAGTGTAACTTTTCATCTCCATCTACTTATGGAAATTCATTAGTTTGAACATTCATTTTACAAATATTTGTTTATTGTGTGTGTCTTACGTGGTAGGCACTATACTAGTTGCTGCATTTGAAGTAGCCACAGCAAATTTTGAATTCCAAAAGGGTTCCTCTCTACATCCTCCTGATAGGTCACTGATAATGAGTGTTTTTACAAGGAAATTCTGATCCACATAGAACCGATTATTCATTTCCTGAGTTCCCTGTTGTACCTGATACATATTGTGTGCCTTGCACATACAGAGAAGGTGCTCACTGAACATTGTGGGATGAATTAATGAATGGATGCATTTACAACACCCCTGAAGAATACATGGTACATATCTGTGTGTAACGGTGTCCACAGGCTGGTGCTGTGTCTCATCACTGTGTATCCCTAGTGCCTGGCACAGCACCTGGCAGAGACTGGGAGCTTGCTGAATGAGGGTGTGAGTGAAAAGAGAATTGACATCAAACCAATTTAGGCACAATTAGAAACAATCAGTCTAACATCAGAAATGTAACCAAAGTTGGGACTAGAGTAAAGAAAGTGAGGCACTAGCCTCAGGTGTAAAATTTAAGGGGACACCAAACAGCTTGTAAATGAAGATATATAATACTTTCATGCAATATTTTAAATAATAGGATCCAACAGAGCAGAGATTAGGGTAAGACAATGAGGTGTGTCATCCAGGTGAAGACCCAGATCCTACTTTTGATTAAAATTTTGTTTTTATTTTTCATCCTGGATTTTTTTCATTAGTTTTGATTTTTTTTTAATATTGAAATTATTATTTATCTTGATCACTGAGATTTTGGCTTCCCTTAAGTTTTGCATCCAAAGTAAATGCCTCACTTGCCTCCCCCTAGCCCTGGCCCTATAAAACCGACAAGCAGTAATAAAGATTCTTTGATAACATATTATAGGAATAGTATTTTACGCGCATAAACTCACAGAAGGCCCACAAAATCCTCTTATCAGGAAGGTACTGTTATGATCTCTTTTACAGGAAGGATGACTGAGATTTGAGGAGTCAATACTCTCTTCACAGAGTCTCACAAATGAATCAGATATGACTGAGATACTGCATTTCTTAGCCTCCAAGTGGTGCTAACCAGAACCTGGGGCTACAGGAGCCCTTAGACTGGCTGCCTCCATCCAGAAGTAGTTTCATGTGTTTACCTTAGCATGATTTACAAATACCATATTCCATTGAATCCCAAGATTTCAGTCATTATAAGAAGCAGCATGATTTTACGTACCATGTCATTTTTGCCCCCAAGATGACAGGAATTGGAAGGTGCTAACAATTGGAAGATACAAACCTCAGAGATTTTATAATGCTAAAAAAAAAAAAAAAAGTGCCTCTTGGAATGGGATAAAAATACATTATTATCATATTTCAAGTGACCATGACATTGAAAAAGTTTGGGTAGACTATGCAAGGATGCACGGAAATACCAGATGTGAAAGGATTTTGGCATTTTGTGTATCTCTAAAAGTCCAGAATTCCATTCACTAGCCTCAGCTTTTTGAAAGCTGATGCCATTCCTGCAATGAGATAAACTTTAATCTAACAGAAAGGTAGAAGATGCTTAGGAAGGAGACTGCTTCATCTGTGCTCTGAAGGGATTTCCCCAGGAGGGAAGAGATTTCCCTGGGAGAGAAGAGACTGTAGTATTAGTCTTCTGATTATATTATTCTTGGATGGGTTAAGAATTTTATCTACTTACAAAATTATTTGGAGCCACGGATTAAGGTGGGAAGGAATGATGCAGTACAGCTGATTTGAGACTCAGAATCTCTTTTCCTTAGCAGCTTCCATATAAAGTAAATCTATGATGAGCTGCAGAGATTCCCTAGCTGGCACCAAAGTCTCATGGAATGGTCCTGAGTTCATTATATAACACTAAACTGTCCATACTGTCGTGCATCCAACTGATCTGGCTACCCCACCAGGCAATTATGATCACATCTAATTAATTATATTCCAAAGTATTACATTAACATTTATTTAGACTTAAGATGTACACAATGATGCATTGATCTGAGTCAGCATTGGCTTCCTAATTATTTTAGGGAATGGTCACAAAAACACAAAACAGCTAAGTCTGCCTCCCCGTTACTCTTTTTTATACATATCTATGTAGCACAGACACAAGCCAGACTTTTCTTGTAATAGCAAGCTCATCAGTGTTAGACCTGTATGATTTGCTTGAAAGTCCTAAAATTCTGCCTTGTGACATATTTTATCAAGATGACAAATTTGTTGTAGTAAAGAGAGATTAATATGGAGGGGCATTGTCTGGAGACAGATTGCCCAGGTTTGAATCCAACTATGCCCCTTACTGTATCTCAGTTTCTTTATTTGTAAAGTGGGAATAGTAATAGTACCTACCTCTTCAAGTTATTAGGAGGATTTAATGAGCTAATACTTCCAAAGCACTTAGAACACTGTGCAGTGCTTGATATACAAGATTCACTAGCATTTCTGACCACAGGCAGCCCCAGCACAGGATTTCCACACATAGATGATCGTCAGAGTGCCGTTAATTCATCCCAGGGGCACGAGCCTATTGTACTCAGCCTTCAGTGTAAGTAGATTTGTTTCTTCTCTCCTGTTCTTCCTCTTCCTCCTCCTTCAACATCAGATGGGTGCAGTTATCACCTTGAAGGTGGTTCCCATTCAACTTCCAATGGTGAACAAACCTGCAGGCAAATATATTCTGGGTTAGAAAACATTTGGTAAACTCATTTCATCTCTTCTTATTTCCTACTGACCTGTGTATATATTTCCATTATTGTCCTCACCATACTGCATGAGATGATCTTTTTAAGGGATCATCTCCCTGATGGAAAATGGTGGGTCATTATCTTATTTTTCCTTGTCTGCCTGGGACCTGAGATCCTGTCCCTGGTACACAGCAGGGACTGGATGAATCCAGTGTATTAGGCAACGGCCAATGCCTGACTCTGTGGACCTATGTCGCATCCTTGCGGGAGTTGTTTGCTCCGTTCTTGGGGATGTTCTCCCTCCTTTGTATATTCACTGGTAAAGCTGCTGGAGCAGCAGAGTTGCCTTTCTTGAGCTTTCTAAGGAATCCAGGAGACCAGAGACCACATACATACATCCCTTGAACATCCTCTAAAACTTACTGAAGAGACTGCCACTGTTGGAATCTACATTTATGGGCATTTTACAAGAGAACTATGAGACGCTTCAGATGATCTTTGAAGTATCTGAGGTAATAAAACTAATAAATCTCACTTATGAAAGTGGCAGCCACTCTTTATTTACAATCTTTTTTTAAACATCTTTATTGGAGTATGATTGCTTTACAATGTTGTGTTAGTTTCTGCTGTATGACAAAGTGAATCAGGTATATGTATACATATATCCCCACATCCACTCCCTCTTGTGTCTCCCTCCCACCCTCCTTATCCCACCCCTCTAGGTGGTAACAAAGCATCGAGTTAAACTCCCTGTGCTATGCAGCTGCTTCCCACTAGCTATTTTATATTTGGTAGTGTATTTATGTCCATGCCACTCTCTCACTTCATACCAGCTTACACTTCCCCTTCCCCTTCCCCTTCCCCTTCCCCATGTGCTCAAGTCCATTCTCTATGTCTGCATCTTTATTCCTGTCCTGCCCCTGGGTTCAACAGAAAACATTTTTTTTTTTTTTTTTAGATTCCATATATATGCGTTAGCATACAGTATTTATTTTTCTCTTTCTGACTTACTTCACAGACTTTAGGTCCATCCACCTCACTAAAAATACCTCAGTTTCATTCCTTTTTATGGCTGAGTAATATTCCATTGTATATATGTGCCACATCTTCTTTATCCATTCATCTGTTGATGAACACTTAGGTTGCTTCCATGTCCTGTCTATTGTAAATAGTGCTGAAATGAAAATTGTGGTACATGACTCTTTTTGAATTATGGTTTTCTCAGGGTATATGCCCAGTAGTGAGATTGCTGGGTCATATGGTAGTTCTATTTTTAGTTTTTTAAAGAACCTCCATACTGTTCTCCATAGTGGCTGTATCAATATTACATGCCCACCCACAGTGTCAGAAGGTTCCCTTTTCTCCACACCCTCTCCAGAATTAATTGTTTGTAGATTTTTTGATGATGGCCATTCTGACTGGTGTGAGGTGATATCTCATTGTAGTTTTGACTTACATTTCTCTAATGATTAGTGATGTTCAGCATCCTTTCATGAGTTTGTGGGCAATCTATATATTTTTTTTTGGATAAATGTCAGTTTAGGTCTTCTGCCTATTTTTGGATTGGGTTGATTGGTTTTTGATATTGAGCTGCATGCTGCTTGTATATTTTGGAGATTAATCCTTTGTCAGTTGCTTTGTTTGCAAATATTTTCTCCCATACTGAGGCTTGTGTTTTCTACTTGTTTATGGTTTCCTTTGTTGTGCAAAAGCTTTTGTCTCATTAGGTCCCATTTGTTTATTTTTGTTTTCATTTCCACTTCTCTAGGAGGTGTGTCAAAAAGGATCTTTCTGTGATTTATGTCATAGAGTGTTCTGCCTATGTTTTCCTCTAAGAGTTTTACAGTGTCTGGACTTATATTTAGGTTTTTAATCCATTTTGAGTTTATTTTTTTGTATGGTGTTAAGAAGTGTTCTAATTTCATTCTTTCACATGTAGCTGTCTAGTTATCCCAGCTCCACTTATTGAAGAGGCTGTCTTTTCTCCATTGTATATTCTTGCCTCCCTTATCAAAGGTAAGGTGACCATATGTGCATGAGTTTATCTCTGAGCTTTCTAGCCTGTTCCACGGAGCTATATTTCTGTTTTTGTGCCAGTACCATACTGTCTTCATTACTCTAGCTTTTTAGTATAGTCTGAAGTCAGGGAGCCTGACTCTTCCAGCTCCATTTTTCTTTCTAAAGATTGCTTTGGCTCTTTGGGGTCTTTTGTGTTTCCAAACAAATGGTGAAGTTTTTTGTTCTAGCTCTGTGAAAAATGCCATTGACAGTTTGATAGGGTTTGGATTGAATCTGTAGATATTTTGGGTAGTATAATCATTTTCACAATGTTGATTCTTCCACTCCAAGAATATCGTATATCACTCCATCTGTTTGTATCATCTTCAATTTCTTTCAACAGTGTCCGATAGTGTTCTGCAAACAGGTCTTTTGTCTCATTAGGTAGTTTTATCCCTAGTTATTTTATTCTTTTTGTGGCAGTGGTAAATGGGAGTGTTTCCTTAATTTCTCTTTCAGATTTTTTATCATTAGTATATAGGAATGCAAGAGATTTTTGTGCATGAATTTTGTATCCTGATACTTTACCAAATTCATTGATTAGATCTAGTAGTTTTCTGGTAACATCTTTAGGATTGTCTATGTATAGTATCATGTCATCTGTAAACAGTAATGGTTTTACTTCTTTTCCGATTTGGATTCCTTTTATTTCTTTTTCTTCTCTGGTTGCCCTGGCTAAAACTTCCAAAACTATGTTGAATAATAGTGGAGAGAGTGGGCAACCTTGTCTTTTTCCTGATCTTAGGGGAAACGGTTTTAGTTTTTCACCATTGAGAATGATGTTGGCTGTGGGTTTGTCATATATGGCCTTTATTATGTTGAGGTAAGTTTCCTCTATGCCTACTTTCTGGAGAGTTTTTCTCATAAATGGGTGTTGAATTTTGTCAAAAACTTTTTTTTTTTTTTTTTTTTTTTCTGTACACGGGCCTCTCACTGTTGTGGGCTCTCCCGTTGCGGAGCACAGGCTCCGGACGTGCAGGCTGAGTGGCCATGGCTCACGGGCCCAGTCGCTCTGCAGCATGTGGGATCTTCCCGGACCGGGGCATGAACCCGTGTCCACTGCATCGGCAGGCGGACTCTCAACCACTGCACCACCAGGGAAGCCCTGTCAAAACCTTTTCTGCATCTATTGAGATGATCATATGATTTTTCTCCTTCAATTGGTTAATGTGGCGTATCACATTGGTTGATTTGCGTATATAGCATTGGTTGATTTGCATATATTGAAGAATCCTTGCATTCCTCGGATAAACCCCACTTGATCGTGGTGTATGATCCTTTTAATGTGCTGTTGGATTCTGTTTGCTAGTATTTTGTTGAGAATTTTTGCATCTATGTTACTCCATGATATTGGCCTGTAGTTTTCCTTCTTTGCAACATCTTTGTATGGTTTTGGTATCAGGGTGATGGTGGCCTCGCAGAATGAGTTTGGGAGTGTTCCTCCTTCTGCTATATCTTGGAAGAGTTTGAGAAACATAGGTGTTATCTCTTCTCTAAATGTTTGATAGAATTTGCCTGTGAAGGCATCTGGTGCTGAGCTTTTGTTTTCTGGAAGATTTTTAATCACAGTTTCAGTTTCAGTGCTTGTGATTGGTCTGTTTTTATTTTCTATATCTTCCTGGTTCAGTGACAGAAGGTTGTCCTTTTCTGAGAATTTGTCCATTTCTTTCAGGTTGTCCATTTTATTGGCATATAGTTGCTTGTAGTAATCTCTCATGAGCCTTTGTATTTCTGCTGTTTCAATTGTTACTTCTCCTTTTTCATTTCTAATCCTGTTGATTTGAGTCTTCTCCCTTTTCTTCTTGATTAATCTGGCTAATGATTTATCAATTTTATTTATCTTCTCAAAAAAACAGCTTTTAGTTTTATTGTTCTTTGCTATCATTTCTGTCATTTCTTTTTCATATATTTCTGATCTGATCTTTATGATTTATTTCCTTCTGATAACGTTAGGGTGTGTTTTTTTTGTTTGTTTTTTGTTTGTTTTTATTTTTTTTGGTTCTTCTTTCTCTCATTGTTTTAGGTGTAAGTTTAGATTGTTTATTTGAGAGTTTTCTTGTTTTTTCAGGTAGAATTGTATTGCTATTAACTTCCCTCTTAGAACTGCTTTTGCTACATCCCATCAGTTTTGGGTCATCGTGTTTTCATTGTCATTTGTTTCTCGATATTTTTTGATATCCTCTTTGGTTTCTTCAGTGATCTTTTGGTTATTTAGTAGTGTATTGTTTATCCTCCATGTGTTTGTATTTTTTACTGATTTTTTTTCCTGTAATTGATATCTAATCTCATAGCATTGTGGTTGGAAAAGATACTTGATATGATTTCATTTTTCTTAAATTTACCAAGGCTTGACTTGTGACACAAAATATGATCTATTCTGGAGAATGTTCCATGAACACTTGAGAAGAAAGTGTATTCTGTTGTTTTTGGATGGAATGTCCTATAATATCAACTAAGTCCATCTTGTCTAATGTATCACTTAAAGCTTTTGTTTCCTTGTTTATTTTCATTTTGGATGATCTGTCCATTGGTGAAAGTGGGGTGTTAAAGTTCCTTACTATTTTTGTGTTACTGTCAATTTCCCCTTTTATGGCTGTTAGCATTTGCCTTATGTATTGAGGTGCTTCTATTTTGGGTGCATAAATATTTAGAATTATTTTATCATCTTCTTGGATTGATCCCTTGATCATTATGTAGTGTCCTTCTGTCTCTTTTAATAGTCTTTATTTTAAAGCCTATTTCTTCTGATATGAGAATTGTTACTCCAGCTTTCTTCTGATTTTCATTTGTATGGAATATATTTTCCATCCCCTCACTTTCAGTCTGTATGTGTCCCTAGGTCTGAAATGGGTCTCTTGCAGACAGCCTATGTATGGGTCTTCTGTTTAGGTTGATTAGGAGGCTCTAGCTCACTCATGCAAGGTGGAGGGAAGGGTACTGTAGTTATAATTGGAATGCAGGGCATGCCTGCCACAGCAGAAACCAGTGTGATGTTACAACAGCCTGAGGCATTCCATGTGTTCTCCCGAGGAAGTTGTCCCTATATCACAGGACTCTGGCAGTGGTGGGCTGCACAGGCTCCCAGGGCGGGTGGGTGTGGATAGTGACCTGTGCTTGCACACAGGATTCTTAGCGTTTCATGCCCATCTCTGGAGTCTGAGCTGATAGCCACGGCTCATGCTTATCTCTGGAGCTCGTTTAGGTGGTGATCTGCCTTCTGTGTGCAGACAAGGAAGGAATCCCCTCTCCTCACTCACCCCTTCTTGCCTCTCAGGCAGGTCCAGAAATTGTCCTGGACTCCCTCCTGGATAGCTGTGGTGCACTAGCCCCCTTCAGGCTGCATTCATGCAACCAACCCCAGTCCTCTCCCTGGGATCACACCTCCAAAACTTGAGCCTTGTCTCTCAGCCACCACCCACCCTGAAGGTTGGGCAGACCAGCCTTTCACGCTGGTGAAGGCTGGTTGGCACTGATCCTCTCTGTAGGAATCTCTCTGCTTTGCTCTCTGCACCCCTCTTGCTGTGCTCTCCTCTGTGGCTCAGTAGCTTCCCCCTGCCCACCCACTGTCTCTGCCAGTGAAGAGGCTTCCTAGTGTACGGAAACTTTCCTCCTTCACTGCTCCCACCCCCTGGTGCAGGTCCCATCCTTATCCTTTTGTCTCTGTTTGTTCTTTTTTCTTTTGCCCTACCCAGGTACGTAGGGATTTTCTTGTCTTTTGGAAAGTCTGAGGTCTTCTGTCAGTGTTCAGTAGATGTTCTGTAGGAGTTGTTCCACATGTAGATGTATCTTTGATGTATTTGTGGGGAGGAAGGTTATCTTTATGTCTTACTCCTCTGCCATCTTGAAGGTCCCCATATTTAGAATCTTTACATCTCAGAGATAATAGAGTTTTATGAGGGAGTTCTATGGTAGAAAGAAGCCCACTTTCTAATCTGTCAGAAATAGGAGGTGAATAAGTAGTGGAAATGAAGTTATGGAAAATTATAATAACCTTGGAAGAAGAAATTTGTGTTCAATTCTAAATCATTGTGATTGTAGTTGCACCTTCAGGAACTTTGGATGTGGGAAAATTAGATCTGAGGGAACAAAGGTATTAGTTGTTTGTTGCTACATAAAATATTACGCCAAGTCTCAGTGGCTTGAAACAATGAGTACTTATTATCACACAGTTTCTGTGGGTCAGAAATTTGGAATTTGCTTAACTGGGGTTCCGGCTGAGGCTTTCTCAGGGAGGGGCATTCAGGATTTTGGCAGAGGATGCAGTCATGTGAAGGATTGCCTGGGGCAGTAAGGCCCACTTTTAAGATGACTCACTTATATGACCATTTGCAGGGGACCTCGGCTCCATACCACAGGGGGTCCTCTCTAGGTTGCTTGAGTATGTTCATGACATGGCAGCTAAATTTCCCTGGAGTGAGATATCCAAGAGAGAGAGTGAACAAAGAGAAAGTTTTGCTGCCTCATATGATGCACTCACCAAAGCCATCCTATGCTAGACCTGCCATAGAAAAGTGCCACAAACTGGGTGGCTGCTGGGACAACGTGAGAGAGTAACATTGACATATATACACTACCAATGTAAAATAGATAGCTAGTGGGAAGCAGCTGCATAGCACAGGGAAATCAGCTCGTTGCTTTGTGACCACCTAGAAGCGTGGGATAGGGAGGGTGGGAGGGAGACACAAGAGGGAGGGAATGTGGGGATATATGTATACATATAGCTGATTCACTTTGTTATTCAACAGAAATTAACACAGCATTGTAAAGCAATTATACTACAATAAAGATGTTTAAAAATAAATAAATAAATAAATAAATAATATCAAACCTAAAAAAAAAAAAAAGAAGCTATAGAAACTTATTTTCTCACACTTCTGAAGGTGAGAATTCCAACATCAAGGTGTCAGCAGGGTCATGCTATATCTGAAGGATCTAGGAAGGAATCCTCCCTTGCCTCTTCTTTCTTAGCGTCTGTTAGCTGCCTGCAACCCTTGGCATTTCTTGGCTTACAGATGCACCATTCCAGTGTCTGCCTCCATCTTAACATGGCTATCTTCCCTCTGTATGTCTGTTTTCTTATAAAGACACTAGACATTCGATGAGGGCCTATTCTAATCCACTATGACCTCATCTTAACTGATTATATCTGCAAAAACTCTATGTTCAAATAAGGTCACATTCTGAGGTTCTGGGTGGACATGAAATTTCTTTTGTGGGGAGGGGTACATATTAAACCCAGTACACCCACCATCACTTCTGTTTTATTCTATTTGTTAGAAGCAAGTCATTAAACAGCTCACTCTCAAAAACAGAGAAATTAGACTCTGCCTTTTAAAAAGAAAGAGGTATCCCAAAAATAGTGGACATATTTTAAAACTAGCACAAGGACAAAGTCATGCTTCTATACTATATGTCCTTTACGCTGGGCTTTTCTTGTGTCATATGCAGTAATGTGGCCCAGTAAAAACAGAATATTTACCATCTTATTTAACAGTAATTCATACCTGAAAAAAGGTCATTCAAAGTGAATTCTCAAAAAGGTCATTCAAAGTGAATTCTCAAAGTGAATGAAAAAGGTCATTCAAAGGGATCAAATTTTCTTTTAAAAAATGAATAAAAAGATATTTTGGATTTTATATTAAAAAATTACTAAAATAAATATATTATACTTAAACTTGAAAAAAAGTTTATAAATATAGTTGTACTAATTCTTTTTTTTTTCTTTTATTTATTTATTTATTTATTTATTTTGCTTTAAAACAAATTTTTTTTTTTTTTTTTTTTTTTTTTTTTTTTTTTTTTTTTTTTTTTTTTGCGGTATGTGGGCCTCTCACTGCTGTGGCCTCTCCCGTCGCGGAGCACAGGCTCTGGACGCGCAGGTTCGGCGGCCATGGCTCACGGGCCCAGCCGCTCCATGGCATGTGGGATCCTCCTGGACCGGGGCACGAACCCATGTCCCCTGCATTGGCAGGCGGACTCTCAACCACTGCGCCACCAGGGAAGCCCTAAAACAAATTTAATCAGTTATACATATACATATGTTCCCATATCCCCTCCCTTTTGCATCTCCCTCCCACCCTCCCTATCCCACCCCTCCAGGCGGTCACTAAGCACCGAGCTGATCTCCCTGTGCTCTGCGGCTGCTTCCCACTAGCTATCTACCTTACGTTTGGTAGTGTATATATGTCCATGCCGCTCTTTCACTTTGTCACAACTTACCCTTCCCCCTCCCCATATCCTCAAGTCCATTCTCTAGTAGGTCTGTGTCTTTATTCCTGTCTTACCCCTATGTTCCTCATGGCATTTTTTTTTCTTAAATTCCATATATATGTGTCATCATACAGTATTTGTCTTTCTCTTTCTGACTTACTTCACTCTGTATGACAGACTCTAGGTCCATCCACCTCATTACAAATAGCTCAATTTCATTTCCTTTTATGGCTGAGTAATATTCCATTGTATATATGTGCCACATCTTCTTTACCCATTCATCCGATGATGGACACTTAGGTTGTTTCCATCTCTGGGCTATTGTAAATAGGGCTGCTAAGAACATTTTGGTACATGTCTCTTTTTGAATTATGGTTTTCTCAGGGTATATGCCCAGTAGTGGGATTGCTGGGTCATATGGTAGTTCTATTTGTAGTTTTTTAAGGAACCTCCATACTGTTCTCCATAGTGGCTGTACCAATTCACATTCCCACCAGCAGTGCAAGAGTGTTCCCTTTTTTCCACACCCTCTCCAGCATTTATTGTTTCTAGATTTTTTGATGATGGCCATTCTGACTGGTGTGAGATGATATCTCATTGTAGTTTTGATTTGCATTTCTCTAATGAGTAAAGATGTTGAGCATCCTTTCATGTGTTTGTTGGCAGTCTGTATATCTTCTTTGCAGAAATGTCTATTTAGGTCTTCTGCCCATTTTTGGATTGGGCTGTTTGTTTTTTTTGTTATTGAGCTGCATGAGCTGCTTATAAATTTTGGAGATTAATCCTTTGTCAGTTGCTTCATTTGCAAATATTTTCTCCCATTCTGAGGGTTGTCTTTTGGTCTTGTTTATGGTTTCCTTTGCTGTGCAAAAGCTTTTAAGTTTCATTAGGTCCCATGTGTTTATTTTTGTCATTATTTCCATTTCTCTAAGAGGTGGATCAAAAAGGATCTTGCTGTGATTTATGTCATAGAGTGTTCTGCCTATGTTTTCCTCTAAGAGTTTGATAGTGTCTCTCCTTACATTTAGGTCTTTAATCCATTTTGAGCTTATTTTTGTGTATGGTGTTAGGGAGTGATCTAATCTCATGCTTTTACATGTCCCTATCCAGTTTTCCCAGCACCATTTATTGAAGAGACTGTCCTTTCTCCACTGTACATTCCTGCCTCCTTTATCAAAGATAAGGTGACCATATATCCGTGGGTTTATCTCTGGGCTTTCTATCCTGTTCCATTGATCTATCTTTCTGTTTTTGTGCCAGTACCACACTGTCTTGAATACTGTAGCTTTGTAGTATAGTCTGAAGTCAGGGAGCCTGATTCCTCCAGCTCCATTTTTCGTTCTCAAGATTGCTTTGGCTATTCGGGGTCTTTTGTGTTTCCATACAAATTGTGAATTTTTTTGCTCTAGTTCTGTGAAAAATGCCAGTGGTAGTTTGATAGGGATTGCATTGAATCTGTAGATTGCTTTGGGTAGTAGAGTCATTTTCACAATGTTGATTCTTCCAATCCAAGAGCATGGTACATCTCTCCATCTTTTTGTATCATCTTTAATTACTTTCATCAGTGTCTTATAATTTTCTGCATACAGGTCTTTTGTCTCCTTAGGTAGGTTTATTCCTAGATATTTTATTCTTTTTGTTGCAATGGTAAATGGGAGTGTTTCCTTGATTTCACTTTCAGATTTTTCATCATTAGTATATAGGAATGCCAGAGATTTCTGTGCATTAATTTTGTATCCTGCAACTTTAGCAAATTCATTGATTAGCTCTAGTAGTTTTCTGGTAGCATCTTTAGGATTCTCTATGTATAGTATCATGTCATCTGCAAACAGTGACAGCTTTACTTCTTCTTTTCCGATTTGGATTCCTTTTATTTCCTTTTCTTCTCTGATTGCTGTGGCTAAAACTTCCAAAACTATGTTGAATAAGAGTGGTGAGAGTGGGCAACCTTGTCTTGTTCCTGATCTTAGTGGAAATGGTTTCAGTTTTTCACCATTGAGGACGATGCTGGCTGTGGGTTTGTCATATATGGCCTTTATTATGTTGAGGAAAGTTCCCTCTATGCCTTCTTTCTGCAGGGTTTTTATCATAAATGGGTGTTGAATTTTGTCGAAAGCTTTCTCTGCATCTATTGAGATGATCATATGGTTTTTCTCCTTCAGTTTGTTAATATGGTGTATCATGTTGATTGATTTGCGTATATTGAAGAATCCTTGCATTCCTGGAATAAACCCCACTTGATCATGGTGTATGATCCTTTTAATGTGCTGTTGGATTCTGTTTGCTAGTATTTTGTTGAGGATTTTTGCATCTATGTTCATCAGTGATATTGGCCTGTAGTTTTCTTTCTTTGTGACATCCTTGTCTGGTTTTGGTATCAAGGAGATGGTGGCTTCACAGAATGTGTTTGGGAGTGTTCCTCCCTCTGCTATATTTTGGAAGAGTTTGAGAAGGATAGGTGTTAGCTCTTCTCTAAGTGCTTGGTAGAATTCGCCTGTGAAGCCATCTGGTCCTGGGCTTTTGTTTGTTGGAAGATTTTTTACCACAGTTTCAATTTCAGTGCTTGTGATTGGTCTGTTCATATTTTCTATTTCTTCCTGATTCAGTCTTGGCAGGTTGTGCATTTCTAAGAATTTGTCCATTTCTTCCAAGTTGTCCATTTTATTGGCATAGAGTTGCTTATAGTAATGTCTCATGATCTTTTGTATTTCTGCAGTGTCAGTTGTTACTTCTCCTTTTTCATTTCTAATTCTATTGATTTGAGTCTTCTCCCTTTTTTTCTTGATGAGTCTGGCTAATGGTTTATCAATTTTGTTTATCTTCTCAAAGAACCAGCTTTTAGTTTTATTGATCTTTGCTATCGTTTCCTTCATTTCTTTTTCATTTATTTCTGATCTGATTTTTATGATTTCTTTCCTTCTGCTAACTTTGGGATGTTTTTGTTCTTCTTTCTCTAATTGCTTTAGGTGCAAGGTTAGGTTGTTTATTTGAGATGTTTCCTGTTTCTTAAGGTGGGATTGTATTGCTATAAACTTCCCTCTTAGAACTGCTTTTGCTGCATCCCATAGGTTTTGGGTCGTCTTGTCTCCGTTGTCATTTGTTTCTAGGTATTTTTTTAATTTCCTCTTTGATTTCTTCAGTGATCACTTCGTTTTTAAGTAGTGTATTGTTTAGCCTCCATGTGTTTGTATTTTTTATAGCTCTTTTCCTGTAATTGATATCTAGTCTCATAGCATTGTGGTCGGAAAAGATACTTGATACAGTTTCAATTTTCTTAAATTTACCAAGGCTTGATTTGTGACCCAAGATATGATCTATCCTGGAGAATGTTCCATGAGCACTTGAGAAAAATGTGTATTCTGTTGTTTTTGGATGGAATGTCCTATAAATATCAATTAAGTCCATCTTGTTTAATGTATCATTTAAAGCTTGTGTTTCCTTAATTAGTTTCATTTTGGATGATCTGTCCATTGGTGAAAGTGGGGTGTTAATGTCCCCTACTATGATTGTGTTACTGTCGATTTCTCCTTTTATGGCTGTTAGTATTTCCCTTATGTATTGAGGTGCTCCTATGTTTGGTGCATAAATATT
The DNA here is from genome assembly GCF_949752795.1 of Hyperoodon ampullatus. Classification (NCBI taxonomy): domain Eukaryota; kingdom Metazoa; phylum Chordata; class Mammalia; order Artiodactyla; family Ziphiidae; genus Hyperoodon; species Hyperoodon ampullatus. The sequence goes on from NC_136932.1 coordinate 59,934,105, forward strand.
TACAATTGTTATATCTTCTTCTTGGATCGACCCCTTGATCATTATGTAGTGTCCTTCTTTGTCTCTTCTAGTAGTCTTTATTTTAAAGTCTATTTTGTCTGATATGAGAATTGCTACTCCAGCTTTCTTTTGGTTTCCATTTGCATGGAATATCTTTTTCCATCCCCTTACTTTCAGTCTGTATGTGTCTCTAGGTCTGAAGTGGGTCTCTTGTAGACAGCATATATATGGGTCTTGTTTTTGTATCCATTCAGCCAATCTGTGTCTTTTGGTGGGAGCATTTAGTCCATTTACATTTAAGGTAATTATCGATATGTATGTTCCTATTCCCATTTTCTTAATTGTTTTGGGTTCGTTATTGTAGGTCTTTTCCTTCTGTTGTGTTTCTTGCCTAGAGAAGTTCCTTTAGCATTTGTTGTAAAGCTGGTTTGGTGGTGCTGAACTCTCTCAGCTTTTGCTTGTCTGTAAATGTTTTAATTTCTCCATCAAATCTGAATGAGATCCTTGCTGGGTAGAGTAATCTTGGTTGCAGGTTTTTCTCCTTCATCACTTTAATTATGTCCTGCCACTCCCTTCTGGCTTGTAGAGTTTCTGCTGAGAGACCAGCTGTTATCCTGATGGGGATTCCCTTGTGTGTTATTTGTTGTTTTTGCCTTGCTGCTTTTAATATGATTTCTTTGTGTTTAATTTTTGACAGTTTGATTAATATGTGTCTTGGAGTATTTCTCCTTGGATTTATTGTGTATGGGACTCTCTGTGCCTCCTGGACTTGATTAACTATTTCCTTTCCCATATTAGGGAAGTTTTCAACTATAATCTCTTCAAATATTTTCTCAGTCCCTTTCTTTTTCTCTTCTTCTTCTGGAACCCCTATAATTCGAATGTTGCTGTGTTTAATGTCCCAGAAGTCTCTGAGACTGTCCTCTGTTCTTTTCATTCTTTTTTCTTTATTTTGCTCTGCAGCAGTTATTTCCACTATTTTATCTTCCACCTCACTTATCCGTTCTTCTGCCTCAGTTATTCTGCTATTGATCCCATCTAGAGTATTTTTTATTTCATTTATTGTGTTTTTAATCGATGCTTGATTCATCTTTAGTTCTTCTCGGTCCTTGTTAACTGTTTCTTGCATTTTGTCTATTCTATTTCCAAGATTTTGGATCTGGGAAATAGAATCTTGGATCATCTTTACCATCATTATTCTGAATTCTTTTTCAGCTAGACTGCCTATTACCTCTTCATTTGTTAGGTCTCGTGGGTTTTTATCTTGCTCCTTCTCCTGCTGTGTGTTTTTCTGTCTTCTCATTTTGCTTATGTTACTGTGTTTGGGGTCTCCTTTTTGCAGGCTGCAGGTTTGTAGTTCCTGTTGTTTTTGGTGTGTGTCCCCAGTGGCTAAGGTTGGTTTAGTGGGTTGTGTAGGCTTCCTGGTGGAGGGGACTAGTGCCTGTGTTCTGGTGGATGAGGCTGGATCTTGTCTTTCTGGTGGGCAGGTCCACGTCTGGTGGTGTGTTTTGGGGTGTCTGCGGACTTTTTATGATTTTAGGCCACCTCTCTGCTAATGGGTGGCGTTGTGTTCCTGTCTTGCTAGTTGTTTGGCGTAGGGTGTCCAGCACTGTAGCTTGCTGGTCGTTGAGTGAAGCTGGGTGCTGGTGTTGAGATGGAGATCTCTGGAAGATTTTCGCCGTTTGATATTATGTGGAGCTGGGAGGTCTCTTGTGGACCAGTGTCCTGAGGTTGGCTCTCCCACCTCAGAGGCACAGCACTGACTCCTGGCTCCTCAATTTGGGATGATTTGTTGTCTATTCATGTATTCCACAGATGCAGGGTACATCAAGTTGATTACGGAGCTTTAATCCGCTGCTTCTGAGGCTGGTGGGAGAGGTTTCCCTTTCTCTTCTTTGTTCTCACAGCTCCTGGGTCTCAGCTTTGGATTTGGCCCCGCCTCTGCGTGTAGGTCGCTGTTGGGCGTCTGTTCTTCGCTCAGACAGGACAGGGTTAAAGGAGCAGCCTCTTCGGGGACTCTGGCTCACTCAGGCCGGGCGGGAGGGAGGGGCACGGAGTGCGGGGCGAGCCTGCAGCGGCAGAGGTCGGCGTGACGTTGCACCAGCCCGAGGCGCGCCGTGCGTTCTCCCAGGGAAGCCGCCCATGGATCCCGGGACCCCGGCAGTGGCGGGCTGCACAGGCTCCCAGAAGGGCGGTGTGGACAGTGACCTGCGCTCGCACACAGGCTTCTTGGCGGCGGCAGCAGCAGCCCCAGCGTCCCACGCCCGTCACTGGGCTCCGCGCTTTCAGTCGTGACTCGCGCCCGTCTGTGGAGCCCCTTTAAGCAGCGCTCTTAATCCCCTCTCCTCGCGCACCAGGAAACCAAGAGGGAAGAAAAAGTCTCTTGCCTCTTCGGCAGCTCCAGAGTTTTCCCGGACTCCCTCCCGGCTAGCTGTGGCACATTAGCCCCCTTCAGGCTGAGTTCTTGCCGCCAGCCCCAGTCCTCTCCCTGAGCTCTGACCGAAGCCCGAGCCTCAGCTTCCAGCGCCGCCCGCCCCGGCGGGCGAGCAGACAAGCCTCTCGGGCTGGTGAGTGCTGCTCGGCACCGATCCTCTGTGCGGGAATCTCTCCGCTTTGCCCTACCCAGGTATGTGGGGAGTTTCTTGCCTTTTGGGAGGTCTGGGGTCTTCTGCCAGCGTTCAGTAGGTGTTCTGTAGAGGTTGTTCCACGTGTAGCTGTATTTCTGGTGTATCCGTGGGGAGGAAGGTGATCTCCGCGTCTTACTCTTCCGCCATCTTACCCAGAAGTCTGTACTAATTCTTAAAACAAATAATGGTCTTGTTTTGTTTCCCCCTTGGTTTAATGTTTCCAACAAAATCATATGATTTCACAACATATCCTTCACTTTAAGATTGACTTTCCCAGCATAATCATAAAAAGAGCTATTTCTGCAAAATTCAAGGATTTTTATCATTATTTTCTAATTATTTTGTTACTCATGGTATTCTCTTCTATATGCCTAGGCTGTCATTGTGCTTGAGGATTTCTTCTTCAAATAATGCTTACTTATGTTTCTGCCACATCATCATTCATCAATAATTCTGCATGTGTTTCCAGCCATTCTTCAACACCATATATATATATATCTTTATTGGAGTATAATTGCTTTACAATATTTTGTTAGTTTCTGCTATATAACAAAGTGAATCAGCTATATGTATGTATGTGTGTATATATATATATATATATATATATATATATATATATATATATATACCCATATCCCCTCCCTCTTGAGCCTCCCTCCCACTCTCCCTATCCCGCCCTTCTAGGTCATCACAAAGCATCAAGCTGATCTCCATGTGTTATACAGCAGCTTCCCACTACCCATCCATTTTACATTTGGTAGTGTATATATGACAGTGCTACTCTCTCACTTTTTCTCCCCCTTTCCCCCATGTCCTCAAGTCCATTCTCTACATCTGTGTCTTTATTCCTGCCCTAACACTAGGTTCATCAGTACCGTTTTTTTTTTTTTTTTTTTTTAGATTCCATATATGTGTGTTAGCATACGGTATTTGTTTTTCTCTTTCTGACTCACTTCGTTCTGTATAGCAGACTCTAGGTCCATCCACTTCATTACAAATAACTCAATTTTGTTCCATTTTATGGCTAATAGTCCATTGTATATATGTGCCACATTTTCTTTATCCATTCATCTGACGATGGACGTTTAGGTTGCTTCCCTGTCCTGGCTATTGTAAATAGCACTTTTTTTTAACTTTATGAAATCTTCCACTTGGGGGGAAAATTTTAATTTACTTTAAAATCAATTTACACAGCATATTTATAAGACTGTATATGAGTCAATGAGAGACTTATATTGACATTGACTAAGGCTCTACTCTTAAGTGGATACTGATTTTGAATGGTGACTGATTTTTATAAGTGGTCAATTCAGTAATGGATATGTTCATGCAATTGTGACTATACTTCTCTCTAAAACCCTGTAAGTAGAGGCTCCAATCATGAAAACCCAGATAACAAGGACTCTCTGACATTTTTTCCTTCTTTCTACAGGTCTACCCCTTATCCCACTAAATATATCATTAAGATCTTTCAGTCTTATTTAAAGACTGTAAAAAATAAATAGCATTAGATAGAATTACTTTGGTATATTGTTGTAGGAAAAGGATAGTGTATATAACCGGAGACTGTTAGTAGGACTGAATTGCATCAGGAATTTCTTTACTGGAGATGGGCCTACATCATTTCAGATAACCAGAAGATGTTATGATGCCTTGGCTCTAAGAGAGTCTTCATGTGGAAGAAAAAATCAACAAGCATCAGATGATTCTAGTTTAACCTTCCCTGTAGCAGAGGTCTGGAATTTGTTTTTTGAAAGTTCCTTCCAGACAAAGTCTTGAACCAATGCTCAAAGCAATTAAAGTGACAAAATAAATAAATAAGTGACAAAATAAATAAATAAAAGTCTGTCTTGTCTTACAGATACAATGGTTAACTTTTTTTTTGAAAATTTTAATCTTTCAAAAAATTATTTTTCCAGATATAATACATATACATTGTACAAATTCAAGAGGTATAAAAGGGTATTTAGTGAACAAACAAGTCTCTCATCTACCTAGTTTCCCCTCCTAAAGGCAGCCATCAAGTTTCTTGAATATTCTTCCAGAAATTGTCTATGCATATATATACACACACACCTACAAACACACAAAATTGTATTCTTTTTTCCCCCACACACAAAGTATACCATACTGCACACACTGCTATGCAGCTTTCTTTTTCAACATAATGTATCTTTTTTAACATCTTTATTGGAGTATAATTGCTTTACAATGGTGTGTTACTTTCTGCTTTATAACAAAGTGAATCAGTTATACATAAACATATGTCCCTATATCTCTTCCCTCTTGCATTTCCTCCCCTTCCACCCTCCCTATCCCACCCCTCTAGGTGGTCACAAAGCACTGAGCTGATCTCCCTGTGCTATGCGGCTGCTTCCCACTAGCTATCTATTTTACGTTTGGTAGTGCATATATGTCCATGCCACTCTCTCACTTTGTCACAGCTTACCCTTCCCCCTCCCCATATCCTCAAGTCCATTCTCTAGTAGGTCTGCATCTTTAATCCCTTCTTGCCCCTAGATTCTTCATGACCATTTTTGTTTGTTTGTTTTTTAGATTCCATATATATGTGTTAGCATACAGTATTTGTTTTTATCTTTCTGACGTACTTCACTCCATATGACAGTCTCTAGGTTCATCCACCTCACTACAAATACCTCAGTTTCATTCTTTTTTATGGCTGAGTAATATTCCATTGTATATATGTGCCACATCTTCTTTATCCATTCATCTGTTGATGGACACTTAGGTTACTTTCATGTCCTGGCTATTGTAAATAGAGCTGCAATGAACATTTTGGTACATGACTCTTTTTGAATTATGATTTTCTCAGGGTATATGCCCAGTAGTGGGATTGCTGGGTCATATGGTAGTTTTATTTTTAATTTTTTAGGGAACGTCCATGCTGTTCTCCATAGTGGCTGTATCAGTTTACATTCCCACCAACAGTGCAAGAGGGTTCCCTGTTCTCCACACCCTCTCCAGCATTTACTGTTTGTAGATTTTTTGATGATGGCCATTCTGACTGGTTTGAGATGATATCTCATTGTAGTTTTGAGTTGCATTTCTCTAACGATTAATGATGTTGAGCATTTTTTCATGTGTCTGTTGTCAATCTGTATATCTTTGTAGAAATGTCTACTTAGGTCTTCTGCCCATTTTTGGATTAGCTTGTTTGCTTTTTTAATATTGAGCTGCATGAGTTGCTTGTAAATTTTGGAGATTCATCATTTGTCAGTTGCTTCATTTGCAAATATTTTCTCCCATTCTGAGGGTTGTCTTTTGGTCTTGTTTATGGTTTCCTTTGCTGTGCAAAATCTTTTAAGTTTCATTAGGTTCCACTTGTTTATTTTTTTTAATTTCCATTTCTCTAGGAGGTGTTTCAAAAAGGATCTTGCTGTGATTTATGTCATAGAGTGTTCTGTCTATGTTTTCCTCTAAGAGTTTGGTGGTGTCTGGCCTTACATTTAGGTACAATGGTTTATTCAAAGGTTATGTGTTTAGAGTGCTGCCAATTTGAGAAGATTTCTGAGCCAAATGTTAGGGGCCCAGCCATCATAAGTTACCACCTCTCAAGAGAGTGACTCCTTCCCACAGCAATCCACTCCAGTCTCCACCTACCCACTTGGAATGTGCTAGGTGCTTGGAGTTCCCTTGCTGGCTTCAAGAAACAGACTGCCTGGGCTGTTGCAGATGGCTCATGGTTAATTTATCTTGTAGCTGTTTTTATACCTTCACTCTAGCTTAACTCTGGATGAATTTGGCTGCACACTTTAGTATCTCCATCAATCCCAGCTTTAGTTCATACACAATGGATTTTCAGCAATTAATGTAGTCACAGTACTAATCATTCACAGGTAACTTAACAAGGCTGTGTATAAGCCTTGCTCAACTTCTGGAAATAACCCATTTGCAGCCTCCACTCTAATAATTTTTCTGCAAAAGCAACAAATTTTTGCTTCTCTTTCATAGGCTTATTTGTAAAAACTGAAAGCCAGCTGAAGATAGGGAGTGAAGTTAGTTCCATGCACTGCTATTCTTCTCAGACTGAATGCTTAAACTTTAATTGCTTATTGATTTATTGATGTGACTTTTACTAAAAGCAAAGATTATTTAATATGCATGAAAAATAAGTGATTAGTTATATATATATATATATATATATATATATATATATATATATATATATATATAATCTTTGTGTAAGTTCATATGTGAGAGAAAGTTTTGTGCCAATGGTGCCTTATTTTTACAGGGATATGTTTCCAACAGGTAAATGTAATAACTACCAACCTTTTAAAATTACACATAGTACAGCTCATAGTAAATTTCAACTCTAACACTGCACGCATTCTGAGAGTAAGTGCAGAGTTATCTGACATTGCAGTACTCAATCACAGTTGTGTCTAATGGATACATGAGATATTTTGATATTTCTGCAGCTGCTGATCACAACATCCAGCTCTTTAAATCTCCAGATTTTCATTCTAATTGTGTCAAGTTGTCCAAAACCAGAATCCCTTGTCCAGAATCAGTCAATTTTGTCCTATTCTAATAGCTGCCCACTTCAAATCTGTCCTCCTCTTCCTCTTCATTGATGGAATACTGATTTTGTTTAGGTGGTCTCTCTCAGAAAACATGACTGCTCAGGGGACAAAACCCAGATAGTCTAAGACCATAATGGTAATCTCATACCCCTTACAAGTGACTGGCTTAGAGACAGTTACATGACCTTGTTCAGGCTAGTTAGATGAGAAACTCATGGAAGGCACTCATGGGAAATGTTCTCTTGCTCTTAAAAAGAGACACAAGGGAGAGAGAGTACTGTCTCTTCCTCTAGTCATTGGCATGCCTGGATATGATGCCTGGAACTGCTGATGAAGCAAAACCCACAAAGGAAGACAGGGCCACAGAGAGGTAGGATCAGAGCCCTGATGTACCCTGCATGGAACCTTCCCCACCTATAGATGTCTTGCACTGTGAGATAATAAATCTCCTTAAATTTAAGATGGTCAGGTGCAGGTTTTCTGCCAATGTAGCCAAAATAATAAATCAACCCATGTTCTGCACTTCTCTTGGAGGGAACTTCTGTCCATGTTTACATGGAGATTTTGAAAACTAGCCAAGTACCCAGTCTTCAGAGTGCAATGAACAATTACCTCATCCACTTTCTCATGAAACCGTGTGCATATATCCCGCTATTTATCCTATTTACTGAGCCTTTTTTGTGAGTTTGTCTGCTTACATTCACATTGGCAATTCCTTACAGAAGAGTCAGATCTGCATCAGAAATAGTACCAGCGACACTACTCAATAAAATATTTACCAGCAAAGAAGATGCATTCTTGTGAACATTGGTTTATTGGAGAATATGCTGTTAGAGGTAATACAATAGCGTGGATATGTGTGGAGGCCATGAGACCAACAAAGGGGACTATAAAATCCAACTATCATTGTATACACACAGTTAAATTCACATATGATGGCAAATATAAGTGACACATGGACTGAAGACTCAACGTTTGGGTAGGAGGGTGAAGCCTTGACTTTTCGCTGCTACAAGAAAAGAAGGGGAAGGAACCAAGAGAGCACATCCTTCTTGATGAGGGTCAAAAGGGGTTCCATATCATACAAGAATCTGGTCCTTTCCAGGAAATCAGGACCCTGACTATATGGCTGACGGAAGTGAAAACCATTACCTTCTCTCTCTACTGCTATCACTTAGACCTTCAGAATATTAATTCACCTCTACTTCTGAGCAACCACATGGGTCTCACGAAGTGGACTCAGCTCTGTTTTGCTTTCTGTTTCTCAACTGATAAACTGTGAGCTTATTCTCACAAGATCTACCTCTGCTGCTTTGATTTCAATGTTGATCTCTTTCATTTAAGATATCTGTAGTAATAGGACACATTTTTGGACTGTGGTTCTGGTGTTTTGCCTCCATACTCAAAACCTCCTAGCCTTCTCCCTCATGTAGTCAGTTCCTCTTGACAATGCCTTTATGATGTGTTTCCCATTTGTGCTTTCCTATGTACTTGTATAGTCCATGGGAATCTCAGACCCAATATATTCAAAACTAATATCTTCCTTCTCATCCTCAGGCTTAGACTTACTCTCCAAAGTCAAAAACATAAGAAAGAGCTGTACTCCCTTCCAAGCTCTGTATCATTATAGCCACAAGGGATTTTTTAAGGGCATTTTTGTCCCAACTTGAACTCTAAACCCAATGAGAGATTGGGATTGGGTTCAAAGCTCAAGTTGGACAGAATGTCCTAATAAAATGATCAGAAGAGCTGCATTCAGCCTTTTGGCCCATGTCAGACATCTAATGAATGTGTGTCAAGTCATCCAGACAGACAGCAAGCATGAAAGAGCATCAGCTTTGGAATAAAGAAGGCTGGATGTAACCCTGCCTTGCTAGCTTACCGTCTTGAACTAAAGAATAGTCAATAGGTGATATATTCTGTATTGAGCACTGTGCTAGTAAGTACCTTACCTGCCTCATCAGTGAGATGGGTACTATCATTGACCCCTATATTGCAGGTAAAAATCCTGAGGCTTAACATGACTTTTCCAAGGCCACACAGTTAAGTTTTAGATTCAGTATTCAAACCCAGTTCTGTCAGACACCAAAGATGGCTTCTTAACCACTATACCTTATTTACTTTATCTTTGTGATCCCAAGTTTTTATCTGTAAAAGAAGTCCAAGTGCTTATTTTCCAGGGTTAGTGTAAGGAATAAGTTATACTGTACAAGGAAGGTACCACAATGTCTGACACTGAGGAACACTTCATCTAAATGGTAGAAACCCACTGCTCATTGCCTGGTTCCATGTTGCTAATTCCCAAAATTGATTTTCATGTGAATTCCTCTGCTAAAGCTCTATTTTGTGTGTCTTTTGAAGTTTTCCAAATTTCTTTCTGTTTCAATCTTCCTTTACGTTTAGGTTCTTGGTTTATTTTATTTTAATTATGTGATTATAGTCGAGCCTATAAGCCCCTCCAGAACCCCTATTATTACTTTTTATACCTAGTTATTAGCTCATGCCTCTACCAAAGTAGCAATTTACCTAATATCTAATGAAAAAATTAATGATTTTTGTCATTTGCATGTTAACTTACCTCTTCTAAAAGATAGAACTTTTTAATTGCATCAGTCTGTACATGATAGGGAAGCACAGGATATATTCAAAGCCTGTTGCTTCTTGCTTCTTTTACTCAACAAGGAATATGTAATTAACCAAGGACTATGAATCCCTGATTTCATGCACTTGTGTCTCCCTGTAACATTTTTAAGGGCCTGCTTTGTATCGGATACTGTGTTAGGCATCAAGGCTACAAATGTTATTAAAACAAGATCTCTGCCTTTAGGAGGTATGTACACAAATTCATAGGGGGAAAAATGAGAAATTAAATTTAAATAACTTTACTATTCATAGAATTCTATAAAGACACAATGGTGGTAGATGGGAAGTAGTGATTCCGTCTTTGATAGGGGAATTGGAGAAGGGACAGGCAGGAGCAGGGTCACAGAAGGTGCTAGAGGGCTAATCGAGAGACTCCCTTGAGGAGACTTGTGTATTTTCCAATCATCTACTGTTGGGAAGTACGGCATATGTATATAGAGATGTTTGCTATGTAACTGGTGAGGGCACTTGCTCTGTCGTGGAATGTCTCATTGAATTCCTATGGAAGTTTTGATAATGCATCAAGTCATTCCAGAAAATAGTTGTCAGCCTTCAAGTAAAATAAGAAACAAGGCTCTTTCACTCTGAGTAATAACTGTATTCAGCTCCTCACAGCAATTAAGCAGTCCCATCCCCTATAATTGAGTTAGTACACAAGCCACTGCATGTATTTCTCAGGACTTCTGAAGCCTAGAGCAGTTCCAAGAGCTGTACTTCCCTAGGGGTTTGAAAGCAAATGGGAGTTGATTTAGAAGGTACTAGTTCCATCAGGATCTTTCCTACAATAACTTAGCTAAGACAGCATGAATATATATCTAAAAGACCTAGACTAGAACCAATACTTAGGCAAGACAGTTTAGTGAGAAATGCCCCAGATTCAGAACCCAGATCCAGGATCCCTGATTCCAGCCTGTCATTAGCTTCTTCTGTTGACTTGGAGGTATGTCAATTATCTCTCTGGGGCTTAGATTTTTAAAATATGTTAATAAATATTTATAAAGTGAATGAATTAATGGATGAATGTAAGATGAGGATCATAATACTTGCACCACCTACTTCATAAGAGTTCTAAACAAGGTAATTAATTATACATGAGAAAATAAAATGCTTCAAGACATTTGCACTCCAATTTTAAAATCAGTGGTGATAAATATCACTTTAAGGATTTCAGAGTCTGAAAATATGCTGATTCTTTTGTGCTTGGCTAAGAGAGAAGAAATGTTAACCTGAAGCACAGGTGTTATATTGCATATCTATAATGCATTAGATAATTAGCTAGTTGGAAACTCCAGCAATCCAGCCTCCCAATGAACCAGACTCAAAAAAATATTTAGAAGATGTAAGCAATGGACAGTTTTCAATGACAATGAAGTAATGACAAATAATGATAATAATCCTCATATAGATATACTTGACATATAAAAAATATCTTACATTCTCACGTTCGATCATGTGCACATAAAAGACACTATTTCTTTGAAGGTTGGCGTTCACTGTTTTTAGGGCAGCATTGTATATGTATATACTTTGGGTTAAAAGAGGCCTGACTTATATCAGCTGCATGATCTTAGAAAAAGAATTTGTAAACTTCAAGCCACAATTTCCTTCCATTGATGAAGTGGATCTAACTTTTCATACCCAACATTATATCGTGTCATAAGAATTAAATAAAATTTTATATAGCATCTGTCAAAGGGTGGGGTGGACCATAAGAAATGTAAGATCTCACTTCCTCAACCCTACTGTAACTGGTAGAGGGGAATCCTTCTTCCATTATCAATTGCCATGATAATGCCAAAAGAGGAGACATAATTTCTAGAAATTCAGTTTGCAAAGGAAAGCTGTACAAAGGCCTGCTAATCCTATTCTTTCAGTGCTGCTTCTTTGAAGAATTTTCCTGAAGTGTTGGACCTTACACAGCACTAATCTGAATCCTTTCACTGAATTTCTGCCAAAGATATTTGTGTGTGTGTGTGTGTGTGAGAGAGAGAGAGAGAGAGAGAGATCTGACCTCAAACCAGTGTATATGTACCATTTCTTATGACAGTATAAATGTTCACACAACACTTCACTTCCTAGTTCCCAGACTCATATTCCCCTTCCCTCCTTCATTATCCCTTTACTCTCCACTAACTGTTTTACTTCCTGGGTAAAACCTTCCAGTGAAAGGAACTAAGTATATCCAATAAGAATTAAAACAAAAGACAAGATCCTCCCTCTTTCATACTCACATATGTTCACTTTTGGGGAGGAGTTTTCTCACCCTTATCCCTCTCTGACAAACCCCACCCCACCAATTATCTCAGTTTTCTGTACCACCACAATTTATTAACATTTGGCACAGATAAAATACAATTATTTTTCACATGTCCATTTTCCTCATACACTGAGAGATCCTTGACCATGGGGTTCACCGAACTCGACACAGGCACTCCACAAATGTTATGCTGCAAGTGAATGAGTGAACCTATGTATGTTTTTCCACTCTGTTTTACTACCTAGTGGGAATGCATGTGGGCAAGATAATAAGGGGGCTCCCTGCAGGCTACTGTGAAGACCTGGGTTACCCAGGTGCCACACGCTCTGTCCTTTTGCTACTTCACCTCTGCTCTTAGACTGCTTGGCCATGGCTGCCTCCACCGCGGGAGCGCTGACTGCAAAGGAGGACCCTGACTTCTTTAAAGCACTGACTTTGCCTGTATGCTGGCTGCTGGTGCTTTTTTTTCAAAGTGCTTTTACATAGAGCATCTCACTGGATTTACAAAGGAGTTATAGGATCTTGGTAAAAAAGATCCCAGGAGAAGTAATGACATTTTCCCTTTACAGTCTGTTTACCTTGGACAGCAAGAATAACAGATGAGAGGTAGACAGCCAACTTTCAGTCTGTGGAAAGGATGCTTTTCTTTTTGGTGAAGTCAAGAAAGGTTGTAGTAGTCCTATTTATGTTTGCTTCTCACGGTCCCTTCTAAGTCGATGAGTGGAAAATGTGGGTTGAAAACCTGCACTGAGAGATGTGTTTATGGCAGCTGGGAGTTTATATCTCTTAAATCTTTCTTAATTGTTTTTGCCATTCTACTCATCCTCTTCTTTTCCCTCCTCTTCCTGGCTTTGAATCACCACCATCATCAATACCACCATCGTGACTTTGTTCATGCTCTTCCTTCCATCCCTATCTGGCTAATGCTTTCTCACCCTTCTACTTCAAATGTCCCTTCTCTTACCTTCTTCATACCCTTCTTTGTGCTCCAATAGCATTTGTCTGTTACACTCTTATAGCACTTAGTGTTAGCATTGCCCATTCTGTTGGTTAAGTGGCTGACTCTCCACCTAACTCAAAGGCAGGTGTTATATTTTAGATATCTTTTTATAAAACACATAAAGTACTTAGACTATTGTCTGTAGGCAGTAAAACTCAATAGCTGTTTGGAGTTATTATTGGTGGTGTTAACCCCCTCCCATTGCTACATTCCCTGGTGCCTAGAAGGTAGAATGTGAAATGTTTATTTTGTTGAATTGAAAAATAACAAAAATGCCTTTCTTATAAACCTAATTACATCTTAACTTATGTTAGTTTGCTCTTACTGTCTCTGCTGGCTCATAGTGAGGCCCAGGAGGAAAGCCGGAGATCATATTGTGAATAACAGGCATGGAAAGATAGAATATTTAAGAAATACAGAGTATTGTCAGCAGACCACGGTTCCACTTTTGAGGAGCCCCAAAGTAAATCTTGACTTGCAAAATAGATGGATCTAGACAAAGTGGCCTTCTTCTCAAATATATAGTCCAAGGCACAGCTTCAACTCCAGTCCAAAATTTGCCAGCTTCTCCTCAAAGATTCCCCCCACCCCTGTCTCCAGCACATGTCACCCTTGGTGGTTGACTGTCATGTCTTCAAGTGGGAGGGGTTTAGACTTCCCACAAGTTGAAGGTGATATCATGCCAGGAATAAACAACTCTCCTGAGGAGCTGGTGTCCAGTGGTAAAATGTTTGTCTACAACCCTCTTGGACAACTGGGATGCAAGATCAGATTGTTTTTGCCCTTTTTTGAGAACCCTCTCACGCTCTACCTATGAAAGGATAGAGTAGTAGGGTGGTAGGTTCCACTCCCATAGCACAACCTCACACTCTGTCCAGCCAGCTGGGCCCCTGGACCACTCTCTACATAGAGGAAACAAAGGGGAACTAATCCTGCTGGCCCTCTGCTTGTAAATTTCCCCAATAAAGTCTGTTTCTGCATCACACTGGGGTGGTTTCCATTACCTCCAGTCCTCATAAATGACTACCTTTAATTCCTTTGTAACCATATGAGAGATGAGTTTCATCAGCCCCTTTTAGCAGTTGAGGAGCTGACTGTAGCTCAACTAATTTAAGTAACTTTCTCAAGGACTCATAATAGCTGCAGAAGCAAGGATTCAAGTCCAAGCTTGTCAGACACCAAAGCCTTAGTGCCTTGCCACCTGCCTTATATAGCAGGTGTCCATCTCCACAAGGATGGGAAATCATGTACTATGGGAGAAAAGGATCCTCTTGCCAGCCCAGATCCATATATTCTGCTGGTCTCTCTGAACCTGCAGTTGAAAAGGAAGTGAAACACTAGTGGCCCAAGTTTATTATGATCATCTGAACAGCAAACAATTTCTCTTTCTTTTAAGTAATTGCCACTGTATGTATCATGCTTTTGGGGAGCATGGACAGATAATCCAAGGAAGGAGGCAGCTTCATGAAGAGTGTCTATTATTATCCCATTTTTCCATGAAAACCTGGAAAGCGCTATGTGCCATTTCACTTTATGAAACTGAAGTCTGAGATAATCTCTAAATCATACTCATGTATCACATGTTGCTTTTCAAAGGGAAAGAATATGCATTAAAAAGATTTGCTCAATCTTAAACCTGCCTCTGAGCATCCAAGATCAATGTAGAGGCTGATTAAGTTCTGCTTTATAGATTTCTGCAGTCAAGTTCATCAAGGCACCCATTTCTCTTCCTCTAATGATGCTGAACCCCAAGCTCTTCCTTGAAGTGTTTTAATTTTCACTTGGTCATTGTGAGAAGACAGTGATTTAATGAACTGCAAATAGGAAAAGAAATTACATAAATCATCTTTGTATCCTTTTCCATGGTCTTACCATGGCTGTTCTTTCATCATTAGGGTGCCTCCAGTGGCTTCTCTGTACCCAGCAGTGGAAGTTAAATTATAAACCACAGTTTCGGCAATGTAACACAGCAATAAAACCATAAAATCATTAGTATAAATAACTAAGATTAATTAGTGTCAACATGGCAAAATATTATTTTATTCTGTATTATAATAATTCCCCTAGCTGATTCTTGTTAGATATTTTTAGAAAACAGTTGTCTTCTAATATATATATTTCATGACTTCTAACTATCAATGCAGATATTACAAGGCTAACTTCCAAGAAGAGACTACCACTCAGCATTTTTTTTTAATTCTCTGGCAGATAGCCCTGCCTTTCAAAATGATAAGATAATGGATTTGGGGTTAGAACACAGCTCTGTGTTTCAAAGGTAGCATTGAAAATTAGTGAAGTATTAATTCAAGATTAATCAAAAGTACTAGACCTTTAGTAAATGCAGTGATTTTTGCTTAATTTTGAATGGCCCAATTTGAGTCTTTCAATTTAGCTAGAATTTTGATCAGCTGGCTGGAAGTTGGGAGAACAAAAAAGAGTTAGAAAGAAAGGCACAATCCTGAGGGTAAATGTTTAAAAACTCATCAAAGGCTATTGAAAAGTAAATTCTTAATCTGTGTCATATTGGAGGAAAGAGTGCTGACAGGAGAAGGATAGGGTGCATTGGCTTGTCTTGGCATATCAGGTGGTGGCATTACTGAGATCTGCCAGTGAGAACAGTCAGCCTGCTTTCCTTTCAGAACAAGCCTCTCTTACTAATGCCCAAGGGAAAAGCCTGGATTCCCAAAGAACTTTACTCTCACCTCACAGCAGAGGCTCAGAGAAATGAAGGAAAGGGCAGAGAAATCAAATCTGTTTGACTCCAGGATTCCCATGTAAGTTAATCAACTCTGAACTTTGATCCTACTGAAAGGTTAAATTCTACCCATTCCAGAACCTCTCATGAGGCTGGGGTTGCCCTGCACCTTTCTCTCACAAAATCTTGGATCTCAGAACTAAAAAGGTCCTCAGAATCATTCGTTCATACTTCCTTGCTTCCATCCAAAGCACAGATTATCTCTACAGGAGGCCAGTGCTGTATGATTATCTCTAGTGACAGGAAACTCACTTCTCACCAACACCACTCATTCCACTGTTGCTTAGCTCATACTGTATATTTTTCCTTATGTTGTTCATAATTTCTCTCTAGTAATCTGATCCTTGACTTCAATCTCTGGAGTTTAAACATATAATCAATATCACTATTCTGCAAGCCACTATTCTACAGCCAGCATAAGCTCCTGAGTTCTTCAGATTGATCCTCAGTGGTTATCAAGCAATCTGCCATTGACCGTACTGCTCAGCTTCCAGGCACCAAGGTAAAATGAAAAGAGGCCAGGTAGACCTGGTGACTAATTCTGTCCCTGCTGCTTACCAAATGTACCCTCAGGTCCATCATGAGCATCTTTAAGCTTCTGATTCCTCAACTGTTAAAAGGGGTTGTATGAAGAAAAAAGGATATAACTGTGCAACATTTTCTTAGAACACACTTGTAAACACATATTTGGCAAACATCTCACCCTGTAGTTTGTATGAAACTATCTGTTCTAAAGTCACCAGGTTATGCATTGTCAAGCTACCCTCCCTAGGAGGGTTATGTGTCAGAATATTCCACATTTGTATTCATCCCCCTTCTAAATTATTGTTAATCATGTGCAAGGAATTCTGTGTTACTATAGCTTCACAAGAACCAATGAGGCAGCACTATTTCTGACTCCATTTTATAGATGAAGAAACAGAAGTGAAAAAGTCCCTGCCCAGGTCATACTGGGCAAATGACAGAGCCATGACTCAAACCCAAATCTCTCTGACAATGGGTCCATCAGAAGGTTCTGAAGCATCTAGAAGTTGTCCTGGGGAAAATGGAAACCAGAATCTGATAGTAAACCTTCCTCTTAAAGGAGCAGATTCCCTTTTCCAGTTCTCATCAAGGAGAGAGCAAGCTTGGAATGTAATTGTGTTAGACATCAGTGTCCTATCCAGCAGCCACTCCCTTCCTTTTTTCTTGATAATAGAATCTGGATTTTCCAGCCCCTGGTACTAAATCATGGTTGGTCTCAGCTTATAATGGCTTTCACATTTCTTTTGGTCAGATGCTCCCTATGAAATTAGTGGTGCCCTTCTGACCCAGTTCTGGTCAATGAAAAAAAGAAAGGAAACATGGAGGAGCTTCTAGAAATTATTTCCTCTTTATTTATTTTTTTTTTTTGGAAAAGCAAAAGAAAGTTTCTTTTCTGCCCATTCATTTGTTTTCGACTTGTAACAACAAAGTGTGAGGATGTGATGTTGGGAGCCATTGAACCAATATTGAGATAAAAAGTAAACACACAAAACTTGGGAGGATAGAGGCTGAATCCTTAAAGATACTTTAAGCTGCTGCTCTGACCCTGGAATCATCTATTCCTTGTCACTTGACAGCACTCTTCATGGTTCTAAGTTGCAAAATCACAGCATCCACTGTGGCTATTTCGAGTAAAAAACAATAATTTTTAAAAGATGTTAGCTGACTCACAGACTCTGCAGGAGGACCAGAGAACTGGGCTTTGAAACTACAGAGATAAAAATAATGTCTAACCATGTCAGGGGAACAGTTTTCGTGAAAACATCACTGTCATAATCATTGCCCCTCATCCCCAGGGTTGCTCATGCCTGAATGCTATAAGCTCTGAAGAAGTAGAAGCCTACACCACAGTGATCACCAGCATAGTGAGAGCCCACACCTGACTACCTCCTCACGTTGCCCACTTTTTAATCCAAGTATTACATGGGTACAGCCAATTGGCAGAGGCCAAGTCTCAGACCTGTACTTTAGTTGCAAGGGAGTCTGCAAATAGAAGTTTTATGGTCCCTATTCTTGAGAAGGGAGGACTTGTAATATAAAACACAACCAAAATATAGAGAGGATATAGGACAGCCACAAGAGACAAATATCCTTTAGAATGAGATAGTCACTTGCCATGATCTCTTTTTTTTAATTAACATCTTTATTGGAGTATAATTGCTTTACAATGGTGTGTTAGTTTCTGATATATAACAAAGTGAATCAGTAATACATATATATATATGATCCTATGTGTCTTCCCTCCTGTGTCTCCCTTGCTCCCACCCTCCATATCACAGCCCTCTAGGTGGTCAGAAACCACTTAGCTGATCTCCCTGTGCTGTGTGGCACCTTCCCACTAGCTATCTATTTTATGTTTGGTAGTGTATATATGTCCATGCCACTCTCTCACTTTGTAACAGCTTACCCTTCCCCCTCCCTGTATCCTCAAGTCCATTTTCTAGTAGGTCTGGGTCTTTATTCCCATCTTACCCCTAGGTTCTTCATGACGTGTTTTTTTTTGTTTGTTTGTTTTTGTTTTCTTTTCTTAGATTCCATATATATATATGTTAGCATACGGTATTTGTTTTTCTCTTTCTGACTTACTTCACTCTGTATGACAGACTCTAGGTCCATCCACCTCACTACAAATAACTCATTATCGTTTCTTTTATGGCTGAGTAATATTCCATTGTATATATGTGCCACATCTTCTTTATCCATTCATCTGTTGATGGACACTTAGGTTGCTTCCATGTCCTGGTTATTATAAATAGAGCTACAATGAACATTTTGATACATGACTCTTTTTGAATTATGGTTTTCTCAGGGTATATGACCAGTAGTGGGATTGCTGGGTCATATGGTAGTTATATTTGTAGTTTTTTAAGGAAACTCTATACTGTTCTCCATAGTGGCTATATCAATTTACATTGCCACCAACAGTGCAAGAGTGCTTCTTTTTCTCCACATCCTCTCCAGCATTTATTGTTTCTAGATTTTTTGATGCTGACTATTCAACCACTGTGAGATGATATCTCATTGTAGTTTTGATTTGCATTTCTCTAATGATTAATGATGTTGAGCATTCTTTCATGGGTTTGTTGGCAATCTGTATATCTTCTTTGGAGAAATGTCTATTTAGGTGTTCTGCCCATTTTTGGATTGGATTGTTTGTTTTGTTGTTGTTATTGAGCTGCATGAGCTGCTTGTAAATTGTGGAGATTAATCCTTTGTCAGTTGCTTCATTTGCAAATATTTTCTCCCATTCTGAGGGTTGTCTTCTCGTCTTATTTATGGTTCCCTTTGCTGTGCAAAAGCTTTTAAGTTTCATTAGGTCCCATTTGTTTATTTCTGTTTTTATTTCCATTTCTCTAGGATGCGGGTCAAAAAGGATCTTGCAGCGATTTATGTCATAGAGTGTTCTGCCTATATTTTCCTCTAAGAGTTTGATAGTGTCTGGCCTTACATTTAGGTCTTTAATCCATTTTGAGTTTATTTTTGTGTATGGTGGTAGGGAGTGTTCTCATTTCATACTTTTACATGTACCTGTCCAGTTTTCCCAGCACCACTTATTGAAGAGGCTGTCTTTTCTCCACTGTATATTCTTACCTCCCTTATCAAAGATAAAGTGACCATATGTGCAGGGGTTTACCTCTGGGCTTTCTTTCCTGTTCCATTGATCTATATTTTTGTTTTTGTGCCAGTACCATAGTGTGCTGATTATTGTAGCTTTGAAGTGTAGTCTGAAGTCAGGGAGCCTGATTCCTCCAGCTCCATTTTTCATTCTCAAGATTGCTTTGGCAATTCGGGGTCTTTTGTGTTTCCATACAAATTGTGAAATTTTTTGTTCTAGTTCTGTGAAAAATGCCAGTGATAGTTTGATAGGGATTGCATTGAATCTGTAGATTGCTTTGGGTAGTAGAATCATTTTCACAATGTTGATTCTTCCAGTCCAAGTACATGGTATATCTCTCCATCTATTTGTATCATCTTTAATTTCTTTGATCAGTGTCTTATAATTTTCTGCATACAGGTCTTTTGTCTCCTTAGGTAGGTTTATTCCTAGATATTTTATTCTTTCTGTTGCAATGGTAAATTGGATTGTTTTCTTAATTTCACTTATAGATTTTTCATCATTAGTGTATAAGAATGCCAGAGATTTCTGTGCGTTAATGTTCTATCCTGCTACATTACCAAATTCATTGTTTACCTCTAGTAGTTTTCTGGTAACATCTTTAGGATTCTCTATGTATAGTATCATGTCATCTGCAAACAGTGACAGCTTTACTTCTTCTTTTCCGATTTGGATTCCTTTTATTTATTTTTCTTCTCTGATTTCTGTGGCTAAAACTTCCAAAACTATGTTGAATAAGAGTGGTGAGAGTGGGCAACCTTGTCTTGTTCTTGATCTTAGTGGCAATGCTTTCAATTTTTCACCATTGAGGATGCTGTTGGCTGTGGGTTTGTCATATATGGCTTTTATTATGTTGAGGAAAGTTCCCTCTATGCCTACTTTCTGCAGGTTTTTTATCATAAATGGGTGTTGAATTTTGTCAAAGATTTCTCTGCATCTATTGAGATGAAACACGCCATGACACATATTAATCAAGCTATCAAAAATTAGATACAAATAAAACATATTAAAAGCAGCAAGGGAAAAACAACAAATAACACACAATGGAATCCCCATAAGGTTAACAGCTGATCTTTCAGCAGAAACTCTACAAGCCAGAAGAGAGTGGCAGGACATATTTAAAATGATGAAGGAGAAAAACCTACAACAAAGATTACTATATCCAGCAAGGATCTCATTCAAATTTGATGGAGAAATTAAAACCTTTACAGACAAGCAAAAGCTGAGAGAGTTCAGCGCCACCAAACCACCTTTACAATTAATGCTAAAGGAAATTATTTAGGCAAGAAACACAAGAGAAGGAAAGGACCTACAATAACAAACCCAAAACAATTAAGAAAATGGGAATAGGAACATACATTTCAATAATTACCTTAAATGTAAATGGATAAAATGCTCCCACCAAAAGACATAGAATGGCTGAATGGATACAAAAACAAGACCCATATATATGCTGTCTACAAGAGACCCACTTCAGACCTAGGGACACATACGGACTGAAAGTGAGCAGATGGAAAATGATATTCCATGCAAATGGAAATCAAAAGAAAGTTGGAGTATCAATTCTCATACAAGACAAAATAGACTTTAAAACAAAGACTATTACATGAGACAAAGAAGGACACTGCATAATGATCAAGGGATTGATCCAAGAAGAAGATTTGACAACTGTAAATATTTATGCACCCAACATATTAGCACCTCAATACATAAGGCAAATACTAACAGCCATAAAAGGGGAAATTGACAGTAACACAATCATAGTAGGGGACGTTAACACCCCACTTTCACCAGTGGACAGATCATCCAAAATGAAAATAAATAAGGAACACAAGCTTTAAATAATACATTAAACAAGATGGACTTAATTCATATTTATAGGACATTCCATCCAAAAACAACAGAATACACATTTTTCTCAACTGCTCATGGAACATTCTCCAAGATTGATCATATCTTAGTTCACAAATCTAGCCTTGGTAACTTTAAGAAAATTGAAATTGTATCAAGTATCTTTTCTGACCACAAAGCTATGAGACTAGATATCAATTACAGGAAAAAATCTGTAAGAAAATACAAACACATGGAGGATAAACAATACACTACTTAATAACGAAGTGATCACTGAAGAAATCAAAGAGGAAATCAAAAAATACCTAGAAACAAATGACAATGGAGCCACTACGACCCAAAACCTATGGGATGCAGCTAAAGCCATTCTAATAGGGAAGTTTATAGCCATACAATCCTACCTTAAGAAACAGGAAACATCTCAAATAAACAACCTAACCTTGCACCTAAAGCAATTAGAGAAAGAAGAACAAAAATGCCCCAAATTTACCAGAAGGAAAGAAATCATAAAGATCAGATCAGAAATAAATGAAAAAGAAATGAAGGAAACAATAGCAAAGATCAATAAAACTAAAAGCTGGTTCTTTGAGAAGATAAACAAAATTGATAAACCATTAGCCAGACACTTTAAGAAAAA
Organism: Hyperoodon ampullatus; assembly: GCF_949752795.1. Lineage (NCBI taxonomy): Eukaryota > Metazoa > Chordata > Mammalia > Artiodactyla > Ziphiidae > Hyperoodon > Hyperoodon ampullatus. The sequence continues at coordinate 59,956,062 of NC_136932.1, forward strand.
AAGGGAGAAGACAAAAATCAATAGTATTAGAAATGAAAAAGGAGAAGTAACACGTGACACTGCAGAAATACAAAAGATCATGTGAGATTACTACAAGAAACTCTATGCCAATAAAATGGACAAACTGGAAGAAATGGACAAATTCTTAGAAATGCACAACTTTCTGAGACTGAACCAGAAAGAAATTGAAAATATGAACAGACTAATCACAAGCACTGAAATTGAAACTGTGATTAAAAATCTTCCAACAAACAAAAGCCTAAGGCCAGATGGCTTCACAGGTGAATTCTATCAAACATTTAGAGAAAAGCTAATACCTACCCTTCTCAAACTCTTCCAAAATATAGCAGAGGGAGGAACACTCCGAAACTCATTCTACGAGGCCACCATCTTCCTGATACCAAAACGAGACAAAGATGTCCCAAAGAAAGAAAACTACAGGCCAATATCACTGATGAACATAGACACAAAAATCCTCAACAAAATACTAGCAAACACAATCCAACAGCACATTAAAAGGATCATACACCATGATCAAGTGGGGTTTATTCCAGGAATGCAAGGATTCTTCAATATACGTAAATCAATCAATGTGTCATGATCTCTTAAGCCAGTATCAGTCAAATATTCTGTTGCTTGCCTTCCTTCTTCCCATCAGGTGTAAAGTAAGCAGACAGGTTGCATCCTGGCCTCCTCACTGAAGCAGAGGATCTGCTTTCTATCCCTGGAATAACTGGGGCCCAACCCTGATTGTTCAGGCCTGTCAAAAGCTGTTTAATGAGGTGAAGTCCTAAAGTTTTCAACAGTTGCAACTGATTTGCATCAGCAGATCATAAACCTTTCATGAATAAGTATAACAGAAGCTACAAAGCATAGAAACATAGAATTTGTAAGGTTGAAATGGACCTCAGAAATGGTTTATTAAAAAGCATAATATTATGTAAATCAGGTGCACTTTATTTTTTTAAATTTTTTATTGGAGTATAGTTGATTTACAATGTTGTGTTAGTTTCTGCTGTACAGCAAAGTGAATCAGTTATACATATACATATATCCACTCTTTTTAAGATTATTTTCCCATATAGGCCATTACAGAGTGTTGAGTAGAGATCCCTGTGCTATACATTAGGTCTTATTAGTTATCTATTTCATATATAAGAGTGTGTATATGTCAATCCCAATCTCCCAATGTATCCCTCCCCTCTCTTTCCCCCCTGGTAACCATAAGTTTGTTTTCTACATCTCTGACTCAATTTCTGTTTTGTAAATAAGTTCATTTGTACCCTTTGATAGATTTCACATATAAACAACTTCATATTTGTCTTTCTCTGTCTGACTTACTCCACTCAGTATGACAATCTCTAGGTCCATCCAGGTTGCATTATTTCACACTTTTATGGCTGATGAATATTTCATTGCACCACATTTTCTTTATCCACTCCTCTGTTGATGGAAACTTTGGTTGCTTCCATGTCCTGACTATTGTAAATAGCGCTGCAATGAACACTGGGGTGCATGTATCTTTTCAAACTATGGTTTTCTCCAGATACATGCCCAGGAGTGGGATTGCTGGATCATATGGTAGCTCTATTTTTAGTTTTTTAAGGAACCTCCATACAGTTCTCCATAGTGGCTGTACCAGTTTACATTCCCACTAACAGTGTAGGAGGGTTCTCTTTTCTCCTCACCCTCTCCAGAATTTACTGTTTGTAGATTTTTGATGATGGCCATTCTGACTGGTGTGAGGTGATACCTCATTGCAGTTTTGATTTGCATTTCTCTAATAATTAGTGATGTTGAGCATCCTTTCATCTGTTTGTTGCCAAACTGTATGTCTTCTTTGCAGAAATGTCTATCTAGATCTTCTGCTCATTTTTTGATTGGGTTGTTTGTTTTTTCATATTAAGCTGCATGAGCTGCCTGTATATTTTGGAGATTAATCCTTTGTCGGTTGCTTCATTAGTAAATATTTTCTCCCATTCTGAGGGTTTTCTTTTCATTTTGTTGATAGTTTCACTTGCTGTGCAAAAGCTTTTAAGTTTAATTAGGCCCCATTTGTTTTTATTTTCATAACTCTAGGAAGTGGATCAAAAAAGATCTTGCTACGATTTATGTCAGAGTGTTCTGCCTAATTTTCCGATGTTTTATAGTGTCTGGCCTTACTTTTAGGTCTTTAATCCATTTGGAGTTTATTTTTGTGTATGGTGTCAGGAAGTTCTCTCTATTCTTTTACATATAGCTGTCCAGTTATCCCACCACCACTTATTAGAGAGGATGTCTTCTCCACTGTATGTATATATATATATATATATATATATATATATATATATATATATATATATATATATATAATTAATAACATCTTTATTGGGGTATATTTGCTTTACAATGCTACATTAGTTTCTGCTTTATAACGAAGTGAATCAGTTATACATATACATATATTCCCATATTTCTTCTCTACTGTTTCTCCCTCCCTCCCACCCTCCATATCCCACCCCTCTAGGGTGATTGTGTTACTGTCAAAGCACCGAGCTGATCTCCCTATGCTATGTGGCTGATTCCCACTAGCTATCTATTTTACATTTGGTAGTCTATATATGTCCATGCCACCCTGTCACTTTGTCCCAGCTTACCCTTCCCACTCCCCATATCCTCAATTCCATTCTCTAGTAGGTCTGTCTGCATCTTTGTTCCGGTCTTGCCCCTAGGTTCTTCATGAGCATTCATTTTTTTTTTCTTAGATTCCATATATATGTGTTAGCATATGGTATTTCTTTTCCTATTTCTGACTTACTTCACTCTCTATGACAGACTCTAGGTCCATCCACCTCACTACAAATAACTCAATTTCGTTTCTTTTTATGGCTGAGTAATATTCCATTGTATATATGTGCCACATCTTCTTTATCCATTCATCTGTTGATGGACACGTAGGTTGCTTCCATGTCCTGGCTATTGTAAATAGAGTTGCAATGAGCATTGTGGTACATGACTCTTTGTGAATTATGGTATTCTCAGAGTATATGCCCAGTAGTGGTATTGCTGCATCATATGGTAGTTCTATTTTTAGTTTTCTAAGGAACCTCCATACTGTTCTACATAGTGGCTGTATCAATTTACATTCCCACAAACAGTGCAAGAGGGTACCGTTTTCTCCACACCCTCTCCAGCATTTATTGATTGTAGATTTTTTGATGATGGCCATTCTGACCGGTGTGAGATGATATTGCATTGTAGTTTTGATTTGCATTTCTCTAATGATTAATGATGTTGAGCATTATTTCAAGTGTTTGTTGGCAATCTGTATATCTTCTTTGGAGAAATGTCTATCTAGGTCCTCTGCCCATTTTTGGATTGGTTTTTTTTGTGTTTTTGGTATTGAGCTGCATGAGCTACTTGTAAATTTTGGAGATTAATCCTTTGTCAGTTGCTTCCTTTGAAAGCATTTTCTCTCATTCTGAAGGTTGTCTTTTCATCTTGTTTATGCTTTCCTTTGCTGTGCAAAAGCTTTTAATTTTCATTAGGTCCCATTTGTATATTTTTGTTTTTATTTCCATTTCCCTAGGAAGTGGATCAAAAATGGATCTTGCTGTGAGTTATGTCATGGAGTGTTCTGTCTATGTTTTCCTCTAACAGTTTAATATTGTCTGGCTTTACATTAAGGCCTTTAATCCATTTTGAGTTTATTTTTGTGTATGGTGTTAAGGAATATTCTCACTTCATTCTTTTACATGTATCTGTCCAGTTTTCCCATCACCACATATTGAAGAGTCTGTCATTTCTCCACTGTATATTCTTGCTTCTTTTATCAAAGATAAGGTGACCATATGTACGTGGGTTTATCTCTGGGCTTTCTATCCTGCTCCATTGATGTATATTTCTGTTTTTGTGCCAGTACCATATTGTATTGATTACTGTAGCTTTGTAGTATAGTCTGAAGTCAGGGAGCATGATTCCTCCAGCTCCATTTTTCTTTCTCAAGACTGCATTGGCTATTCGGGGTCTCTTGTTTTTCCATACAAATTGGGACATTTTTTGTTCTAGTTCTGTGGAAAATGCCATTAGTTGTTTGATAGGGATTGCATTGAATTTGTAGATTGCTTTGGGTAGTATAGTCATTTTCACAATCTTGATTCTTCCAATCCAGCCATATGGTATATCCCTCCATCTGTTTGTATCATCTTTAATTTCTTTCCTCAGTGTCTTATAATTTTCTGCATTCAGGTCTATTGTCTCCTTAGGTAGGTTTATTCCTAGATATTTTATTCTTTTTCTTGCAATGGTAAGTGGGAATGTTTTCTTAATTATAATTTCAGGGTTTTCATCATTGATGTATAGGAATGCAAGAGATTTCTGTGCATTAGTTTTATATCCTGCTACTTTACCAAATTCATTGTTTAGCCCTGGTAGTTTTCTGGTAGCATCTTTAGGATTTTCTATGTATAGTATCATGTCATCTGCAAACAGTGATATCTTTACTTCTTCCTCTCAGATTTGGATTATTTTTATTTATTTTTCTTCTGTGATTGCTGTGGCTAAAACTTCCAAAACTATGTTGAATAATAGTGGTGAGAGTGAGCAACCTTGCTTTGCTCCTGATCTTAGTGGAAATCGTTTCAATTTTTCACCATGGAATATGGCATTGGCTGTGGGTTTGTCATATATGGCCTTTATTATATTGAGGTAAGTTCCCTCTATGCCTACTTTCTGGAGGGTTTATATCATAAATGGATTTTGATTTTGTCCAAAACATTTTGCTGCATCTATTTAGATGATCATATGGTTTTTATTCTTCTATTTGTTAATATAGTGTATCATGTTGATTGATTTGCATATATTGAAGAATCCTTGCATTCCTGGAATAAACCCCACTTGATCATGGTGTATGATCATTTTAGTGTGCTGTTCGATTCTGTTTGCCAGTATTTTGTTGAGGATTTTTGTATCTATGTACATCAGTGATATTGGCCTATATTTTTCTTTCTTTGTGACATCATTGTCTGGTTTTGGTATCAGGGTGATGGTGACCTCGTAGAATGAGTTTGGGAGTGTTCCTCCCTCTGCTATATTTTGGAAGAGGTTGAGAAGGATAGGTGTTTGCTCTTCTCTAAATGTTAGATAGAATTCATCTATGAAGCCAGCTGGTTCTGAGCTTTTGTTTATTAGAAGAATTTTAATCACAGTTTCAATTTCAGTGCTTGTGATTGGTCTATTCATATTTTCTATTTCTTCCTGGTTCAGTCTCAGAAAGTTGTGCATTTCTAAGAATTTGTCCATTTCTTCCAGGTTGTCCATTTTATTGGAATAGAGTTGCTTGTTGTTATCTCTCATGGTCCTCTGTATTTTTGCAGTGTCAGTTGTTACTTCTACTTTTTCATTTCTAATTCTATTGATTTGAGTCTTCTCCCTTGTTTTTCTTGATGAGTCTGGCTAATGCTTTTCAGTTTTTTTTTTTTTTTATCTTCTCAAAGAACCAGCTTTTAGTTTTATTGATCTTTGCTATAGTTTCCTTTTTTTTTCATTTATTTCTGATCTGATATTTATGATTTATTTCCTTCTGCTAACTTTGGGGATTTTTTGTTCTTTTTTTCTCTAATTGCTTTAGGTGGAAGGATAGGTTGTTTATTTGAGATGTTTCTTGTTTCTTAAGGTAGGACTGTATTGTTATAAAATTCCGTTTTACAACCGCTTTTGCTGCATCCCATAGGTTTTGGGTCGTTGTGTTTTCATTGTCATTTGTTTCTAGGTATTTTATGATATCCTCTTTGATTTATTCAGTGATCTCTTGGTTATTATGTAGTGTATTGTTTAGCCTCCATGTGTTTGTATTTTTTACAGATTTTTCCCTGTAATTGATATCTAGTCTTATAGCATTGTGATCGGAAAAGATACTTGATAAGATTTCAATTTTCTTAAATTTAGCAAGGCTTTATTTGTGACGCAAAATTTGATGTATCCTGCCGAATGTTCCATGAGCACTTGAGAAGAAAGTCTATTCTCTTGTTTTTGGGTGGAATGTCCTATAAATATCAATTAATTCCATCCTGTTTAATGTATCATTTAAAGCTTGTTTTTCCTTATTTATTTTCATTTTTGATGATCTGTCCACTGGTGAACGTGGGGTGTTAAGGACCCCTACTATTATTGTGTTACTGTTGATTTCCCTTTTTATGGCTGTTAGTATTTGCCTTATGTATTGATGTGCTCCTATGTTGGTTACATAAATATTTACAATTGTTATATCTTCATCTTGGATTGATCCCTTGATCATTATGTAGTGTTCTTCCTTGTCTCTTGTAATAGTCTTTTTTTTTAAGTCTATTTTTTCTGGTATGAGAATTGATACTCCAGCTTTCTTTTGATTTCCATTTCCATGGAATATCTTTTTCCATCCCCTCACTTTCAGTCTGTATGTGTCCCTAGGTCTGAAGTGGGTCTCCTGTAGACAGCGTATATACGGGTCTTGTTTTTGTATCCATTCAGCCAGTCTATACCTTCTGGTTGGAACATTTAATCCATTTACATTTAAGGTAGTTATCCACATGTATGTTCCTGTTACCATTTTCTTAACTGTCTTGGGTTTGTTATTGTAGGTATTTTCCTTCTCTTGTTTTTCCTGCCTAGAGAAGTTCCTTTAGCATTTGTTGTGAAGCTGGTTTGGTGGTGCTGAATTCTCTTAGCTTCTGCTTGTCTGTAAAGGTTTTTATTTCTCCATCAAATCCCAATTATATCCTTGCTTGGTAAAGTAATCTTGGTTGTACATTTTTCCGCTTCATCGCTTTAAATATGTTCTGCCCTTCCCTTCTTGCTTGGAGAGTTTCTGCTGAAAGACCAGCCGTTAACCTTATGGGGATTCCCTTGTATGATACTTGTTGTTTTTCTTTTGCTGCTTTTAATATTTTTCCTTATATTTAATTTTTTATATTTTGATTAGTTGTGTCTTGGCATGTTTCTCCTTGGATTTTTCCTGTATGGGACCCTCTGTGCTTCCTATACTTGATTAACTATTTTCTTTCCCATATAAGGGAAATTTTCAACTATAATCTATTGAAGTATTTTCTCAGTCCCTTTCTTTTTCTCTTCTGCTTCTGTGACCCCTATAATTCGAATGTTGGTACTTTTAATATTGTTCTAGAAGTCTCTGAGATTGTCCTCAATTCTTTTCACTTTTTTCTTTATTCTGCTCTGCAGTAGTTATTTCCGCTATTTATCTTCCTAGTCACTTATCCATTCTTCTGCCTCAGTTATTCTGCTCTTGATTCCCTCTAGAGAATTTTTAATTGCATTTATTGTTTTGTTCATCCCTGTTTGTTTGCTGTTTAGTCCTTCTAGGTCCTTGTTAAACGTTCCTTATATTTTCTTCATTCTATTTGCAAGATTTGGGATTATCATTACTATCATTATTCTGAATTCTTTTTCAGGTAAGCTGCCTATTTCCTCTTCATTTGTTTGGTCTCGTGGGTTTTTACCTTGCTCCTTCATCTGCTGTGTGTTTCTCTGTCTTCTCATTTTTCTCAACTTACTGTCTTTGGGGTCTCCTTTTCTCCGGCTGTAGGTTCATAGTTCCCATTGTTTTTGGTGTCTGCCCCCAGTGGCTAAGGTTGGTTCAGTGGACTGTGTAGGCTTCCTGGTGAAGGGAACTAGTGTTTGTGTGCTGGTGAATGAGGATGGATGTTGTTTTTCTGGTGGGCAGGTCCACGTCTGCTGCTGTGTAGTGGGGTGTCTGTGGCTCTATTATGTTTTTAGGCAGCCTCTCTGCTAATGGGTGTGGTCGTGTTTCTGTCCTGCTTGTTGTTTGGCATAGGTGTCCAGCACTGGAGCTTGCTGGTCGTTCAGTGGAGCTGGGTCTTGGCGTTGAGATGGAGATCTCTGTGAGGTTTTCTCCATTTGATATTATGTGGAGCTGGGAGGTTTCTTGTGGACCAATGTCCTGAAATTGGCTCTCGCACCTCAGAAGCACAGCCCTAATGCCTGGCTGGAGCACCAAGAGCCTGCCATTCACATGGCTCAGAATAAAAGGGAGAGAAAAAAGAAAGAAAGAATGAATTAATTAAGAAGACAAATGACATAAAATAAAATAAAGTTATTAAAATAAAAGTAATTATTTAAAAAAATTTAAGTAATAAATAAAATAAAAAAGAAAGAAAGAAAGAAGAGAACAGCTAAACCAAAAAACCAATCCCCCAGTGATAACAAGCACTAAAAGCTATACTTAAAAACAAACAAACAAACAAAATGGACAGACAGAACCCTAGGACAAATGGCAAAAGCAAGCTATACAGACATAATCACACACAGAAGCATACACCTACACACTCATAAAAAAAGAAAAAGGGAAAAAAATATATATATATATTGTTGCTCCCAAAGTCCACCTCCTCATTTTGGGATGATTCGTTTTCTATTCAGGTATTCCACAAATGCAGGGTACATCACGTAGATTGTGGGGATTTAATCCACTGCTCCTGAGGCTGCTTGGAGAGAATTCCCTTTCTCTTCTTTTTTCGCACAGCTCCTGGGGTTCAGCTTTGGATTTGGCCCCACCTCTGTGTGTAGGTCGCCTGAGGGCATCTGTTCTGCACTCAGAGAGGACGGGGTTAAAGGAGCAGCTGATTCGAGGTCTCTGGCTCAGTCAGGCCGGGGGAAGGGAGGGGTACGGAGTTCAGGGTGAGCCTGTGGTTGCAGAGGCCAGCATGACGTTGCACCAGCCTGAGGTGCACCATGTATTCTCCCAGGGAAGTTGTCCCTGGATCACAGGACGCTGGCAGTGGTGGGCTTCACAGGCTCCTGGGAGGGTAGGTGTGGATAATGACCTGTGCTTGCACACAGGCTTCTTGGTGGCGGCAGCAGCATCCTTAGCATTTCATGCCCGACTCTGGGGTCCATGCTGATAGCCATGGCTCAAGCTCACCTCACAAGCTCCTTTAGCGGCACTCTTAATCCTCTCTCCTCGGGCACCAGGAAACAAAGAGGCAAGAAAAAGTCTCTTGCCTCTTTGGCAGCTCCAGAATTTTTCCCGGACTCCCTCCTGGCTAGCTGTGGTGCACTAATCCCCTCAGGCTGTGTTCACGCAGCCAACCCCAGTATTCGCCTTGGGATCTGACCTCTAAAGCCCAAGCCTCACCTCCCAGCCCCGACCCGTCCTGGCGGGTGAGCAAGCAATCCTCTCGGGCTGATGAGTGTTGGTTGGCACTGATCCTCTGTGCAGGAATCTCTCCTTTTTGCCCTCCGCACCCAAGTTGCCGCACTCTCCTCCATGGCTCCAAATCTTCTCCCCTCTGCCACCCACAGTCTCCACCCGTGAAAGGGTTTCCTAGTGTGTGGAAACTTTTCCTCCTTCACAGCTCCCTTCCACTGGTGCAGGTCCTGTCCTTATTCTTTTGTCTCTGTTTTTTTCTGTTTTCTTTTGCCTTACCCAAGTACGTGGGGGAGTTTCTTGCCTTTTGGGAGGTCTGAGTTCTTCTGCCAGCATTCAGTAGGTGTTCTCTAGGAGTTGTTCCACATGTAGATGTATTTCTGATGTATTTGTGGGGAGGAAGGTGATCTCCACATCTTACTCTTCTGCCATCTTGAAGCTCCTCTCCATTGTGTAGTCTTGCCTCCTTTGTCATAGATCAGGTGACCATAGGTGTGTGGGTTTATCTCTGGACTATCCTGTGCCAGTGATCTATATTTCTGTTTTTGTGCCAGTACCATACTGTTTTGATTACTGTAGCTTTGTTGTATAGTCCGAAGTCACGGAGCCTGATTCCTCCATCTCTATTTTTCTTTCTCAAAATTGTTTTGGCTATTTGGGGTCTTTTCTGTTTTTGTACAAATTGTATTTTTTTTGTTTTAATTCTGTGAAAAATTCATTGGTAGTTTGATAAGGATTGCATTGAATCTGTAGATTGCTTTAGGTAGTATAGTCATTTTCACAATGTTGATTCTTCCAATCCAAGAACATGTTATATCTCTCCATCTGTTTGTGTCATCTTTAATTTCTTTTATCAGTATCTTATCATTTTCTGAGTACAAGTCTTTTACCTCCTTAGGTTGGTTTGTTCCTATGTATTTTATCCTTTTTGATGTGATGGTAAATGGGATGGATTGTTTCCTTGTTTTCTCTTTCTGATCTTTCATCGTTAGTGTATAGGAATGCAAGAGATTTCTGTGGAGAGAGAGAGAGAGAGATAAAGCCATCCCCATTCTATTATGCATGAAATATTTCACATGCATTCTGGAATTAATGGACATCCTGTTCTTCATCCTCAGCTGCCTATGTGTATCCTCTTGACTTCTTTATGTCTACACTGACCCTTTCTCCCTTTTATGGGGGTCATTCCTGAACTTCATAATGGAGTCTCAATCACCTTCTGTTCTAGGAATAAACAAAGGCTTGTAAATCAACTTAGCCTGGATGCCATTTCTATCTGAATGAAGCCTTGAACAAACCACTTGTCTCTAAATCTGCTTCCTGGTTAGTAAACCTGGAGTGATGATTAAAACTGCCTCACTGGGCCACTATGAGAGTTGAAATGTCAACCTGGTAATGAAGGTCTCTAGCACAATGCCTGGCACATAGTAAGTACCTAAACAAATGTTAGTTCCTATTCTCCTTTCCTCTCTCTTTGCAGTTCTTCTGGCATTGTACTGGTTTGCAACTCCATATATGTCCCTTGTTACTCCTTGTCCTGAGTATTAGCATGAAGCATTTAAATGTCACTCCTTGCTGCTGTCTTTATTTGTGTGGAGCTGTCTTTGAACTACGTCACAGGAGGAACACTTTGATCTCCCACTGAACATGGCCTCAGCACCTCACTGCTCTCCTTTCCTGTCTCAGCCCAGCTCTTCACAGTCAGCTCCAGTCATACAGTGCTTGAGTTTCATGGGAACAGGAATTGAGGTTTCAGCAATCCATGTATATAACACATGTTTACAGTCACTGAAGCTATTAACTTGGTAAAGATTTAAAACATTTTAAAAATTAAAGGAGGCAACTGCAGAAAGGCAGTAATGGGCTCTTCAGAGGATTCAGAAGATGTTCACAGGGGTGTAGTCTTTGAATAACATGAATCTCTGCTGCCTACAACCTTCATTCCTGTAAAATCACTTAGACTCTCAAGCAGGATTGTGTGTGTCAGGAAAATGAGGGAGAACCAAGAAGAACTGCAAAGCATTTCTTAAAAGGGGGTTTGTTGGGCCATGAGATTGGGACTCCTGTTGCCCTCTTAGGTCCTGTAACATTAGGGGTCTCTAACACGGAGCTTCTACAGTTGCTTACAACCCCACTTTCACCCCCTGTGGCTGATTTTTGCACAGGGCCTGTACTGTGCTCTGAATCTGCAATTTTGCTTGTTAAAAAGAATTTCTGGATTCCTGGCCAAATAGAACAGTGCTGATATTAGGAGTAAAGAAGATAGTAGCCACTGAACTTCTAGTCAGAGTGAGGCCGTGCTCTAGGCTTGTAGACACACATTATCATGTTTAGTTCTGAAAATAGTCCCATGAATTACACATGACCACCCAACCACCCCTAATTACAAGGATAAAATTATATTTTGCATATTATAGTGAGGAAACTGTGCCTCAGAAAAGTTACAACATTTGTCCAAGCTTATATACCTAGGGTCAGGAGTTTGAATCCAATATTCATAGAGCTTTTTACTCTATCATAATACCTTTAAAGAAGAGATAATGCTGTCATTTCCACAAGTAAATAGCTGTTACTCTAAAGCAGGGATTGGCAAACATTTTCTATGAAGGGCCAGAGAGTAAATATTTTAGGCTTTTCCAGAAACATATGGCCCAATGCATATATTGTTTCGTTTACCTATTTTTTTTTTTTTTTTTGTACCTTAAAAGTAAAAAAAAAAAACAAAACTATTCTTAGCTTATAGGGCTATGAAACACAGGCAGTGAACTGGACCTGTCTAATGGAACATAGTTTGTTGATCCAGATGAGAACTAGACATCTTATTTATTCTAGTAAATAAAATGCTTGGCTTAAGAAATAAAAAAAAAAATAGCTAACATTTCGTAAGTACTTACTGTGTGCTATGCACTATTTTCAGCACTTTACAAGAATTAACACTGTGCAAAAACTATGTATTACTATTATTATTACTACTCACATATTACAAATGAAAAGAGGATTAAGTAACTCAGTATCATACACGGGGATGATTTCCAAAACCCCAGCTTTAAACCATGACCAACAGTCTTTGAAATCTTATTTTATCAGTAAAATCTTGTTTTATTTCATGAACAAGATGTCTTTGCCTACAAAAGAGCCCTTTTGGAAAGTGTGTAGATGAAAGATTTTGGGGTATTTTTTGATATTGAGTTGCATGAGCTGCTTGTAAATTTTGAAGATTAATTATTTGTCAGTTGCTTCGTTTGCAAATATTTTCTTCCATTCTGAGAGCTGTCTTTTTGGCTTGTTTATGGTTTCCTTTGTTGTGCAAAAGCTTTTAAGTTTCATTAGGTCCCATTTGTTTATTTTTGTTTTTATTTCCACTTCTATAGGAGGTGGGTCAAAAAGAATATTTCTGTGATTTATGCCATGGAGTGTTCTGCCTATGTTTTCCTCTAAGAGTTTGATAGTGTCTTGCCTTACATTTAGGTCTTTAATCCATTTTGAGTTTATTCTTGGGTATAATGTTAGGGAGTGTTCTAATTACATTCTTTTACATGTAACTGTCCAGTTTTCCCAGAACCACTTATTGAAGAGGCTGTCTTTTCTCCACTGTATATTCTGGCCTCTTTTATCAAAGATAAACTGACCATATGCGTCTGGGTTTATCTCTGGGTTTTCTATCCTGTTCCATTGATCTATATTTCCATTTTTGTGTCAGTAACATACTGTTTTGATTGCTGTAGATTTCTAGTATCGTCTGAAGTCAGGGAACCTGATTCCTCCAGCTCCATTTTTTCTTTCTCAAGATTGCTTTGGCTATTCAGAGTCCTTTGTGTTTCCATACAAATTGTGAATTTTCTTGTTCTAGTTCCGTGAAAAATGCCATTGGTAGTTTGATAGGGATTGCATTGAATCTGTAGATTGCTTTGGGTAGTAGAGTCATTTTCACAATGTTGATTCTTCCAATCCAACAATATGGTATACCACTTCATCTGTTTGTATCATCTGTAATTTCATCCATCAGTGTCTTATAGTTTTCTGCATATAGGTCTTTTTGTCTCCTTAGGTAGGTTTATTCCTAGTTATTTTATTCTTTTTGTTGCAGTGGTAAATGGGAGTGTTTCCTTAATTTCTCTTTCAGATTTTTCATTATTAGTGTAAAGGAATGCAAGGGATTTCTGTGCATTAATTTTGTATCCTGCTACTTTAGCAAATTCATTGATTAGCTCTAGTAGTTTTCTGGTAGAATCTTTAGGATTCTCTATGTACAATATCATGTCATCTGCAAACAGTGACACTTTAACTTCTTCTCTTCCAATTTGGATTACTTTTATATCTTTTTCTCCTCTAATTGCTGTGGCTAAAACTTCTAAAACTATGTTGAATAATAGTGGTGAGAGTGGGCAACCTTATCTTTTTCCTGATCTTAGTGGAAATTGTTTCAGATTTTCACGACTGAGAATGATGCTGTCTGTGGGTTTGTCATATATGGCTGTTATTATGTTGAGGTAAGTACTCTCTATGCCTACATTCTGGAGGGTTTTTATCATAAATGGCTGTTGAATTTTGTCAAAAGCTTTTTCTGCATCTATTGAGATGATCATATGGCTTTTATCCTTCAATTTGTTAATATGGTGTATCACATTGATTGATTTGCGTATATTGAAGAATCCTTGCATGCCTTGATAAACCCCACTTGATCATCGTGTTTGATTCCTTTAATGTGCTATTGGATTCTCTTTGTTAGTATTTTGTTGAGGATTTTTGCATCTATGTTCCTCAGTGATATTGGCCTGTAGTTTTTGTGTGTGTGTGTGTATGACATCTTTTGATATATTATCAAAATTGTCTCAGAAGATGAGGTTTAATCAGATTTGATGCTTTTTTTTAGTTTTTCTGGAAACATCCTTAAATATCATTATAATTGTTAAATTTGTACTCTATGCCAGACACTTTATTTTACCTGTATTAACTCATGAAATCCTCCTAGCAACCCTAGGGAGTAAGTGTTAATATTATCTATTTTATCATTTTTTTAATCATTATTACAGATGAGGAAGCTGAAGCTCAGAGAAGCTAAGTAATTTGCCCAAGGCCACACAGCTAATGAGTGTAGAGTCAGGATTTGAACCCAGGTGGTCTGACTCCAGAATCCCAGCCTAAAGGACACCAAACCCCTTAAGTAACATGAAAATCTATTGGACCTCATGTATTTTGCACATATTTATTTTGTTCCTAATTCCGTACGCATTACATATAGAAGCAGTGCCCTGCCCATGGCTTCTCCCACTTTTGCTGCTCCTAATCTTAGCCTTTTCCAAGGCTCAGAAAAAAAAAAAAGCTACCTTTCCATGTTGCCTTCCCTGAAAAACTAGAAGTAGTCTATCCTTCCTAGAACAATCCACAGCACTTTATTTCTCTCAAACTTTATTGTTCTTTTACTCGATCTACTCAACTAATTTACTGCCTTTCTTCTTTCAATGAGTTCTAAATTACCCAGTCAGGTAGGATAAAAATTATACTTCTGTTTTTACAGTTGAATGAACTGAGGCTCAGAGATGTTAAGTAACTTACTTAGGATCACATAGCAATTCAACAGCAGAGGACAAACAAGAATTCACCATGTATCACTTGAAAGACCACTCTGGACTGGCATATGGCAGAGATTTTGTCACTCAGTAACCACATACATCACACAAAAGTCTTTGATAATGACGCTGCTGGCAGTGAAAATGATGGCAGAGAGCAGTACTGGGCAGCATACACTGTATGGGCCTGGACCCACTTGGGGTTAAAGCCCAGCTCTGCCACTTGCCAATCACACTAACTTGGGCAAATCTTGAGATTTCCCCCATCTCCCCACCATCCAATTCCTGAATCCCTCATAGTAGGGTTTTTTTTTTTGTTTTTTTTTTTTTGTACACGGGCCTCTCACTGTTGTGGCCTCTACCATTGCGGAGCACAGGCTCCGGACGCTCAGGCTCAGCGGTCATGGCTCACGGGCCCAGCCGCTCCACGGCATGTGGGATCTTCCCGGACCGGGGCACGAACCCGTGTCCCCTGAATCAACAGGCGGACTCTCAACCACTGTGCCACCAGGGAAGCCCGATAGTAGGGTTTTAAGGAGCGCACGTGATGATTGAAGGCACTTGTCCATTATATGGTAGTTCCCTTCTCACACTCCCATAACCTATTATGACTCAGTTTCCTTAACTGTAAACCTCACCTCTGCCATGAAAGCAGCCTCAGACAATAAATAAACAAGCGATGGTCCTGTATTCCAATAAAGTGTGATTTACAAAAACAGGTGGGTCATTGTTTGCTTTTTCCTGGCTTAGGGAAAAGCAGCCCTACTTGGTAATTCATAATAATCCCTTCATCTTTGGCACATGGCATACATGTTCTCCCCTTTATTCCTCCCAGCCACACTGTGAATAGATACGATTATTTCCAAGAAGAGTGGAAGCCAGGCTTAGAGCATTTGAGAGGCTCGGCAGGGTTAATCACTGTGGCTGTCGCAAACACCCCTCAAATCTCAGTGGTTCGACACTGGGGAGTTTTCTCCCTTGCACATAGTATGGCCCAATGTGGGTTGGCGGGGCCCCCGCCAAGGATGGGGTGGGGCCATGGTGGGAAGAAGGACTCTGATCCATGCAGTCATTCAGAGAGCAGGGGCTCTGAAACTTTTTGTGACACAAACCCCTTTGGCAGTCTGGTACAGCCTATGGACCATTCTCTGAGTAATGTTTGTAAATGAATAACAAAATACATATGATTACATAGAAAATCAAATTTGAAATAGTTAGCAAAATATTAAAATTAAAAGAAAAAATTGTAATGTAGTAATATGTGTGCTTTTTATTAGTGCATTATTAAACAGATCCATTAGCCACCTTGATAACTACTATAATTAAAAAGTAGTGATGAGCAAAATTGATACTTTGAGATATGGATGTAATAACTGAAATGTGATATGAAAACATCTCTGATTTCTATTAGAGAAGAAGTCACAAGTGCTGTTACCACCGCAATGGTTTGGTGCTTGCACTCATACTTGAAAAAATGCTAACTTTCAATTAGAGGTTAGCAAAGAAAAAGAGGTAGTGTTTTCCTTCCCAAGTTCCAGCATCCTCGGACATCTTGGGCACCCAAGGATCTAAGTTTTAGAATCCCTCATCCAATATCTAGATCAGGCCTCAGAATTCTCCACTGGATTCTCTGCTGGCAGGTGGTGGAAAGGAAGGTGTCATGGGTGGCTTAGGGACCAGGCTCAGAAGGGGTCACATCACTTTACCTCTGTCCACCACCAGGTACTAAGGCATAGGTTTACCAATCTGTGGTAAGGGGCAGGGAGGGGCTCGCTGTATGAACTTTCTCTGCATACCAGGAAGGAGAGGAGAACTACATGGCAGTGAGCCCTAGAAGTCTCTTTCACACTAGCAGAGCCAGGATTTGAACTCTGGCTTTCAGACAAATGGTCAGATCTCTTTCCACTACTCCATGCTGCCTCAATAATGTGGCACATGACAAAACCTTCTCACTTCCTGTAGTCCAGGGTTTCACCACCTCAGCACTATTGACATTTTGAATTACTTGTGGGGGCTGTCCTGTGCATCATAGGATATTTAGCAGCAATTCTGGCCTTTACCCACTAGATGCCAGTAGCACCCCCTAGTGGTGACAGATAAAAATGTCTCCAAACACCTCTAAATATCCCCTGGCAGGAGGCGCTGGGGGTGGATTGCTCCTGGTTGAGAACCACTGTTTTAGTCCCCTTACCTAATCCTTGGTCTTTGGTATCTGGAGTATATCTCTGAAATGTTCAGAACTGCTTAGAAAGAAAAACCAGTGAGACCCCAGAAGTCAAGTTTACAATGCGTGATCCTTTTAGACTTGAAAGATTAGGGCACAGAAGCCTCAATATACCTTTTCCCAAACTTCCACTCCTGTACTTTTGCTGGATGTTTAAGTCTGGAACAGCCATGCAGTGATGTGAAGTTAGCTTGGTACCAGCAATTCAACATTTCACTGGCAACAAGTGAAAGTCAATAGTGACTGGAGTGGATGCCCAACCCTATTGGACCAAAGCAGACAGGAAACTGACCAATACAGGTAGTTAAATTTATTATGAATAGAGGGCTGAAATATGTTTCTGCTAATGACCACACCACTGCGTATTGACTCAGAGATAGAAGATCAGCTCTCCTAGTCACACTACCTTGATTAAATAGTTTAGTCCAGATAATCCTAAAGGTCAATTCCACAGATCATGAGCTGCAAAGAAACCTAGTTTCACGAAATATTAATAGGTTTTCAGAGAAGGAGCTATCTTTTGTGCATATATATATATATATATATATATATATATATATATATATATATATATGTTTTAGAAACTAAGTAAAATCAACCCAGTTTCCTTACTGCAGGACTTATCTGGGTCTTTAATGTGCCTTGCACTTTTAACTTTCTAAGCAGGGACACGGCATGCAGTATTACCCACTCATCCCTTTTTCCATAGAGTGTCTCCAGAGATTAATATGCTCCCAAAATATACTTTATAAAATGCTGCTGGCATCTCTCTAGGCCTCAGTTTCTTCACCCTCACAATGGGGCAGGACTGTCTGCCTCACCGACTATACAGAGTTATTGGCAGAAAAAATGAGAAAACACTTGAGAAAGTGCTTGGTAAACTCTGAAGAGTTATAAAAGTTTAAAAGGTCATTATTAATGCATATTTATTAATAATTTACTACTAATAAAATCCTCCCTGCTTCACTTAGACATTGAGTTAATGAATATGATAATTGAAGTAACAGAGGCCCTAAGAGGTTAAGGTCTTGCCCAAGGTTGTGTAGCTAGAAATGGAGTCACAGCACAAATTAAGATGACAATACAGACACACTCTGAGCTGAGGAAAGCACTATGCAATGTCAGTTGCTTTTGTTGTCTGGATGGTTATTATTTTGACCGTAGTGGAAAACAAGGCAGGAGGAAGTCAAATAGTGGCAAAAACCACCCAGCAGTTTGGAAATAATGAGGAAAGGGCTCTAAACTGAGTTGGAACTTGGCTTGAGCTCTTCTGCAAGCTACTTGCTTGGCCTTTTTTGAGCCTTTTTTTCTTTTCCAATCTACAAAGTGGGAGTTTTTAATAACAACTGCCTCCCAGAGTGCTTGGAAGATTGGAATATCCATGGGGTATCAGAATTGGTACAGCAGGATATAGTGTGGGAGTGGAGACACACAATTTAGAGGAGAAACTTTCACTCTTATCATGCAATTGCACACAGCTTTTTGGAGAATCCTCTAAAGGATACAACTTTGTGATGGATAGACCCTATTCAGAGGATGCAACAGAGGCAAAGGGCACGATTCCAGAACTCAAGGTGAAATATGCAAATGACAATGCAAAACAACCTTAACCCAAGGGTGACTCAAGGGGTAGAGAGAGAGTTGCTAGGGTTCTGAGGAGAGCCTAGTGATCTATCTAGAAGGGCTCCTTGCAGGAGGTGGTACTCACACTGACACCTCCCTCTTCACATGTAAGTGTAGGCCTAGTCTTCCTCACACCTCTGGCCCTCCCCATGGCTGCCCAGGTGAGTGATCTTGATGTGGTACAGGACAGTGCCTGATGAAGCCAGTGGATTGACGCCAAGACTGCTGAGCTGAAACCTCCCTCCCATTTGAGAATCCCAATGTGAGCAAGGGTAATGAAGCTCCATGTCCTGATGAAATGGCACAATTATGTCTCAGCACTGATGCAGTGCTTTAGGCTTTTAAAGTATTTTATAACCATTAATTTCCTGACTGTTGCTATGCCAGAGACTATCATTACAGGCAGCCCCTTCCTTCAGAGCACAACACTTTTGTTCCTCCCCCAGTGGCATAATTTTTCATCTGTTACATATGACTCTCTTTTTAATCTTTTCTAACTGCTCTGTGCTTTTCTATTATCTGACTTAGTCTAAGTAAAATTTTAATGCTGATTGAAAATTTTAAAAAGTAAATAAATTTTATGCATCCTTATTTCTAAACCATCCCTGAAGTAAATAATTTAAGACACAAAGTTGTGCTTGTTCTCTCAGGTTATGATGAGCTACTTGGAAAATGGCTTAGCAGGATCCCCTCAACCTGACGGCTCCTAACAGTGCTCTGAGGCCAGCAGAACTGCCTGAGCTTTTTCCTGCCTTTCAAACCAAAGGCCAGAAATCAGCTTGTGAGTGGGCAGGGCCCAGGACAGTATAAAGAGAATCAGGAAAGGATATCTGTATACCTAAAGATAGGACTTCTTAAGCAAAGGAAACTCAAAGTGTCATACTTTTCATACCAGAGGGTGGGAGAAAAATTCAGATAATTAATTCCCTTCTCTGTCAGTTCTCTTGTCACTTGTATAGTTTTTCAATCTACCCAATGATCCCCTGCCCTGCTCTTAGTGCTTCAGTGAAAGGCATCAACATTTGTGGATTAACCTAACAGTGGTGCGCTGGTTTACCAAACAGCTGGAGATGGAAAGAAGCCTTGATTTCTAGTGTTTGTCAATTTTCCATGGTGTAACTACTTCCACTATGGAAAATCTTGAGCTAACAATATGATATCATTAAACATGGAGTAAGGAAGAGATGCCATTTTATACCATTTTCACCATACAGATAAAATAGATGCTAATAATCTCCAGAGCAGAGATAATCATAAAATGTAATAAAAGAATAAAGAAGTAATGAATTTTGAAGATGCATTGCTGTTGTTTCAATATAATTAAATTAAGTTGAAAATTTACATAATTTAGTTATTAATAATGATGTATTTGACAACTAGCTTGCAAAATTCCTAAAAATTTAACAATAGGCTCTCACAAGCTGGTACAGGTGGACTCTAGCACCTAAATTGTAGCAGACTTTTAGCTATGTCATTGCCTTCCAGCCAAAGGACACCTGGAAAACATCTGCAGTTGAATAAATCTAGTTTATTGCTCCTTCCAATGAGGCAGGACGGATAACACTGGATATCATGAGGCATCTCAGTATGAGGGGCTAGGAAGGACTCATTATAGGATCGAAGCTGTGTCAGGTGTTTGGAGGAAGGTTCAAGAAAATCGGGTATGGCTCTGGACTGTGTGTCAGGAAATGGGGGTAATTCTGAAACTGAATATCTTACTAAATCTTATCTATAATACTGGAAGAATGAAGCAAGGTTAAAGCTGTAATTGGTAAAGCAGCATCAGCCACTGACACTAACCAAGGAAGGGGGCTGTTTGGTCATTTTTGTATTTTGGACAATGTTTGTGTTTTATGTCTGTGTTCAGATAGGATTATGAAGTGGCCTTGGCTTTGACTTGACCCATCACAGGCAGAGTGGTCTTGTCTCTGTGGTCTGTGAAGGGGTTTATGTTTATCTTCAACACCAAGTCCTGGCTGACAGTTTCAGGCCAGCCCCCGGGGTTCAGGGGCCACTTTTCCCTTTCCCAGCTAAAATCCTCACCCCAGTCTTGTGTCACCCAAATGTGTCTTTCCATACTGCCAAACTTTCTAAAACACAGATCCAATCATGCCCCATCCCCACTTAAAACACTCAAACTGATTTCCTTTAAATGGAATCCTAATAAAATGGAGGCTTCCACATCCTTCTGGAATCTGGTCCCTGCCTCCTTTTGAGCATCATCTTTAGGCACGCCCTGCTTCACACTTTCCAACTCCTCTCCCATCGTTTTTCTCCACCATGCCTATTGCCTGTGCTGTTCCCATTCTCCCATGTCTTCCTCTGTTTCCCTCAGCCCTCCTACTCCTACTCACTCAGACTCTGAAGACAACCTACTCATCCTTTAAGGCCCGTCTCATCTGCCACCTCTCACAGAAAGCTTTCCTGACATCCACCCCCATTTCTATCCAGGCTGGGAACCCTCCTTGGTGCTCCCATAAAGTCAATTAATTCATTCAACAAATATTTCATGACTTTTTTTTCCAGGATTTGTTCTAGGCTCTAAGAATTCAGCTAGGAATAAGACAGACATGGTCCCTGTTCTCTTGGATTTCACATTCTGATGGACATTTATTTGCTTTCTATAGTTTCCATTATAAATAATGCTGCAGTGGGTGTTTGTGTGGATATTCTTCCTCAAAAACAAAACAAAACAAGAACATACGTTCAAGAAACTGTGATGCAGAAGTAAATCTGAAATTGCCTCCAGAACTCTTTGCTGTAAAGCAAACTGTATGAAATACTTTTTAAAATAATCCCTTAGATCCAAAGTCTATTGGCTCCATTGCTATAGGTTGAAAAGTCAGAAAAAGAAGATTTCAGGAGTTAATTGGGAAATAACAAGTAAGCTGAGTAAATTGCCTAATCTAAACCCATTAGATAAACATTTATTACAGTACAAAATCTTGATGATTGTAATTAACACATTTATAGTCTATAGGAAGCTTAAAGACTTCTCTTTATTGACTGAAGTCTTAAAGCCAACAGCCTTTTAAACAGAGCTGTGGCTGGGCAGCATGTTCCATGGACTGTGGAGATTGTCACCAAATTTCCTGAGCCTAATACTCCCAAGCCTGGTCTTACATCTCAGAGCTGTTGTGAGAGGAACAGGAGATGACAACTGAAACCTTTCCTTTTTTTTTTTTTTTTTTTTTTTTTTTTTTTTCGTTCATCAAATCTATTGAGATATAACTTGCATTCAAAAACATGCACAGATCTTAAGAGGACAATTGGAGGACGTTTTATACATGTTTACACCTGTGTTACCTCCATTCAGATGAAAACAAAGAACATGTCCAGCACCCTGGAAGACTCCTTCATGCCCCATCTCAACCAGCTGCTCCGTATTGTAACTTTACCTCTATCACTATTTTGCTTGGACTTCACACAAGCAAAATCATCCAGTATGGACTCTTTTTTTGGTTTGACTTCTCTTACTTGTTATTATATCTGTTAAGATATTCTGATGTTGTTTTGTGAAACAGTAGCTCACTCTTTTTCACTGCTTTATAGTATTCCATTATGTGACTATATCCATTCTACCATGATGGACATTTTTGTTATATCTACTTTTTGGTCATTATGATTAAAGGCACTATGGACATTTTCATATGCCTTTTTGGTGAACAACAGGTATAAGCTTTTAGGTGTTTTACAAGTTAGTGGTGAGAACTGTAGACCAAGAGTTAAGGGACCTGGGTTCCTTTAGGAGCTCTGCCATTTCCTTGTTATAATTTTATGCAAATCACTTCACATGTCTGGATCCAAATTTCCTCGACAGTGAAATGAATTAGGACTTTTCACTTTGAGAGTTCATGGCTTTTCTAACTAAATATCTGTGTAACATGAAGGAAAGTCATTTCATTTATCTGGGTCTTGGTTTCCTTATCTGTAAAATAAAGTAGTTGAACCAAATGCTCTCCAAGGTCCCTTCCAGCTGTAAATTCCATGTTTCAAGAGAGTCCAATATTGTCTGCATCACAGATATAATCATTGCTTTCCACAGGGAAACACCCAAGTGTCATGAATATATCAGTTCTTTCCAAGAGCCACTATTCAGCAAAGGGATTTGGAGGCAGAAGTCACAGATTTGAGTCTCAGAGCATATCTTAGATAAGCACCTCAATCTGCCTTGGTTTTTCTCATCTGTAAAATGGGGATAATGAGGTTTGACTTACCCCCCTTTCAAGCCTATTGTACGATATTGTGATCCTCAGCTTCCTCCAACAAGACCACGGCCCCATGCAGGGAGACACTTACTATTTTGTCAAACCCTGTACCACCCACTAACAGCCAGCACAGCTCCTGGTATGTGGTCTGGTTTGTACTGAGCAACTATTTCCGGAATGAATGAAAGTGCTTTGAAAACTATACATTGCTATACAAATGTTAACTTTCATTATTACTTCATGTTATATTCCATGTGCAGATGGAGTCAAATATCAAGGTAGATTCATTTGTGCATTGAAATTATACATTACCTCTCTTGTGCACTAAATCATGCTACTTGCTGAGGGGGTTCAAAACATAAGGCATCGTCTCAGCCCTTGAAGAGATTCACTATTCAATTCAACAAATATTTATTTCCTGAACACCTGTTACTGCACCAGACATAGTGCCAAGGGCTAGTAATAAAAGTATAAATAACACATAATTCCTTTTGCTTTTCTCATTGTTGTTTGTTATAGTTTCCATTAATTTACTTATTTGGTGAGTTTTTCCCCCAAACGATCCACCAAAGACATGCATAATCTATAGGGAACAAAGACAAGTAACTAGATTATTAAAAATCCCTTACAATTGTTTTTTAATGGAAGTGTGAATGGAGCTCTATGGGAACAAAAGTGGGGACACCCAAAGAGAAAGTCACCCAAAGTAGGTCACATTTAATCAAGCCTTAAAGGATGAGTAGAAGCCAGCCATGTCGATGTAGCCTCCTGTCTCTCTGCTTCGCTCTGTGGTCCCTCTCTGATCTCAGCTCTGCAAAGCTGCTAGGAATCTTTTAAAGGAGAATCACATGTTGCACTCCTACATAAAACCCTCAGTGATGTCCCATTGCTCTCAGAGGAAAACCTAAGCTCCTCAACAAGCCACAAAGCCTGGAATGTTCTGGATCCTGCCTCCTGCTCTGCTCTCAACCTTGCTCATTATGCACAGGTGACCTCCGTTCTGCTCCTGGGCCACAACAAGCTCTTTCACTCCTATAAGCCTTGCCTCTGCTGTTCCCCTGCCAAGAGAGCTATTCTCCACACTCCTTGCATAAACAGTTTATTTTCATCCTTCCAATCTAGCTTAGCTTCACTTTCCTCTCATTTACTCAGCCTTAGTGTTTCTCAGTCCAACATGCACGTTAAAACTATCTGGCAAATAAAACATCTAGAAAAGGCAAATCTGTAGAATGCAGATCAGGGGTTGCCTAAGGCTGCAGGTGAGAATGGGGAGTTACTACTACAAATGGGCAGGAGGGATTTTTTAGGTGATGGAAATGTTCTAAAACTGACCTGTAGGAATAGTTGCACAACTTTGTAGTTTACTAAAAATCATCAAACCATATGCTCACAATGGGTGATATAAATTATACCTCAATAGAACTGTTTTTTTTTTAAATTACCTGAGGAGCTTTTAAAAAAAATATCGGTACCCCACTATTAGAAATTCTGGGGATGAGGCCTAAGCACCTGTAAGTTTTTAAAGCTCTCCAGGTGATTCTGATGTACAGCCATAACTGAGAACAGCTACTCTGTCTTATCAACCTGTTTATTGCTTTCATAACACTAATTATTTTATTTATTCAATTGCTTACTTGGTTATTGTCCTGACAACACATAGTAAAAGTTCCCTAATAGAAAGTCTTTTACTGGATCACCTTTGAATCTCCAGTATCTAAGCACATAGTAGCTTCTTAATATATGTTTATTAAGTAAATGAATGGAAAAGTGAAGGATAGAGGGAAAGCCCTTGCTAAGGCACAGAAACACAAAGAACATGGTGTGCTAACATGGCACGTTATGCCCAGAATGGCAAATATAAAACTGGAAATATATGTCTGTAAGAATCATTCAATCATTGCTGAAAGGGACTGCTGAAACTACAGGTTCAGTGAGATGGTCACATAATCCTGTGAAGCAATGTGGAAAGACCCCAGACACAGGAAATAGAGGTGTTCAGTAAAGGAACCCAGAAAGATGGAATGGAAAGTCTGGAAATGTACTGTCTCTCCCCTTCCTGACACCCTCAGTGTAGGAAAATTTACATTTGAGGATTTAAAGACCTTATGTCACTATCTCAAGAGTTATCTGAACTCCTATGTTCAGTGCAGCATTACTTACAACAGTTGAGACATGGAAACAACCTAAGTGTCCATCAACAGATGAATGAGTAAAGAAAATGTGAAATAAAGATACAATGGAGTATTATTCAGCCATAAAAAATGGAAACACTGCTGCTTATGACAAAATACATGAACCTTGAGGACATTATAATATGTGAAATTAATCAGATGGAGAAAGACAGATATTGTACGAACTCACTTAAATGTAGAATCTAAAGAAAACCAAACTCATAGAAACAGAGAACAAATTGGTGGTTGGCAGGGGCAGGGGGTGAGGGGTGAGGAAAATGGGTGAAGGTGGTCAGAGGGTACAAACTTCCAGTTAAAAGACAAAAGACATTCTGGGGATGTAATATACAGCATGATGACTATATTAAACAATACCATATTGTACATTTGTAAATTGTTAAGTAGTAGATTTTTAAAGTTCCCGCCACACACACAAAACTGTAGCTATGTGAGGTGATGGATGTGTTAACTAACCTTATTGTGATCATTTATATATATATATATATATATATATATATATATAATCATTCTGTTGTACACCTTAAATGTGCACAATGTTATATGTCAATTATATCTCAATAAAGCAGGGAAAAAAAGACATTATGGAAAAAAGAAGGTTAAAGAAAGCGCTCTTATCTGTAAACCTATGGAAACCCTATGGGTGTTTTACATTCACTGAGATAGATCATCAGACAGATGACTAAATAATAAAATACAAAACATGAATGACGGTGCATACATATTTTTAAAATAGATCTTTATTGGAACATAATTGCTTCACAATACTGTGTTAGCTTCTGTTGCACAACAAAGCGAATCAGCCATATGCATACACATGTCCCCATATGCCCTCCCTCTTAAGCCTCCCTCCCATCTTCTCTATCCCATCCCTCTAGGTCATTGAAAAGCACTGAGCTGATTTCCCTGTGCTATGCTGCTGCTTCCCGCCAGCCAACTATTTTACATTCGGTAGTGTATATATGTCGATGCTACTCTCACTTCACCCCAGCTTCGCCCTCCCACCCCATGTCCTCAAGTCCATTTTCTATGTCTACCTCTTTATTCTTGCCCTGCAGCTAGGTTCATCAGTACCATTTTTTTTTTTTTTTTTAGATTCCATATATATGTGTTAGCATATGTCATAGATGAAGGAAAAAGGTAAAAACATACATTTTTAATTAGTAAAAATGGTCTAAAAAATGGTCTAGAAAGTTTTCAGGCTCTTCTCTCTCCATTTTCAATTAGATGTGTGTAACTTCATTTTGCACTGTTGCAGATAATTCTCTCCTAGGAAAGCAAATTTATTTTTTCTCTGTGGTGCTCCATCCAAGTTAGAAGGGTGCAGATGAAACTTCGGCCAAGTCTTGGTGAGGACTGAGAGTACAGATAGAAACAAAGGCTTATTTCAAAAAGAAAAAAAAAAAAAAAAAACTAAAATGTCCAAACTGAGGTCAAAAGTTGACTCTGAACAGACTGCAGGGACAGATTTCAAAGGAGAGGACCCATAGACAGAAACGGGAGTATAGGACTGGGGAGATAAAAAGCGTAGGGTAAGCAAGATGGGACAGAACTCGCCCAGAGCTAAGCAAGACAGTAGCTGCCTTTCTTTCCTGCATATGTGATTCCCATTTGGTACTCTTTATTCCAATTCCCTGCCTTAAAAAAAGACTTTTGTGCTAGTTCCTGTTACTACAGACCGCTTGGGCTGAAAATTAAGAAGCAGGAATGCAAGAAGGATAGCTAACAACAAATTTATCTATTGAACCAAGTTAATGAAAACAATCCAGTTATATTTTGGAGGATGTCTGTGACCAATAGTGCTTTTAACTTTTAGTAACAGTTGATAGTCAAGCAAACAACTGTGTGAAGAGTTATTTAGGAAAACCATAGGTCAGTTTTAGCAACTCCTAGTGTGTGACATCATAGAAGACAATCCTAATTTCTATGCCTGAGGAGTTTGAATTCAGGTGATTGTAAAGCTATTTAAGGTCATAAATATGTAAGCTAAGAAGAAGAGGTTTCCCAGTATAGCCCGTTGTTACTAAATATAATTATCTGATTTCTTAAAAGAGGATGCACACTCACCTGAGGTCTCCTAATGGAATTGCGATGCAGATTTTGTCTAGGCCAGTAACTAAGAACCTGCAACTTAAATTCATACCAGATCAAGTTAAAGGCCAAGAAGAGGTCAATGAAAGCAGCAAAGATTTTGTATTATTCTTGAAAAGTTTTTCACAAATGATAGCATGTGTAACAGCTGTCGAAAGCAGATTAATTTTGCCTTAAAAAAGCCCATTTGCTCCTCAAGAAAAATATTAGCATAAGAAACCCTGACCCATTGCTAAGAAAGAAACTGTTTTATGTTTTGTAGATCCAAGCTTTATGGATATGTGATATCCAAAAAAATTTTATAGGGAGTTAAATCATACCCTCCACGAAGATAGGTAAATTATACACCAAATCCATTCAGGTGCAATAATGCCATGATATTTGTGAGGGTAAACAGGTTGGCAAGGGTCAAGTCTGCCACTCAGAAAGGACTTGACCTCTTCCTGGGGCCAGGGAGTTTTTATCTGTTAATTAGATTATGCTAACGGTTTATTAATAAGATTGTGGTATGTGGATTACCAAGCAAGCAGCATATTTACACCTAATGCTGAAAAGATACCTCCCAGTGCATGACTAAGAATGCAGCCAGGAATGCAATCTGTGACTCTGCCTACAGTTCCTCCTAGAGCAAGGTGGCCAAGGTCTTTTCTTTCTTTTTTCCTCCACCACCTGCCAACTTCACATTCCTCCATATTTTGAAGGCTTATGAAAGAAACTGGTCTATTGTGGAGGTAACTCAAGCATTTTAGATTTTAATGCTTCTGTCTTCTCAAGACTTCTATAACTGTTCACAAGAAGATCTTTACCTGATCCAAATTAAGAAATGAACCAACATCTCTAGTCACTTGCAAAATTTCAGTTGTCAAAATCTATGAAGGTGACAAGAGAAGAAGATTGGAAGCAGAAATATGGGCAGCAATAGGTCACAAATTAAGAATGATTGGCTAATCCTGTATGGCAGATGCTATCATCAATGAGTTTGGGTTCTTATTATCTTTTTTTCTGCAGATCCATTTCTAGAAATTTGTATTTTTGAATAGGCTTGATATTGGAAGAGGTAAGCTCAGAAAGAGTAAGAATTGTTAAAAATCATTGTAGATAACACTGACTTAGCACTTAGTATATGCCAGGTAACATTTAAAATTTTCTATAAGAATTAATTTATTTTTTCCTCATGATAACTCTATGAGATAGGTACTGATTAGTATGAAGAAACTGAGACACAGAGAGCTTTAGTAACTTGGTCAAGATCACACAGCCAGTCAGTGTCTAAATCAAGCTTTCAACCAGACAGCCTAGCTCCTAGGTCTATACACTTAACTACCACATGTTTCATATAAAATACAATGTGGAAGAAAATCTCTTTTATTATTGCTGTTTTGCCTGCTTTTTATTCACTGACAAAAGGAAAGATGCTAGAATCGTTGTAGCTTAGTAACTTACAACTGAATTTCTGGTGAAAGTTAAAAACATTGAAAAGTAAATTAATTAGTTCACTGGTAATTATTGTCTGACTACATTATACTTTAAAATTTAATATACCAATCACCACTTAATTAGCAAACCAAGTTGTAGGGTAGCCTTATGCTCCTAAATTGACTAAAACTGGTGCTTATAGATTTCTGCTTTTCTTAAAATGTTGTATTTCTTTGCTTATTCTTCCACACCATTTTCCCCCCAACACCAATAAATAAATGGAGATAAGGTAGAAAAAGTATAAATAAACCAAAAATTTTCCATGACTTAAATCTCCATAAATTTTTCATTGTTAGATTAAATCATATACCTGGGAGAGAGAGAGACAGAAATCAGGATTTAGAGGAAACAGGCAGTAAAAAGGAAATGAGGTCTCTAGCCAAGCCCTGGAATACAGGAAGGCAGGGAAGGATGAAGTAGTAGGGGAAGCTGCCAAGTTCTACCTGCCATTTAGGGACAGTGAAGGCTCAGGGAGGGGAGACTCAGTCTCAGGAGGACGGAGGGCAGGGATACTTCTGCTTCAGGAAACCTTGGACAGAGTTCTCCAACCTCAGCAGCTTCTCAGAGCCAAACCTCAAACTCACCTTCCTGAACAGCCCTTTCAGCTAGACTATCTTAGTTTCCTACCATTTCAGAGGTTTGAGCACTATTCATTCTCTTGTACAATTTCAAGAGATGTCAGGGAAAGTAAGGGAAAAACTGGCTTGTACTGCGACAGGCTTATTCCCCATTTAAACCAGGAGTAGCACGTTAATCCTTTAGCAAGAAGGGTGTCTGTGCATGACTGGCAGGGTCCTGAGATGTTAGGCTATGAGTCTTACTGTCTGCTACTCTGCACTTCATGTCAGTTAGGTGGCTCTTTCATTGTTACTGGTGAAGGGACAGGGCACTTAAATATGGGAAGATTCAGCAGAACCTGGAAGCAGATATAACTTGGTTACTTGAAAGCAGGCAAAGGTCACAGAATGGTGCGTAGGCTGCTAGGTATCCTGTCCTAATGGGCATAGAATGGAGGTGGCTGGGTGTTTCCTCACCACAGCTTCTGGTATCATCTGCACATTAACTGGTGGTGGGGACACTCTATGGATGCCCCTAGCCATCTGCCTCTCAGACTGAATCCAGACTCAGTAACCCCCTCTCAACTTAGACTTAATCTTCAGATGCCCTTTGGTGCATATAGGGAGCACTTCTGGGTTTTCAAGATTTCAGGTACAAGTCCTCCCTCTAAGCAGAGCCTGCAGAGTACATTAGGCTGAGTTCAAATGCACTGGACTGAGGAGGAAGTGTTTTCCCGAGTGGAAAGCATCTTTCTTCTTCAATGCCAGGGATGGATTGTGCTGGCACTTGTGAGGACCACATAAGTTGAAATCTGCAAAGCACTTTTGAACAGTGGATGGCACTAAGTGAGCAATGTATAAGAGATCACAATTGTTATTACTTCATTTGTAAATGAGAAAATGAAGCTTCAGGGAAATTAAATAATTTGCCTCACTGACATGTGACAAAAAGCAAAACCAGGATTGAGACCATGTGTGACTGATTCCAAATGTTTCCCTTCTAGAATGCTGTCTCCCTGAGGGAAACTAATGAGAAGCATAAATAGCAGACCTACTGGCCCTACCATAAGACCAGCCCTGGTAAAAGCATAGGTAGGCATGATCAATAATACTGCACGTTTTCCAGTTGAAGTTCTGAAGCAGCTTCTGAATCCTTCTCAACGTGGCATGCCAAGCATCCACTTCCCATCATTTAGAATCCTGATGAAAAACGAAGCTATTTGCCACCTCTAAGTTGTGATAACCAACTATTAGGTATCCACCCTCTGTGGACCACGGCTTGTAATCCTTCCCTGAAGCTTAATCAGTTGTGGTCCTTTGGGCTTGTTCTCTGAGCAGTGTCTCCAGTAGGGCTGAAATTAAGACTTCAGAATGACAGTCTCACACATTTCAAGTACAAGTACTGTTATGAGAATTATACATCTCAAACACCATGATCAAAGCTTCCTTGTGTCACTGGGCTAGATACATTTCATAAAACATGGATTGTCTTGCACTAGAATGCCTTCATCATATCTCAATGTAATTTTTTGTGAAGTTATACCCTAAATCTGGAATCATTCCGAACCAAATGCCAGTCCCAGGAGAACTATCATAAAGTAGACATGGCATCCACAACGCTACTCACTGCTCTCAAGATTTTGTTTCTGAGAAAGATTGCTTCTCTTCACTATTTTTTATTAATTGCTTTTCCTCACAAGAACATTCTATAGTTCAACAAGGTTTGTATATAAGAAAGATAGAACTGAAGAACTTGTTTTTTTTTTTTTTTATCTTATGTGGAAATTAGAAAGTACATTCATGCTGTTAAGAAAGTGCAGGAGAGCCTGCCTATGATGAAGTTATTCTCCTATCTGTCCTAAGTGAGGCTGGTAAATTTCAAGAGGGAGAAAAGAATTCTTCCCACTTCCCAAGGGGGACTGCAGATTTACTGACAACCAAAAGATGGATGGGTAGTACTTTTATTCATTCCATTGTCTGTCAGTCAACAGCTCTGACTGCTCATTACCCCACCAAAAGTGAAAAAGTAGGTGGTTTTTCACTCTCTCCTCAGTGGAAGCTGCCACCGGGAACCAGGTGTCTCTCACCACAACAAAGTCCTCTCCTTGTTTATCCCAGTCACATCTCATCATGCGGGAGAGAAAAGATGCCTGAAGGGCTTTGGAGGCAGAAATGACCTCTAGTCCCTGAGGGAAAGGCAGGCTTGAATAAGATCTCCCTCCCTACAAAGAGACAAGAGATACTCAGGCAGTCCAGGGACACCTAGGACAGGGCTACAGTGGGAATGACATGGCAGGTTAGACCAGCGAGGGTAGGTACTTCACCTGGTCGCACTTGAAGTTGATGGAGACTGGGAGTCAAGATTGGATATCCAAAAACCATTAATCTAGGAAAGGTGTATGAGCATAAAATTTGAATCTGGAAGAAAGAAATATCTGTCTTTTGTTGAATAGATTTAATTTCAGATGCTACAAACATTTCTTCAATGTGCACCGTATTTCATTGGTTCTAAGACATATATTTTTCTACAATTGAACATCTCTGAAATCAGAATACACCTTATAACTGATTATCTGTCATAGTTAACTTGGCAATATTTTTTCTTTCTTGGTGATACATAAAATAATGGTGCATATTACAATCTGCAGCATCACAGATTTCATGAATTATGGTTAACATCGCCAAATACTATGCCAGTACCTTCACAGGAATTATCTCATTTAATTTATTTTTTCTGGTAGAAGCTTTATTGAGATACCATACAATTCACCCAATTAAAGTTCACAATTCAATGTTTTTTGTATATTCACAGAGCTGTGTTACATCACCACAATTTTAGAACATTTTTATTCTCCCATAAAGAAGCCCTTTACCCATTAGAAATCACTTCCATTTCAACCAGCTCTAGGCAACAAAAAATCTTCTTTCTAGCTCTATAGATTTGCCTCTTCTGGACATTTCATATAAATGGAATCATATCATATGTGGCCCTTTGTGTTTGGCTTCTTTCACTTAACATGATATTTTCAAGGCTCACCCATGTTGTAGCATGTATACTGATTAATTCCTTTTTACGGACAAGTTATTCTATTGTATGTGTATACCACATTTTATTTATCTATTCATCAATTGATGGACATTTGAATTATTTCTCCCCTTTGGCTCTTATGAATAATGTTGCTATGAACATTCATGTATGAGTTTTTGTGTGGACATATGTTTTTATTTCTCTTGGGTATATACCTGAAAGTGGAATTGCTAGATCAAATGGCAACTCGATGTTTAACTTTTCGAGGAAATACCAGACTGTTTTCCAAAGTGACTGTGCCAGTTTACACTACAAACAACATATGAGGGTTCCACTTTCTCCATATCCTTGCTAACACTTGTAATTATCTGACTTTTTGGTACTAGTCGCCACAGTAGGTGTGAAGTAACATCTCATTGTGGTTTTGATTTACATTTCCCTGATGACTAATGATGTTAAGCATCTTTTCACCATGCATATTGGCCATTTGTATACCTTCTGTGGAGAACATTCCATTCATCTGTTGTGACCAACATTTATTGAGCCTTTACCATATTCTAGGCCTGTGGGAGACAGATTGCATTAATGGCCCCAATTCTTCTCTGCTCTCTGTATTCATACCCTTTGCCAAATAATTTGGTACTTGGTAGTACCAGTTTGATAGTACCCTCTCATTTAGACTCAAAACTTAGCCATATGTCTTGCTTTGTCCAATGAGATGTTAGGAGATCATACCCAACCTAACCTGCTGAAGAATGAGATATGTGGTGAAGGGCTGAGTTGCCCCATCGTCCCAACCAAGACTATCCTATATCAGCCAATAACCAGGTAACCCCCAGACATGTGAGTGAACCCAGAAAATTTGGCAGAGCTGTAGCTAACCACAGACACATGAACAAATTCAGCTCAGATCGTCTGAACCCCTAAGACTCATGAGCTAAATAAATGTTTAATGTTACCTGCCACTGAGGGTTTGTGATTATTTAGTGGCATTATTATGGGACCAGATAATTAATACAAGACAGGATCTTAAGTACTGAGGATAGAAAAATGAAAGACACAGTTCCTGCCCTCAGGGGAACATATACTGAATTAGAGAAGGCAGAAAAAAATGCCATAGAGTAATAATACAGTTCAATCTGTGCTGTGAAAGACACTTGGACATCCTTTGGCCAAATAACCATCACTGCCCATTTTGCAGAATAGGCTTTAGGAGTTTGAGTGACAAAGCTTTCTGCAATTCCCACCAATTTCTCCACCTTGTGCATTTGACTCTCTCCCTTAATATTCAGAGAAACATATCCTGTAACTACAACATGTTCTTCCTGGAGCCATTAAGAATGTTTGGCAATGGGCAGAGTTGGCATAAAATTTGAAATATGAATTTTGGTTACTCAAATTAGTGTACTAGCATAACTTTTTTCTTTAAAACATCTTTATTGGAGTATAATTGCTTTACAATGGTGCATTAGTTTCTGCTTTATAACAAAGTTAATCAGGTATACATATACACATATCCCCATATCTCTTCCTGCTTGCATCTCCCTCCCTTCCATCCTCCCTATCCCACACCTCTAGGTGGTCACAGAGCACCAAGCTGATCTCCCTGTGCTATGTGGCTGATTCCCACTACTTATTTGTTTTACATTTGGCAGTGTATATATATACATGCCTCTCCCTCACTTTGTCAAAGCTTACTCATCCCCCTCCCAGTATCCTCAAATCCATTCTCTATTAGGTCTGCATCATTATTCCCATCCTGCCCCCAGGTTCTTCATGTCCATTTTTTATTTTTAGATTCCATATATATGTGTTAGTATACGGCATTTGTTTTTCTCTTTCTGACTTACTTCACTCTGTATGACAGACTATAGGTCCATCCACCTCACTACAAATAATTCAATTTCATTTCTTTTTATGGCTGAGTAATATTCAATTGTGTATATGTGCCACATCTTCTTTATCCATTCATCTGTTGCTGGACACTTAGGTTGTTTCCATGTCCTGGTTATTGTAAGTAGAACTGCAGTGAACATTGTTGTACATGACTCTTTTTGAATTATGGTTTTCTCAAGGTATATGCCCAGTACTGGGATTGCTGGGTCATATGGTAGTTCTATTTTTAGGTTTTTAAGGAATCTCCATACAGTTCTCCATAGTGACTATATCAATTTACATTCCCACCAACAGTGCAAGAGGGTTCCCTTTTCTCCACACCCTCTCCAGCATTTGTTGTTTGTAGATTTTTTCATGATGGCCATTCTGAATGCTGTGAGGTGATATCTCATTGTAGATTTGATTTGCATTTCTCTAATGGTTAACGATGTTCAGCATTCTTTCATCTGTTTGTTGGCAATCTGTATATCTTCACTGGAGAAATGTCTATTTAGGTCCTCTGCCCATTTCTGGAATGAGTTTTTTGTTTTATTGATATTGAGCTGCATGAGTTGCTTTTAAATTTTGGAGATTAATCCCTTGTCAGTTGCTTCATTTGCAAATATTTTCTCCCACTCTGAGGGGTGTCTTTTTGTGTTGTTTATGGTTTCCTTTCCTGTGCAAAAGCTTCTAAGTTTCATTAGGTCCAATTTGTTTATTTTTGTTTTTATTTCCATTTCTCTAGGAGGTGTGTCAAAAAGGATCTTTCTGTGATTTATGTCATAGAGTGTTCTGCCTATGTTCTCCTCTAAGAGTTTTATAGTGTCTGGCCTTACATTTAGGTCTTTAATCAATTTTGAGTTTATTTTTATGCATGATGTTAAGGAGTGTTCTCATTTCGTTCTTTTATATGTAGCTCTCCAGTTTTCCCAACATCACTAATGAAGAGGAAGTCTTTTGTCCATTGTATATTCTTGCCTCCTTTATCAAAGATAAGGTGACCATATGTGCGTGAGTTTATCTCTGGGCTTTCTATCCTGTACCACTGATTAATATGTCTGTTTTTGTGCCAGTACCACACTGTCTTGATTACTGTAGCTCTGTAGTATAGTCTGAAGTCAGGGAGCCTGATTCCTCCAGCTCCGTTTTCCTTTCTCAAGATTGCTTTGGCTTTCCGGGGTCTTTTGTGTTTCCATACAAATTGTGAAATTTCTTGTTCTAGTTCTGTGAAAAATACCAGTGGCTGTTTGATAGGGATTCCGTTGTATCTGTAGATTGCTTTGGGTAGTATAGTCATTTTCACAATGTTGATTCTTCCACTCCAAGAACATCGTATATCTCTGCATCTGTTTGTATCATCTTTAATTTCATTCATCAGTGTCTTATACTTTTCTGCATACAGGTCTTCTGTCTCCTTAGGAAGGTTTATTCCTAGATATTTGTTGCAAAGGTAAATGGGTTTGTTTCCTTAATTTCACTTTCATATTTTTCATATTTTTTCATATTTTTTCACATTTTTTCATATTTTTCATCATTAGTGTATAGGAATGCCAGAGATTTCTGTGCATTAATTTTGTATCCTGCTACTTTACCAAATTCATTGATTTGCTCTAGTAGTTTTCTGGTAGCATCTTTAGAATTCTGTACACAGAGTGTCATGTCATCTGCAAAGAGTGACAGCTTTACTTCTTCTTTCCCAATTTGGATTCCTTTTATTTATATTTATTCTCTGATTGTTATGACTAAAACTTCTAAAACTATGTTGAATAATAGTGGTCAGAGTGGGCAACCTTGCCTTGCTCCTGATCTTAGTGGAAATGTTTTCAGTTTTTCACAATTGAGGATGATGTTGGCTGTGGGTTTGTCATATATGGCCTTTATTATGTTGAGCTAAGTACTCTCTATGCCTACTTTCTGGAGGGTTTTTATCATAAATCATTGTTGAATTTTGTCAGAAGCTTTTTCTGCATCTATTGAGATGATCATATGGTTTTTATTCTTCAATTTGTTAATATGGTGTATCACATTGATTGATTTGCGTATGTTGAAGAATCCTTGCATTCCTGGAATAAACCCTACTTGATCATGGTGTATGATCCTTTTTAATGTGCTGTTGGATTGTTTGCTGATATTGTGTTGAGGATTTTTACATCTATGTTCATCAGTGATATTGGCCTGTAGTTTTCTTTATTTGTGACATCTTTATCTGGTTTTGGTATCAAGCTGATGGTTGCCTCGTAGAATGAATTTGGGAGTGTTCCTTCCACTGTTATATTTTGGAAGAGTTTGAGAGGCTAGGTGTTAGCTCCTCTCTAAATGTTTGATAGAATTTGCCTGTGAAGCCATCTCGTCCTGGGCGATTGTTGAAATATTTTTAATCACAGTTTCAACTTCAGTACTTGTGATTGGTCTGTTTATACTTTCTATTTCTTGCTGGTTCAGTCTCAGAAGGCTGTGCTTTCCTAAGAATGTGTCCATTTCTTCCAGGTTGTCCCTTTTAATGGTGGATATTTGCTTGTAGTAATCTCTCATGATCCTTCATATTTCTGCAGTGTCAGTTGTTCCTTCTCCTTTTTCATTTCTAATTCTATTGATTTGCGTCTTCTCCCTTTTTTTCTTGATGAGTCTGGCTAATGGTTTATCAATTTTGTTTATCTTCTCAGAGAACCAGCTTTTAGTTTTGATCTTTGCTATTGTTTCCTTCATTTATTTTTAATTTATTTCTATTCTGATCTTTATGATTTCTTTCCTTCTGCTCTTTGGGTTTTTTGATCTTCTTTCTCTAATTGCTTAAGTTTAAAGTTAGGTTGTTTAATTGAGATGTTTCTTGTTTCTTCAGGTAGGATTGTATTGCTATAAACTTCTCTCTTAGAAACGCTTTTGCTGCATCCCATAGGTTTTGGGTCATCCTGTTTTCATTGTCATTTGCTTCTAGGTTCTTTTGATTTCGTCTTTGAATTCTTCAGTGATCTCTTGGTTATTAAGTATTGTATTCTTTAGCCTCCATGTGTTTCTATTTTTTACAGTTTTTTTCTGGTAATTGATATGCAGTCTCATAGTGTTGTGGTCAGAAAAGATACTTGATATGATTTCAATTTTCTTAAATTTACCAAGGCTTGATTTTTGACCCCAGATATGATCTCTCCTGGAGAATGTTCCATGAGCACTTGAGAAAAATGTGTATTCTGTTGTTTTTTATAGGAATGTTTTTTATAGGACATTTATAGGAATGTCCTATAAATATCAATTAAGTCCATCTTGTTTAATGTATCATTTAAAGCTTGTGTTTCCTTATTGATTTTCATTTTGGATGATCTGTTTATTGGTGAAAGTGGGGTGTTAAAGTCCTCTACTCTGATTTTGTTACTGTCGATTTCCCCTTTTATGTATATTAGCATTTGCCTTATGTATTGAGTTGCTCCTATGTTGGGTGCATAAATACTTACAGTTCTTATATGTTCTTCTTGGATTGATCCCTTGATCATTATTTAGTGTCCTTTGTCTCTTGTAATAGTCTGTTTTAAAGCCTATTTTGTCTGGTATGAGAATTGCTGCTCCAGCTTTCTTTTGATTTCCATTTGCATGGAATATCTTTTTCCATCCCCTCATTTTCAGTCTGTATGTGTCCCTAGGTCTGAAATGGGTCTCTTGTAGACAGCATATATATGGGTCTTGTTTTTGTATCCATTCAGCCATTCTATGTCTTTTGGTTGGAGCATTTTATCCATTTACATTAAAGGTAATTATCAATATGTATGCTCCTATTACCATTTCTTAATTGTTTTGGGTTTGTTATTGTAGGTCTTTTCCTTCTCTTGTATTTCCTTCCTAGAGAAGTTCCTTTACCATTTGTTGTAAAGCTGGTTTGGTGGTGTTGAGCTCTCTCAGCTTTTGCTTGTCTGTAAAGGTTTTAATTTCTCTGTCGAATCTGAATGAGATCCTTGCTTGTTAGAGTAATCTTGTTTGTAGGTTTTTCGCTTTCATCACTTTAAATATGTCTTGCCACTCCCTTCTGGCTTGCAGAATTTCTGCTGAAAGGTCAGCTCTTAACCTTATGTGGATTACCTTGTATGCCATTTGTTGTTTTTCCCTTGCTGCTTTTAATATTTTTTCCTTGTATTTAGTTTTTGATAGTTTGATTAATATGTGATTTGGCATGTTTTTTCCTTGGATTTATCCTGTGTGGGACTCTCTGTGCTTCCTGGACTTGATTAACTATTTCCTTTCCCATATTAGGGACATTTTCAAGTATAATCTCCTCAAATATTTTCTCAGCCCCTTTCTTTTTCTCTTCTTCTGGGACCCCTATAATTCGAATGTTCGTGCATTTAATGTTGTCCCAGAGGTCTCTGAGACTGTCCTCAATTCTTTTCATTCTTTTCTCTTCATTCTGCTCTGTGATAGTTATTTCCACTATTTTATCTTCCTGGTCACTTATCTGTTCTTCTGCTTCAGTTATTCTGATCTTGATTCCTTCTAGATAATTTTTAATTTCATTTATTGTGTTGCTCATCACTGTTTGTTTGCTCTTTAGTTCTTCTATGTCCTTATTAAACGTTTCTTGTATTTTCTCCATTTTATTTCCAAGATTTTGGATCATCATTACTATCATTATTCTGAATTCTTTTTCACATAGACTGCCTATTTCCTCTTCATTTTTTTTTTTGGTCTGGTGGGTTTTTACCTTGCTCCTTCATATGCTGTGTGTTTCTCTGTCTTCTCATTTTTCTTTTATGTTTGTGGTATCCTTTTTGCAGGCTGTAGGTTCATAATTCTCGTTGTTTTTGGTGTCTGCCCCCCATGGCTAAGGGTCATTCAGTGGGTGTGTAGGCTTCTTGGTGGAGGGGACTAGTTCCTGTGTTCTGGTGGATGTTCCTAGATCTTGTCTTTCTCGTGTGCAGGTCCTCATCTGATGGTGTGTATTGGGGTGTCTGTGACCTTCTTGTGATTTTAGGCAGCCTCTCTGCTACTGGGTGGGGTTGTGTTCCTGTCTTGCTAGTTGTTTGGCATGGGGTTTCCAGCACTGTAACTTGCTGGTCATTGAGTGTTGCTGGATCTTGGCATTGAGATGGAGATCTCTGAGAGATTTTCATCTTTTGATATCTTGTGGAGCTGGGAGGTCTCCGGTGGATCAATGTCCTGAACTCAGCTCTCCCACCTCAGAGACACAGGCCTGATGCCTGGCCGGAACACCAAGACCCTGTCATCCGCACAGCTCAGAATAAAAGGGAGAAAAAAAGAAAGAAAGAAAGAAAAATAAATAAATAAAATAAAGTAATGTTATTCAAATACAAAATAATTATTTAAAATTAAAAAAAAATAAGTAATTAAAAAAAAAAAAAAGAATGAAAGAAGGGAGCAACCAAACCAAAAACAAATCCAGCAACGATAACAAGCACTAGAAACTATACTAAGGAAAAAACAAAAAAATGGTCAGACAGAACCCTAAGACAAATGGTAAAAGCAAAGCTATACAGACAAAATCACACACAGAAGCATACACGTACACTCTCACAAAAAGTGGAAAAGGAAAAAAGGAAAAAAGCATATACAGTATTGCTCCCAAAGTCCACCTCCTCAATTTGGGATGATTCGTTGTCTATTCAGGTATTCCACAGATGCAAGGAACATCAGGTTGATTGTGGAAATTTAATCCGCTTCTCCTGAGGCTGCTGGGAGAGATTTCCCTTCTTCTTCTTTTTTCGCACAGCTCCCGGGGGTCAGCTTTGGATTTGGCCCCACCTCTGCGTGTAGGTCACCTGAGGGTGTCTGTTCCTGCTCAGACAGGACCAGGTTAAAGGAGCAGCCGATTAGGGGGCTCTGGCTCATTCAGGCCAGGTGAAAGATGGGGTACAGAATGAGGGTGAGCCTGCGACGGCAGAGGCTGGTGTGACGTTGCAACAGCCAGAGGTGTGCCGTGTGTTCTCCCCGGGAAGTTGTCCATGGATCACGGGATCCTGGCAGCAGCGGTATGCACAGGCTCCTGGGAGGGGAGGTGGGGATAGTGACCTGTGCTTGCACACAGGATTCTTGGTGGCGGCAGCAGCAGCCTTAGCATCTCATGCCCGTCTCTTGGGTCCGCACTGATAGCCATGGCTCGCGTCTGTCTCTGAAGCTCATTTAGGCATTGCTCTGAATATCCTCTTCTCACACACCCTGAAACAATGTTCTCTTGCCTTTTAGCAGGTCCAGACTTTTCCCCAGACTCAATCCCGGTTAGCTGTGGTGCACTAACCCCTTCAGGCTATGTTCACGCAGCCGACCCCAGTTTTCTCCCTGGGGTCCGACCTCTGAAGCTCGAGCCTCAACTCCCAGCCCCCACCCGACCCTGCCGGGTGAGCAGACAAGCCTCTCAGGCTGGTGAGTGCTGGTCAGCACTGATCCTCTGTGCGGGAATCTCTCCACTTTGCCCTCCACACCCATGTTGCTGTGCTCTCCTCTGTGGCTCCAAGCTTCCCACCTCTGCCACCCATAGTCTCTGCCAGTGAAGGGGCTTCCTATTGTGTGGAAACCTTTCCTCCTTCACAGCTCCCTCCCAGAGGTGCATGTCCCGTCCCTATTCTTTTGTCTCTGTTTTTAAATTTTTTTCTTTTGCCCTACTCAGGTACGTGGGGAGTTTCTTGCCTTTTGGGAAGTCTGAGGTCTTCTGCCAGCGTTCAGTAAGTGTTCTATAGGGGTTGTTCCACATGTAGATGTATTTCTGATGTATTTGTGGGGAGGAAGGTGATCTCCACTTCTTACTCTTCCGCCATCTTGAAGCTCCTTAGCATAACTTTAATCAAAAGTAACTGCTTCCTCTTCCTCCCAAGTTCTGCCGTGATAAGAGGTTTATTATCCTTTCAAGTCCATGTCTTAAGCCTTCTCTGGCTTCACCCGCCTTTTCCTTGAGGTATTTTGGTTTGGCCATACTTTTGCTTCACATTAGTGACAGTGCAGCTTTAAGCCAGCTTAATTTTTCTTTTCTTAAGTTGCATTAGCTTTTATGATCATGTCTTCTATGTTGACACTTTATCAAACACTTTCACTATGCTTAGCACAGTTATATGTGCCAAAAACCAGTAGGTTAATCTAGCTCTCTAAAGTCAACTTTTTTTTCTCTTTTCTTTCCATTTTCTTTTCTTTTTTTTTTTAAGTTCTAAGCCATCTCCTTCAAAACAATACGCAAACAAATTCTTTTCATGGATATTATAAACTAGAGGTTTTAGCGACACTAGGTATAAGGCAGATGCCTTTGAACATCTGATGAAAGCTATGAGCCCTCTTCTAAAAAACAAGCACAGATGTGTGTATACAACAGTATTTATACATTTTTCAGAAGCTAATCTCTAAAGCCTTAAGGTCTCTCTAAAGCCTTTCAGTCCCTGGCCTACAGGACTCATGTTGTAAAGAGATGAGCTTCCAAAAGAAGGTCAGGTTAGATTAAATATTTTTTAATCAATTAATGTATTTGCCTAGCTAAGTGCACATATGTTGTGTTGTGAATGTGAGAAAAATAGGAAGAAAAGTTTGGCCATTAATAAGGGACAGGGCAGTATACTTTGTAGAAAGGAGCAGAACATAAGAAGTCACTGACCCATCTCCAACAGGGCTTTGCCATGGGTCCAACACAAGTCACTTCCCAAGGTAATTTCATCCTTTTCAATAAAAGTTATAGTGGTGGAGGGAGGGTATTTGAGCTACAATCAATGGCTCCAAAATGCTAACTCATGGCTGTATGCTGAGCTGGCTATGGCCAAATCTTTTGGAAAGCTTGTTCAAATATAGTTGTTTTTTTTTTTTTTTTTTTGCCTTTACCTCTAGATATTCTGATTCACTAGGTCAGACGGTGGAGTCCAGAAATCTGTAATTTTTAGAAGCTCCCCAGGTGGTTAGTATGGTCAGGAGCCATGGTCAAGTGTAGGTACCATTGGATTAAATGATCCTTGGGTCAATTCTAGCACCACCACTCCACGAGTCAGTAATTTTGTGTGTGGGTGTGCATGTGCATGCCCTGGAAAGTCCACAGAAACATCATCACTTCACATAGCATAGACAAATACACATCCATGTTCATGCTGTCTGCCCTCAGTACCTATTCCATGCCCAAATTGGCTGTGTCAGCCACCAAGAGCTGGGACTGTCTGTGACAGGTCTGCCTGTCTCCCTGATGCCAGAGTTTTGCAAAAGCTCTCTGGGTTCTTCTTCCAGCTGATGGGCAGCTGTTCTGACAGACATAGCTGACAGATGGTCTGTGGATAGGAAACAGCATACCTGGGATGCTTCTGGGGGAAAGAATAAAAAAGATATCTTTAAAGGTGAGAGTAATGACTGAATAATTGTTAGCAAGGTCACCATCCTCATCTTTAAAGACACTTATTCTATGTTTTATAGAAAAAAGTGCCAACGTCTCTGACAGCTATGGGAGTTAGCTTTGCAGTGACCTTCCCAGTCTTTGGTGGCATTAGGGAAAGCAGCAGTGCTCTTGGCCCGTATGCTAGAGGACTTGGCAACAAACAGAACTTTGAGGAGTTGGAAAGGAAGGGGACAGAAGAACAGATGCTACACTGTAATTAGGAGACGGCTTCCCTGATTTGAAGTGCTCTAGGCAACCCAATTCCAGGTAGAGAAAAAGCCCAGAGCAATACAGTTTTATGACTATTGTGAATTTAGCTTTAATTCCAAGCTAAAGTGGTCTGGGCTTCATGAATTTTACTTGAATTACCCAAAAAGATTTAAACCAGGGGATGTAGTTCTCCTTGTCTTTTCTGTTGACTTAATCTCCTTCTCATCTCCTTTACCACAAAGGATATAGCTTTATCTGCATGGTACCCAGCATGTCCTCAGACATGGCCCTTGAACTTGCAGTTCCTGGGAGTCATAGGAGCATGTTGGTCCTCTTTAAAGACTGGCTCTCCACAGACTCTGCATACTGAAGTAAAAATGGCACTGAGCCCGTGATAGGAGAGATAAGCTCTGGTCAGGCTCTCTCACTAAGTTCCATGAGATACTGGGAAAGTCCCATTTTCTTCCTGGGCCTCAGTGCCCTCCTCTGAAAAAGAATAGAACTGGAACAAGAAGTCTGTGAGATACTTTCCCTCTGTAACATTCAACTTCATGTTTGTTGCTAGGAATTGTTCTAGGAAAGAGGGTCAAGTACCAGGTTTTCAGGGAAGACAGTAAAAACCTGGATGAAAAATATCATCCTTAGGTTCTGATCACACTGCTGCCATTACCTCTGTCCCTTTCCAGACTACAGTTTCTTATCTTATAAAATAAAATATCTAGATAAATTGCTCTGACTTCTAGGACTTTACCAAAAAAAAAAGGGTTTATTTTTTAGAGCAGTTTTATGTTCACAGCAAAATTGAGAGAATGATACAGGATTTCCCATATACCCTCTGCCCCTACATATATATAGTTTATCAACATCCCCTACTAAAGTGATATATTTGTTACAGTTAGTGAACCTATATTGACACATCATTATTACCCAAAGTCCATAGTTTACATTAATTAGGGTTTTCTCCTTATGTACATTCTATGAGTTTGGACATATGTATAATGACATGTATCTATCATTGTAATATCATAAAGTTTTTTCACTACACTAAAAATCCTCTGTGCTCTGCCTATGCATCTGTCTCTATTCCACTCCTGGCAACCGTGATCTTATTACTGTTTCCAAATTTTGCCTTTTTCAGAATATCATATATTTATAATCATACAGAGTGTTGTCTTTTCAGATTGGTTTCTTTCTATAAATTTTTTATC
This sequence comes from Hyperoodon ampullatus, assembly GCF_949752795.1. Classification (NCBI taxonomy): domain Eukaryota; kingdom Metazoa; phylum Chordata; class Mammalia; order Artiodactyla; family Ziphiidae; genus Hyperoodon; species Hyperoodon ampullatus. The sequence continues at coordinate 59,999,792 of NC_136932.1, forward strand.
CCATGATTTTCTTGTGCTTTAGATCCCCCACCTCCTACCCTCCAAATCCAACTTTTGAAAAGTAGGGGGTTATTTGACACATTCAGAATTATTAGCATATATGCTCACCAGTTCTTCCTTACAACTGCCCAGCACAACGCTGCCCTCTGACCACCATGAGTGTGGGTAAAGACCTTGAAGAGGACATTTTGTGCCTTCCCAGGATTAGCCCTGAGCTCTGTCAGCACTGGTCCAATTCCGGAGCAACTATTTTTAGTAAGGGCACTCGGGTCCTTTACCTCCTGGAGGAAGCCGATACCAAGAAACAGTCCTTCCTCCAAGGGCACATTTTTTAGGTTAGTGTAAAACAAAACCTCAACCACCCACAATTCTTGTAGCATGTGTCAGTTGAATCTTCTGATTGACTTTTCAATGGCTAAAAGTTTTTTCTAAAATGTGTAATTCCATATTCTCTTTTGTTAAGTGGAAAACATCAGTGAGAATTGAATCTTTATTAGATGGTTGTAGCTCCCCTGGGGCCTTGTCACATAATTCCGAATGTTGGTTCTCACTATTTCGTCATCAATATGAGGACGTTGATGCCAGATACAACTCTGAACATGAATCAAACCCAGGAAAGTCCTCTGGAAGTTCAGTTTTAGAAGCGAGAAAGAGCATGAACACTTATTGAGCAGATGCTCTATGCCAGCCTCTAGGCTGGGTATCCTGCATATATTGTATCATCCCACTCACACAGTTAAGCCTTGCATTGGCCTTTTACAAGCAATGAAACTGAGCAGCAGAAAAGTTAAGGCTTCTGGAAAATCTGGATCTGAATCCAGGTCCTTTCCAGATGCCATTCTGCCTGATATGTCCTATATTCTTTGTGGTTTGTCTCTCTCTTCCAAAGCAGAACTGGCAACACAGTTCTGATTAATTGAGTGTCCTGGATAATTCTCTTCTAGCTAACTGAGGTTCACCATAAACTCTACTTAAAATGAGCATTGTTTAGATATTTTTTAAAAAGTCTCAAGTATCTTGCCTTATATTTGTGGAAATATCCTTGATTTTGCTGTAACCAATACATTTCCTGGGTTGCACTCTCTACTTTTTTCTTTCCCTACTTTCTTCTCTACTTTTTCTCTCTATTCTTATAATAGTTATATTATAAATTTCTTATATTGAAACTCTGACTATCTCGATTCCAGAGTTTGCAGAAAGGTTCTAAATTAATATTGGTTGAAATAATGAAGAAATTTATGACAATGTATATTTAACATATATATTATACATAATGCTTATATGGTTTTATTTGTTGACATCAATGTTTAAATATCATACAGTTGAATTTAAATTGTATATAAAAAAGAACCTTGCCTTAGTAAAAGAAGGTGTCTTAGAGCCCAATTCATAGAAATTAAAATTAATACAATATAATGGGATGACACCTGCTGACCCAGGGGTAAAAAGACCTAGTCTCCACTTCTACCTCTGCCACCAATTAGCTATATGAACTTGAGCCAAGCATGTAAACTTTCTGACCTCAGTTTTCTACTGGTAAAATGGAGAAGGTCCATCCAGCAGCTTGTCTTCCAGCTCTATATCATGTCTATACTTGTAGGTGCCCAGGCAGCATAATGCCCTTTGTACACACTCATTTTGACTAACAATGGAACCAGAAACAAACTAAAAATACACCTTTCCCTCTTGTGATACTCAGGAAATTCAAAGTGACTGCTGTAATTAACTTCTCTCCTTGGTCCTTGTGAGACCCAGCAAAAACCCTGGCAGAAAAGCAGTTGTTTTAATTTGTAAATATCTGTACTGCCTAGTTCAATTCAGCTTTCTTCCAACCACCAGCATCTGTTGATTTTGCAGAGGTGGGTCCCACAGTCACCGTTTGTTGTTTGATTTATTGTGTACAAAGAGAAAAGGACCCTAAAAGCAAATCCCCATCAGATTACATCAGATGTCCAGAATCTGGGCATGCTGAGGCATTCTAGGGCAGATGGAGGCACAGCAGGTAGATAAATGATAGCCCTACCCTGAATGAACAGTTGACAAAGAAAGGTCATAAATGAGGTGGTAAGGAAAGAAAGCACAAGGAACACCAAACATCTGTCTAAAAGATGCAAGGAGAAAAGATATTGTCTTTCCTCCACATATACCATGTGTGTCTGTGTACTAATTTATCAATCAGTGGCTGTTTGGCGTTTCCACTGTCCATTGTACAAGAGACAGGTTTATTACCAAGCTACAGTAAATTTCTCTAAACCCAACCTCTAGTCAAAAACTATTGTTTTACCTTTCTGTCTTAGCCAATAGTTTCAACATGGCAAAACTTAGTTTCTGTAGCGTACCTGGCCTCCCAGGCAATATTGTAATAAATCTGCCCCAAATTAAAGATTATCAAGAATATGGTTCCAGTCATGGCCCATTATTCAGTTTTGATGCAATCTATATTCTTTCCTCATTTTTCAACCAGCAATGACTTCTGGATTTTAATATACATTTGTTATGTGGCTAACCAATGGGAGCAGGCAAGTAATCTTAGACCCATCTCATCACATAAAACCACAACCAGATAGTTTTCATAAGAGGTATCTTGGTTTTTGTTTCTCTGAATTTTTTTCCCCAAAAGGTCACTGATCCAAAGGAATTTGTCATGAATTCTAGAATCTATAAGAAGTTCATGGCCCAGAATTCTCTCTGCCCTCCCCTCTACCCCATTTATTTTAAACCATGAAGCATCATTTCCTGTTCCTTCAATTCAGGTGGACTCAGATGTAAGGCACACTGGGTCCTCAATAGCATGAGCTATGCCAAAAGGATGGAAGATGGAATAGCATAAGATAGGAATAAAGTGACTGGATAATCAATTATCTCCATGAACATCACTAGGAACAACAAACCTTTTGGAAGAAAAGCAGCTCCTTGAAAGTCTGCATTCTCTTTGTTGCTTTTCCATTAACTATGGACAACCTTGGGCAAGATGCCTGAACCTCTGAACCTCTGCTTCCTCACCTGTGAAATGAGGGTGATAACACATACCTTATAGTATTATTTGAGGATTAAAATTGATGAGAAGTTTGAGATTATGTTTAAGCTACAAATATCTGCATAAATATAAGATATTTTTATAATTGTAAAAGTAGCATTGGGCAAGACATTGATCATCCCTAAAGTTCACTCACACATGATTTATGGCTCTTATCTGTATAATATAGCCCAGCCTCTCCATTGGATCTGTTCATCCTGGTACTCATTTTCCTATTTATTTTTTCTTTTCCAGATGCATAAAAACATAATTAATAGCTACCAGTCAATTTGCTTTTGATTTAAACATAATTAACAATGCTATGCTTTGCATATATCCAGCAACTGAGCCTGAGCTTCTACACTAAGTTTCATTCATTAATTCAATCTTTGCTTCCTATTTAAATGAATTGGATTCTCATAATGTAGTTACTCTGACAAACATATGCTGCCACCCATCCTCCCTTGTTCAAGTACTTTGAAGACATTAAATGGGATTTGATTAGGTTTAGCTATGATCACATACCCTCAATCTGTTATTGGGTTTATCAGGTCATGGTTCAACAATTACTAAGCCTCTATTATGTGCAAAGCATTAAAAGGGAGCTGGTAAAGTGGAAGAACAGGATTTGAAATTTTAAAAATTGGGCTCCATTTCTAGCTCCACCCTTTGCCATTCTCAATACTTAGAGCAAGTTGCTTAACCTTCCTGTGCCTGTTTTCTCTTTGGTAAAATCGGAGAAGTAATATCTGTCTCTCAGGTAAGAACTACTATTAATATCTATTAAGTACCTGGCATAATACCTAAAATAGGAGTAGGTGCAATGTAGTATCGTTCCACTTATCTTTAATTTCTCTCTCCTACACATCATGCATGATGTTTCTCTGTTTAGAGAGGAATAGTGTTTATTTTCAAGAATATACCATCTAGTAGAAAAGAGAGAAATATACTCAAGTAATATTCTTGTAAAGCAGAATTAAATAGGTTATAAAATAGATGTTCAAACAAAGTTCCATAGCATCACAGATGAAGTACATTAATACCTGAAATGGAAAGTCTAAATTGCCTTCAAAGCTAGCAAGATCCTAATAAGTGGAAAAGAGAGAATATTTACTTAGGTAGTTAACCCAGAAGAGCTGATTCCACCATAGAACCATGAAGAATTCATTTGTGTCTGGTCATCTGAGTTGGTGACACCACAATGCTGGTAATTCCCAGGCACAGGCCTCCATCTCCTTATGAGCCATGGAAGAATTTCTTTAGGTTCTTGATCATAGGCCGTTCCCCTAATATGAGCCAGAGAGAGTGGGATTGGATCAGGCAGCCCAAAACGTCATGTCAATATACTCCTGGTGTAGTCAGTGAGAAAGGCTAGCACATACAAGACAAGGAGCTAAGAATCCACAGGTTGTTGTGTTTAACAAACATTAGTTGAATATCTACTGTGTACCAGGCACTGTACATTTCAATCAAATAAATATATAGATGATATATTAGTTGCACCTTTGTATATGAAGATAGATATATGAGAATTCATTGTAATATAATCATTTGATCACATGAACTGGTTTTGAATAGAAATTCAAAATGGCAGACTCTTTGATTAGCAACATTAGACTAGTACAGTAGACAAATCATGAATGGAGTACATAGGTCTTAGTCTACCTCTACTATTTACTATGTATGTGATGACTATATTCTTACTATTACAGTGTACAGAGAGAAACTATATTCTGAGTACTTACATAATCTCACTTATTCTTCCTAAAGCTCTTTGAGGTATGTATCTGGGCTTCCATTTTCCAGGTTTAGAAACTATAGCTATAAGAAGTCAAGTAACTTGCCTGAAGACACATGTTACATAGCTGAGAGAGCCTAGACTTAAACCTCAAGCCATAGCTTGTCCTTCTGACCAATATGTTATGCTGCTTCCATGTGAGCTGGATGATGTCCTTTGCCCCAAAAGCGGAGATAATATATATGAAAGTGGTGATGTGTTGGAAAACAGTATACAGATGGTTATTATTACAAGCGACATTTAGCGCATTGTTAACAAACGTTAATATGACCAAGATGCAAAAGTAGTAGAACCTTTAAAATTGATCCACCTATTTATCTAAACTTTTCATAGTAACAGATGAATTTGAGATCAAGTTTATCTGGACAAACAATTAAGGTAACACATATTTGTTAAGCCCACTATGTTCCCAGAGTACAGATAGACAAAATCCCTGCTCTCAAGGTTTTCTCAGCCTAGTAGGGAAGACACATTGGCAAGCAAATAATTTACAATAATTTTTGGTAAATTCAGGAAGAGAATTGTGTTCAAGGCAGAGAAATAGCCAGAGGCGAGAGAATGCTCACTTGAGCTAGGAAAATGGCAGAGGAAGAGGGCAAATCATTATGGGTTTGCCAAATGCAAGTGGTACGATCTCAGTTACCTGTAACTTAAGGCAGAGATTTATTACTTGCAACTCAGAGGACAGTTGTTACAACAGGAGCACCATCCTATCGGAGACAGGAGTTAGGCCCAGCTTCAGACACACTAGACTGTCATGTTCTTCCTGAGCTCCTCTTTATTCTTGTCACTGTGTCACAGTCATCAGGGGCACAGCCACACAAGGGAATTCAGACACCAGGGCTCCAGTGGAGCAGCACTTTGAGCTGGAGTCCCAGGCACCCACCTAGAGTGAGTTCTCTTTCCCCACTCATTGGTCTGTACAAGCATGTGATGCACAATGGCTCCTCCCATGGCCAGCAGGAAAGGAGGCAGCTAAGAAGTCAGCCACTGACCAGGCTTTACCTAACAGGGCAAGGATGGGGCTGGCTGCTCCTGGTACAAACTGTGGACCTACCAAAGGGCCTGGAAGATAATGGGGAGGTGAGATTCATGCCTCGTACTGAGAAGAGTTATGTCTAAAGGAATCACCCATCTTCATCCTTTGGAGAGCTATCTCTCCAGTATCACCTAAGGCTAAGAACCAGAGACATTTGCTGGGATTCACATGTAGAAGGTGAGGTGCACCTACTATTCTGGGCATTTAAAATGGAAAATGACAAATGAGACTGTGGAGGGGAGTGTAAATGCTACCCTGTGTACAAGTGCCCGGCATGTGAAACAGGCTTAGGGCACCATTACAAGCTGGGCTCAGGGAAGGCTTCTCCAAGGAAATGTTAGCCAGGTGGAAGCAGGTGGAGAGGCAAGAGAGGGCAGAGCAGCTGTTTTCCCAGCAGGGGGCAATACCGTGTGCACACACTCAGAGGCAGAGGGTTACAACCTCAGGGAGCCATAAACCATACAATGTGTACTGGAGTGTTTCATGCAAGGGCAGAATCAGAGAGGAAGTTATCAATACATGCAAGGTTTGTCTGTGGCTCATTGAAGAAGCTAATGGTGAACCTGTTCCTTTAAGCCATGGGCTGTAATCTGATAGAAAAAGTGAATCACAAATAAATACAGTATTATAATGGCACCATAAGGTAAATGTCTTTTATTAGAAAACTGTCTAATTGAGAACTAAATTATCTGACAAATACTGTAAGTGCCATTGAATGTCAGAGGAAAGGGGAAAAAGAGGGAGGGGTGCTAGATTTATTTAGTTATTCTTCAGTTGTATATTCTATCCAGGTAGATTTTTTCATCCCAGTTTTTCAGAGGAGGATACTGAGGCTCAGGCAGGTAAAGTAACTTGCCCAGAATCACACAGATAATCGGCGATAGAGCCAGGACTGTAACCTGGGTCTATTCATTTTTTATCAAGCCCCACGAGAGTGGTCAGGGAAGAACTTCCAGGAGGAGGGGAAATGGGGTTCCCTGGAAATTCTCCATAGTGGATATTGATGAGAGCCTTTTTAAACAAACATTTTAAATGAAAACTTCCCTAATTCCCAGAACCAGACGTAAATGCCTCCCATATTCCTCTTACACCTTCCAAGGCTCTGGCACCGTGGGGTCCTTTCTCTTGGGGTCTCAGGCTGTGGGATGGTGGATGGATTGGTGTGCTCCTTCCTGGCTGAGAAGGTAACATTGCCACCCACCCCAGCATTCACACAGTCTGGGTTTGCCAGCTCTCAGAGGTCTGGCCAACTCCTCAGAAAAGTTATTCCAGAGTTTGCACTTGGCCTCTGGCCCTGAGCAGTGAAAGCTGTCCAGTTGGCTTCCCAGACTGAAAAATGGGAATTATGATACTTAACCCACTGGGCAAGGCCAGGGGCAAAGGAACAGAAGGGACTCCAGGTATTGTTTACACAGTGCTGCCAGCCTGGCAGAGCTAGTCTCTCCTTGCGCCATCACACCCTGCAACCAGCCTCCCAGGTAGGCCTGTCCTGTAAATCCTTCCCCTGCTCTCTAGTCAGCAACCTCTCAAGGAACTGAGAGACAGGCTCTGAAGACAGGGATCCAGGCGAGCTCCTCAGTCTTGCTCGGACACAGCTCAGAGAAACAGTGTGCTATCAGCTGAGGGCCTCCACACACGCTGACTACCTCCGAGCAGGGAGGGGCAAACCCCACTGAGAACATCAGCACCCAGCACAAGCTGCCCTCACCCTCTGTTTGCACGCAGGAAAGGATGCCTCAGGAGATTCTCAGTTGTCCCGGTAAGGGGACTCATTCTGAAACCTACCAAGTCTTTTCTTCACTTCATCACCTTCTCTTTTCTTCTCTCTTCTTTTTAGTCCTTCACTTCATTTTCCTCTCATCTTCTCCTTACCTGCCTCAGGATAGGGAGGGGAACAGCATGAATTGGATGGACTTCAGTAACCCTTACTGTGAATTTCAGCTTCTCTGTTAATCATCTATGAGACCTTGAGAAAATGACTTGCCCTTACTGAGTTTCAGTTTCTCTATCTGTATAATGTAGATAATAATAGCTTTTTTGTGTATTGTTTATGAAGACTAAATGTAATGCACCTGGTAGCTACTATTTGAGACAACACAGGTATAGAACATTTCCATCATCCTGGAAAGTTCCCTTGTGCTCCTTGCAGTCAGTATTCCCCAATAGGTAACCAGTTTTCTGACTTCTATTATCGTAGACCAGGGGTTCTTCACCTTGGCACGATTACCTTTGGGACCAGATAATTCTTTGGTGCAGGGGCTGTCTGGTGCACTATAGGGTGTTCAGCAGTGTCCCTGGGCTCCACCCACTAGATGCCAGTAGCAAACCATCCCCCCACCAGTTGTGACAACCAAAGATGTCTTCAGACAGTGCCTAATATTCCTCAGTGGGGGTTGGGGATTCACCCATGGTTGAGAACCACCATCTAAATTAGTGTTGCCTGTCCTGAAACTTCATGTAAATAGAATCATACAGTAACAAAAAAAGACTAAATGTGAAAATACCTGAGTTTTTATGTAGCTGTTAATAAGGACCAATTAATTAATTCATTAAGCAATCAAATATGTATTGATTGAGTACCCAGTGTGTTCAAGATACTGTTCTCCATTTTGGGGATATAGCAGTGAGCAGAGAAAACACTAGCTTTCATACATCTCTAATGGGCCAGTTGAATAACTATGAATTTCCAAATAAGTTCCTGCTCTGGGAGCATCTTCCTGCTCATCAGCACCCCTGAAATATGGGAAGGAAGGAAATAAAAGTTTCCCACCAGTCAATGAAGCAGCTCTGGGAAAAAGAGGTTAATATTATAGACAACTATTGACCGGGAGATTGTCAATAAACTTGTGTGTTCTGAACTATGTCACCCAGGATTCTTGGTTGCAAGCAATAGAAATAAATCTGGTTGTCTTAAGCAAAAAGGAGATTTGTTGGAAAGATATTAGGAGGAGGCTAGAGGATCAGACTTGGAACTAGGGATGCCAAGCATTGGAACAACCACCTCTGGTCATGAGGCCATCAAAGACTCTGAGATATCACTGTTGCCATCACCATTCTACCATCGCTAGGACAAGCTGACCTCCACCAAATCACCATTTACTATTGTGAAATGCAGTGTCCTGCCTCCTGGTTGTACCAGGGGGTTTCTCAAGGATCAGAGGCCTAGACATCCAGAGTGTGAGACAGGCACTGAGAATGGCTCTCCTGCCAAGACCATATACACTGGAGAAGAGAGAGATTCCCTCTTAGGGGTCTTGGATTTTAGATAGTCAGAAAACCACCCCATGTCCATTGTGCATCCTGTTTCCATGGAGAATGGAGAGAAGAAGAAAATAACCATGGTCTTTTCTTATCGAAAAGAATGGGCCAATGCTTGACACCAACCAACACTATTAGAAAGAGAATTCCAGTGAAATGGGCCGTGATTTCAATTTAACTGAGAAAGTGTTTTCTCCAAGAAGATGTTTAGTATCAGACCTGCTCTACAGAGAGAATGCACTTCTGAGCTGGCTTGTCATCTGTGATTATGACATCTGGGTGCTTGTGTGTTGGATGGCAGGCCTATATTTTCAGGCAGCTGTCATAATGCTGCTTACCATATAAACAGACAAATATGTCCACTCTTGCCATATGTCAAAAGAGTGGTAATTCCCAAAGGCCAAGAATGAGTTAGTAATGCATCCTTTGGAACAATCCAAGGGACCATGGGACTAAGGGCTTTTCAAGTTGTCTCCATACATTTAATAAACGTCAGCTTTTCCACCTTAGATTGGGTATTGAGAGAAAAAAATATTCAGAAGCACAATCTGGTTGGGGAAAGAGACTGACTTACAAGGAATAACTTGGAATATCAGAAGATAGTGTACAAACAAACACCACGTGTATTTCCAGTGCACAATTTCAGGCTTTGAAATCAGACAAGCCTAGTTCAAAAGCCAGTCTTGCCACTTAAAATTTGCTGTAAAATTTGGATCATGTATTCTAAGCCCCAGTTTCCTCATCTATAAAATGGGAGTAATAATAATACCTACCTCACTGTTATATAACCATATTGTTATATAATATCTACCTTGTATTACACAAGATACAGAATTGATGTACATAAATTGTTGAGGATACTGCCTGGCATATAGTAAGAAGTCAAAAAATGTTACATATCATTATTGTTATAAGATCAAAAGTCTACATGGCATAGGAATAAAAGTGGGACTTAACGGGGAGAAGAGAAAGAAGGCACACAGATGGAATGACAGACACAAGGGCATCTGCATCAAACATTCATTGAGTTCTACTGGGTGCCGGGTGCTGTGGATACAGAGATGAATGGTCCACTTTCAAGGCACTCACATCCAGTAGAAGAAATGAACAAAGCAAAAAGTAGATTTGTTGAAGAGATATTAGTGGCTTTTCATTAGGCTTAATGTAAGTAAGGTCAGATAATAAGAGGCCATTTGACCTGGAGCCTCCAGGGAGATATCCCATTGAAGACTTCCCCTCTCAACTTACAGCCAAACAGCATCTACCCTTATTAACCTGCTGGTGGAAACAAGGCACATTGGTTTTTGAGTCAATTCTGAAACCGTGGCTACTCCTCATTCCCATCTCTAAATGTAGCCTATTGATGGAGCAATAGCAGCTAACATTTTACAGCACCTACCAAATGCCAGAAATTGTGCTAGATTTATCTCAGTTAATATCCACAACAGTCCTTCTTGGGGAGTTACTTTTATTCCCATTTCACAGATGAGGAAGCTGAGGCTCAGAGAAGATAAGTGACTCACACAAGCATGTAAGTCTCTGTTTGATCTGGTCTTTACCAAGCTGACCAGATTCATCTTTTGTCATATTTTCCTCCTAGTTCTTCCTCCTCCAGATCTATGTTCCAACCATTCTGAACTACTTATATACTTTAGAGCAGGGTTTCATCAAACTATATCACACTGGCCAAATCTGGCTCACTGCCTAATTTTATTAGAGCACAGTCATGAGCGTTTTCTTACACATTGTCTGTGGCTGCTCTCATGCTATGACAGAGTAGAACAGTTGCAAAAGAAAACCAATGACCCACAAAGCCTAACATCTTTACTTCCTTGCTCTTCACAGAAAATGTTTGCTGACACCTGCTCTAGAATTTTCACTCCTCCAGACTCTTGCATATGTTCTCTCTGCCAGGTGTGCTGCTTCTTTCTTCAGGATGATGAGCTTTGACTTCTGATTCAAAATCCTCTGAGACTTTCTGATTTCTCAAGAAGTTAGTTGCTTCCTCTCTGGGGTTACCACGGTTCTACATATACTTCTACTTTGTAACTTTCCCATTATGTTTCAGTTGTTCATTTACATGCCAGTGCGACCTAAAGGACAGCAGTCTTATATTATGCATTGTTATATCTATCATACCACCCATTTCCTTGAATATATTAGGTTCTTATTTAATACTTATTGAAACGAATTGAAGTTCTTCCTTCCTTCCCTGCTCCCTAGCATACTGTAGTCATATAATGAGAGTATCTCAGAAGCAGTAGTTGTGCCAGAAGGGGTCACTGGCAGCCAGAAACCAAGGTTCAGGAAACATGGTATCTCTCCTCCTGTCTTTGGATCGCTTGTTTCATCACCTGAGTAGCCTTGGGCAGGTGCCTTATCTCTCTGAGCCAGCATGCCTTCACCTGCACTTTAAAGGGGTTGGACTCCATTCTCTCCAATGTCCTTCTTGTCCTAAAAATTCTATGAGCCAGGGAGGCATCTAAGTCACAAACTCTCCTCTGTTTTTGTCAAGGGAGGTTTTATTTGCAAGAATGTCAAGAATGTGCCAGATATCCAAGTTGGGTTTCCATGATTACATTCCCAAAGCTATTTATTTTCTCTTATTTATATAAAAAAAAAGATAATTAATTGGCAAGTCATGATACCTTCTTTTTGTTTTCATGCTTATTGGATTAAACCACTACTCACTCAGAGTCCACAGAGAGATACAGCCTTTGATAAACCTATGGCAAAACCAAACCAGAAAGGATGTCATTTCCATGTCCCATCATCATCCATCCCCACAGACGACATTTCACAGCCATGATCAACTCCAGCCTTTACTTGGAGCACATTCCCCAAACTTGTCTAGTGACAAGTCATATGAGTTATTTTTAAGCTACAGATTTCTAAGTCCCACAACTGAATTCCTTGAACTTGAATCACCAAGAGTGGGGAATCTATAAATTCACTTGCCAACAGGCAAGTCTGGGAATCCTGACTTAGGAGTCTGAATCCAAACCTGAACTTCTACTGGCCTCATAATCAGCTCCATTTGTCACTCAAAAAGAAAAGTATAATGCAAAGAAAGTGCTTGAGGGCAGAGAGGCATTTTTCAAGCCATTCTGCAGCACCTTCAGGTAGGTCTCATTTGCACACCTGCATATTTTTCTCAATTTTCCAGTGTAACCTTCTGTGAATAATTGCAGTTTTGCTAATTGAATCTGAGAGCACCTGTTTCTTAATCAATATTAATGCAGCTCGTGGACACAGAATTTGTAATGAATCATTCTGGGGCCAGGGGAATGATTAAATAATAAAAGCTTTCAGTGTTCATCTGCAGGGAAGAACCCCATCTGGGAGGGTAGAGGGCAGAAGGGGCTGCTAGACAGACAGGAGCCCTGAGATGACAAACCCTCAGCAGGGCTCTCACTCTAACCACTATTGCCCGCTAGTCTTTCCACCATTTTTGGAAAAGGGAAAACAGTGTCTGTGACTTACCTGCTCCTGGACCCCTTGCTGTTCGTTGCCCTTCCCTGGCTCTGACCACTTATTGGTTTTCAGTTTCCTTGCAACTCCAGGTCCTACAGATCCTGACACAAACTCTCTCTCTCTCTCTCTCTCTGGATGTTGCTGTGAATCAAAAGGTGCCCAGTTCAACCAACTGATGTATGACTGCAGCTTGCAGGAGGTGGGATATGGGGATATCATGACTCCCAGGGACCCCCCTCAACTCTTTGACCCAAGAACATGAGGCTTCAGAGCTCTTGTTCCCTCAACAGTTTCATCAGCGGTCACTTTCTTCAGGAAAACTTCCCTGTATTTTCCTCCCTGTACAGCTGGAGCTAGAAACCTCATTTCTGTGATCCTCTCCATCATATCTTCTAGCACATTCTACCCTGATTGTCTGCTTATCGATTCTCCCTCCTGAGCAGAAGCAGAAACAGCTCACCCTTGGGCTCCTTAGCACAAGACCTTGGGAAAATGCCAACACTTTACAACTTCAAGTTGAACAGATGATTAAGTACTGGATTATTTCCTCTGTGTAAAGGTGTTAGATGTGATTTTACAGCTATCAGGGCCATTATTATGTGGCCAAGGTGTGTTTTCTGCAATCTCATCTAAACTGATGGAACAAAACCATCTAACAAAGTGTGAAATCATGTAAGACCTCACTGTCTGTATCACCTAGAGTGCCCTTGTCCTAAAAAGCTGTCTGCAAGGTACCTAAGCAATGATTCATACCCCTGAACCTGCCTACAAGCCCACAAGCCAGCCAGCCATGCCTGACTTCCAGAAAACACTGGGTCTGAAGGACTTGTAGGCTGTGCCACTGGTCCTCCTCTGATGTCTGTGGAGTCTGGGGAGAGATGCCTATGAGCCTCGTACTGAGCTTATGCCATCGTCCAGGACACACAGAGTTGATGTATCCCAGGGAGACCCAGGTAAAATCTGACACTCAATTCAGTTATTGGGAAACTTCTAAGTATGTTTACAATTTAGGAGAATGAATCTACTTTTCAACTATAACTTTTATGAAATATAAACACATATGAATTATTTCCAAAGACAATTTCGTATTTATTCGAAGTGATATGTACTGTAAGTGTAAAATATGCACTGGGTTGCAGAGACTTAGTATTAAAAGTGCAAGTAAGATATCTAATTAATAATTTTTATTTTGACATGTTAGGAGTTAATCCTTGAGATAAATTTGGCTAGACAATATATATGAATTTTAAAATTAATTCTTTATTAGAGTATAGTTGATTTGCAATGTTGTGTTAGTTTCTGCTGTACAGCAAAGTGAGTTATACGTACACATATATCCACTATTTTTTAGATTCTATTTCCATGTAGGTCATTACTAAGTATTGAATAGAGTTCCCTGTGCTATTCAGTAGGTTCTTATTAGTTATCTATTCTATGTATAGTAGTGTGTATATGTCAATGCCAATCTCCCAATTTACCCTCCCCCCACCTTTCCACCCTTGTAACCACAAGTTTGTTTTCTACAACTGTGACTCAATTTCCATTTTATAACTAAGTTCATTTGTAACATTTCTTTATATTCTACATATAGGTAATATCATATAATATTTGTCTTTTTCTGACTTACTTCACTCAGTATTACAATCTCTAGGTCCACCCATGTTGCTGCAAATGGCATTAGTCTGTTATTTTTTATGACTGAGTAATATTCCATTGTATATATGTACCACATCTTCTTTATCCATTCCTCCATCGGTGGACACTTAGGTTGCTTCCATGTCCTAGCTATTGTAAATAGTGCTGCAATGGACAATGGGGTACATGTATCCTTTCAAATTGTGGTTTTCTCCAGATATATGCCCAGGAATGGGATTAATGGATCATAAGGTAGCTCTATTTTTGTTTTTTAAGTAACCTCCATACTGTTCTCCATAGTGGCTGTACAAATTTACATTCTCACCAACAGTGTAGGAGGGTTTCCTTTTCTCCACGCCCTCACCAGTATTTATTGTTTGTAGATTTTTTGATGATAGCCATTCTGAATGGTGTGAGGTGATATACCTCATTGTAGTTTAGATTTGCATTTCTCTAATAATTAATGATGTTGAGCATCTTTTCACATGACTATTGGCCATCTGTATGTCTTCTTTAGAGAAATGTCTATTGAGATCTTCTGCTCATTTTCTGATTGGGTTGTTTTTGTTTTTGTTTTTTGATATAGAGCTGCATGTGCTGTTTGTGTATTTTGGAGATTAATCCCTTTTCGCTTTCTTCATTTGTAAATATTTTCTCCCATTTTGAGGGTTTTCTTTTCATTTTGTTGACAGTTTCCTTTGCTGTACATAAGCTTTTAAGTTTAATTAGGTCCCATTTGTTTATTTTGTTTTTATTTTCATAACCCTAGGAGGTGGATCAAAAGAGATCACGCTGCGATTTATGTCAGAGTGTTCTGCCTGTTTTCCCCTAAGAGTTTTATAATATCTGGTCTTACATTTAGACCTTTAAATCATTTGGAGTTTAGTTTCTTTGAATGGTATTAGAGAATGTTCTAATTTCATTCTTTTGCATGTAGCTGTCAAGTTTTCCTAGCACTGCTTATTGAAGAGATTTTCTTTTCTCCGTTGTATATTCTTGCCTCTTTGTCAGAGGTTAGGTGACCATAGGTCCATGGGTTTGTCTCTGGACTTTCTATCCTATTCCATTGATCTATATTTCTGTTTTTGTGCCAGTAGCATACTGTTTTGATTGCTGTAGCTTCGTAGTATAGTCTGAAGCCAGGGAGACTGATTCCTCCAGCTCTGCTTTTGTTTCTCAATATTGCCTTTGCTATTCAGGGTCTTTTGTGTTTCCATACAAGTTGTAAAATTTTTTGTTCTAATTCTGTGAAAAATGCCATTGGTAATTTGATAAGGATTACATTGACTCTGTAGATTGCTTTGGATACTATAGTCATTTTGACAATGCTGATTCTTCCAATCCAGGGACATGGTATATCTCTCCATCTGTTTGTGTCATCTTTGATTTCTTTTATCAGTATCTTATAGTTTTCTGAGTACAGGTCTTTTACCTCGTTATGTGGGTTTATTCCTAGGTATTTTATTCTTTTTGATGTGATGGTAAATGGGATTGTTTCCTTGATTTCTCTTTCTGATCTTTCATTGTTAGTGCATAGGAGTGCAAGAGATTTATGTGTATTAATTTTGTATTCTGCAACTTTACCAAATTCATTGATGAGCTCTAGTAGTTTTCTGGTGGCATCTTTAGGATTTTCTATGTAGAGTATCATGCCATCTGCAAACAGTGACAGTTTCACTTCTTCTTTTCCAATTTGGATTCCTTTTATTTCTTTTTCTTCTCTCATTGCCGTGGGTAGGACTTCCAAAACTATGTTGAATAAAAGTGATGCGAGTGGACATCCATGTCTTGTTCCTGATCTTGGAGGAAATGCTTTCAGTTTTTCACCATTGATAATGATGTTTGCTATGGGTTTGTCATATATAGCCTTTAACATGTTGAGGTATGTTCCGTCTATGCCCACTTTCTGGAGAGTTTTTATCATAAATCGGTGTTGAGTTTTGTCAAAATCTTTTTCTGCATCTATTGAGATGATCATATGGTTTTTATTCTTCAGTATGTTAATGTGGTATATCACACTGATTGATTTACGTATGTTAAAGAATACTGTATCCTTGGGTAAATCCTACTTCATCACGATGTATGACAATTTTAATATATTTTTGGATTTGGTTTGCTAGTATTTTGTTAAGGATTTTTGTGTCTTTGTTCATCAGTGATACTGACTTGTAATTTACTTTTTTTGTGATATCTTTGTCTGCTTTTGGTATCAGGGTGATGGTGGCCTTGTAGAGTGAACTTGGGTGTGTTTCCTTCCTCTGCAATTTTTTGGATAGTTTGAGAAGGATAGGTGTTAACTCTTCTCTAAATGTTTGATAGAATTCACTTGTGAAGCCATCTGGTCCTGGACTTTTGTTTGTTGGAAGTTTTTAAATCACAGTTTCAATTTCAGTACTTGTGATTGGTCTGTTTACATTTTCTATTTCTTCCTGGCTCAGTCTTGGAAGATTATACTGTTCTAATAATTTGTCCATTTCTTATAGTTTGTCCATTTTATTGGTGTTATGGTTGCTTTTAGTAGTCTCTTATGATCCCTTGTATTTCTGTGGTGTCCATTGTAATTTCTCCTTTTTCATTTCTAGTTTTATTGATTTGAGTCCTCTCCCTTTTTTTCTTGATGAGTCTGGCTAAAGGTTTATGAACTTTATCTTCTCAAAGAACCAGCTTTTAGTTTCATTGATGTTTGCTATCATTTTCTTCATCTCCATTTCATTTATTTCTCCTCTGAACTTTACAATTTCTTTCCTTCTACTAACTTTAGGTTTAGTTTGTTCTTCTTTCTCTAGTTCCTTTAAGTGTAAGGTTAGGTTGTTTATTTGAGATTTGTCTTGTTTCCTGAGATAAGATCACATTGGTGTAAACTTCCGTCTTAAAACTGCTTTTGCTGTGTCCCATAGGCTTTGGATTATAGTGTTTTCATTGTCATTTACCTCTAGGTATTTTTTGATTTCCTCTTTGATTCCTTCAGTGATGCAATGGCTATTCACTAACATATTGTTTAGACTCAATACATTTGTGTTTTTTACAATTACTTTTCTGTAACTGATTTTTAATCTCATAGCACTGTGGTCAAAAAAGATACTTGATATGATTTCAATTTTCTTAAATTTATTGAGGCTTGATTTGTGTTCCAAGATGTGATCTATTCTGGAGAATTTTCCATGTGCGCTAGATAAGAAAGTATATTCTGCTGCTTTCAGATGGAAAGACCTATAAATATCAATTAAGTCTATCTACTATAATGTGTCAGTTAAGGCTTCTTTTTCTTTATTAATTTTCTGTCTGGATGATCTCTCCATTGGTGTAATTGGGGTGTTAAACTCACCCACTATTACTGTCTTACTGTTGATTTCCCCTTTTATGGCTATTACCATTTACCATATATTTTGAGGTTCTCTTATGTTGGGTTCTCTTATATAAATACATATATATATATATATATATATATATGTATTTACAATTGTTATACCTACTTCTTTGATTGATCCTTTGATCATTATGTGGTATACTTCCTTGTCCCTTTTAACTGTCTTTTTTTTTTTTTTTTTGGTTAATATCTTTATTGGAGTATAATTGCTTTACAATGGTGTGTTAGTTTCTGCTTTATAACAAAGTGAATCAGTTATACATAAACATATGTTCCCATATATCTTCCCTCTTGCATCTCCCTCCCTCACACCCTCCTTATCCCACCCCTCAGGTGGTCACAAAACACCTAGCTGATCTCCAATTGCTATGCGGCTACTTCCCACTAGCTATCTGTTTTATGTTTGGTAGTGTATATATGTACATGCCTCTCTCTCACTTTGTCAAAGCTTACCCTTCCTCCTCCCCATATCCTCAAGTCCATGCTCTAGTAGGTCTGTGTCTTTATTCCCGTCTTAACCATAGGTTCTTCATGACCATTTTTTTTCTTAGATTCCATATATATGTGCTACAATATGGTATTTCTTTGTCTCTTTCTGACTTACTTCACCCTGTATGACAGAATCTAAGTCCATCCACCTCATTACAAATAACTAAATTTCATTTCTTTTTATGGCTGAGTAATATTACATTGTATATATGTGCCACATTTTCTTTATCCATTCATCTGTTCATGGACAGTTAGGTTGCTTCCATGTCCTGTCTATTGTAAATATAGCTGAAATGAATATATTTGTATATGACTTTTTTTGAATTATGGTTTTCTCAGGGTATATGCCCAGTAGTGGGATTACTGGGTCGTAAACTAGTTCTATTTTTAGTTTTTTAAGGAATCTCCATACTGTTCTCCATAGTGGCTGTATCAATTTACATTCCCACCAACAGTGCAAGAGTGTTCCCTTTTCTCCACACCCTCTCCAGCATTTATTGTTTCTAGATTTTTTGATGATGGCCATGCTGACCAGTGTGAGATGATATCTCATTGTAGTTTTGATTTGCATTTCTCTAATGATTAACAATGTTGAGTATTCTTTCATGTGTTTGTTGGCAATCTGTTTATCTTCTTTGGAGAAATGTCTGTTTAGGTCTTCTGCTTATTTTTGGATTGGGTTGTTTGTTTTTTTGTTATTGAGATGCATGAACTGCTTGTAAATTTTGGAGATTAATCCTTTGTCTGTTGCTTCATTAGAAAATATTTTCTCCCATTCTGAGGGTTGTCTTTTAGTCTTGTTTATGGTTTCCTTTGCTGTGCAAGAGCTTTGAAGTTTCATTAGGTCCCATTTGTTTACTTTTGTTTTTATTTCCATTTCTCTAGGAGGTGGGTCAAAAGGGATCTTGCTGTTATTTATGTCATAGAGGGTTCTGCCTATGATTTCTTCTAAGAGTTTGATAGTGTATGGCCTTACATTTAGGTCGTTAATCCATTTTGAGTTTATTTTTGTGTATGGTGTTAGAGAGTGTTCTAATTTCATACTTTTACATGTACCTGTCCAGTTTTCCCAGCACCACTTATTGAAGAGGCTGTTTTTTTCCACTGTATATTCTTGCCTCTTTTATCAAAGATAAGGTGACGATATGTGTGTGGGTTTATCTCTGGGCTTTCTATCGTGTTCCATTGATCTATATTTCTGTTTTTGTGCCAGTACCATACTGTCTTGATTACTGTAGCTTTGTAGTATATCTGAAGCCAGGGAGCCTGATACCTCCAGCTTCATTTTTCATACTCAAAATTGCTTTGGCTATTCGGAGTCTTTTGTGTTTCCATACAAATTGTGAATTTTTTTGTTTTAGCTCTGTGAAAAATGCCAGTTGTAGTTTGATAGGGTTTTGATTGAATTGGTCGATTGCTTTGGGTAGTATAGTCATTTTCAAAATGTTGATTCTTCTAATCCAAAACATGGTATATCTCTCCATCTATTTGTATCATCTTTAATTTCTTTCATCAATTTCTTATAATTTTCTGCATACAGGTCTTCTGTCTCCTTATGTAGGTTTATTCCCAGATATTTTATTTTATTTTTTTTTGTTGTTGTTGCAATGGTAAATGGGAGAGTTTTCTTAATTTCACATTCAGATTTTTCATCACTAGTGTATAAGAATGCCAGAGATTTCTGTGCATTAATTTTGTATCCTGGTACTTTACTAAATTGATTGATTAGCTCTAGTAGTTTTCTGGTAGCATCTTTAGGATTCTCTATGTATAGTATCATGTCATCTGCAAACAGTGACAGCTTTACTTCTTCTTTTCCGATTTGGATTCCTTTTATTTCTTTTTCTTCTTTGATTGCTGTGGCTAAAACTTCCAAAACTATATTGAATAATAGTGGTGAGAGTGGGAAACCTTGACTTGTCCATGATCTTAGAGGAAATGGTTTCAGTTTTCACCATTGAGTATGATGTTGGCTGTGTGTTTGTCACATATGGCCTTTATTATATTGAGGAAAGTTCCCTCTATGCCTATTCTCTGCAGGGGTTTTATCATAAATGGGTGTTGAATTTTGTCGAAAGCTTTCTCTGCATCTATTGAGATGATCATATGGTTTTTATTCTTAAAATTTTAATATGGTGTATCATGTTGATTGATTTGCATATATTGAAGAATCCTTGAATTCCTGGAATAAACCCCATTTGATCATGGTGTATGATGCTTTTAATGTGCTGTTCGCTTCTGTTTGCTAGTATTTTGTTGAGGATTTTTGCATCTATGTTCAACAGTGATATTGGCCTGTAGTTTTCTTTCTTTCTGACATCTTTGTCTGGTTTAGGTATGAGGGTGAAGGTGGCCTCGTAGAATGAGTTTGGGAATGTTCGTCCCTCTGGTATGTTTTTGAAGAATTTGAGAAGGATAGTTGTTAGCTCTTCTCTAAGTGTTTGATAGAATTCACCTGTGAAACCATCAGGTCCTGGGCTTTTGTTTGTTGGAAGATTTTTAATCACAGTTTCAATTTCACTGCTTGTGATTGGTCTCTTCATATTTTCTATTTCTTCCTGGTTCAGTCTCAGCAGGTTGTATATTTCTTAGAATTTGTCCATTTCTTCCAGGTTGTCCATTTTATTGGCATAGAGTTGCTTGTAGTAATCTCTCATGATCCTTTGTATTTCTGCAGTGTCAGTTGTTACTTCTCCTTTTTCATTTGTAATTCTACTGATTTGCATCTTCTCCCTTTATTTTTGATGAGTCTGGCTAATGGTTTATCAATTTTGTTTATCTTCTCAAAGATCCAGCTTTTAGTTTTATTGATCTTTCCTATTGTTTCCTTCATTTCTTTTTCATTTATTTCTGATCTGATCTTTATGATTTCTTTCCTTCTGCTAACTTTGGGGTTTTTTGTTGTTGTTGTTGTTCTTCTTCTTTCTCTAATTGCTTTAGGTGCAGGGTTGGGTTGCTTACTTGAGATGTTTCCTGTTTCTTAAGGTAGGACTGTATTGCTATAAACTTCCCTCAGAGAACTGCTTTTGCTGCATCCCATAGGTTTCGTTTTTTCACTTTTGTTTTTTGTTTATTTATTTATTTTGTTTGTGGTACATGGGCCTCTCACTGTTTTGGCCTCTTCCGTTGCGGAGCACAGGCTCCAGGTGTGCAGGCTCAGCAACCAAGGCTCACGGGCCCAGCCACTCCGCAGCACGTGGGAACTTCCCACACTGGGGCACGAACCCATGTCTCCTGCATTGGCAGGCAGACTCTCAACCACTGTGCAACATGGAAAGCCCACAGCCATTATTTTTTTTCTTTTTCTCTTTTGTTTTGTGTTACATGGGCCTCTCACTGCCATTGCCTCTCCCGTTGTAGAGCACAGGCTCTGGACGTGCAGGCTCAGCAGCCATGGCTCATGGGCCTAGCTGCTCCATGGCACATGGGATCTTCCCAGACCAAGGCACGAACCTGTGTCCCCTGCATCAGCAGACAGACTCAACCACTGCGCCACCAGGGAAGCCCTATCCCATAGGTTTTGGTCATCATGTCTCCATTGTCATTTGTTTCTAAGTATTTTTTGATTTCCTCTTTGATTTCTTCAGTGATTACTTCGTTATTAAGTAGTGTATTGTTTAGCCTCCATGTGTTTGTATTTTTACAGATCTTTTCCTGTAATTGATATCTAGTCTAATAGCATTGTGCTCGGAAAAGATACTTAATACAATTTCAATTTTCTTAAATTTACCAAGGCTAGATTTGTGACCCCAGATATGATCTGTCCTGGAGAATGTTCCATGAGCACTTGAAAAAAATGTGTATTCTGCTGTTTTTGGATGGAATATCTTATAAATATCAATTAAGTCCATCTTGTTTAATGTGTCATTTAAAGCTTGTGTTTCCTTATTGATTTTCATTTTGGATGATCGGTCCATTGGTGAAAGTGGGGTGTTAAAGTCCCCTACTATAATTGTGGTACTGTTGATTTCCCCTTTTATGGCTGTTAGTATTTGCCTTATGTATTGAGGTGCTCCTATGTTGGGTGCATAAATATTTACAATTGTTATATCTTCTTCTTGGATGGATCCCTTGATTATTATGTAGTGCCCTTCTTTGTCTCTTGTAATAGTCTTTATTTTAAAGTCTATTTTGTGTGATATGAGAATTGCTACTCCAGCTTTCTTCTGATTTCCATTTGCATGGAATATCTTTTTCCATCCCCTCATTTTCAGTCTGTATGTGTCCCTAGGTCTGAAGTGGGTCTCTTGTAGACAGCATATATACGGGTCTTATTTTTCTATCCATTCAGCCAGTCTGTTTCTTTTGGTGGGAGCATTAATCCATTTACATTTAAGTTAATTATCAATATGTATGTTCCTATTCTCATTTTCTTAATTGTTTTGGGTTTGTTATTGCAGGTCTTTTCTTTCTCTTGTTTTTCCTGGCTAGAGACAATCCTTTAGCATTTGTTGTAAAGCTGATTTGTTGGTGCTGAACTCTCTCAGCTTTTGCTTGTCTGTAAAGGTTTTAATTTCTCTGTCAAATCTGAATGAGATCCTTGCTGGGTAGAGTAATCTTGGTTGTAGGTTTTTCTCCTTCATCACTGTAAATATGTCCTGCTACTCCCTTCTGGCTTGCAGAGTTTCTGCTGAAAGATCAGCTGTTAACCTTATGGGGATTCCCTTGTGTGTCATTTGTTGTTTTTCCCTTGCTGCTTTTAATATTTTTTCTTTGTATTTAATTTTTGATAGTTTGATTAATATGT
Source organism: Hyperoodon ampullatus (assembly GCF_949752795.1). Taxonomy (NCBI): domain Eukaryota; kingdom Metazoa; phylum Chordata; class Mammalia; order Artiodactyla; family Ziphiidae; genus Hyperoodon; species Hyperoodon ampullatus. The sequence goes on from NC_136932.1 coordinate 60,022,615, forward strand.
GTCTTGGTGTGTTTCTCCTTGGATTTATCCTATGGGACTCTCTGAGCTTTCTGGACTTGATTAACTATTTCCTTTCCCATATTAGGGAAGTTTTCAACTATAATCTCTTCAAATATTTTCTCATTCCCTTTCTTTTTATCTTCTTCTTCTGGGACCCCTATAATTTGAATGTTCTTGTGTTTTATGTTGTCCCAGAGGTCTCTGAGTTGTTCCTCAGTTCTTTTCATTCTTTTTTCTTTATTCTGTTCTGCAGTAGTTATTTCCAATATTTTATCCTCCAGGTCACTTATCCGTTCTTCTGCCTCAGTTATTCTGCTATTGATCCCTTCTAGAGTATTTTTCATTTCATTTATTTTGTTGTTCATCATTGCTTGTTTCCTCTTTAGTTCTTGTAGGTCCTTTTTAAATGTTTTTGCATTTTCTCTAGTTTATTTCTAAGATTTTGGAGCATCTTTGCTATCATTATTCTGAATTCTTTTTCAGGTAGATTGCCTATTTCCTCTTCATTTGTTGGGTCTGTTGGGTTTTTACCTTGCTCCTTCATCTGCTGTGTTTTTCTGTCTTTTCATTTTGCTTATCTTACTGTGTTTGGGGTCCCTGTTTTGCAGGCTACAGGTTCATAGTTCCTGTTGTTTTTTGTGTCTGTCCCCAGTGGCTAAGGATGGTTCAGTAGGTTGTGTAGGTTTCTTGGTGGAGGGGACTAGTGCCTGTGTTCTGGTGGATGAGGCTGGATCTTTTCTTTCTGGTGGGCAGGTCCATGTTTGGTGGTGTGTTTTTGGGTGTCTGTGGCCTTATTATGATTTTAGGCAGCCTCTCTGCTAATAGATGGGGCTGTGTTCCTGTCTTGCTAGTTGTTTGGCATAGGGTGTCCAGCACTGTAGCTTGCTGGTCGTTTAGTGAAGCTGGGTGTTGGTGTTGAGATGGAGATCTCTGGGAGATTTTAGCCATTTGATATTACGTGGAGCTGGAGGTCTCTTGTGAACCAGTGTCCTGAACTTGGCTCTCCCACCTCAGTGGCACAGCCCTGACGCCCGGCTGGAGCAACAAGAGACTGTCCTCCACACAGCTCAGAGTAAAAGGGAGAAAGAAATAGAATGAAAGAAAGAAAGAAAGTGGATAAAATAAAATAAAGTAAGATAAAATAAAATAAAGTTATTAAAATAAGAAGTAATTATTAGAAAAAAATTAAAAAGTAAAACAAACAAACAAACAAACAAAAAAACGGACAGAAAGGAACCTAGGACAAATGGTAAAAGCAAAGCTATACAGACAAAATCTCACACAGAAGCATACACATACACACTCACAAAAAGAGGAAAAAGGGAAGAAATAATATATCTTCCTCCCAAAGTCCACCTCCTCAATTTGGGATGATTCGTTGTCTATTCAGGTATCCCACAGATGCAGGGTACATCAAGTTGATTGTGGAGATTTAATCCACTGCTTCTGAAGATACTGGGAGAAATTTCCCTTCCTCTTCTTTGTTCTCACAGCTCCTGGGGTTCAGCTTTGGATTTGTCCCGCCTCTGCATGTAGGTCGCCTGAGGGTGTCTGTTCTTCCCTCAGACAGGATGGAGTTAAAAGAGCCACTGATTCGGGTGCTCTGGTTCACTCAGGCCGTGTGGAGGGAGGCGTATGGATGCGGGGTAAGCCTGCGGCAGTGGAAGCCAGTATGACGTTGCAGCAGCCTGAGGCTCACTGTGTGTTCTCTTGGGGAAGTTGTCCCTGGATCCCGGGACCCTGGCAGTGGCGGAGTGCACAGGCTCCCGGGAAGGGAGGGGAGGATAGTGACCTGTGCTCGCTCATAGTCTTCTTGGTGGCTGCAGCAGCAGCCTTAGCATCTCATGCCCGTTTCTGGGGTCCGCACTGATAGCCACAGCTCACGCCTGCCTCTGGAGCTCCTTTAAGCAGTGCTCTTAATCCCCTCTCCTCACGCACCAGGAAACAAAGAGGCAAGGAGAAGTCTCTTGTCTCTTCGGCAGCTCCAGACTTTTCCCGGACTCCCTCCCGGCCAGCCGTGGTGCACTAACCCCTTCAGGCTGTGTTCACACCACCAACCCCAGTCCTCTCCCTGGGATCTAAGCTCTGAAGTCCGAGCCTCAGCTCCCCGCCCCAGCCTGTCCCGGCGGGTGAACAGACAAGCTTCTAGGGCTGGTGAGTGCTGGTCAGCACCGATCCTCTGTGCGGGAATATCTCTGCTTTGTCCTCTGCAGCCCTGTTGCTGCGCTCTCCTCCATGGCTCCGAAGCTTTCCCCCACTGCCACCCACAGTCTCCTCCCATGAAGGGGCTTCTAGTGTGTGGAAACCTTTCCTCCTTCATGGCTCCCTCCCACTGGTGCAGGTCCCGTCCCTATTCTTTTGTCTCTTTTTTTCTTTTTTCTTTTGCCCTACCCAGGTATATGGGAGTTTCTTGCCTTTTGGGAGGTCTGAGGTCTTCTGCCAGCGTTCAGTAGGTGTTCTGTAGGAGTTGTTCCACATGTAGATGTATTTCTGATGTGTCTGTCAGGAGAAAGGTCATCTCTGCGTCCTACTCTTCCACCATCTTCTCCTGTCTCTGTCTTTATTTTAAAGTCTATTTTGTCTGATGTGAGTATTGCTATTCCAGCTTTTATTTGATTTCCATTTGCATGGAATATATTTTTCCATCCTCTCTCTTTCAGTCTGTATGTGTCCCTAGGTCTGAAGTTGGTCTCTTCTAGGCAGCATATATATTGGTCTTGTTTGTATCCATTCAGTCAGTCTATGTGTTTTGGTTGGAGCACTTAATCCATTTACATTTAAGATAATTATCAATATGTATTTTCCTCTTGTCATTTTCCTAATTGTTTTTGGTTTGTTTTTGTAGGTAATTTTTCTTTCCTTCCTCTTTTGTTTTCTTCTCTTGTGGTTTGATGACCATCTTTAGTGTTGTGTTTGGGTTGCTTCTTTTGTGTGTGTGTATCTGTTGTAATTTTTGGGTTTGCTGTTCCAATGTGGTTTTCACTTAGCTGTCTATATATATATACACAAGGTTGTTTTAAGTTGCTGGTCTCTTTTCTGCTTAGAGAAGTTCCTTTAGCATTTGTTGTAAAGCTGGTTTGGTGTTACTGAATTATCTTAGCTTTTGCTTGATGGTAAAGTTTTTGATTTCTCTTTCAAACTGAATGAGAGCCTTGCTGGTTAGACTATTCTTGGTTGTAAGTTCTTCACTTTAAATGTATCGAGCCACTCATTTCCAGTCTGCAGTGTTTATTTATGAGGATTCACTTGTATGTTATTTGTTGCTTTTCCCTTGTTGGTTTTAATATTTTTTTATTTGCCATTAATTTTTTTTTTCAGTTTGATCAATATGTGTCTCAATGTGTTCCTCCTTGTGCTCCTCCTGGATGGGATTCTCCACACTTCCTGGACTTGAATGAATGTTTCCTTTCTCATGTTAGGAATTTTTCAGCTATAATCTCTTTAAATATTTTCTCAGGCACTTTCTCCTTCTCTGCTCCTTCTGGGACCCATATAATGAGAATGTTAGTGCGTTTTATACTGTCCCATAAGTCTCTGTGTCTGTCCTCATTTCTTTTCATTGTTTTTTCTTTATTCTGTTCTCTGGCCGTGATTTCCACCACTCTGCCATCCAACTCACTTATTCGTTCTTCTGCCTCAGTTATTCTGCTATTGATTCCCTCTAGTGTATTTTTCATTTCAGTTATTGTATTGTTCATCTCCATTTGTTTTTTTTTTTCTTTAAGTCTTCTAGCTCCTTGTTAAACATTTCTTGTATCTTCATGATCTGTGCCTCCACTCTTTTTCTGAGATTTTGTATCATCTTTACTATCATTACTCTGAATTCTTTTTCAGGTAGATTGCCTATCTCCTCTTCATTTAGTTATTCATGTGTGTTTTTTTTCCTTCATTTGCAACATATTTCTCTGTTGACTCATTTTGTATAACTTTCTGTGTTTGTGGTCCCCTTTCCACAAGCTGCAGGGTCATAGTTCCTCTTGCTTCTCATGTGTATTCCCTGGGGGGTGGGGTTGGTCCAGGTGCTTATGTAGGCTTCCTGGTGGGAGGGCCTGGTACCTGCCCTCTCTTGGGTGGAGCTGGCTCTTGTTCCTCTGATGGGCAGGGCCATGTCAATGGATATGTTTTGAGGTGGCTGTGAGCTCAGTACAACTTTAGGTAGCCTGTCTTCTAATGGGTGAGGCCGTGTTCTTATCTTGGTGGTTGCTTGGCCTGAGGCTTTTCAGCTCTGGAGCCTGTAGGTTATTAGGTGGGGCTGGGTCTTGGTGCCTAAATGTGGACCTCTGGGAAAGCTCACTCTAATCAGTATTCCCTGGGGCTCCTGCTATCAGTGTCCTTGCCCCACAGTGAGTGACAATCAACGTTTACCTCCCCAGGAGAAACCCTAAGATCCCTAGGTAAGTGTAGCCCTGGTTCCTATGGAGGTACTGTTTTGTGTTGGGTCCCAGTGCATGTGAGAACCTGTGTGAACCCTCGAAGAGTGAAGTCTCTGTTTCCTCCAGCCCTGCAGAGCTCCTGCACTCAAGCCTTGCTGGCCTTCAAGGCTAAATGCTCTGGAGGTTATTCTCCCCAATGCCAGACCCTCAGACTGTCTTGGAGGGCTATATTTATGTGGGAACGTCCCTGTGTATACTGAATGGGCTTAATATTTTTTTGGGGGAAGGCTGTTTTAGTATAGATGTCTGCCATCTCTTTCTTCAGTGCATGCTGTCCGTTATCCCCTTAATAGGAGGTGTGACTGATGTTGTGAGGACAAGAGCCTTCACTGGATATTGATCAGGACCTCCCCATCAGTCAGTGGTTGTCATTGTCCTGTCAGGGGTGGGGTCTGCTTCCTAGCTGTTGGGGTAGAGGCCCCCAGATCTGTTTCATAGCCGTGTTTCTGATCTGTGGTGTGAGGTAGGTGGAATTGAAGCACTCCCACTGGGAGGAAAGCCACTGAATATTCCTCCTCTGGAGATGTTCACCTGTGGGTGTGTTGTGTCACCTTTCACCCCTTGTGCAGACTCTCAGATTATACTGTTGTTGGCACTGCTCTCAACCCCACTGTATGCCAGCAATTGGCCCTGGTGACTCTCAGGCATTTTTTTACCAGGCTACCGGTGTATATCCACTGAAGTCAGGTCCCAGGATTGCAGCAATCATGAATCTGGGCCTGCTGCGGGTGTTATGGGGGCACTTCAACTCTAGCCTGGCCTAACTCCCATGTGTATGTGCCCACAAAGTTTACAACTGCTAAAGCTAGACCCATCTTGGCTGCAGGAGCATTCATTTTCTGTTCATATCTTCTGTAGGCACGGAGTTAACAAGGCTGGTCACAGGGGTGTCAATTCATGACTTGCACAGCTGCAAGGAGTGATTTCAGCTTTTCTTCCTTAGTTGCATGTTCCCTGGGGATCAGCTGTGGTTTCAGCCCCACCTCTATGTGTGGTCCACCCACAGGGGTCTGCTCCTGAGGTTGCCCTGGAGCACATGAGTGCACCCCAGCAAGGAAGGGGTGTGGAGGCAGTACAGTGGCTGAGGTTGCAAGAGCCCAAACAGCAACAGGTGCACGGGAGAGCCAGTGGTCATGCACGTGAGCCACCCTGCCCCAGCAGTGACAAGGTGCCTGGGGAAGGTGGCAGCTGTGGTGCAAGAGAGCCGACCCTGATGGGGGCCCTTCCTAGTGCCCAGGGAGGCAGGGGCTGGCACATGGGGAGAGAGGGTGCAATAGCAGCTCCACACCCCACGCATCACTTAACAACAGAACCTTGCTTCTGTGGCAGGCCGGGTTTCCTCCACAGGCATTCCCAGTTGCGGATTTCCTCACTCCCATCCCCTCAGCTCTCTCCTCACAGCCAACAGCAGTACTCTCTCCACATTCCAGCCCCCAGCCCCCATCCGCACCAGCGGACACACGTCTCATGCTGGGTCATGCAGGGCTGTGGCATGGACCACAGAACTGTTTAGTTCTCGCTCTATCCTGCCTGCCACAGATGGGTTGCTGCACTCTCTTTTGATAGCCACCGAAGCTCCCTTTTTGTTCCAATTGATCTCTCTCCTGGTGAGGGGGCTTCCCCAGATGCAGGAACCTCTCCTCTCTTTCATCTCCCCACTACCAAATGGTGCCGCTCCCATCCCGCTTCCTCTCCTCGTCTTCTTCCCTTCTTTTCTCTATCATCCTACCCAGTTAAGCAGGGATCTTTCTTGTCCTTTTAGGTGTCCAAGGTCCTCTGCTAGTGTTCAGCCAGTTCTCTGTGAGAATTGTTCCATTTGTAGATGTATTCTTGATGTATTTGTGAGGAGAGATGAACTCCACATCCTCGTACTCCTCCACCATCTTCGACAATATACATTCTTAAAACTAATTTTACTTGTTTTATTTTGCTTTTCTTAAAGCAACTACTATAAAATCTTATATTACATATTTGGCCTTCATTTAATTTCTAACAGACAGTGCTGCTCGAAGGCATGTGTCCTGGCAACATCAAGTTCCAGGCACCAATAGTAGCTCGATTACTCACATGCGGTACCTCCTTCCCTTCTCTGTCTCATACCTCTTTCCTGTACTGGTGTTTCCAAACAAATACTTGCCAATCAAATTACTGTACTGGAATCTCAGATTTTGCTTTGGGAGCAGCCCACACTAATATAACTAAACCACCTCCATTGCAACAAGATGCATCCCTATTTCTAGTCTCATATTTAGACTATTGCAGTGTCCTCCTAACTGGACTTCTGGCTTTTGTTCTTGCTCTGCTCTAATTTGTGCTTTACATAACAGCTATTGTGATCTTAGTGAAACAGACATTTCAACATAGTCACTCTTGTTTAAAAACCTTCCAATGCCTTCTTGTTGATCTTAGAAAAAAACCCTATAATATCCTAACTTTGACACAAGATCCTACCTGATTGGCCTACCTTATTAGCTCCATCTTGTCATGTGCCCCAATTCCCTTCCATATTTCTGTTTCAGCCACACCTGCCTCCTTTCAGGTTCCCAGGCATCTTGTGCTAGTATCATTTTTCATCCTTCTTCACAGAAATACTCTGGTCAGCCTCCTGCTTGTCCCCCAGAGTCCAGTTTATGTCCCATGGCTCAGAGAAGACAACTTTCAATTTCCAGACAAGACCATGTCAGGACCCCCATTATACGTTCTCCAAGTCTCATGTGCTTCTTTCCTGAGTCCTTATTACAGTGTAATTGTGCATTTAACTGTTGAATGCCTTTCTCTAACATTAAAATATATGCTTGATGAAGACTCTTCATTTTAAAACCTATGCCCTGACACATAGTAGGCACCCACTAAATATGTGTGGAATAAATAAGAAAACATCCTTACTATTAATCTTAGATTTGATTTTTCTTATCTGTGTTGGAGTGGACTAAAAAATAACGTTTCCAATACACTCTCCCCTTGCATCCAGCTTGGTTTAAATTAAGAGATAAACTCAGGAGTCAGATAGCTGGAGACTAAAATATCAGCTTTATTAATGATGAAAAACATGTTGGAGGATGTAGCTAAGGTGCGTTACAAAGTGAATTTGAGAACACTGCCCACTCCATTGCCCATAGGTCTGACCTCAGTAGGGACAAGTCTATATGACAGAAGTCTCAGCATGACCAAGAGAACCAGCTAGTGTACCCTCTCTGTGGGTGGGTTACTCTGAGCAGAGTATAAGGCACCGAGTTTCACATGCTCACTTTTCTCTCTTAAACTCACAAATCAGAGAAGTCAGCCATCTCTTTCTTGGGGAAGAGTGAGATGATGACAGAGGGAACAGAAGTGTTATTCTGCGAAGAGTCCCTCCTCGTGAACTGAGAGGCATGGGGAACCAGGGTCCCCCCAAAACCTGGGAATCTGCTTACACATCTGTAAGAGAATGAGAATAAACACCACTGTTAGGAGGGTCAAGTGAATAGAGGTACGTGTAAGTGCTCTGAGAGTGCTCTGAAAATATAAGCTGTTATTAAGAAACTTTACACACACCTAGGCTAGCTGGCATCCTGCTTCCTTTCCTCACCTTTCTTTAAAAAATTAAATAAATAAAATTGTTTATTGTCTGAGAAACCAGGACTCTGGCCCATGGCCTTGAGCCTAGAAGGTGGCCTTGAATGAAGCAACCTTTCCACCCACCCCTCCCCCAACCCAGCATTATATGGCCACCCCACATAACGAAGTAATAGCCAACAGATTGATTTGAAGGCTGGGGGAAAAAACTCCAATTAAAAATGTGCTAAAATCCTTTGAAAATTCAGAAGTAACAGCTAAGGATCTAGTATATTGCTTATATTCTGACAGTCTGACAGCTTCAATGGGAAGCAGCCGCATAGCACATGGAGAACAGCTCGGTGATTTGTGACCACCTACAGGCGTGGAATAGGGAGGGTGGGAGGGAGGGAGACGCAAGAGGGAGGGGATATGGGGATACATGTATACGTATAGCTGATTCACTTTTTTATAAAGCAGAAATTAACACACCATTGTAAAGCAATTATACTCCAATAAAGATGTTAAAAAAAGAAAAGTAACTTTGAAAATCGCACAAATTGCACCTTTTATATTTTAAGTCACACAGGCATGACAACATGATTATTCATGACTCTGGAGAATGTTCTTGACAACAAGAAGACATTAATATCCCCAGCCCTGTACAAATTAATAAGCAGCCCCAAGAATCAGAGAGAACAAAAAAGCAGAGCCCCTTCTCCATAGAAGAAGAGAAGGTCTGTGCTTTGAAATGTGCTGGGGCCTGGGGTTTCACCTATTAAAAGACAGGTTTGTTTTCTCTAGCTCATAGATGATCAATATGCTCAGGCAAAAGCTGATGAGAGACCCATCTCTCCACTGGCAACTGAGAGGACTTTGATTTGCTTTATGGTGCAAGTAGCAATTGGGCATCTTGAGAGTTCTTAAATGAGGAAGAAAAGGTATCCAAGATGCTGGAAACATACAGATGGGAAACCCAGCAGAAGAAAATGGAGGTACAACCTTAAAATGATAGCTGCAATTCAAAGAGGGTGTATTATGTGTTCAACACTGTGCCGAAGCAGGTGACATGGTATCCTAAGGGAGGTATGACCATCCTCGTTTTGTAGAGGCAGAAACAGAGGACTGGGAAGGTTGTACAATATTCCCACAGTCGCTGATTGTAAGAGACAGAAACTGTTTTGTACCCTAGCAATCTGGCTCTAAAGACCCAGTGAGCTCCTTCCTTATGCATCACTCTGCAGAAATCTAGTGACTTCTCCAGCAGGCCATGAGGATGTCATCTCTCTGAATGTCTGCTTCGTCCTCTCTGCTTCTCAGGCAGAAAATGACTAGCCTACAGTTCCTGAGTTTACATCCCCTTTATCTAAGAGACCAGCCCTGACTAAATCTCCTAGTCCTTGCCCCAAATTATTGAGAAAAGAATCCAAAAGTCCAGCTTCAGTAAGAGATCCAGATTTAATCACATCACTTATGCTCAAGGGTGGCAACTTGAAGCTTAAATGTGGCTTCCAGAGGGCTCTACACACTGAGGACATTCTCAGGTGTTCTGGCTTTACTGCCACCTCCCCAGTCTTGCACATCGTAGAATCTCTCCCCTCCCCCAGGTTATTCAGCAGGTACTTACTATGTACAAGGCCGTATGTTAAGCACTGTGCAACTACAGCACTGACCTTGCCTTCAAGGAACTTACAGCCTGATTGCAGAGATCACTCGGGTGTACTGATGACACAATGATGCTGTGTGTGAGTGTGGTGTGTGCAAGTGTGTGTGTGCTACATGCTCTAAGAATTCAGAGAGGGGGGAAATCACAAGCTGCTCTCCCATGATGCTCCCCAGATTATGATGCTATTGTTGGGGAGACAGAAAAAACATGGGCTTTGTAGTAAAACCTCTGTGTTAAAATTCCGTTCCATTCTGTGCCAAGTTGTTTAACTTCTTTGAGTCCCAATGTCCTCATTCGTAAAATAGGGATAATACCATTTATCTCACATGACAGTTATTAGAACTAAATTACATGATTGTGTTAACAGGCTAAGTAGGAAGAAATTACTTCTCTTGTCTCTTTTCCTCTCACCTCCTCCTCCCTGGTCCCATGACAATTATAGTCCTTGCTTCATTCTAACCTGCTTACCTGTGTATGTATCTGCTTCTCCATCTTCCCCATTTGTGAATTTCTCAAAGGTTTAGTCCATATTTTAGTCCCCCTTGTGGCTTTAATTACTGAAACATAAACTGTTAGAGCTGTGTATCAAAAACAATAAAGTTTGGGAAACCTTATTTTATATCACTTTTTTACCCCATATCACTTAACACTTTCATTTAATAAGCAAGTGCTTATGCTCATTTGCAGATTTATTTATAATTGTTTTATATTTGTCATGTGGGAATCATAGTAGTAGAAGTAAGAGTAATAGTGGTAAATTACCATTAGCAGTAACTAATACTAGTACCTAATGATTATTAAGTAATTACTATATCAGGCACTCTTCTAAGTATTTTTACATGTATTACCTTATTTAATCTTCATGAAAACCCAACAGCTACTGCTGTTCTCCCCATTTTACAGGTTAACAAAGTGAGGCATAGAGAGGTTAAGTAGTGTATGAGAATGAAAAAGAGGAAAAAAAGCAAGAGGAGTGATAGAATTGTAGCAGCAATGCAAAGCACTCTGCGTTGCATCACATGAAATGGTACCAAACCCTGATTCTGCAAGCAGTGTGACCATAGATGAGCTGCTTAAACTCTGTGAGAGGCTTGGTCCTCATTTGTGAGATGGGCTGCCTGCTCCCACTTCAGGGCTTTCTGTCTGGGAACCCTAAGGTGCTCTGTAAATGATAAGGAGCCATAGTGATGTTAGCCAGCCAGTATTGGTCAAGACTCACTTTACTGGTTTCCTCCCCTGTTTCTCCCTCCACCACCCCAGGACATAGGAAAACATTGGACACACTGCATGCTCAGTCAGAGCTAACTGAATGAACCAGCAAAGGGCCAGAGCCGGCTGATACTCACTTTCTTGAATGTAGGAAGAGTAAGTGACAAGGCTGAGACATGGTGAGACAGCTGCCCATGACAAAAGCGGAAAAGTTGGAACTTCCAGGAATTCCAAGGGTATGACTACTGAGTTTCATGAAAAGTCAGAGGGTCCCCAAATTCACTGTAGCCATTATAGAGAATAGGCACTGCTGAGTAAGGCCTGGGGAAGCACCCTTGACTTACTTCTGGGAAATGATATGATAGGGGAAAGACTTTGCATCTGGACAAGGCTAGGTTTGTGACTTAGTTTTTGTACCTTCTAGCTGTGTGATCTTGGAGAGGTCGATGATGCTCTCCAAGCCTCAGTTTTCATATCTATAAAGTAATGATAACATTAGTATTAGTACAAGCTCATAAGATTACTGTGATGAGTCAGCAGGATATTGTGTTCAGTGCAAGGCCTGGCACACAGGAAACATTCAATACAGTTTAGCAAGTATTAGTATTAACGTTTGTATTAGTATTTGTATTAGATTAACATAAGTATTAGTATTAATGTTCATAGATTTTATGACCCTCCAAGCTCTTGTGGGGCTTTGTATCTTATCTGTTTGGTTGTTTTAGCATTCTTTGTCCCTCCATAGTATAGGAAAGAACTTAGGATGTTATAGCCACACATGGTAACTGGTTGCTCACCACAGGTAACTATGATTGAAAAAACATGGAAGTCATGCCTTCAAAGCTTTTTTATTTATGGGGAAAAAATGCAGTTTTACAATGTGCAGCTACTGCACATTACTATGCATTTAAAATAGACAGGTCCCCCCAAACCTCAATCCTTTAAGAGAGCAGTGGCAATAGAGCTTTAGATTTGGGAGGAAGTCTCCAAGATCCCCTGTCTAGCCCTTCTGTACAAGATCCTTCAGTAATTGACCTTAAAAATATAGCAAAGTAGCAACTCATGACATCATACTAACATAGAATAGATCTGCTCCTTAAGCACAAATGGACCCTCATGTTTTATTCATTGCTTCACATTACTACTTGATTGTTGCCTGAGGGGAAATTGTGGCTGCCACAATTGGACCATGTTGTCTTCTCTTGTATCTCCACTTTGCCTGGTCTGGGGAGGAGCAATCAATTCTTTTTGTCAACTATCTTAGGATGCACTAGTGAGTGCCCAGGAAATAGAGTTTAACTTATTAGCTGTAAGTCAAATACTCTTGTTCTCTGGTCTGATTAAAACAGAGGAAAGATTAAATGTGCATCCTTGATGACACAGGATACATTTGAGCCTGCACCCATCCCTCTTTCACATGTAGCTGTTATCCACCAATTCTGCTAGATCCAGATCAGACTTTATCTCCTTCAGGGAAACGTTTGGACACACACACACACACAGACTGGGTCACAGGCACTGTTTCATATACAGAAGGCCCCCGACTTACGATGGTTCAACTTATGATTTTTCAACTTTATGATGGTGAAAAAGAGATGTGCATTCATAAGAAACCATACATGGAATTTTGAGTTTTGCTTTTTTCCAGGCTAGTGATATGGGGGACGACACCCTCTCGTGATGATGGGCAGGGCAGCAGCCACAGCTCCCGGCCAGCCACGAGGTCACCAGGTCAAACACCCTATCCACTGACAACGATTGTGTACCCAGACAACCATTCTGTTTCTCACTTTCAGTACAGTATTCAATGAATCACATGAGATATTCAACACTTTATTATAAAACAGGCTTTTTCTTAGATGATTTTGCCCAACTGTAGGCTAATTTAAGTGTTCAGAGTATGTTTAACATAGGCTGGGCTAAGCTATGATGTTTAGTAGGTTAGGTATATTAGATGGATTTCAACTTAACAATATTTTCAACTTATGAGAGGTTTATTGGAATGTAACCTCACTGTAAGTCAATGAAGATCTGTATTCCAAAAGCATCCTTTGCAAACCTCTGTCATGGAACTTAACAACTTGTACGTATAGTAATTATAGATTTGCTGCTCAGTCCCCACCAGCCTACAGAGACTCTCACTTTCAACTTCACATTTCCAGTCCTAGCACACTGCTTCACATATTATAGTTCCTTAAGAAATGTTGGATGAAGGATGCAATTTGACTAATGGTGGCAAAGCTCTGCCTTCAGCTCTCTCATCCCACTAGCCTGCCATGGATTCTGGGATATTATCTCAAAGAAAGCCATCCACACATTTAAAAAGACTATGAACAAGCTAAATATTAGTCATCCAAATATTATTTTCTCATTGAGTTGCCTTAACAAGTGTCAAGAACAGATGGTATTCAAGACATGTTATCATTATAAAAGTATGAACATCTTATTTGTTTTTTTTTTTTTTAAATTAAAAGAACCTGCACATAACTGCAGACTATTTCGAGAGCAGCCATGGGAAAACCGGTATGGGGAGAAACACTGGGCTTTGGCTTTTCCCTGTTCAGTCTTGCCCTGTCATCTGTTTTCCTCAATGGCCCTTTCCTTTCTGTAAATGTGATGAACTCTCAAAATTGAGTTCTGAGACAAGTTTGATTTTATTTTGCTCTAGGACAAACAGAAGCACAGATTACATGCCCACTATGTGCCATGTAGTAGCTACAATATAGATCCACAGGGCTCCTCTCCACATTCTTTTATGAGCATTAATGACATTTTACTCTAAAGTTAAGGCAGCAGCAATGAAGAGAAGGTCACAACGATCAGTTTGGATTTGATATAGTGCCAGGAAGTGAAATTTAGAATCAGGGACCCTGACCTCATAAATGTCCCTACCCGTGTAAGTACACAACATCCTCCTTACAGAAAAGTCCTGGCCAGCAATTTTCAATAGAAAGCTAAGTACTAAGATCAATAGAGCACTATTTTATGAAATTCAATTCATCAGAAGATTTGACGCTTTAAAGATGATGGAATGTCTTATTTATTGGCAATCATGGAAACTTCGGGAATGTTTGGTGCAGTGAATACTAAAGAACAAGGTTGATTTGAAATGTCCTGTCCTTGAAAGAAGACAATGTTGTAGAGTTGCTTTTGAAAGCTGAATCTCGATCCCAAAACCTCATAGCCATGGTACAAGTGAGCCAAGATTCCAAGTCAAAATGAAAGTGTCATTTGCTACAAGTTTTAAGAACTGCTTTTACCAAAAGCAAAATCAAAACCAACCAAACAAAAAACTAGCATATCTTTACAAGTGGGTACAGCATACAAAAAATTAGCCTTTAAACTTTATCCCTATGCCAACCTTCTCCCAAATGAAATTGAAACAAATAGGTGAAAACTGACAATCACTAAATGCAGTGTGGTATCCTGGATTGTATCCTGGAATAGAAAAATGACACAAGTGGAAAATCTGATGGAATCCAAGTAAAGTCTATAGTTTAGTTAGTAGTGATGTAGCAATATTAATTTCTTAGTTGTGACAAATCACTGAGGAAGAGACATGAAATACGAAAAAGAATGTGAGACATGGAATCCATCCAAAGGCATGAATATGGAGCTCCCCTCTCCTGTTATTAGCTGTCCCTGTGGTTAAGTTCTTAACCAGCCTGAGCCTCAGTTTTCTCATCTCTAAAAACAGGCATAATTAAACCCTCTTCATTTAATTATTATAACGATTAAATGACAGAACATACAAAACGAACTTGTAGATAGTAAATGTTCAGTGCACATCAGTTGAATTTAGTCAAAAACCAAGACAAGGTAAGTCTCAAAAGCCAAAGAAGAGAGTTTTTTTTTTTTTTTTTAATAGTGGGAAATCTTTGTCAAAGGCACCTCCTGCAACTTCTGGACAATCCGGAAAGCCTCATTTCAAGGACAGGAAAAGTTGACAGGCATTGCCAGTGTTGCCCATCAGGGACCTCTGGCAAGAATCTGCATAAGGTTGAATTTGGCACAATCCATTTCTCACCTTAAGTAAACACCCCAATTAATGTATTCGTATTTCAGTCCTCTGACTCACGGAAAAATCCTTTTTTCACCAATTTATTTCCAAGTTATTTGAATTAACAGCAACCTTACTTTCCTAGGTAAGTTCCTCTATAGATAAGAATTGTTTCAAGGGAAAGAATCCTGAGTCTATTTGTAACTTACTTTTTTCTTATCTCTGGTTTTGGAGAAATAAATAGAAAATAAGCAAAAAGAAGCAAACTGACATTTATTTATCATCCCATCTCCTTTGAAATAGATTTCCAAACAAATTAAATGTCAGTTAAGGAAAGTACAGCTGAGAGAAGCTGAGCAACCTGCCCAACACCACCCAGCTAAGAGCAGAGGAGTCAGAACTTGAACCTGACTCTAAGAGCTGTTCTCTCTCCTGTATGTCACACAACCACTCCACTGCAGTCAAGCTGAAGAATACTAGTGGAGGTGATCTTTCCTGCCTGGTTTTTCCGTCCAAAGCAGGGCTTCCCAGCATCGTTGGGTATCATGTCAGAGGATCACCCAGTCCTACATAGAGACTTGTGAAATTCATTCCATCTATTTCTATATTTAAAACCAAATAGGTACCTTTTTGTTCTTGGATGAAGATTATAGAATCCAGCAAGCCTGACTATGGAGTCCTTGCTCTTAAAGGAGCTATTCAAGGTGGAGCCTCTTAAAGAGACACCCATTGGGCTGGGTTGCCCTTACGCCCCTCGCCACAAAGTGCCTAGTTCTTTCCACACTACATGGGCAACCCCAAATCAGCATGAGTTCTCAGCACCATTTTTTGCTTCCAAGCCTTGGTCCTGTACCCTTTTGCTGCCCAACACTCCTGTTTTTTGATGGAATCCTGTTTACCTTACCTAAAGGATCCCCTGCCTTTTCAGTCTGGATTTCACACTTGGTACTACCTACCTAGTATTAACCTCAGCTTCCTCTTTCAGGTGTGATCTCAGGTCTCTCAGACTATACACTCCTGACTTTCCCAGGTCTCCATTTGTCTGCCTGGCCTGAGTCACCTCAGCCCTCCAAAGCCTTTCCCAGAGCGCTCCCAGGTTCCTGACTTTCCTGCTGGATTGCCTGAGCCCAAAACATACATACACACACACACACACACACACACACACACACACAGCTGCCTGAATTGCAAGCACTCATTAGCATTAAATGCCAAGTTTTGGGAATAACCAACCTTCTTGTTACAAGTAAATCAGAGATCGCTGCATTAATGCAGTAATGGAAATGTAATGAAGGAATTTATTGTCCATGAAAGACACTGTCTGCCACACAAACCCCATAGGATATCTCCAGACAGTAAGTACAGCTCAACACCTCTAATTCCTCTGGCCCATAATTATCTCAGGAGTACCATGAACCTGCAGTTCTCCCTATTAAAAGTATATTTCCTTACAAAATGAACTGTGCTTTATTGAATTGCATCATTTTGATCACTGGAAATTGACATATGGGCTAATTAGCCGGGAAGTTGGGTGGTTAATTTATGAGGTTTCCTCAGATCCTGTCCCAGACCACTCATTGTGGGAGCTAAACAGCCCACGATGAACTGGAAGAAAGTTACTCTGGCAGAGTTGCATTATATATCTCTCATTACAGAGATAATGAACAGAAAACTTTACTGGTGCAGATATTGCTTCTCACCCCTTGCTCCTCCCTCCCACCTCAAAATGATTTTGCTTTATTGCAATCCGAAACCATTTGATGGGCACAGTCTTATTCTGCTCATTAGCACCATTTTTCGTTTAAAATCCTTCAACTGCTGAGATGAAAAGGCGATTTGAGTCTTTGCCTTTATCTTTAATATTTAAAACTGTTCACACAGCATTTTAGAAATCAAATATTGATGTTGCTACCTGTTGTTCTTCAAAGTGGAGCAATTATACTGCAGGCCCGTCATGGCAAGCTTGTCTTTATTAGAAATGAGACTGGAGATGTTAAGGAGGCATTCATTTCTTCCCCTCTTCATGACCTCCCCCATCCGCCCTGGATGGAAAGCTGGCAAGAGCGTTTGGCTCTTATTAAAGAAAAGTGCTGAGGCAGCCTCCCGAAAACACATAGTGGGCAGGCTGACAAGGGATATGGAGGTGGAAGAAGCATCCTCAAAGTAGATTCTGCAGAATGGTGCGGCACCCTTGGAACTGTAAAGCCCGCTAGGCTCTCAGACCGTTTGCCCACAAGAGGGCTGCTTACTTCAACCTCTGCAACCTAGATTCCTGAAGAACAGAGGTTCGTAATGGTTCCACACTGCCTTCTATTGACTGTTCCCAGAAGCTATGAGCATCATGCAGTCCTCATCTGCATTCAGCAGTATCTAACCCAGGACCTGCCCTGTGCCAAGGATGAGGGATATTGAGGTGAATAAGATATGCAGTCTGTCCTAAAATTCCTCATAGTCATTGGAGGGGAAAATGCATGGGCAGTTAATTACAAAGTAAAGTGTATGCATTATTACACAAGAGAAAGTTCAGAATGCCATAAGAATTCTGGACAGGACAGCATCACCACCATGCACGTAAAGTCTCAAAAGACTTTGAGGAGGTGATCTGGAAAGATGAGAACTGTCTTTCTAAACAGACAAAAAGGAGACATAGCTCAGGGCCTGAGGGGTAGGGGATGCTGTGCCACTACAAAGTTGTATGGGCAATTAGGAGACAATTGTAAGAGTTTAGTTGAGAATGGATCATCAATTTTAAAGATGCATATTTTCTTTTCATGTTTTAACGTCTCTTTGGAATGCCTTCTATAATGATGGTGTTTATCATTTTATTTGTAGTATTTTCTCTTTTCATGATAGGACATAAAATCATGGTGCATTTTACAAATCTATGACATCTGAGACTTGAGGAAACAGAGTAAAATAAGGGCTTAAATTAGGCAGTGGCTGGGCGTGGAAAGGACAGCGTAAAGTCAAGGGACAGAACAAGAGGTGGTGAGCAGCCAGAGAAGGGAACAGATGATAGAGGCTTTGGGGGGTGGGATTTTTTTTTTAATTGTTGAATGATTGTATGTCAGAGACAAAGATGAGGAGAGTTCCTCTGTGGAGTGTGGGCGAGGGGGAGGGTTGTGTGTGGCAACAATTGGAAGAAACTAGTAAAAACCGGTTTTACTATGAGTATTTCAGGTTCTTTGACTATAAAAGAGGTAGGGAGGTGCATAACAGAAAGGTGCTCTGAGATCACTTCATTACCTATAAATATGCACGGGTTTTCAGTGGAGTAGCATGATGGAAGCAGGACAGGGAGGGCATGGGGGAGAGAACTGGATGATCTTTCTCTTTGGCCGTCTGGGTTTGAGACGGTCTTCTGCCTATAGGAAACAGGAGCACAGCATTGCCTTTAATTTGCTCTAATTCATCTGGTGAATATGCTTTCCTGAATACGCTTTCCTGATATCAAGGGTACAAATAACTTTTGAGCCATTCACTATTTTTGTCATGGATGAAATTGAAAAATACCATTTGCTTCCCCCATCCTGAATACCCAGAGAACTGATTTTAGGATCCGCAACAGCGAATCTCCACCCCCACGGCACACACACCACACTGCCTTCCTTCAGTAGTCATTTTACTATAGTAAGGACTCAAATTGGCTCATGTAACTGTCACTTCGGAGCCATGAAATAGAAGAACAGTTGCATAAAACTGAGCCATGTATTTCTGAGATATTGGTTATTGCAGTATTTATCTTCTCATCCCTAAAGTGAGATTCGAGCTGGTGCTGTCAGCTACTTAACCATTTCTTCTGGGCTTTTATTGGTTGTTGGTTTTTAGATTTTATTCCTACTAGTCAAAGACTGGGGAAGAGGGAGAAGGGGTTGACAGGGGTCGTGATGGTGGTGGTAGAGGTGATAGGCATTACAGAGGAGAGTGAGAGCCAAGCTCTCTTTGATACCGAAATGTGGCAAATCAACAGAATCAGCATAGTAGGACAGAGCATGCCAGCAGGAAATTATTTTTTTTAAGAAAAGTGTGCTTTTCTAACATAATTTCGCATTATAGTGAAAAGAGTGGGACAGGCATGCATTCAAATCCTCCCTCCTTTGTTTGCTGGCTGTGCAACCTCCACAAATCCCTGAACCTCTCAGAGCCCGGTTTTCCTCATCTGTAGCACAGAGAACCTCACAGATTTTGCTAACAAGTAAAGGAGATGACCTGTGTAAAGCACTAGCAGGGAGTCTGTCACACTCTGCTCACAGATACTCTGTGTCACCCCCACCCTCGCCCCTGTCTCAATCACTCCAGGAACACTGACTAGTCACTTTTTCCATTCCCCTTTGCACCTCTTATATTTTCCCATCCTCAACTCTTCGCTATCCTAAGTATCTCTGGACATCCACATCCTACTCATCTTCAAGGCCCATTTCAGATGCCAACTCCTCTAGGAAACGTCTCTGGCACTCCTGAACAAAAGTCATCTGTCCCTCCTCAAAGCCAATGTAACAGCTCAGTATGCAGTCCACATGGGCTCTTTCACATTTACCACCTCTGACACTCACAGCTCTGTAACCTATTTGCCCTCGCTGAGTTTCAGTTTCTTCATCAAAATTGTGATAATAAAAATATCTGCCTCCTGGGGCAGCAGCCAGGATCAAGTTGCTAATGCAAGCACAGCAGCAGACACACAGGCTCGACAGACGGTAGTGATGCTGATGTCGTCGTCATAGTAGATCTAGATGTGACCTCTAGTTAGAAAGTGTAATTTCCTTGGCTGCATGCTTCTAGAAAGGACACAAGTTGTTTCTAGAAATCAGTGACTTTTTTCACAGTCACCCCTCACTTGTTAGGAGCTACAGTAGTCAATGGCAGCAGTGATGAAACCAATAAAATAAGTGCACCCGGGGTGGAGTCCTCTTTGAATTTCGTTGTGAATTATATTTACTCATCAGACAAAGACCCTAGGTCTTTCTTCCATGGCACAGGAAATGCTCGTTATACTTGCAGAGCCACTGAAAACTGCAAAGCACATGAAAACTGGGCAATGATATGAAATCTCAAATGCACAGTTGTTAACTGACAAGACAAAGAGCTTTGATGAATATAGAATAAATGACCTTCATGTTGGGAACAGAGGCTGTCTAATCCTGGGAGGAGAAGAAGCAGTGGGATGGCAGCACTTGGGAACTCTTCCATGATCTCTGAACAAATACACCTGTGAGCAAAAGCATTCCCACTTTTATGTAATTTATCTTCTCAGCTTATTTCATGGTTTTCAGATTCAACCATCTTCTTAGGAAGAATATTAAAAGATTTATAATTTAGATAGTAGGACATTATACATTCTTCGTAAATAGCACTAGACCATGCATTACTGGCTTTCAGGGTCAGTAGATTCTAAACGCCAACCTAAGCAACTGTCATTTGTAGGCTCTCATGCATGGTTGCCCCATAAAATTTACTATATGAATCACAAAAAAAATTTAAAAATAAAAAAGAAGAGGAGAGGAAAAGAGAAAAGAAAAACCTAAACAGGTAGGGAGCTGTGTGCATGGATGGGAAAGAGATACAAGTTACTGATACTATACTCCTAATTTATTCCTGGGGTTTTTAGTGCTCCTCAGAGTCTAGCATCTCCAGCAGCTGCCCAGTTGGCTCAGTCCCTAATACAGGAGTATGAGAGAGAACAGATTGGGAAAGAAGACTGATTAGGCTACACTGTCCAATGTGGTAGCTGCTAACCACATGTGGCTATTGAGTAGTTGAAATATGGCGAGTCTGAATTGGTATGTGCTTTGAGTGCAAAATACATACTGAATTTCAAAGACTTATTATGAAAAAGTAATGTAAAACATCTCATTAATACTTTTTTTATAGGTGGCATGTTGAAGTAACCTTTTGGATATATGGGGTTAAATGAAATATGTTCTTAATCTTAATTTTACTGTCTTACTTTTTTACATGTAACTACTATAAAGTTTAAAATTGCAAATGTAGCTTTGCTTTCTATTTCTATGGGCAGCTGCTCTAGACTAGCTGTTGGACCCACATCATAACCATTGTACCACAGCCAAGATTTAGCAACAGATGGGACTGTCCACAGAGTATCTTATTTCACTTTAAAAAATCATTTTGTTTACTTTTAAAATTCAAACAATACCAAAGGGCACAAGATGAAAAATGAGTCTTGTACTCCCTGACCCTCCTTTTCCTGATTCCTCTTGGTTTATCCCCAAGAAGTAAGCATCACCCCAGTTTCTCGTACACTCTGCCAGAGATACCAGGACACATTGCTCCCCAGCACCCCACTGCTTCCATCACGCCCTGCTGTCTCACGCCTCGCCTATCTCATTGATGTTGCCTGCTGACCACTGTGAGCATTTGAGTATAGCCCAGAGGGCAGCAGCTTGTGGTAAACAAGAGTCCATACGGACAGGAACACGGTGAGAGATGAATATTAAATAATTAACTTGAGTACAGTGACGTGAGGAATGAGCAATGGGACTTTTTCTCTAATTATCCTCCAAACATTTGCTATTTCTAATTTATTTGAAAAACTGGCATCAAGGATTCTAACCTGACCAGTGGGACCTGGGACACCCACATGGGGGACGATTAAGAAGGTGATCTGCATGCTCTGCTAGTGCCTATGTGCCATTGTGTCCCACCAAGCTCCCCTTAGGAAGCATTTTCCTCTTTGGAGACCAAATAACTGGAGATGGAGAATTATTTGCTTAAACCCTTGTGAATCAGGGATTGAATTAACTGACAGTAAGCTAGAAATAACTTTTCTAAGACAAGTTTTAGTATGTTAATTAAGGTGGACTAACCTTGAATTTTCAGTTTAAGGATAAAAGGTGGCCTGAATATGAGTCAATATATGTTTAGAAAGAGCTTTTATGCTATCGTCTTTATAATTATTGAAGCAAGTCCTTACAGCATGGAGGATGGGGAAAGGATAAAGAAAATTATTCTGTATTACTGTGCCCTCCCCCCAAATTGAATACGTGAGACTTGGTTGAAGAAGATAACAATTTCCTGAGTCCCACCTCAGACCTCTCTGGTCAGTCTGGGGGTGGAGCTGGGGCTGCATCCAGATATGGTGCTCAGAATATCATCTTGTCCTCTTCTTTGCAATAAATAGAAACCAAGCATTGTTCAGGGACTGGGGATACAGCAGGAAAAAGGAAAGGTAAATTCAAACATGCCTATATTATTTCCCAAGCCCCCCAAAAAATATATTTAAATTTATAGGAGTGTACTCAGCCTATGCTTGATTTGAGCTGGCACAGGTAATTAAGGTGTTTTCCCAGCCCACAAAAGGAGCAGAGAAGCAGATATTTCCATGGGGGCAGTAATGCTGGTCAATCAGCTAATACCACCTTGACTTTGGTTACTCTGTCCAATTGGTCACTCATTAGAGAGTCCAAAAAGTTGGATACAGACAACCAACAATGAGAGAATTGGCAAGAACTCTGGAGCACTCAAAGGCCTAGCAGGCTAAGATTTAAAGCAGAATTCTAGTTCAGCTAAGGGAATTGGAGAACCAATCCTGAAACCAAAACTGAACCACAGTGATACAGATGAGGCCTCTTGCTGAGGGTTAGGAGAAGCACAGTGAAGCAGAAAGAGACCAAATTTGCAATCAGACAGTCTGCATCTAAACTCTGACTCACTAGCTATGTGACACTGAGCAAGTTGCATAATCCTCTATGTGTTAGTTACCTCATCAAGAAAATGGGAAGGTCACACCTACCTTGCAGATTTTGTGTAAGAATTTTAAGTGTTCATAAAGCATCTAAGAAGACACAGAAGGCAAATTATTAAATTTAAATTGTATTCATAAGATTACATTATTAAAATAATATTAAATTAATGAAATCATTGGTTGGTAGCAGTGGATCAATAAGCAATTAATATATAGGACTCACACCTGGAAACCTACACACCAGAGCTATAGTGGAAAAGCTCATTCCAGACACCTCTCTCTGCTGTCCCCTCCTTGGTCAGATACTGGTCAATGCTGGGGTATCGGTGAAGGGCTTCATTTCCAACAACTATGTGAGGAAAGAACATGCCCAGACTAATGCCAGCCACCTGCCCATGGTCCCCTTGAGAGAGATGGAGGATAAAGAACAGTCTCTTTATGTAACCTACACCTTTGCAGATTAGGCAACATCTTTCACACAGGTCTCAATTCCTCCTGTCATTACCATCAGCACTAATCATGTTCAAAGGATGATTTGCTGCAGTGGTGCTGCCTAACATCCCTGAAGAGTTCGAATTGAAAGATACCATCTGTTATTTAAAGAGTCAATATTGCCATCTTAATAACAATAATAGGATTAGTATAATAACAAGTAGCACATTTGATCATTTCATCTGGTTTTTCAATACTGACTCCAAAATCCTAGTCTCTTCACATAGGAAGAGTAGTGACTCAGATGGATGGGCTAGAGAGATGAGTAAACTTAGCATTCCTAAGGAAGAATCTATCCTCCCTGCAGGGTTAGGAGTGTTGGGTGAGATCTTGAAAGTATTTCAACCCTCCTGTGCAACTTCATCTATGGCAACTCAAAGCCAATCATTCTGGCCCAGTTCCATTTTCTTTTTTAACCACATCTCAGTCACTTCCTGCCTACCTGCTCCAACTCACGAGCTTCAATTATTTATCTTCTCTTTCTTTCAAAGCTACATTGCAAAAATACCTGCTCCTAACCCTCCACATCCTTTGTCTCCATCTCTCCTCTTAGCATCTAATCCTCTCCATTTCTACTCAGTGCTCTAAAATCTACATGGCACAAAACATCTGTGCAAGCACTAAGAGGAGCTCCATATCCAGATGAATGATAGCATGTAAATGGTATGTACAGATGTCAGGCTGATTTTGTTTTCTATATTTCTATGGGCTATGGTATTTGTGTATCCACAGCCTTAGTGCTCCAGCATTTCTAACTGAGTCAGTATACTAGCGTACCCTCCGTGTTAAATAATGTAAAGGATAAACAAAAGAATAAGAGGAAGGGGAGACGTGCTGTATTGAGCAAGAGACAGAGTTAATTGGTTGATTTCTAGGCTCGGGTCTGCCACTTGTACAATCTAAGATAAGTCTCTCAACCTCCCTGTGTCCCAGTTTCCAGGTTTATTGAGTAAAATGTTGGGCTTGATTATCTCTGAAGTCCTTTTAACTCTAAAATCCACACTACCCTAATTTTGCCAATTTATGTATATGCTACACTGTAGTGAGGCCAATAACTTGACTCCAGTTGTTTCTGCCACATTGTTTATTCTTGCAGTGATGCCTCCAGAGTGCCTACACGAGCAAGCAGCCTACTGGCTTCTTGAATTCAGCCTTTACAAATCAGTCCTTTGGCATCTTGAGCTACTCTGCAGGAAACCAGACTAAGTGGTGTTCTTAAATCTCTTAGGCTCACTAACTACATTCAAAGAAGACCTATTACACACCTCAGTAGAGTGGTCAGAGACACATGATAGGAAACATCTGTTGCCAAGAAAGGACACCTAATTTATATGACATAATTGTCAGACCTTCTTCACTAATTCCGTTAGGTAGTAAGCCAACATTATGAGCTTGGTCACCCAGTTGCTAAGCCAACACTAAGATAGTCAGGTATGATCCATTTCTCAACAACCAGAAAGTTGTGGACTGGGATTTCCCCTGCCACGTGGGGGCCTAGAAATCCCCAAGGACATTCAGGCCAGGCCTGGCCAAGCAAATTAAATCCAGTCTGCCATATCTGTGGGGAATCATAGTTGGGCTTTAGGAGTTTATCCCCAATCCCAGAAGCTACTTATAATCTAAATGATTTCCCAAACACTCTTTCTGCCAACTTCTGACCTATTCTCTTGTAAGAACTGTAGAGTTTGGAATCAAACAGGCCACGGCTGGATTCTGGCTCTGCCAATTTCTAACTCTGTGGCTTTAGCTAGAGTTACGTAACCCCTTTGAGCCTCCATCTCCTCCTCTGTAGAACATGGATAATAATGCCTTCCTCACATGGGCAGTGTAGGGATTAAGTGGAGATACGAAGTGCAAGGCCTAGCACACACCACAATCACTGCTGCTGTCATTGATGTTAGGGTTACAGCCATCAGCACAATGTATTCACCCAAATTACAGTAAAAGACAATCTGCTAGAGAAGACTGTACCCTAAAGGCAAGAGTGCTGGCACTCCTCTGTTAGGAGTGAGCAGGGCCTCTGCCAGCTCTATGTAGAAAAATAAACTGGGATCATTATCCAATTTCTAAAGTTTACAGCGTCAGTGAGAAATGGAGTGCAGCATCTCTATGGTAGCTTTGAAGGTGCTGTCTGAGGCAGTGGGAAGACCACGAGTTTTGGGTCATAAAGTCTTCTTTTGAGTGCTAGTGCCCTCGCTTGTTCCTCATATAACCTTGAGTAGAGTCTTTAACCTATCTGTACCTAGTTTTCTGATCCATAAATTGACGCAGCATCTGACACATTGTAAGTCCTCAAAATTTGTGGGTGCCCTCCACCCTGTCTCTCCCAACCAACTGAATGCAAGGAGCCTTGTGCATGTCAGATAGCCATCTCTCTCTTTCACACAGTTGAAATTCTGTTTCTTGTCTGATACTCCATTTGTAGTGTTACATTTCTGTATAAGCTGTGGGGAATTATTTCTGAATATTTAGAGATTTCAGTCAGACTGCCTTGAGAGAGAATGAAATGGAAATGTCACATAAGCTTTGTAATACACCAAACAAGTAACTACTTATTGACTTTTTATGTAATTTCTGAAGGTAAGGCTTACTCAAGCTTAGCTGTCCACAATAAACATCAATCCTACAAGTACTATCTCCATTAAAAAAATAAATTGTCAATGTGTTTATTTTGTGAATTGAGTCTTTCTAAAAAGTTGAGTTTTTTTTAAAAGAGATATTCCTCCTCTTTTTTTTTTTTTTCCAATCTGGTAACAGGAAGTTTGACAACCTGAGAGACTTGTGCCAGATCACATCTGATGCCCTGTGCAAATTCAAGGATAAATCTACCTTGTTGTGCATATATCTTTTGATGGAAAAAATAAGTTAAATTATTTCTTTACAACTGTTCTATAATTCAGACATACATTATTTTTTTAACATCTTTATTGGAGTATAATTGCTTTACAATGGTATGTTAGTTTCTGCTTTATACAAAGTGAATCAGTTATACATATACATATGTCCCCATATCTCTTCCCTCTTGCATCTTCTTTCCTCCCACCATCCCTAACTCACCCCTCTAGGTAGTCACAAAGCACCGAGCTGATCTCCCGTTGCTATGCGGCTGCTTCACACTAGCTATCTATTTTACGTTTGCTAGTGTATATATATCCATGCCACTCTCTCACTTCGTCCCAGCTTACCCTTCCCCCTCCCTGTATCCTCAAGTCCATTCTCTAGTAGGTCTGCATCTTTGTTCCTATCTTGCCCCTATGTTCTTCATGACAATTTTTTTTAATTCCATATATATGTGTTAACATACTGTATCTATTTTCTCTTTCTGACTTATTTCACTCTGTATGACAGACTATAGGTCCATCTACGTCACTACAAATAATTCAGTTTCGTTTCGTTTTATGGCTGAGTAATATTCCATTGTATATATGTGCCACAACTTCTTTATCCTTTCATCTGTTGATGGACACTTAGGTTGCTTTCATGTCCTGGCTATTGTAAATAGAGCTGCAATGAACATTGTGGTACATGACTCTTTTTGAATTATGGTTTTCTCAAAGTATATTCCCAGTAGTGGGATTACTGGGTCATATGGTAGTTCTACTATTACTTTTTTTAAGGAACCTCCATAGTGTTCTCATTGGGGTTGTATCAATTTACATTCCCACCAACAGTTCAAGAGGGTTCCCTTTTCTCCACAACCTCTCCAGCATTTATTGTTTGTAGATTTTTTCATCATGGCCATTCTGACCGGTGTGAGATTATATCTCATTGTAGTTTTGATTTGCATTTCTCTCATGATTAATGATGTTGAGCATTCTTTCATGTGTTTGCTGGCAATCCATATATCTACTTTGGAGAAATGTCTATTTAGATCTTCTGCCCATTTTTTGGATTGGGTTGTTTGTTTTTTTGATATTGAGCTGCAGGAGCTGCTTGTAAATTTGGGAGATTAATCCTTTGTTCATTGCTTCATTTGCAAATATTTTCTCCCATTCTGAGGGTTGTCTTTTCGTCTTGTTTATTGTTTCCTTGGTTGTGCAAAAGCTTTTAAGTTTCATTTGGTACAATTTGTTTATTCTTGTTTTTATTTCCATTTATCTAGGAGGTGGGTCAAAAAGGATCTTGCTGTGATTGATGTCATAGAGTGTTCTGCCTAAGTTTTCCTCTAAGAGTTTGATAGTGTCTGGCGTTACATTTAGGTCTTTAATCCATTTTGAGTTTATATCTGTATATGGTGTTAGGGAGTGTTCTAATTTCATTCTTTTACATGTACATGTCCAGTTTTCCCAGCACCACTTATTGAAGAGGCTGTCTTTTCTCCAGTGTATATTCTTCCCTCCTTTATCAAAGATAGGGTGACCATGAGTGCCTGGATTTATGTCTGGGCTTTCTATCCTGTTCCATTGATCTATATTTCTGTTTTTGTGCCAGTACCATACTGTCTTGATTACTCTAGCTTTGTAGTATAGTCTGACATCAGGGAGCCTGATTCTTCCAGCTCCATTTTTTTTTCTCAAGATTACTTTGGCTACTCACGCTCTTTTGTGTTTTTATAAAAATTGTGAGTTTTTTTTTTGTTTTGTTCTAGTTCTGTGAAAAATGCCATTGGTAGGTTGATACAGGTTGCATTGAATCTGTTGATTTCTTTCGGTAGTAGAGTCATTTTCACAATGTTGATTCTTCCAATCCAAGAACATGGTATATCTCTCCATCTATCTGTATCATCTTTAATTTCATTCACCAGTGTCTTATAAATTTCTGCATACAGGTCTTTTGTCTCCTTAGGAAGGTTTATTCCTAGATATTTTATTCTTTTTGTTACAATGGTAAATGGGAGTGTTTTCTTAATTTCACTTTCAGATTTTTCATCATTAGCATATAGGAATGCAAGTGATTTCTGTGCATTAATTTTGTATCCTGATACTTTACCATACTTGTTGATTAGCTCTAATAGTTTTCTGGTAGCATCTTTAGGATTCTCTATGTAGAGTATCGTGTCATCTGCAAACAGTGGCAGCTTTATTTCTTCTTTTCTGATTGGATTCATTTATTTCTTTTTCTTCTCTGATTGCTGTGGTTAAAACTTCCAAAACTATGTTGAATAATAGTGGCAAGAGTGGGCAACCTTGTCTTGTTCCTGATCTTAGTGGAAATGCTTTCAGTTTTTCACCATTGAGGACGAAGTTGGCTGTGGGTTTGTCATACTTGGCCTTTATTATATTGAGGAACGTTCCCTCCATGCCTACTGTCTGGAGGGTTTTTATCATAAATCAGTGTTAATTTTTTCAAAAGCTTTTTTCTGCATGTATTGAGAGGATCATATGGTTTTTCTCCTTCAATTTGTTAATATGGTGTAGCACATTGATTGATTTGCTTATGTTGAAGTATTCTTGCATTCCTGGGATAAACCCCACGTGATCATGGTGTATGATCCTTTTAATGTACTGTTGGATTCTGTTTGCTAGTATTTTGTTGAGGATTTTTGCATCTATGTTCATCAGTGATATTGGCCTGTAGCTTTCTTTCTTTGTGACATCTTTGTCTGGTTTTGGTATCAAGGTGATAGTGGCTTTGTAGAATGAGTTTGAGACTGTTCCTCTCTCTGCTATATTTTGGAAGAGTTTGAGAAGGATAGGTGTTAGCTCTTCTCTAAATGTTTGATAGAATTCGCCTGTGGAGCCATCTGGTCCTGGGCTTTTGTTTGTTGGAAGATTTTAATCACAGTTCCAATTTCAAAGCTAGTGATTGGTCTTTTTATATTTTCTGTTTCTTCCTGGTTCAGTCTTGGATGGTGATGCTTTTCTAAGACTGTGTCCATTTCTTCCCAGTTGTCCATTTTATTGGCATATAGTTGCTTGTAGTAATCTCTCATGATCCTTTATATTTCTGCAGTGTCAGTTGTTCCTTCTCCTTTTTCATTTCTAATTCTATTGAGTTGAGTCTTCTCCCTTTTTTTCTTGATGAATCTGGTTAATGGTTTTTCAATTTTGTTTATCTTCACAAAGAACCAGTTTTTAGTTTTATTGATCTTTGCTATTGTTTCCTTAATTTCTTTTTTCATTTATTTCTGCTGTGATCTTTATGATTTCTTTCCTTCTGCTAACTTTGGGGTTTTTCTCTTCTTCGTTCTCTAATTGCTTTAAGTGTAAGGTTAGGTTTTTTTATTTTAGATGTTTCTTGTTTCTTGAGGAAGGATTGTATTGCTATAAACTTCCCTCTTAGAACTGATTTTCTGCATCCCATAGGTTTTAGGTCATCGTGTTTTCATTGTCATTTGTTTCTAGGTACTTTCTGATTTCCTCTTTGATTTCTTCAGTGATCTCTTTGTTGTTTAGTAGTGTATTGTTTAGCCTCCATGTGTTTTTATTTTTTACATATATTTTCCTGTAATTGATAGCTAGTCTCAAAGTGTTGTGGTCAGAAAAGATACTTGATACAATTTACATTTTTTTAAATTTTACCATGGCTTGATTTGTGACCCAAGATATGATCTATCCTGCAGAATGTTCCATGAGCACTTGAGAAGAAAGTGTATTCTGTTGTTTTTGGATGGAATGTCCTATAAATGTCAATTAAGTCAACCTTGTTTAATGTATCATTTAAAGCTTGTTTTTCCTTATTTATTTTCATTTTGGATGATCTGTCCACTGGTGAACGTGGGGTGTTAAAGTCCCCTACTATTATTGTGTTACTGTTGATTTCCCCTTTTATGGCTCTTAGTATTTGCCTTATGTATTGAGGTGCTCCTATGTTGGGTGCATAAAGATTTACAATTGTTATATGTCCTTCTTGGATTGATCTGTTGATCATTATGTAGTGTCTTTCTTTGTCTCTTGTAATAATCTTGTTTTAAAGTCTATTTTGTCTGATATGAGAATTGCTACTCCAGCTTTCTTCTGATTTCCATTTGCATGGAATATCTTTTTCCATCCCCTCACTTTCAGTCTGTTTGTGTCCCTAGGACTGAAATGGGTCTCATATAGACAGCATATATATGGGTCTTGTTTTTGTATCCATTCAGCCAGTCTATGTCTTTTGGTTGGAACTTTTAATCCATTACATTTAAGGTAGTTATCGATACGTATGTTCCTATTACCATTTTCTTAATTGTTTTGTTTTTTTAATTGTAGGTCATTTCATTCTCTTGTGCTTCCTATCTAGAGAAGTTCCTTTAGCATTTGTTTTAAAGCTGGTTTGGTGATGTTGAATTCTCTTAGCTTTTGCTTGTCTGTAGAGCTTTTAATTTCTCCATCAAATTTGAATGAGATCTTTGCTGGGTAGAGTAATCTTGGTTGTAGATTTTTCTCCTTCATCACTTCAAATATGTCCTGCCAGTCCCTTCTGGCTTGCAGAGTTTCTGCTGAAAGATCAGCTATTAACCTTATTGGGATTCCTTTGCGTGCTATTTGTTGTTTTTCCCTTGCTGTTTTTAATATTTTTCCTTTGTATTTAATTTTTGATAGTTTGATTGATATGTGTCGGCCTATTTCTCCTTGGATTTATCCTGTATCAGATATACATTGTTACATACTGGCTCTCCTTCCATATGATTGACATTTGGAGAACAATTTTAGTATTACTGATTTTTTAAATTACATAATATAGAAAAAAATATATATATATATACTATATAATTACATATATCAACCTGTTATGTATGGTATCAACACAACTGGTTAAGAGCTGTTTGAACAAGATGTAGTAAAGAAATCAAATGGGATTTGCAGGTAAATTTGATGGTTAATTTTATGTGTTAACTTGTCTTGGCCATGGTGCCTGGATAATTGACCAAACATTATTTTAGACGTTTCTGTAAGTGTAGTTTTTTTATGAGATAAACATTTAAGTCAGTGGACAGAGTTCCCCTCATAATATGGGTGGGCCTCATTCAGTCTGTTGAAAGTCTGAATAGAACAAAAAGAATGGCCTCTCCAGAGCAAGAAGTAATTCTGCTGTAATTGGCCTTAGGACCTGAACTACAGTATCAACTCTTTCTTGGATCTCCAGGCTGCCAGCACACCCTACAGATTATGGACTTGCAGCCTCCATAATCACATGAGCCAATTCCTTAAATAAATCTCTTTCTACATGTATATACTCATTGTATTAATTCTGTTTCTCTGGAGAACCCTGACTAGTATAAGTAATCCCAAACACTCTGGGGGGTTACTAGGCTATCAACCCATATTTGAAGAAAACATTGTTAGGTAATCGGTTATGCAATCAAATAATTCCCAGTGGTTAAAAGTACAGGCTTTAGAGTCAGAGACATGTGGGATCAAGCCTTGGCTCCCTCGTTCATGGGATGTTTGCCTCAAGACACAAAGGAGCCACAGAGACCAAGGAGAACATGTATGTTTGTGGGAGGCCTCCACTCCATGCAGGGTTGGCCCCATATCTTCCCATCCAAGAGAAAGCAAATAGCACACGGCTAGTTCCACACTAGGTTTAGTGAGGGAGAAATTGTAAAGATTAATTAAGTTCACATCCAGTATTTAGCACCATATGTGACACCATTTAAGGATTCAAACCAAGATGCCAACTATTATAAACAGGATTGTTGCTTATTTTCAAAGGATGAAAATTCTCCTTAAAAGTACACTGGCTGTATTTATTTCCCTCTAATGCTACAGTGTCAGCAGACTGAAAGAGATGAGTCCATTAATAAGTGGCCCTGGCTAATCACGAGCTGCCACAAAGCACCATATCTGCTATATAAGAGCAACCAATTTTACAGAACGCATAAACTGGGGGTAAATTTTTGCTTTGCAAAAGACCACATTACTTTTAGACTGTTTCAAGTAATCAAGATGATACTGATTGACACACAATCTTGACAGGCATTTCTGTCTGGAGCATATGTTACCACTTCCCTCAATGCATTTAGCCCCACCCAGTCTCAAACAAGTGTAAATGTCTGGAGATGAGGCAGCCAAGGGACTTCTTGACTTTTGGATTTCTCCAGGCCTCCTCTTGGGATGAACTTCAGCAGCGTAGTGTCCTTTCCAGTTTTCTATTTTCCTGAAAAAGAATCCTGTTGCCTTTGGAACTGTATAAACCCTGCACCTACAGCCTGGAGAAGAAATGAAAATCCCCAACATATATTCCATGTGAAATGAGCTAAGATATTTGCACTTGCTCACATCAAGGTCTTTATACAGGTCATAAGGGGGTGACAGGACATGTTTAAAGTGACGAAAGGAAAAAACCTACAACCAAGATTACATTAACCAGAAAGGATCTCATTCAGATTCGAGGGAGAAGTTAAAAACTTTACAGACAAACAAATGCTAAGAGAATTCAGCATCACCAAATCAGCTTTACAAAAAATGCTAAACGAAATTCTCTAGGCAGGAAACACAAGAGAACGAAATGATCTACAATAACAAACCCAAAACAATTAAGAAATTGGTAATAGGAACACACATATTGATAACTGCCTTAAATGTAAATGGATTAAATGCTCCAACCAACACATATAGATGGCTGAATGGATACAAAAAGAAGACCCATATATATGTTGTCTACAAGAGACCCATTTCAGACTTAGGGACACATACAGACTGAAACTGAGGGAATGGAAAAAGATATTCCATGCAAATGGAAATCAAAAGAAGCTGGAGTAGCAATTCTCATATTATACAAAATAGACTTTAAAACAAAGACTGTTGCAAGAGAAAAAGAAGGACATTACATAATGATCAAGGGATCAATCCAAGAAGAACATATAACAATTATAAAGATTTATGCACCCAGCATAGGTGGACCTCAATACATAACTCAAATGCTAACAGCCATAAAAAGGGAAATCTACAGTAACAAAATCATAGTAGGGGACTTTAAAACCCCATGTTCACCAATAGACAGATCATCCAAAATGAAAATAAATAAGGAAACACAAGTGTTTTTTTTGTTTGTTTGTTTTTTGTTTGTTTGTTTGTTTGCAGTATGTGGGCCTCTCACTGTTGTGGCCTCTTCCATTGTGGAACACAGGCTCTGGACATGCAGGCTCAGTGGCCATGGCTCATGGGCCCAGCCACTCCATAGCATGTGGGATCTTCCCAGACCGGGACATGATCCCATGTCCCCTGCATTGGCAGGCGGACTCTCAACCACTGCACCACCAGGGAAGCCCCAGGAAACACAATCTTTAAATGGTACATTAAACAAGGTTGACTTAAATGATATTTATAGGACATTCCATCCAAAAACAACAGAATACACTTTCTTCTCAAGTGCTCATGGAACATCCTGCAGGATAGATCATTTCTTGGATCACAAATCAAGTCTTGGTAAAATTTTAAAAAATTGAAATTGTATCAAGTATCTTTTCTGACCACAACATTCTGAGACCAGATATCAATTACAGGAAAGAATCTGCAAAAAATACAAATACATGGAGGCTAAAAATTACGCTACTTAATAACCAAGAGATCAGTGAAGAAATCTAAGAGGAAATCAGAAAATACCTACAAACAAATGACAATGAAAACACGATGACCTAAAACTTATGAGATGCAGCAAAAGCAGTTCTAAGAGGGAAGTTTATAACAATACAATCCTTCCTCAAGAAACAAGAAACATCTAAAATAAAACACCTAACCTTACACTTAAAGCAATTAGAGAACGAAGAAGAGAAAAACCCCAAAGTTAGCAGAAGGAAAGAAATCATAAAGATCAGATCAAAAATAAATGAAAAAGAATTGAAGAAAACAATAACAAAGGTCAATAAAACTAAAAACTGGTTCT
Organism: Hyperoodon ampullatus; assembly: GCF_949752795.1. Classification (NCBI taxonomy): domain Eukaryota; kingdom Metazoa; phylum Chordata; class Mammalia; order Artiodactyla; family Ziphiidae; genus Hyperoodon; species Hyperoodon ampullatus. Next base: position 60,056,397 of record NC_136932.1, read on the forward strand.
TTGAGAAGATAAACAAAATTGATAAAGCATTAGCCAGACTCATCAAGAAAAAAAGGGAGAAGATGCAAATCAATAGAATTAGAAATGAAAAAGGAGAAGGAACAACTGACACTGCAGAAATATAAAGGATCATGAGAGATTACAACAAGCAGCTATATGCCAATAAAATGGACAACCTGGAAGAAATGAACAACTTCTTAGAAAAGGACAACCTTCTGCAACCGAACCAGGAAGAAATAGAAAATATAAAGAGACCAATCCAAACACTGAAATTGGAACTGTGATTAAAAATCTTCCAAATCTTCCAAAACAAAAAAGCCTAGGACCAGATGGCTCCACAGGCGAATTCTATCTATCCTTCTCAAACTCTTCCAAAATATAGCAGAGAGAGGAACAGTCTCAAACCATTCTATGAGGCCACCATCACCCTGATACCAAAATCAGACAAAGATGTCACAAAGAAAGAAAACTAGGGTCAATATCACTGATGAACAGAGATGCAAAAATCCTCAACAAAATACTAGCAAACAGAATCCAACAGCACATTAAAAGGATCAGACACCATGATCAAGTGGGATTTATCCCAGGAATGTAAGAATACTTCAATATATGAAAATCAATCAATGTGATACACCATATTAACAAACTGAAGGATAAATACTATATGATCATCTCAATAAAGGCATAAAAAGCTTTTGACAAAGTTCAACATCAATTTATGATAAAAACCCTCCAGAAAGTAGGCATAGAGGGACTTACCTCAACATAATAAAGGCCATATATGACAAATATACAGCCAACATCATCCTCAATGGTGCAAAACTGAAACCATTTCCACTAAGATAAGGAACAAGACAAGGTTGCCCACTCTCACCAGTATTATTCAAAATAGGTTGGAAGTTTTAGCCACAGCAAGCAGAGAAGAATAAGAAATAAAAGAATCCAAATCGAAAAAGAATAATTAAAACTGTCACTGTTTGCAAATGACATGATACTCTACATAGAGAATCCTAAAGATACTACCAGAGAACTACTAGAGCTAATCAATGAATTTGGAAAGTAGCAGGATACAAAATTAATGCATAGAAATGTCTTGCATTCCTATACACTAATGATGAAAAATCTGATAGAGAAATTCAGGAAACACTCCCATTTACCATTCCAACAGAAAGAATAAAATACCTAGGAATAAACCTACATAAGGAGACAAAAGACCTGTATGCAGAAAATTATAAGACACTGATGAAAGAAATTAAAGATGATACAAACAGATGGAGAGATATACCGTGTTCTTGGATTGGAAGAATCAACATTGTGAAAATGACTCTACTACCGAAAACAATCTACAAATTCAATGCAATCCCTATCTAACTACAACTGGTATTTTTCACAGAACTAGAACAAAAACCTCACAATTTTTATGGAAACACAAAAGACCCCGAATAGCCTAAGAAATCTTGAGAAAGAAAAATGGAGCTGGAGGAAACAGGCTCCCTGACCTCAGAATATATTACAATGCTACAGTAATCAAGACAGTATGGTACTGGCACAAAAGCAGAAATATAGATCAATGGAACAGGATAGAAAGCCCAGACATAAACCCACGCACATATGGTCCCCTTATTTTTGATAAAGGAGGCAAAATATGCAGTTGAGAAAAGACAGCCTCTTCAATAAGTGGTGCTAGGAATACTGGAACGCTACATGTAAAAGAATGAAATTAGAACATTCCCTAACACCATACACAAAAATAAACTCAAAATGGATTAAAGACCTGATTATAAGGCCAGACCCTATCAAACTCTTAGAGGAAAACAGAGGCAGAACTCTCTATGACATAAATCACAGCAAGATCCTTTTTGACCCACCTCCTAGAGAAATGGAAATAAAAACAAAAATAAACAAATGGGACCTAATGAAAATTAAAAGCTTTTGCACAGCAAAGGAAACTGTAAACAAGATGAAAAGACAACCCTCAGAATGGGAGAAAATATTTGCAATGAAGCAACGGACAAATGATTAATCTCCAAAATTTACAAGCAGTACATGCAACTCAATATCAGAAAAAAAAAAAAAAAACAATCGAAAAATGGGCAGCAGACCTAAACAGACATTTCTCTAAAGAAGATATATAGATTGCCAACAAACACGTGAAAGATTGCTCAACATCACTAATCATTTGAGAAATGCAAATGAAAACTACATTGAGGTATCACCTCTCACCTGTCAGAATGGCCATCATCAAAAATTCTACAGACAATAATTGCTTCAGAGGGTGTGGAGAAAAGGGAACATTCTTGCACTGTTGGTGGGAATGTAAATTGGTGCAGCCACTATGGAGAACAGTATGATGGTTCCTTAAGAAACTAAAAATAAAACTACCATATGACCCAGCAATCCCACTACTGGACATATACCTTGAGAAAACCATAATTCAAAAAGAGTCATGTAGCACAATGTTCTTTGCAGCTCTATTTACAATAGCCAGGACATGGAAACAACCTAAATGTCCATCGACAGATGAATGGATAAAGAAGATGTGTCACATATATACAATGGAATATTATTTAGCCATAAAAAGAAATGAAATTGGGTTATTTGTAGTGAGGTGGATGGACCTAGAATCTGTCATACAGAGTGAAGTAAGTCAGTAAGAGAAAAACATATACCGTATGCTAACACATATATATGGAATCTAAAAAAGAAAAAGCAAAAGTTTATGAAGAGCCTAGGGGCAGGACAGGAATAAATATACAGCTGTAGAGAATGGACTTGAAGTCACAGGGAGGGAGATGGGTAATCTGGGATGAAGTGAGAGAGTGGCATGGACTTATATATACTACCAAATGTAAAATAGGTAGCTAGTGGGAAACAGCCACATAGCACAGGGAGATCAGCTCGGTGGTGCTTTGTGACCACCCAGAGGGGTGGGATAGGGAGGGTGGGAGGGAGAAGCAAGTGGGAGGAAAAATTAGGATATATGTATATGTATAGCTGATTCACTTTGTTATGAAACAGAAACTAACACACCATTGTAAAACAGTTATACACCAATAAAGATGTTAAAATAAATAAAAACCAATGAAGAAAATTATTTTTCGTTGGGGAGAAAAAATCATTAGACTTGGTATCAGGAGACGTGGGTTTGCTACCACTGTTAGCTGTATGATTCTAAACAAGTCACTGAATATTCACAAACCACTCTTACTTCTCTCACTTACATGAACATCATATCTCTCATCTCATTTTGTAGTGAATTAAAATTAAAAAAATAGGAGAAGTGTGAGGCAGCCATAGGCAACCTGGATATCCCCTGCAGCTTCATTGTCTCCGTTCAGTTCTGTTTCCTGGTCTACATAATACAACTTTTTCCAACATGCTGTACACCAAAGTAGTTCATTGGAAACACTGTAATTAGCATTACAGGTAAAATGACACTGCTTCAGTGTTAATTACTTCAGTGCAGGTGTACCATCAGATATCATACATAATATTGTCGAGCCTTTTTTAAAAAATTAAAGTGAAACAAACCATACCCTGGTTACACAGCTTTTTTAAATTTTTTCTTTTGCTGTACGCGGGCCTCTCACTGCTGTGGCCTCTCCCATTGCGGAGCACAGGCTCCAGACGCACCAGCCCAGCGACCATGACTCACGGGCCCAGCCGCTCCATGGCATGTGGTATCCTCCCGGACTGGGGCACGAACCCACGTCCCCCACATCGGCAGGCAGACTCCCAACCACTGCACCACCAGAGAAGCCTCAGTTCTTTTTTTTTTTTTTTTTTTTTGATTAATATAAATTAATGTTATTTCAATGTCTGGGGGAAGGGTGGAGGAATAGGTGTTTTGCCTCTAATTGTGAGAACACATATGCAAATGGTATAATTTCAGATGGATTCCCCATAACTTCTTTCTCCCACTCTGTTGTCTTCATAATGGAGATTGTAAGCTCCATGAGGGAAGGGACCATGCCTGGTTTTACTCACCACACTATCCTCAGCTCCTAGCACACAGTCAGATGAATGAATGAAGATAGAGCCATGGGAGTAGAAGGAGTATGGAAGTATGGAGTGGAAGAACTAGAAGGCACACTGGTTTATTCCTGGTTACCCTGGTTTTCTGTTTGCTTCATGGCCTTCAAAATGATCTTGGTGGCTTCCAAAACTGGAGCTTTAAAATCCAAAATGAGAGACAAGTGAATCATCACAATGCAGAAGTCAGTAAAAGTTCTTCATTGTGACTTTTAGAAAGCAACACTATATTCCACTGGGCTATGGGAAGTGGGTAAGATCAACACAGGTCCTGCAAGGTCAGCTAGGCACCCATCGTCAAAAGTAAATGAAGGAAAAGAATGAAAATGTTTGACCATTAAATGTATTAATTCTCACAACAAACTCATGAGGGAATTTTTTCCAATTTTTATGTGTGTAAAATACACATCTTAACCATTTTTACTTATACATTTCAGCAGTATTAAGTACAACCTCCGTCCATCTCCAGATTTTTTTTCATCTTGCAAAACTGTAACTCTATGCCCATTAAAAAATAACTCCCATTCCTCTCTGCACCCCACCCCTGGCAACTACCATTCTACTTTCTATCTTTATAATTTTGACTCCTCTAGGATTTCATATAAGTGGAATCAATAAGTAATTACTGATAAGGAGTGATTTATTTCTATCATTCTCGTATTCATTCTCTATAAGCCTTATAGTTTTTTTATCCCTCATTTTCATAGGGGAAATTGTCTTATCTGTATTTTACTGTTAAGAAAACTGAGGCTTCAAGTAATTAACTGAACTACTCAAGGTCACCAAGAGGCAGATTGGGAATTTTTTGACTCAAGAGTCCTTTATTCTTCTCTCTACTGTGTGCCATTGTGTTAATTACTGGGAAAATGCAGACAAGCATAGGACATGGTCCCTGCCTTGCTTCAGTGGGCAACAATTTTCTTCGGAACATTAGACAGACACATTGAGAGGATTTTTAGGAGTGCGGGGAAGCCTGATATACTTGCTCATTAGAACAGAGCACATATCCTATAAGAATTTGAAGCAGCTCCTGTTATGCAGCCTTGCATACTATAGGGGCCCATGGATGTTGCTTGTTGAATTAATGCAATTTGAAGAGAACTTGAGATCCAGCCCTGCTCTGTGGGATCTACACTCCACAGCAAATGGATTTGGCAATAGATAATAAGCACTATAATAATGTGTACACCATCTGACCCAGAGTTTACCTAATGAAATATCTGCACTAGTAAAAATGTTTATCCATAGGATGTTCATTGCAGTATTTTTTTTATTGAGTGAAATATTCTTTAAATTGTGTAGTGCTTTTCAATTTTCAAAAGTTTCACAAAGATGATTTCATATAATCCCATGTTAACCCTTTATTTCTACTACTCCTAAATAGCTCCTCCCTCCTTCCCTCTCTCCACTGTTAACCACTAGTTTGCTCTCTATATCACATTGCAATATTTTTTAACAATAGTGAAAAAGTGAAAGGGCTGTAAAGATTCAATAATAAGTCATATATGTTTACAGTGGAATATTATGAAACTATTTCAAAGTGATATTGCAAAAGAACAGTTAATAACCTAGAAATATTCATGTGACTAAAAATAATATATATTTACTATATATATTTTTATATATTAATATATAAATATGTAACAAATATATTAAATATATTATACATATGTTGTGTATAATATATTAAATATATAAATTTATATAGAAATATTAAATTATTATATATAATAATATATTTATATATATATAAATCATATACCCTTGTATGTGAAAAGCATTTATTATCACACATATAAAATGATCTCATTAAAATATAGATATAAACGGTTATGAGTGTGAAAAGTTATATACCAAAATATTAGTGGTGATTATTGGTTTACTGTAGAATTGTGGCTGATTTTTATTTCATTGAGCTGTTCTGAGTCTTCCTACCCATGTATAATACTTGTATATTATCTTAATAAGTAGAAAAAATAAATTTTGCTTAAAGATGAATGCAGTGTCAAACACAAATCTATCTCTATCATTTTACTGCAAAGAAAGTCATAAATTGGGACAAGAAAAGAAGACAAACTCTCATTATGTCATACTGACTAAATATACATTTATTTGAGACTGGAGAACAGGCATAGAGTCTTTGTTAGGGATCATTTGGTTGCAAGGAATAGATAACTTAAGAAAAAATAAATCCCTTTGTAAGATGTAAAGTGTCAGAGAAAGTACAGCCCAGGTCTCATGAAGGAACTGGAACAAAGGGGTACAAAGGGTTTCTGAAGGTGAAGTAGATATTCTCTCCAATTCTCTCTCTACATGGTTTCCTCTGTCACTTTTGGCATATCTGCTGCTTTCTTCTCTCATTCTGGTATGACTTTCCAGCTGATTAGCAGACTGACTGTCTGAGTTCCAAGTGACTTTCTAGTTCAGCTACTCAACAAAGACTGTCCAGAATTTCTGTTGATAGTTCCAGAGTCACATGACATAGAAGATGATTGACTTAGTGTATAACAGTTATTTTTTGCTCTATAACAAATTATTTCAAAGCTTAAGGACTGAAAACAACCAAATTTTTAGCTCCCCAGTATATGGGAAGCTATGGTCTGTGGGAAATTCTTCTGGTCCAGGCCAGACTAAGACAGTCAACTGGTGGATCAGTCATGGAATGGCCAGCCTAGGATGGCTTCTCCTGGGATGGTTCTCCTCACTCTGGATCATCCTCCAGCAAGCTAGCCCAGGCTTGTTTGCATGGTGGTCTCGAGTTTCCAAAAAGGGGTAAGGACACGTGCAAGGCCTCTAGAGGCCTACACTCAGAATAAGCATGTCGTATCCACTACGTTCTATTGGCCAAAGCAAGTGACAAGGCCAGTCCAGGTTCCAGGGGTGGAGAAACAGATGGCCCTATCTTGATGGGAACAGCTATAAGGTCACATTATAAGTAGTGTAGTTACAAGGAGTGGAAGAATTCTAGCCATTTTTGCAATCTGCACATAATCTGCCAGCGACTCAGGCTGACACAGGCTCCATCTTGTAGCTATACCACATTTACAAATTTCCACATTGCCCCTTGATTGATGAAGCAGAGGAAGAAAGAGACTGGAGAATCTTACATAAGCTTTTCACTGTTTCAGCCTGTAAACAACATTTGTCATGTCCCCTCACAGACCATGGCCAACGTCAGCACATGGGCTCCACCTTAGAGCAAGATGGTGCTATAGTGAGTCAGTGGAGTATATTGGTAAGCAATGCTGTCTCTGTCACAGTGAGAAATCTACAGAACTAAACTAACTGATCATTCACAAGACTAGTGCCAGAAAGGTGGAGGGGCAGGTAAGGTTAACGCTATAGAGCAAATATATGAAAACCATACCTAATGAATTTGTCAGAAGTTACATGAATCCCTTAAAACAGGGGTCCCCAACCCCTGGGCCATGGACCGGTACCAGTCTGTGTCCTGTTAGGAATCAGGCTGCAGAGCTGGAGGTGAGCGGCAGGCAAGCGAGCAAAGCTCCATCTGTATTTACAGCTGCTCCACATCACTCACATTACTGCCTGAGCTCTGCCTCCTGTCAGAACAGCACTGCATTAGATTCTCATAGGAGCGCAAACCCTACTGTGAACTGCACATGTGAGGAATCTAGGTTGTGCACTCCTTATGAGAATCTAATGCCTGATGATCTGAGGTGGAGCTGAGGCAGTGATGCTAGCTCTGGAGAGTGGTTGCAAATACAGATTATCATTAGTAGAGAGGTTTGACTGCACAGAGACCATAATAAATCAATTGCTTGCAGACTCATATCAAAACCCTATCTGTGAGTGGTAAGTGAAAACAAGCTCAGGACTCCCACTGATTCTGCATTATGGTTAGTTGTATAATTATTTCATTATATGTTACAATGTAATAATAATAAAAATAAACTGCACGATAAATGTAATGTACTTGAATCATCCTGAAACATTCAGCGCCCCCCCCACCACCAGTCCATGAGAAAAATTGTCTTCCACGAAACCGGTCCGTGGTGCCAACATTTTGGGGACCGCTGCCTTAAAGAATCCCTAGGGCTGGGCCCAAATGAGTCAGAATAAGCAGGTAGAAAATCCAAGTAGCTCAGCAACCCATAGCCCAGAAGCATTCCATCCAGACCCACTTAAAGAATCCCTAGGGCTGGGCCCAAATGAGTCAGAGTAAGCAGGTAGAAAATCCAAGTAGCTCAACAACCCATAGCCCAGAAGCATTCCATCCAGACCCACTCAAAGTCTCCCTTAAGTTTTCAATCTGCTCCTAGAGCTAAGTCAACCCAGAAGACTAAAGCAATAGACTCACAGGTAGGAATCAGTGTTCTAGAATCAAGTGTTGAGAAGTGCTAAGGTCATAGTCAACAAAATGAAGCTGAACATCAAGTTCAAGAGAAAAGGAGGGAAAGAAACCCCAAGCAGTAAGGTTCAGCTTGCAGGGGCTGAAACAAGATGGAATAGGAAGTCTGTGAAATGGGAAGCTTATATGAATCTCTTTAGCTTAACACTGAGGCCACAAACTGCAAGAAAGTATCAGAGTTCTGACTCTTTGCAGTGTCTGGTTGCAGGGGTGAGAGAAGGACCTAAACCAAGACACACCATACTGAATGCTTGAGCTACAAGCCTGGGCCTCAGTCTCCCCCTAAAGTTTGCTCCTACTCACTCATTTTAGCTTACTTGGCTCCCTTTTGGCCTTTGTAGCATCTCATCCTTACTACTGTTTTCTCCAATTTCTCACACCTGAGATTTTAACTTTTGCAGCATCTTTACATTCCAAATATTTGTGGTAAGAAGACAAGTTAATTCTTTATAAGTTCAACATCCAAAATATTAGTCACAGATGATGAGGTTTCCTTTGAGTTCCTACCTCAGATTCCTAAATGATAATGTGGCTTATGACTCACAGAAAGTACCATAGATGCCAGGTAGGGCAGAAATACTCTCTGGGGAGGCTGTCACTCTCTACTCCACATGTGGAATTAGCCTAGTGTCTTCCTATCAAAAGGAAGCAAAAGGCATTGGTCTAAGCACCATGCTGGGCTGAGTGAGAAATTGTGAGAAATGGAAGGAGGAGAGCCTTGTTTGACCTGTTGCTCATTGCCTTGCAGGTCAGTGGGACCATGTACAACACTGGAAGACATGTGTCCCTGCGCCTGGACAAGGAGCACTTGGTCAACATATCAGGAGGGCCTATGACATACAGCCACCGGCTGGAGGAAGTCCGGCTACACTTTGGGAGTGAGGATAGCCAAGGGTCAGAGCACCTCCTCAACGGACAAGCCTTCTCTGGGGAGGTATGTGAGGTTATTGAAGTACTACGGGTAAGTGCCAATTAATAAGATTTGGTGCTTATTTATATCCAAGGTGTGATGACAGATGGAACGACTGCTCTTGTATCTATGAAATAAGAAGGTCTGTGCCTCCTTTCTCCCTCTGTCTTTTGCAAGTTGACATAGAAGTTTATAATGAGCTTCCAGTGTTTTCCAGGGAAGACCACAGTGAAACATGATATTTCCTCCTGAGACACTGGTGCAGCTCTCTTGTGACTAATGCCCTAAGATATCGCCAGATCATTATTTCTACCCTAAATCCTCACCTTACATGTATATCTTCATTTACACCTATCTGTGCAATCAGCCCCCTATATGTCATATATGTTTGCATAGATTCCATAATTCTCCTTTCTGGCAGAATGGGTCTTATTTGCACAAAACTATTACATATAGCAAAATAAATGTCAGGGAACTAAATAGTCTGAGTTTCTGCAGAATGTGCCACCATTAATGGTGAGTGTCACTTTGTCTACCATCAACCCAGACAGAACTCAGGCCACATCAGTGAGCCAAACCACACCTTCAGTTATAGGACAAGAGCTACAATTTAAACAAATATCATGTGTGTTATGACATATGACACTTGATAAGCAGAGTGTAGTTAATTTGACCTTTTTTACCTCCCTTACACTTAAGGGTGGTTATCAACTAAAGGTCAGGTGTCCTTATATGCTAAATATCTTGTAACTAGGTTTCTGTTTAAGAGTCCTCAATAACTGATGTCAAGAAGGCTTTCAAATAACAGAAGTATGTATCTCACTATTGGCTTGGTCTTTTTAATATTTTTAATCAAGATCTTGTTTAAACCTGGCATTGTTTTTAATATAGTAAGCCCACACACTGAGAAAGAGATCCACAGCTGAATGAGTCCAGTGGCCAGATTTTAATGGTCAGTCAAAATGCATCAACTGAGAACCTACCTAGGCACTGTGCTAGTTACCAGGGATATGGATTATATATATATATATATATATATATAAAGACATAGTTCCTACCACAGAGGAGCTCAAATAATACTATATTCAAATCATTAAAGTATAATGCCATGCTGTAATGGAGATGTACAAAAGCCTTGGCCAACTCTAAGGAAAAAGTGACAAATTTTCCTTGAAGCGTGCAGGAGAAGTTTCACAGAGGAGGTGCCCTTTGAACTGAGCTGAGAAGAGAAGCAATGAAGAACAAGTTTAAGAACATCAGCTTTGGCATCAAAGAACCTGAGTTTGTACCTCCTGCTGTGATACACAGTAACTGTGTGACCTTGAGATGGTTACTTGATCCTTCTAAGGCTGAGTTTATATACCTCTCCAGGTTGTTTTGAAAATTAAGTGGGATTAAAGATGTAAGGATCACTAGAAGTACTCAATAGTTGATAGACAACAAAGATAAACCAGGAAATGAGGAACAGCAAAGTCACCAAGGTGTGTCAAGGCACTGTGCATGGGGGAAGCTGCACGTGGATTTAATCTGTGGTCTAGTAGTAATGGCTGCATAGAGGACCGGGTTGAGCAGGCATATGAATTTCCTTCCTGAATCTGTAGGGAGAAAAAGCTAGGAATGATTAGGGATGTCTGCCAAAGGGACATGAGAATGTAATGGGAAATTCTGAAGAGTTACAGATCCTGAACTAACATATAGCAAGGAATATGATGAAAGCAGGGCAAAAACTCATGAAGTGAGAATGACTGGGGGACTGCCAGTCTGAATTACAGACTATTTAAAATTAGATAAACTCTTCCTTTTTAAATACGTTATTTTAAGATTTGTATGCATTTTCTTTGTTGACTGACGTTTATTTGCTGTTATTTCTTTGTTTTTCTCCCCTACTGAACTATTAAATTCCAGTGCCTATCACAATATTGTCTCAGAGTAAAAATGAATTTGTGAATGAATTTATTAAATGAATGAGTGAAAAAATATAGATTGTTACCAGGCTAAAACATTTACATTGTAGAATTTCTTAAAGTTGCTTGTTTCTTCAATATGCAATAAGGGTGTTTTGTAACTTGTATATAAACTACAATTTTGGAGTAAATGAGGGTTTCCAAAACCCTTAAGGGAAACATATAACAATTTGATCTTTATGTATTAATTTTCCTAGACCTACCCCAGACCACAGGTATCAGCTGCTCCAAAGAACCTGCATTCTTAAAGCTCCCAGGAGAGTATGAATATTAGGTTTGTGAAGCACTCCCTCAGTAGTACATTATTAAGTGTTCTCAATGAAAAAAGCATTTAAACAGAGTTGCGAATTAGAATTAACTGGGGAAAATTGCCAAAATATTTACATTTGAATCCTTCTCTGAAGGATTTGAATCCTTCTTCTGAAGCAGCTGAATTAGTCTCCAGAGAAGGGGTCCAGGAATGTGTATTTGTAAAAAATTTTGCGAGAGAATTTGGTTAGTGACCACTGGGTCAATTTCCACTCAGGTTCTGCCTGAATTATCCCAGTTTTCTAAAGAAGGAGGACTTAATCAACAAAGCCATCCTGCACAAAAATTTTAAAAGGCGCACCCAAAATAATTGCCCCTTGGACATGGCAAAGCTGGGGTGCTATCTAGACTAATGGTGTTTGGAGAACAGCTTCCCAAGCAGAGCAGCCACACACACATCCCCTGCTCCAAGGCAAGATTGACATTTAGCCTCAGCACAAATAGTTACACTTTGCTCTGAGTACGCCACATCAGATATATCACATTTCTTTCCGAGCCCCTGAGTATGAGTGGTCTAAAAACTGGTGTGGGTTAAGTGCAAAAAACCAGAATGTTGAAAACACCAAAATATGTCATGTGGAAAGAGTTGGATAGGCATTGAATTTTGAGATACCTCAAAGATATTGCAGGTTCCAGACCACTGCAATAAAGTGAATATCACAATAAAGCAAGTCACGTGAATTTTATTTCCCAGTGCATATCAAAGTTATGTTTACACTATACTACAGTAAGTGTGTAATAGCACTATGTCTAAAAAAACATTGTGCATACCTTAACTTAAAAATACTTTATTGCTAAAAATGCTAACCATCATCTGAGTCCTCAGTGAGTCACAGTAGTAACATCAAAGAACTGATCACAGATCACCTTAACAAATATAATAATAATGAAAAAATTTGAAATATTGTGAGAATTACCAAAATATGACACAGAGACACAAGCGAGCAAATGCTATTGGAAAAATGTCACTAACAGACTTGCTCAGTGCAGGATGGCTGCAAACCTTTAATTTGTAAAGAACACAGTATCTGCACAGTACAAGAAATTGCAACAAAACAAGGTATGCTTACATTTAGCCCTGGGAGATCAGCTCGGTGGTGCTCTGTGACCACCCAGAGGGGCGGGATAGGGAGGGTGGGAGGGAGATGCAAGAGGGAGAGGATATGGGGCTATATGTATACATATAGCTGATTCACTTTATTATATAGCAGAAACTAACACAACATTGTAAAGGAATTATATTCCAATAAAGATGTTTTAAAATAATTAATTAATTAATAAAAATAAATAAAGGGCTTTAGTGAGCAAGAAGAGTTTAACATTTTCTATGTGGGATGAGGGGAAAACCTAGGGTCAATTGTCCAAAATTCCAGAGAGATGGCAGTCAGCTAAATATATGTTCTAACAATGAGAGCTGTCTATCTATGGAATGAATCTGCCTCTGAAAACAATGAATTCTCATCACTGGAATTATTAAGCATGGAATGGAATTTGAGGGCTTCATAAAAGTGACTCATCCTAACAAGCAAGTGAGCTATGGGCTTTACTGTACCTTCTAATGCCAAAACTCTACCCAACGCATGATGTCCTTAGGGAAAATATTTTCCAGTTGGATTCTACTGAGGGTTAGCCCCGGTTAAGTAAGTATATTTCATCAATAGATTAACTTTATTTTTATTTTGAGCTATTTTCAGAGCTGCCTTTGTTCTCTATTTTGAGCTATCCTCTGAGAGGACCTAGGTAAACACTTTGGCAGCAAAGCATTTGTTTATTGTGTTGACAATGAATAATCACATTGCCATCTGCCCCATCTATCATTGCTGATCACGATAAGCCAGTTAATGCCAGGCAGTTTCCTTGGCGCAGTGCAGCAGTCGTTATCTGAAGAGCAGTAGATTAATTGCAGTCTTGTCTAGTGAGGTTATTGTAATTGATGGTCATCATTTGCTTTGTTTTATAAAGCTGTGTGGATGTATGACACAGTGAGCATCTGTGTTTTTATAAAAATTATTCATGTCCTGCACAAGAACTCCTGGATGCATTGTCGGGGATTGGTGATAAATGAGCATATTCAGAGATTCAAATGTCTCGATTTTTTTAAGATGGGAAAATTAACTGTTTTTAATAAGTAAGACATTTAGCTTGCTAATCGTGTCTGAGTGGTTTGATTAATGTCCAATACAAAGTAGGGTATTAATGAAAAGAAAAAAATATATTAACCAGGAAAAAGATAATATTTGAAAAGAATCATGCCCGTGGATTAAGTTGCAGTAGTGAGTCTAGATAAGAAGAATCTTTCTTATTTGGGGAAATTGGAAATATTCATTTTGAAAACCTTCCTTAAGTTCTTCACTTCAAAGGGTTAAAGGGGTACACTGAGAATTGCACCAGCTACTTCACAGAGTACCTGTGGCCAGATTCTCCTGTTTATTTTACCCACTCTTCACATGGCTAGTGTGCTTCTGCTCTGTGATGAGCTCAAAACCCAGCTCCTGTCCAGAGAAGCATAGAGTCTGTTGAGGCTTACATATGTTTATAATACAACATAATATGGGTTATACCTGAGGATTGTTCTGGAAAGGGAACTATGAAATAACTCTCTGGATTGTATTAAGGGAAGATGGATGAACAGCTGTGTGACCTGACACAGTTGCTGCTGCCTATGAAGGTTGGGTAGAAATACATCAACCTTTCAAGTCTCAGCCTCTTGAATCTTGATTCTGTTCAAACACATTTGAGGGAGGAAAAAGTCCATAGCTGTTGCTATGTAGATAAGATTTGTTTAATTAAAGGGGGAAATAAAAGTTCCATGTAGAATATATGTATTTTTAGTGGCTCTGAATCAGAATAGAGAAAACAATTATCTCAGTGCAAACAACTGAGACTAAACAACAGAAACTGCAGGCCTTGTTCTCTTCAAGGAATCAGTTATTTGCATCTCTGAGAGACCGGTTTCACCAAAGTAACACAAATTTGTAGGAATAAGCAACTAACACCAAATTGTCCTGAAGTGTGCAAGGGTATGAAAGTGCTGAGGAACACATGGCTGAGAACTAGGGCCCCATGAGGCACTGAATGGTTTTGGGGGGAGGTACTCCAGAAATCTAATTAGCACCTTGCAGGAGGCTGGGACCTCCTGGTAGAGATGCTCCGTTGGCACAATTGGGGATTTGAGGGGGAATGAGAATTGGGATATTCAAAAATAACAGATACACGAGTAATACACATAGAAGAGCTACTTGAGTGCCATGGGAAAGCTGTTCCCTCTACCCTGATTACTAGCTCCGCATTCTTCCCCCTATATCCAGCACTGCCCACCTGGTTTTGCTTTGACATCGCCTTCCCTCCTCCCAGCCAGTAAAGTGTTGCTGCCTCCTTTTGACTTCCAGAGAATCCTTTATATTCATCTACTACAGGAGTCCACAAACTGTAGACTGTAGGCCAAATTCAGCCAAGGAGCTAAGGATGATTTACATTTTTAAAGGATTGTTTTTTAAAGAGAAGAATATGCAACAGAAACCACATGTGGCTTGCAAAAGACAAAATATTTACTATCTGGCCTTTTAGGGAAAAATTTTGCTGACCCCAATCGATTAAATTACCCATCGCTATAGACTGTATAACTGTTTATTCTCACTTCTGGAACCACATTTCTTGTTGATAGGAATTTTATCTTGATCATTACTGTATTCCCAGAACCTTGTACATTGGCACATGACAGCAGAGTCAATAAATGTTTGCTGAATTAAGGAATAAATAATCTTGGTAATCCCCTCAAGGACAGAGACTTTTTGCTATTATCTTTGTACATCATGCACCTAGCACAGTACCTAACATACAGTAGGTGCTTCTTAATTGATGTTTGTGGAATTAATCATTCAATCACTGAATAAATAACTTAATCTACTATTGGTGTTTTAGGAATTGGAACTTTATAGGCTTTTTTCCTTGGAATTTTGGGTGTGTAGCATTCATTGACTATATAGGGATTGTTATATATAGCCTCATATAAATTGAAGTGTTTTAATAAAGGCTGTCCAAAGCATCAAATTCCATTAGAAACTGGAAGAAAGGAAGAGTGATTTAGTTCACAGTAACCACTAAGAGAAGTTCTGGGCTTTCTCTGAGAAAGATGTATGCTTTGAGACGAGGTACTGACCTAGCCCTATTCTAAATGTGGTAAAGAACAGAAAGTGATTGAACAATTAAGTGTCACCTTGGAGGAATTTTATATCCATTGGAGGGACAAGGCACAGACTCAAATCAATTACTGTGCAGTGCAATCCAGAACTTATTCAGTCACACCCATAGGTGGCTACGGAATTTCACTGCTAATACCCAGTCACTGTTTATATGCTTTGTGATTTACTTTCATTCATTCATTTAGTTAACAAATATTAATTGAGAGCCTACCATGTGCTACAGTGAATTAAATTGGTAAAAATCCTGCCTGTAAGGTAATTAAGTCTAGTGGGGGTAGACAAATAATAAATAATAAACATAATAAATGAGTAAATTTCTATGGTAAATTAGAATATGATAAATGCTATGGGAAAATAAATACATCAGAGTAAGGGAGATAAGAGGATGAGGAGTGGAGGTAGTGAGTTACAAGTGTAAATATGGTGGTCAGTGTAGACCTTGTTGAGAGCATGACATTTGTGAGGTTGCCATGGGGATGTCTAGGGAAAGGACATTCTAGGCAGAGGCAACAACCAATTCCATAGCTTTGAAGTGGGAGAAAGTTTGAGTGTTCTAGGAAGACCAGGAGCTCACGTGTAAGTGATCAAGTGTGAGAGGTCAGAGAGAGAAGAGTAGGGCCGGGAGCTGCTGCAGATCGTTACCTCTTTGCATGGATTTTGTATGGACTTTGGCTTTTACTTTGAATGAATTCCAAAGAACATTGACATAAATTCTCTGATTTAATCACTAAACACTAACTCAGTGAGGTTACCCTTAATATTATCCCCTTTATACAAGGGGAAACTAAGGCCCAAGTCCATCCTGACAATAAGTGATTGAGGCTGGATTTAATTCAGGTCTTCTGATACATAACATTGCTTACCATAGGCTAATGTTTATCCATAAACCCCACAATAATCATTGTTCACCTACTCTGGGCCCTAGTCCAGTGGGGGAATTCGAAGACCTGTAGGCTGCAGGGCCTGCCTTTAAGGAGCCTTCAATATAGTGGAAGATCCCATCTTCCCAAACAGACTGTTAACTCCCTGCAGCCACAGATTTGGTTGTGCTTTTTAGTATCACATACATGTGATAGACACTTGGTAGAGTGAATGAGTAAATGAATATCATTTAAAAGACTGTAGCTTTCAGAGAGTCTAAATTATGCCCAGTATATCATAAACTATATTCTTTTGTCATAATGACAAACCTAATAAAGTCAATGGCATTATTAACAGAAGTTCTAAGTGTTAATGTCAAATTATTTACAAATATAAGGTAAATGAATTTTCAGTGTACCTGAGAGGAGTAATGGAACAATTGATAACTGGTGTGCTAGAAGAATTCGTTTAGATTCTTCATTTCAGCCCTGGAATTACTCCAGGATTAGATCAGGGAACTTGTCTTTGCCAATACTAGAAGCTAAAGCTCTGGATCCCAGGAACCAGTCCCAACCAGAGTGAACAAACTGACCTTTAAGAAGTAAAGCAAACAGAGGTCAGAAGCCTAGTGGTAGAGCAGATTATGATGATACCAGCAAGCAGATGATGACTCTGATCTAAGGATAGGCACTTTTCCCTTTGGACATTTTTATAATTACTTCTGGGAAAGGACAGCCCAGTCCAGTCAGCAGCTTCCTGGATTGCCATTTTAGATGCACACTTTGGGGCTGCCTAAGAGAGAAGTCATTGCATTTGAAGACAAATTGTTGAGATCAGCTCATTATCCCATTGATTCCATCCCAACCTATATCATAACTCTGGTCTGGTCCTGCCAGGGTGGCATTATGACGGCCACTATCTTCCTTTACTTTATTTTTATCTCCCCCCTTGGTGTCCGTCTAAAGCAGGGAAGGAGGTGTTATATTACAAAGACAATATTAAAGACAGTCATTAACTGGGACTTGATCAGGGTTCAGTAGAACCTAACTATCATCATAGAGATCATCACTGTTATGACTCTACAGGTGTTGAATGGAATCTTCTTTTATTTAGTAACCAGTGACACTGCAGTTAGAGGATGGATACTGCTTCTAAGACTTCTGTGAACCAGAAACTGGTGAACAGTTAAGCTGGTACCATTGAAATGATTAGCGGTACATTTTTTATCCATTTCCAAAGCTACAGGAATAAAGTCAATTGGAAAAGAAAATGTAAAGTAGAAAATGACATTTTCACTACTAATCTGACCACGTCAGTGTTCATTAAAATTTCTAGAGTTTCCGGGACTTCACTGGTGGTCCAGTGGTAAAGAATCTGCTTTACAATGCAGGGGATGCGGGTTCAATCCCTGGTCAGGGAACTAAGATCCCACATGCCGCCAGGGAAATAAGCTTACTCACCACAACTACTGGCTTGCGGTTCTCAACTAGAGAGCCTGCGTGCTGCAAACTACAGAGCCCACATGCTCTGAAACCCATGTGAAACAATTACAGAGCCCACGCACCCTGGAGCCCGCAGGCCACAACTAGAGAGAAGCCCACACACCGCAACAAGGAGCCTGCGCTGCATCGAAAGATCCCGCATGGTTCAGTGAAGATCCCATGTGCCACAACTAAGACCAGACGCAGCCAAAAATAAATATAATAAAGAAATAAATAATAAAATAAGATCTTTTAAAAAAAACTTAATTAAAAAAAATTTTTGTAGAGTTTCCTCCAAAGATCACATCTCCACTTCAAGATACAGACCTGCTATTAGAAAGAAGTTTATGCAAAGCCTCCATCTAAAGTATCAGTGTTAGAGGCCCCACTGAGGTCATTTCTTCCCACCCACTTACATACAAAGGGAAAATTAGAGCCAGGAAGGGCAAGAGACCTTCCCGGAGTCACCGAGATTCAGTGGCAGAATTAGGACCAGAACCCAAGTTTCCTGACTCTTACTTTGGGATTTAAAATTTTCTAAATAAAAATTGTACTTATATCAAATCCCAACACTCAAAAGATGGTTTTAGGTCATCTGGTTTTTGTTGCCCAGTAGAGCAGGTGTAGTCTGATATTCAGGTTTCCTGCCTTAGTGAGCAGAACCCCATCACAAGTGCATTTATACAATCAGCCTCAAAAAGGCAAAGACATTGACAGATTATTTCACAAGCATGAGCAATCGTGAGTGTCCAACAAAAACACCAGTGATGTGACAACCTTTATAGTGCCTAATTCCAAGAAGTATGGAAATTAAAGTTTGGAAGACCAAAATAGAAAGTGAAATGCCTTAAAGATCCTTCATTTGGTCTCAATAGGAAAATGCAATCATACTATTGCATTAAGAACCCAAGGATATAAGCCATACTTTTCTACAGTTTGAATCCGTCCTCTCACAAACTCTTCCCAATAACCATCCAGAACAGCTCAGCAATATTAAATATAAGTAATCTAGATAACAATATTGCAAAATTAAATCATTAGATGTCTAGCCGCTCCATGGATATGCTGCTATGCAATTCAAAATAAAGCCATTTAAAACCAGCAGATTCATTTGTGCTGACATATCGATAAACTTTTGCTGAGACAAAGCTAATCATTTCAATGGTGACAACTTAATTGCTTACCAGTTAATGGATAATAAACAGACCTGAGGATTAAAATATGAACTAATTACTGTACTCAATTCCATTTACTTGATTTCATGTTCCATTAATTCTTTGCATCATTTCTAGTGGAAATCTTAGATTTATGGTCACCTCAAATGAATTATGCCACTTAGTTGCCTGTGGCATGCTCATGCTCAGAATTGTTTGGAAAGGGCAGAATTCTGGGCAGTTAATATTTAGTCAAAGCAGCCTAGGATATAGTAAGTGAAGGTAATTATCCATTCCCAAATACCAGCCAGAGTCAGCCTCTAAATCTATCCCTATATCAGCAGTAAAAGGGCAAGACTAAGATTGCTCTCATGATAATTCATTGGATCAGCTTGTTAGAAGCAGTCTCCAAGAGCAGTAATTGCCTTGGCCTGGAAGAGGGATGCAGGGAAGCAGAGACAAACACATCATGGGAAAGGACATTGACCTAGGAGATGGACACTAGGGTCACCAGACAAAGGGCAATATTTTGACTTAGCAAATCTGACTTCAAGATCCTGTTCTGTCAATTACTAGCTGTGCGATCTCAGTAAGGGCAGAAATGGGCAAGTCACTTAGCATTCTTTAACCTTTTAAGCTGTTATATGAGGTAATAATGCCAGTTCTATACACACTATAGAGCGATGTGCAGTGGAAAAAAAAAAAAAAAAGCTCTTCTGAGATAGTGCTTTTATAGTATAAAACTGACTTGTACAGCAGTTGTGCTGTACAAGTCAGTTATTAGCCAGTTTAACCCTTAGAGCTCATCTAGTCCAAAATACTTGCAGATAAAACATAAAGATACAATGTACTAATGTTATTACTACCATCATCTTTCATTTACTGAGCATGTACTATGTTCCAGGCATTGTGCTCAGTGCCTTATTGCACCCAATCCTCACAAGTTTCTTGTGAGGTAGCACTCATTAGCATCATTTTACAAAGAGGAAAGGAAAGTAGGAAAGGTCAAAGAACTTGCCTTCAATCACTTGGTTGATATGGGGAAGAGCTAGGATTTGAACCCAGGTCTCTTACTATAGCTATGCACTGAATGACCTTAAACAAGTCAGGTCACTTCTCTAGTTATGCCCCTAAGTAGCTTCTTGATCATGCTGTTCTCTTTTATCATAAGTGTCCTCTCTGTTACCTGAAATGATCTTTTAGCCCCTCCCAGTTCTACATCAGCCTGAAGAATAGCCTGAAATTTTTCTGAGTGTAAAGTGAGACAGGAGCTTATTTCTCCAAGTGGCACAATTGCTATGTAAAATATGACACAGCATCATGTCGTGGCTTGCTGAGAACTGTAGCTTTATTCACCTTCCCCTCTCAGGTGGACAGGAACCAGGAAGTTTCATACAGATGCACAGTTACATTTTTTCTCTCACTTCTTTGAAATATGGTAAACAAGAGATTGTATATCTGTGGATGTGTTTGTATATAAACACATCTGTTTCCCTCTGCAAAACATGAGGAACCATACTCCTTAGTCTCAGAGGTAGCTTGAGTGAATATATTTTCTTGCTTTGGATCAATATGCTGAAATAAGAATTTCTGGATTGAGCCTTGAAAATGAATCTGACAGGAACTATTTGACAAAATAAGCTTAGTCAGGAGGTTTTAGATCACTTTGCCAGGCACTTCACTGGTGACGCAGTGGTTAAGAATGTGCCTGCCGTTCACAGACGAATTCTATCAAACATTTAGAGAAGAGCTAACACTTATCCTTCTCAAACTCTTCCAAAACATAGCGAAGGGAGGAACACTCTGAAACTCATTCTACGAGGCCACCATCACCTTGATACCAAAACCAGACAAGGATGCCACAAAGAAAGAAAACTACAGGCCAATATCACTGATGAACACAGATGTAAATATCCTCAACAAAATACTAGCAAACAGAATCCAACAGCACGTTAAAAGGATCATACACCATGATCAAGTGGGGTTTATTCCAGGAATGCAAGGATTCTTCAATATATGCAAATCAATCAACGTGATACACCATATTAAAAAGTGGAAAATAAAAAACATATGATCATCTCAATAGATACAGAAAAAGCTTTTGACAAAATTCAACACCCATTTATGATAAAAACCCTCCAGACAGTAGGCATAGAGGGAACTTTCCTCAACATAATAAAGGTCATATATGAAAAACCCACAGCCAAAATAGTCCTCAATGGTGAAAAACTGAAACCATTTCCACTAAGATCAGGAGGAAGACAAGGTTGCCCACTCTCAGCACTATTATTGAACATAGATTTGGAAGTTTTAGCCACAGCAATCAGAGAAGAAAAAGAAATAAAAGGAATCCAAATCGGAAAAGAAGAAGTAAAGCTGTCACTGTTTGCAGATGACCTGACACTCTACATAGAGAATCCTAAAGATGCTACCAGAAAACTACTAGAGCTAATCAGTGAATTTGGTAAAGTAGCAGGATATGAAATTAATGCACAGAAATCTCTTGCATTCCTTTATGCTAATGATGAAAACTCTGAAAGAGAAATTAAGAAAACACTCCCATTAACCAATGCAACAAAAATAATAAAATAACTAGGAATAAACCTACCTAAGGAGACAAAAGACCTGTATGCAGAAAACTATAAGACACTGATGAATGAAATTACAGATGATACAAACAGATGAAATGCTATACTATATTGTTGGATTGGAAGAATCAACATTGTGAAAATGACTATACTACCCAAAGCAATCTACAGATTCAATGCAATCCCTATCAAACTACCAATGGCATTTTTCACAGAACTAGAACAAGAAATTTCACAATTTGTATGGAAACACAAATGACTCTGAATAGCCAAAGCAATCTTGAGAAAGAAAAACGGAGCTGGAGGAATCAGGCTCCCTGACTTCAGACTATACTACAAAGTGACAGTAATCAAGACAGTATGGTAGTGGCACAAAAACAGAAATATAGATCAATGGAACAGGATAGAAAGCCCAGACAAAAACTCATGCACATATGGTCACCTTATCTTTGATAAAGGAGGCAAGAATATACAGTGGAGAAAAGACAGTCTCTTCAATAAGTCGTGCTGGGAAAACTGGACAGCTACATGTTCAAGAATGGAATTGGAACACTCCCTAACACCATACAAAAATATAAACTCAAAATGGATTAAAGACCTAAATATAAGGGAAGACACTATCAAACTCTTAGAGGAACACATAGGCAGAACACTCCATGACATAAATCACAGCAAGATCCTTTTTGACCCACCTCCTAGAGAAAGGCAAATAAAAACAGAAATAAACAAATGGGACCTAATGAAACTTAAAAGCTCTTGCACAGAAGAGGAAACAATAAACAAGATGAAAAGACAACCCTCAGAATAGGAGAAAATATTTGCTAATGAAGCAACTGGCAAAGGATTAATCTTCAATATTACAAGCTCAATATCAAAACAACAAAGAACCCAATCCAAAAATAGGCAGAAGTCCTAAATAGACATTTCTACAAAGAAGATATACAGATTGTCAACAAAAATATGAAAGAATGCTCAACATGCTTAATCATTAGAGAAATGCAAATCAAAACTACAATGAGGGGCTTCCCTGGTGGCGCAGTGGTTGAGAGTCCGCCTGCCGATGCAGGGGACACGGGTTCGTGCCCCGGTCTGGGAAGATCCCACATGCCGCGGAGCGGCTAGGCCCGTGAGCCATGGCTGCTGGGCCTGCGCGTCCAGAGCCTGTGCTCCGCAACGGGAGAGGCCACAGCAGTGAGAAGCCCACGTAATGCAAAAAAAAAAAAAAAAAAAAAAAAAAAAAAAAACTACAATGAGATATCATCTCACACCAGTCAGAATGGCCATCATTAAAAAATCTACAAACAATAAATCCTGGAGAGGGTGTGGAGAAAAGGGAACCCTCTTGTACTGTTAGTGGGAATGTAAATTGATACAGCCATGAGGGAGAACAGTATGGCGGTTCCTTGAAAAAGTAAAAATCAAACTACCATACGACCCAGCAATCCCACTACTGGGCATATACCCTGAGAAAACCAAAATTCAAAAAGATTCATGTACCAAAATGTTCATTGCAGCTCTATTTACAATAGCCAGGACATGGAAGCAACTTAAGTATCCGTCAACAGATGAATGGATAAAGAAGATGTGGTACATATATACAGTGGAATATTACTTAGCCAGAAAAAGAAATGAAATTGAGTTATTTGTAGTGAGATGGATGGATCTAGAGTCTGTCATACAGAATGAAGTAAGTCAGAAGGAAAAAAAAAAACAAATACCATATGCTAACATATATATATGGAATCTAAAAAAAAAAAAAAGAAAAAAAAGTCATGAAGAACCTAGGGGCAAGACGGGAATAAAGATGCAGGCCTACTAGAGAAGGGACTTGAGCATACGGGGAGGGGGCAGGGTAAGCTGGGACAAAGTGTAAAGTGGCATGGACATATATACACTACTAAACATAAAATAGATAGCTAGCGGGAATCAGCCGCATAGCACAGGGAGATCAGCTCGGTGCTTTGTGACCACCTAGAGGGGTGGGAGGGAGCAAGACGCAAGAGGGAAGAGATATGGGGACATATGTATATGTATAACTGATTCACTTTTTTATAAAGCAGAAACTAACACACCACTGTAAAGTAATATACTCCAATAAAGATGTTAAAAAAAATAAAAAAGAATCTGCCTGCCAACACAGGTGACATGGGTTCAAATCCTGTTCTGGGAAGATCCCACATGCAGCAAAGCAACTAAGAGCCCATGCACCACAACTACTGATCCTGCACTCTAGAGCCCATGAGCCACAACTACTGAGATCAAGTGCTACAACTACTGAAGCCCGCACACCTAGATCCCATGCTCCACAACAAGAGAAGCCACTGCAATGAGAAGCCTGTGCACTGCAATGAAGAGTAGCCCCCACTCACTGCAAATAGAGAAAGCCCTCATGCAGCAATGACGACCCAATGCAGCCAAAAATAAATAAAATAAAATAAATAAATTTATTAAAAAAAAAAAAAAAAAAAAAAAAAAAAAAAAAAAACACTTTTCCAGCCAGAAGGGAGAGGCCCAGGGACCAGACTCCTTCATCAGGACTCAGTGTCCCTATACCATTTTTTTTCAAAGCAAATAGTTCTCTGCTTCAGGAAAGACTCATTGTGGTGGACCCACATGGCCACCCCAGAACAGCTACTGTTTCCATAAGGTCCTCTGTGGAGGATACATTTCCTCCCTGTTGCATCTGCCTCTCTAGGGCTGATGGGTTTCCCTGCCCCAGGTGAGGAGACGTGACCTACTTACGTGAGCAGCAGTTAACTGCAGAGCTTAAGACTGCTGCCATTGTTCATCCCTCTGTTTTAATCCTGGCTCTGTCACTTATCAGCTGTGACCTTGGAAAAGTTATTCAACCTCCTTGTGTCTCACTTTCTTTGTTAATGAGACTAACAGCAATGCTCATGCTATAGAGTTGTTTCCCATCCTCCATCCATATCTAACAAAAATCCAGAGCGGCATCTATGTGGGAGGTAAAATTCCTGAAAATTCCATCAGCCATTGTGAGTTGGTTCCAAATCCCTTACTCTAAGAAGAGGGGTCTGAGGGCCTTTCTGATTGCCAATTTCTTGTCAGTGTTAATATTCTCTGGAATATTAACATATACTGGAGTGTTATAACTCCCTATATCTTTGCAAAAGTCACCATCCCCTAGATAGTGTGTTTGTCCTCGACAGATTTGCACCTTTTTCTAATACTCACAAAGGCCCTCTACAGACCAATCAAGCCCCTACTAACACCAGCTTAGTATTGTGGGAAAAACTAATCAGATTGAACACATACAGGGAAGTACACTCCTCCATCCTGGCCTCCTAGTAGTACCTTTCTCATTCCCAGATTATAACTCATTCTTGCAAAGGGTATGAGCAGGTGGCACATTTTCTCATTCCCTGTGAGTTTCAGGCAAAGCTTTGAGGTGTCTAGACAGGATGATCACATGCCCTGGTTTGTCTGGGACAGTCCAGGCTGACACCAGTTTGTCCTCCAACAGCACCTCCTTTTACTCTCAAAAGTGTTCCAGTTTGCACAGTGAATCAGTCATATGGTCAGCCTCTGTCTAGATGACCTTAGTTAAGCAAGCAACTAACCTCTCTGAATCTCCTTTCCTTCATCCAGAAAATGAAAGTATTAGATTTGCTTTGTCAAGGCCCTTCTAGCACCAAAAGGCCAATGGAAGTAAAATCTTACTGCAGAATTTTATCATCACATATAAACATTGATTGAGGGGGTCATTGTGCTGTCTGGAGAGTCAGAAACATTGTTCTGTAATAAAAAAAAAACTTTATGTTATATTTGAGAGGTTCTCCCAAAGATTAAGTATACACTTTAAAAATAGCCATCATCATACATCCTTTAAGGCAAGAGCTTGGGAAATTAAGTAATTTGATGTAACACCAAGAATTAAAGCTCAGATTGTTCTGCTTACTTGGGTATGTCAACTTTACTTGTTATGATGCTTGAAATATTGAACTTCCAACTCCCTCTTGCAAGAAAACCAGAATCACAAATAACTGCTGAACAATCATCTACAGGAAGACACTGGAACTCACCAAAAAAAGATACCCCACATCCAAAGACAAAGGAGAAACCACAATGAGACGGTAGGAGGGGCACAATCACAATAAAATAAAATCCCATAACTGCTGGGCGGGTGACTCACAAACTGGAGAACACTTATATCACAGAAGTCCACCCACTGGATTGAAGGTTCTGAGCCCGACCTCAGGCTTCCCAACCTGGGTGTCCGGCAATGGGAGGAGGAATTCCTAGAGAATCAGACTTTGAAGTCAAGTGGGATTTGATTGCAGGACTCTGACAGGACTGAGGGAAACAGAGACTCCACCCTTGGAGGGCACACACAACGTAGTGTGCACACTGGAACCCAGGGGAGGGAGCAATGACCCCATACGAGACTGAACCAGACCTACCTTCTAATATTGGAGGGTCTCCAGCAGCAGCGGTGGGTGGCTGTGTTTCACCATGAGGACAAGGACACTGGCCGCAGAAGTTCTGTGAAGTACTCCTTGGTGTGAGCCCTCCCAGCGTCAGCCATTAGCCCCAACAAAGAGCCCAGGTAAGCTCTAGTGTTGGGTCACTTCAGGCCAAACCACCAACATGGAGGGAACCCAGACCCATCCATCAGCAGTCAAGCAGACTAAAGTTTTAATGAGCTCTGCTCACCAGAGCAAGAGCCGGCTCTACCAACCACCAGTCACTCCTATCAGGAAACTTGCACAAGCCTCTTAGATAGCCTTATCCACCAGAGGGCAAACAGCAGAAGCAAGAAGAACTACAATCCTGCAGCCTGTGGAACAAAAACCATATTCACAGAAAGATAGACAAGATGAAAAGGCAGAAGCCTATGTACCAGATGAAGGAACAAGATAAAACCCCAGAAAAACAACTAAATGAATTGGAGATAGGCAACGTTCCTGACAAAGAATTCAGAAAAATGAGAGTGAAGATGATCCAGGATCTCGGAAAAATAACAGAGGCAAAGATCAAGAAGATGAAAGAAATGTTTTAAAAAGACCTAGAAGATTAAAGAAGAAACAAACAGAGATGAACAATACAATAACTGAAATGAAAACTACACTAGAAGGAATCAATAGCAGAATAACTGAGGCAAAAGAACAGATAAGGGACCTGGAAGACAGAATGGTGGAATTCACTGCTGTGGAAGAGAATAAAGAAAAAAGAATGAAAAGAAATAAAGGCAGCCTAAGAGACTATGGGACAACATTAAACACAACAACATTAGCATTATAGGGGTACCAGAAGGAGAAGAGAGAGATAGAAAGGACCCGAGAAAATATTTGAAGAGATTATAGTCAAAAACTTCCCTAACATGGGAAAGGAAGTAGCCATCCAAGTCCAGGAAGCACAGAGAGTCCCATACAAGATAATCCCAAGGAGAAACACACCGAGACACATAATAATCAAATTGGCAAATATTAAAGACAAAGCGAAATTATTGAAAGCAACAAGGGAAAAACGACAAATAATATACAAGGGAACTCCCATAAGGTTAACAGCTGATTTCTCAGCAGAAACTCTACAAGCAAGAAGGGAGTGGCATGATGTACTTAAAGTGATTAAAGGGAAAAACCTACAACCAAGATTACTCTACCCAGCAAGGATCTCATTCAGATTCGATGGAGAAATCAAAAGCATTACAGACAAGCAGTAGCTAAGAGAATTCAGCATCCCCAAACCAGCTCTACACCAAATGCTAAAGGAACTTCTCTAAGTAGGAAACACAAGAGAAGAAAAGGACCTACGAAAACAAACCCAAAACAATTAAGAAAATGGTAATAGGAACATACATATCGATAATTACCTTAGAGTTGAATGGTTTAAATGCTCCAACCAAAAGACACAGGCTTGCTGAATGGATACCAAAAAAAGACCCATCTATATGCTGTCTACAAGAGACCCACTTCAGACCTAGGGTCACATACAGACTGAAAGTGAGGGGATGGAAAAAGATATTCCATGCAAATGGAAATCAAAAGAAAGTTGGAGTAGCAATACTCATATCAGATAAAATACACTTTAAAATAAAGAATGTTACAACAGACAAGGAAGGACACTACATAGTGACCAAGGGCTCATTCCAAGAAGAAGATATAACAATTATAACTATATAGGCACCCAACATAGGAGCACCTCAATACATAAGGCAACTGCTAACAGCTATAAAAGAGGAAATCAACAGTAACACAATAATATTGGGGAACATTAACACCTCACTTACACCAGTGTACGGATCATCAGAAATGAAAATAACTAAGAAACAGAAGCTTTAAATGATACAATAGACTACATAGATTTTATTGATATTAATAAGACATTCCATCCAAAAACAACAAGTTGCGCTTTCTTCTCAAGTGCGCATGGAACATTCTCCAGGATAGATCACATCTTGGGTCACAAATCAAGGCTCAGTAAACTTAAGAAAATTGAAATCATATCAAGCACATTTTCTGACCACAACGCTATGAGATTAGAAATGAATTACAGGGAAAAAGAAGTAAAAAACACAAACACATAGAAGCCAAACAATATCTTGCTAAATAACCTAAAGATCACTGAAGAAATCAAAGAGGAAATCAAAAAATACCTAGAGACAAATGACAATGAAAATACGATGACCCAAAACCTATGGGATGCAGCAAAAGCAGTTCTCAGAGGGAAGTTATTAGCTATACAAGCCTACCTCAAGAAGCAAGAAAAATCTCAAAAAAACAATCTAACCTTACACCTAAAGCAACTAGAGAAAGAAGAACAAACTAAACCCAAAATTAGCAGAAGGAAAGAAATCATAAAGATTAGAGCAGAAATAAGTGAAATAGAAACAAAGAAAACAATAGCAAAGATCAATAAAACTAAAAGCTGGTTCTTTGAGGGGCTAAACAAAATTGATAAACCATTAGCCAGACTCATTAAGAAAAAGAGGGAGAGGACTGAAATCAATAAAATTAGAAATGTAAAAGGAAAAGCTACAACAGACACCACAGAAATACAAAGCATCCTAAGAGACTACTACAAGCAACTTTATGCCAATAAAGTGGACAACCTGGAAGAAATGGACAAATTAGTCTTAGAAAGGTATAACCTTCCAAGACTGAACCAGGAAGAAATAGAAAATATGAACAGACAAATCACAAGTAATGAAATTGAAACTGTGGTTAAAAATCTTCCAGCAAACAAAAGACCAACACCAGATGGCTTCACAGGTGAATTCTATCAAACATTTAGTTAAGAGATAACACCCATCCATCTCAAACTCTTCCAAAAAATTGTGGAGGAAGGAACAGTCTCAAACTCATTCTATGAGGCCACCATCACCCTGATACCAAAACCAGACAAAGATACTACAAAAAAAAAAAAAGAAAATTATAGGGCTTCCCTGGTGGCGGAGTGGTTGAGAGTCCGCCTGTCGATGCAGGGGACATGGGTTCGTGTCCCGGTCCAGGAAGATCCCACATGCCATGGAGTGCCTAGGCCCATGTGCCATGGCCACTAAGCCTGCACGTCCAGAGCCTGTGCTCTGCAACAGGAGAGGCCACAACAGTGAGAGGCCCGCGTACGGCCAAAAAAAAAAAAAAAAAAAAGGAAGAAAAAAGAAAATTATAGACCAATATCACTGATGAATATGGATGAAAAAATCCTCAACAAAATACTAGCAAGCAGAATCCAACAACACATTAAAAGGATCATACACCATGATCAAGTTGGATTTATCCCAGGGATGCAAGGATTCTTCAATATATACAAATAAATCAATGTGATACACCATATTAACAAACTGAAGAAGAAAAACCATATGATCATCTCAATAGATGTAGAAAAAGCTTTTGACAAATTTCAACACTCATTTATGATAAAAACTCTCTAGAAAGTGGCCAGAGAGGGAAGCTACCTCAACATAATAAAGGACATATACGACAAACCCACAGCAAACATCATTCCAAATGGTGAAAAACTGAAAGCATTTCCTCTAAGATCAGGAACAAGACAAGGATGTCTACGCTCACCACTATTATTCAACATAGTTTTGGAAGTCCTAGCCATGGCAATCAGAGAGGAAAATAGATAAAAGGAATACAAATTGGAAAAGAAGAAATAAAACTGTCACTGTTAGCAGATGACATTATACTATACATAGAGAATCCTAAAGAGGCCACCAGAGAACTACTAGAGCTAATCAATGAGTTTGGTAAAGTTGCAGGATACAAAATTAATGTACAGAAATCTCTTGCATTCCTATATACTAATGATTAAAAATATAAAAGAGAAATTAAGGAAACATTCCCATTTACCATTGCAACAAAAAGAATAAAATACCTAGGAATAAACCTACCTAGGGAGACAAAAGACCTGTATGCAGAAAACTATAAGACACTGATGAAAGAAATTAAAGAGGATACCAACAAATTGAGAGATATACCATGTTCTTGGATTGGAAGAATCGATATTGTGAAAATGACTATACTACCCAAAGCAATCTACAGATTCAATGCAATCCCTATCAAATTACCAATGGCATTTTTTACAGAACTAGAACAAAAAATCTTAAAGTTTGTATCGAGACACAAAAGACTCCAAATAGCCAAAGCAGTCTTGAAGGAAAAAAAGCAGAGCTGGAGGAATCAGACTCCCTGACTTCAGACTATACTACAAAGCTACAGTAATCAAGAAAATATGGTACTGGCACAAAAACATAAATATAGATCTATGGAACAAGATAGAAAGCCCAGGGATAAACCCATGCACCTATCATCAACTAATCTATGACAAAGAGGTAAGGATATACAATGGAGAAAAGATAGTCTCTTCAATAAGTGGAGCTGGGAAAACTGGACAGCTGCATGTAAAAGAATGAAATTAGAACACCCCCTAACACCATACACAAAAATAAACTCAAAATGGATTAGAGACCTGAATGTAAGACCCGACACTATAAAACTCTTAGACAAAAACATAGGAAGAACACTCTTTGACATAAATCACGGCAAGATCTTTTTTGACCAACCTCCTAGAGTAATGGAAATAAAAACAGAAATAAACATGTGAGACCTAATGAAACTTCAAAGCTTTTGCACAGCAAAGGAAACCATAAACAAGACAAAAAGACCACCCTCAAAATAGGAGAAAATATTTGCAAATGAATCAACGGACAAAGGATTATTCTCCAAAATATATAAACAGATCATGCAGCTCAATATTTTTAAAAAAAATACACCCCAATCCAAAAATGGACTGAAGACCTAAAGAGACATTTCTCCAAAGAAGATATACAGATGGCCAAGAAGCACATGAAAAACTGCTCAACATCACTGATTATTAGAGAAATGCAAATCAAAACTACAATGAGGTATCACCTCACACCAGTTAGAATGGGCTTCATCAAAAAATATACAAACAACAAATGCTGGAGAGGGTGTGGAGAAAAGGGAACCCTCTTGTACTATTGGTGGGAATGTAAATTGATACAGCCACTATGGAGAACAGTATGGAGATTCCTTAAAAAACTAAAAATAAAACTACCATACGACCCAGGAATCCCACTACTGAGCATATACCCAGAGAAAACCATAATTCAAAAAGACACATGCACCCCAATGTTCATTGCAGCACTATTTACAATAACCAGGTCATGGAAGCAACCTAAATGCCCATCAACAGATGAATGGATAAAGACGATGTGGTACATATATACAATGGAATATTATTCAGCAATTAAAGAACGAAATTGGCTCATTTGTTGAGGCGTGGATGGATGTAGAGACTGTCATACAGAGTGAAGTAAATCAGAAAGAGAAAAACAAATATTGTGTATTAACGCATATATGTGGAAACTAGAAAAATGGTACAGATGAACCGGTTTGCAGAGCAGAAATTGAGACACAGATGTAGTAAACAAATGTATGGACACCAAGTGGGGAAAGTGGCGGAGAGGTGTGTTGGTGGTGGGATGAATTGGACGATTGGGACTGACATGTATACACTGATGTGTATAAAAGTGATGACTAATGAGAACCTGCTGTATGATAAAATAAATATAATAAAATTCAAAAATTAAAAAAAGTCCTACTGTATAGCACAGGGAACAATATTCAATATCCTGTGATAAATCATAATGGAAGAGAATATGAAACAGAATGTACATATATGTATAACAGAATCACTTTGCCGTACAGAAGAAACATTGGAAACAACATTGTAAACCAACTATACTTCAATAAAATAAATTTAAAAAAAAAATTGAACTTCTTACTCATGCCCCTGCCATCACAAGGCTACCAGCACGCACGCACGCACGCACACACACACACACACACACACAGAGTCACACATCACTCTTTCAACTGCTTCCCAGCTTAAATGTTCCTGAGGTTAATAAGGTATTTTACTAGAAACTAGTGGTTCCCCTTGAACCAATTTTTTTGTATGTTTTAATTACAATTTAAGTGATTTCTCTACATTGAGCACTCCTGAGAAGAAACCCCAGGAATTGTCATCATCATCCACTTAGGCTTTGTTTGAATTCTTGTCTTTAGAGAGCCAGAACAGCAAGAAGATTCTGTCACCCTAAACTCCTCGGTAAATCCCTGTTAGTGTCAGCGTTTAACCTCCTTTGCCATCAAACAAAAGAGAGAGTGTTTCTGCTCCAAAAATTAGTTGCAGGGTTTGCTTTTAAAACCTCAGGGGCATCCAAATACTCCATCCCACCAAGCTGTAGAGCTGCTTCTGCAGTATTCATTTAGCTTGATTTACATTTTAAAATTTTTCTTAGGGCTGTCTTTACTAGCTGGAGGGTAATTTTTTCCTTGTAATTAAAGGATAAGTTAATTCCAAAGCACATAGAACAAAACAAGCTCCTTTCATACCCTGCCTCGCTTGTCACTCTCTCCTGCTGTTCTCTCTCTTCCAAGTGCTTGTCAGTTTTCACTGCATCTGCCTCCAGATGCAAATGAGGTGAAGCAACACCAAGTCCTTTTAGTGGAATCGACTATCCCCTGGTTTCAATTCATTTAATTTCCTGGAGCATAAGACAATCTGGGGGAGGATCAGGTAGTGTTATCTCTATCTCTTAGATAAAAAAGCTGTATTCAGTAAGTACAATTCGACAAAGATTTGTGGAGTTGAGCCAAGAACTGTGCTAGCCTAAGGCTGCACAGATGAACAAACCCTGCCACTGTTCACATAGAGTTGAAATTCCAGAGGTCATCTTAGGTATGGTGTTTTGGTGTACAAATAACAGAAACTTACTCAAGCTAGGTTAAGGTACAAGGACAATTTACTGGAAGCCTTCTAGGATATGTCATAGGACCCAAGGGTCACTGACCCAGTGAAGAGACTGGAATCCAGGACTGAAACAGGGCCATGACCCAGGAACTACTCCTACTCCATTTCTTATCTTTGCATGGCTGCTTTACCCTTATTCTCTCCATAAGCTGCCCTTTTTCTGATTTGCTGTGCACATGGAGGTCGTTAGTGACCCCCCCCCTCCCTTAAGCTCCCAAGTTTATGTCCCAATGGATCAAGACCTTCCTGGACTGGCTGGCTGGCTGGCTCTTTATCCCAATTTCAAATTCTCTGAAGAAGAGATTTGATTTTCCCAACTTAGAGGTGAAGTTCTCTCTGACCCAATCAGCTAAGTGTATGGGAGTGAGGTTATGTAGATAAACAGGTCTTGGGAGACCTGCCCCTGTGGTGGGGAGAGCAATTATATGGAGAAGGCAGGCATTGTATGCTACGTAGACATCCTCCAAATTGTCTACTGTTGTGGGAAACATAAACAGTTCTTTTCTGTTCAGCCCAAGAAAATCTACATGCTAAAGTGCTGTTGACACACTTGACTCGAATCTGAGGGTTGGACAAAGCTTTCTGACATGAGCAGGGTCTTGAAGGAATAGTATGAGTGTGGCAGAAATAAGATCCAAGCATCCCAGACAAATAGGAATATTACTTATAAATAAAAAGAATAACTGTAGTCAATCCATAATGTACACTCAAAGAATTTTTCATCTTGTGAGTTAGAGTCACAACAGCCTTATTCATCACAGGGACCTCAGGAGCACATCACAGCTGTGTCACTCGCCTGCCTGGCTGCTAACGTGGTTCTTCCTCTCCTTCCTTTCTGCCAACGCACAAACCACAAGGTGGGCTCAAATAAGTTGCCTAGGTGTTAGCATCAAGCAAACATGTTGGAATGCCAGCCCTGACTCCTAATTGTGTGCCCTTTAACAAGTTATGTAAGCTCCTCCTAAATGAGAAAAAAAATGGTAATAACAATGTCAACCTCAGAGGGTTGTTGTTTGGATAGAACAAGAAAGTGCAAGGTAAAGGACCTTAGCACTGTATCTGGCACAGAGTAGACGTCAAGAATGTTTGTTTTCAGCCCCTTCCCTCTCTGTTTTCTTCTCCTGTAGTGGGCTGATGAGGATCTTGAATTTTAAAAATGCAGAGCTGGGGATAGACATGTGGGCTAAATTGGAACAGAATAGTTAAAATAAGACCCAGCCCCCCAAAAAAGGGAAGATTACTAATGTAATCAATGGCCCTTGAGACATATCCTTACCTCTTGCTTCACTATTATCTAGTATCTGTCCCTTCCAAGGCACTGCAACAACCCAAGAACTTATTATGTCCCTGGCATTGACTTAACTTTTTGAGTCTCAGATGTAGGATGCTCTCCAAAAATTGTTTGAACATCGAAGTCCAGGATATCCCCATTGGGAGTTTTCTCATTCTGAAAAATGCCAACAGTTTAGAAACACACAGCTTTCTTGGGCAGAAGCTTAGTTTGATCAACATTGTAGGTTATCTTATTTAATTTTGGTGCTCACTTTTGTGTTGGTAAATCAATGAATTTATTTTTAATCCCATTTTCGTTTGTCTTAGTATAATGTGTAACATTATTGCTCTTTACATATGATCTTAAATTAGTTGTAGCTCTTAAAAAATTATTGAAGTGTTTTGATTTACAATATTGTGTTAGTTACAGGTATGCAGCATAGTGATTCAGTATTTTATGAAAAGTTCATTTATAGTGGACCTTTAATATTGAAGATGCATTTTTTTTTCATGTTGGCATGTATTCAATTTCTTTTTCAAAAGGAAAATGAAAGCTTGCTTGTGTTAAGAGCTGGGGAATCACGGTTAAATTTGCAAACCCAGCTACTTCCTTAACTGTAGCATGATTTGCTTCACTGCAGATACACATTAATCCCTTTAACCTTTCTTAAGTCCCTGTTAATTTTATGCCCAGATTTACAAAACATTTATACTAGGAAATAAATGGCCAACAAGTTCAGAAAGAGGATCTGACTCAGGAGAATATATTCTTCTGTCACAGGACTTGACAAAATCTGACTAGTGTGTCTAATAACTTCTTCATCAAGCAAACAGAATGACTAATCCAAAATAATGAATAATCCAAAAACTCTGTATAATAAATTATATTTATTCCTCATAGACACATATTTGAGCTTCTACTGTGTGAATTACTTTGCCAGAATCTATGTTCAAATATGAATAATGCACAATCCATGCCCTCAGGGAGATTCCATTTTAGTAAGGAGACATTTACAGTCCTTCTTGGTGAATTAGTTCTGTGCTAAGAAAAGGCACTGCCTGTAGTGGGAAAACAGAGGAAAGCTTGCTATTCTCTGCACTAAAGTCACTGGCATGGGGTTATGAGCACATCTAGATTGCTTGAACTTGACTCTTGGCTCTACTGCTAGTACTCACCTCAGGGGAGTTATTTATCAATCTCTGCCTTAGTTTCCTCACCTGTAAAATGGGAATGATAATGGTACCAACTTATACCTTACTGACTCTTCTTCTGTCCTGATTCATTGGCCATTTGAGAGATATGTCTATTCAGGACTTATTTCTCCTTATCTGACCATGTGGTTTAACTTGACTTTTGTGTTTTCTGAAAATAAATGTTACCTCAATATCCACATCATTAGAGAAAACATATTTGTGAGACTTTTAGCAGAAATGAAATGATACAGTACAACACATGCCAGCTGAAGTCCTCAGGCTGCTTTTGTGGTCTTTCCAGTTATCATTTCTCTACCATCATGTCATAGATACTAACAGGTCAGCTTTGTCTATCCTGCTGGAATGCCTCCAGTGAGGGCTGCAGGGGTTGGGTATTTATTGGGTTGGCAAAAAGTGGACCAAAACGATGACTCTAAAGGCAAGTTTAGAAATCCTGGATTCTATCTCTTTTAGAAATACTGGAAACTTCCACTCAAAGTGTCAGTTTCTCCTCAAAATATCTTTTTCATGCATAGGCTGTTGGGGAACATGATGCAGATGCCTCTTCAGTCACCAGCAAATGAAGCGAGAACAACAGAATGCACTGTTGCCTGAACTGTAGGCAGTGTCTAAAGCAAGGAAAGAGTGAACTTGTAGTAAACATTGTAAACCCAGCAGTAATAACTGTCCAGAAAAGCAGCAATAGGGTTTCCCTGGTGGCTCAGTGGTTGAGAGTCTGCCTGCCAATGCAGGGGACACGGGTTCATGTCCCAGTCCAGGAAGATCCCACATGCCACAGAGTGGCTGGGCCCGTGAGCCATGGCCGCTGAGCCTTTGCATCTGGAGCCTGTGCTCCACAATGGGAGAGGCCACAACAGCGAGAGGCCTGCGTACTGCAAAAAAAAAAAAAAAAAAAAAAAAAAAAAAAAAAAAAGCAGCAATAAGGAGGTGGAAATTCAACAGTCACAGTTGTCTATTGCCTTGTTACACAGGCCCAGTTAACTAAACAAAGTGCTCAAGACATGATGATATGCAAGACTTCCCTCTAACCCAGTGCTGATGTCCCAAGTGACAGGGACATCTACTCACTCACTGGGTCTTGGGTATGTGTGTGTGTTGCAAGTTAAAGGTGGTACAGAAAAAAAAGAACAGATGAGGCAGCTTGGAGTTACCAGCAGTGAGGGCATGCTGCTATTTTTGATAAGAAAGTCAAGGTAGGCATCACTAAAAAGATGACATTTCAGCCAAACCTTGAAGGAAGTGAGGAGGCTGGCCATGAGGGTAAGGGGGAGAAGATAATTTCCTTGGAGGAAACAGCCAGTGCCAAGGCCTGGATATGGAGTGTGCTTGGTGTATTTGAGGAACATCAAGGTGGTCAGTGGGGTAGAGTAGAAGAGACATGAGGTCAGGGAAGGAAGGGTGATGAGAGCAGATAGTGGAGGTTTTGTGGGCCAGTGTGAGGACTTTGGCATTCCCTCTGGATGGAAAGGGAGTCATTGGAGAGGAGTGACATGGGAGACGTTGCCGGCCTTGTCCCTGCATTAGAAGCATCCCTCTCCTCAGATGCCCTGCCCCCATCCTTTTCATGTCTGACTCCCTGTTATTCAGATCTCAGCTGCAGTTTCACAGTCACATCAGATCATCGTTTAATTCTCAGATCATCGTTTATGATGATCCGGTAGTTTTTCTTGTTTACCCATTTACTTGAATGTTTCCTATCTCCTTTCATTAAAAAGCAAGCTCCACTAAAATTCTCCACCTCTTGAGTGGAGGCAGGATTTAATGACTTGCTTCCAAATAATAGAGAATGGAAAGGGGAAAATAGTGACTTCACAGAGGAGAAATCCAAACCAAGTGATCAGAGTAACATCAGCAGGGAAGTCATGTGGGTATCAGGTACCCCTGAGACATGACAAGGTCACTTTACCTTTGTGATATGCAACCAAAAATCTGTAATACCAATATAACCATGATAGAACATCGGACAAACCCAAACTGAGAAACAGTGTACAAAATATCGTGAAAAACAAGGAAAGACTAAAGAACTATGACAGATTAGAGGAGGCTGAGTAGAGATGACAACTAAATGAATGTGGGATACTGCATTGGTCCTGGAACAGAAAAAGGTGAATAGCAGAAAAACTGGTAGAATCTGAATACAGTCTCTAGTTTTGTTAATAGTTTTGTGCCGGTGTTAATTTCCTAGTTTTAATAAAAGTAACACAGTTATGTAACACTAAAGGAAGACAGATGAAAGGTATATGCAAACTCCCTGTATATCTTTACTACTCTTCTGAAAGTACAAAATTATTTCCAAATAAAAAGTTTTTTTAAAAAAAAGCAAACTCTGCAATATTAGGGACACTGTCTTCTTTTTCACTGCCTTGCCCCTAATGTTTAGAATGGTACTAGGAGCTCGATAAATATTCAATAAGTAATTAAGGTGGACACGCAGTCAACTCAGTAATAATAGTATAAAAAATAAATGAAGAAATTAAAGTGATTTGCCAAATATGAAGTATTTTGCAGACAGCTCTTTACAAATGTAAGGGAATATCATTATTATTACATTTTATGTTAAAAATGGTGACAGACTGCCTATCTCCTGAGGCATAGCTGCTAAAAGTGACAGCTGAGTCTGGGACCATTAGAAGCCACTATATGTAATCAAGCCATTACTGGGCATCACTGACCTGTAGCCAGCTCTGTTCATAAAGATTCTCCAACTCAGAGGCTCTGCAACAAGAGAACTTCATTTATTATTTTTTTTAAATCATCATCTTGGTGACATCTTATTAATCTGGGTTTATTAAGAATGTGTGGGATACCCCTCCTACTCCACAGCCGATTATTACTCTGAAAACACTTGCCAAACACAAGGGAAAGGCTTTTCTTTCTGAATAAATATAAGTGAAAGCAGGAAATTATGTCTTCTTCCCTCCTCTTTCAACCTCTCAATGCCAGCTGCTCTGTGAAAGGTATCCTTGGAAGGCTCTGGTGGAAGACAGTCCATTGATGAAGACTCTCAGCTCTGGACATGCAAGCTCCCCTCCACCATAATAGTGTGGGAGCACCAGGAGGAAAGGTGAAGGGGCTCAGCACATGTCTGAAGAGCGGACAACATTAAGACAAGGGTGCAGCTGACACTCATCATGCACCATGATATCCATCCATCCATCCACCCATCCATCCATTCATACATCCACCCAGCTCTTCAATAACCAGGGAAGCAGCTGACAGAACAGACAGACCACTGCCTGAGAACCAGAAGACCTGGGTTCTAATCCCACCAAATGGTTTCATAAATGTGGGCAATTCATTGCATCTTTCTGTGCCTCTCATCTGTCAAATGAGGACAGAACTCTGGAAAATCTCACAAGTCCTTTTCCAGCTTGTTCCAAGTTTACATTAAATATCACATTTCTAAGGACTATGTGTTATTCTTGTCATCGTAGGGCGATAGCATATGTACAGGATAGTCTCTGTGCTTTCCAAAATCTACCAATATAGTCAGGAAAAAAAAATAGACATACATTGAAAAGTTAAGTAACAATACAAGGCATTAGGTGAATGATTGTCAACAAATAATTCTATAGAATTATTTTAAAAGGAGGCCGGGTGTTCCCTAAGGTGACCTAGGTCAGCTTCTTACATAAAGTGGGACCTGAAAGGATGCATCACATTTATATAAACAGAGAACAAAAGAGTAGTTTTTCAGTCTTCTCCAACAACAACATGTTCCTTTGCATCTCCAGGCTTTTGCATAGACAATTCCTCTGCCCAGGACACTCAACTCTCTTGCCTTGCTTGTCTGCCTGTCAAATCTCACTTCTCCTTCAAGATTCAGTTCAGAAGTCCACCTCATCTCTGGAGACCTCTCTGTGACCCTGCCCTGTCAGCATCACCACCTTCACTCGTGGACAGGCTTAATCTCCTCGGGGTCCCACAGGATCTGTACACAAGTCCTTATTGCACATCACAGTTTTTTACACCGACAGGGTCTTTCCACCTCCAAAGTCCCTGTCTTTCTTATCTATCTCCAACAAAAGACGCGATGCCCAGCAGAAGATGGACACTGTATAGATAATAAATGAATGAATGAATGAACAAATACATGAACAAAGACTTCAGGAACAAGCTCTGAACCAGATACAGCTGACCATCTGCACCTGTCTTCTACTCAAACCTGAGGACAGGCATCAGGATGAATAGAGAGAAAACACAGAGAAATTGCAAGAGAAAAGAAGATCCCTCTCAATGAGCAAACATAGCTTCTTTGATTCTGGGGAAGGAGAGAGAAACTAAAAATCATCCTTCACTTATCAGCCAGCAAGTGGCTATAGGTTACCTCCCATGTGCCCACTCCCACTTGCTATGGATGCATGGGGACACCCAGGAGGGCTTACTAATGGCCTTGCCATGGACAGGGTTACTAGAAAAGCTCCCTCACCTTGTTGGTGTGCTGGGCAGTAGTGCACACTTCCCCCTCCAAGAAGCATGGCTCATGAAGAGGAAAATTTGACAGTGAAACTAGGAAGAGGGAAGATATGCATTCTATTAAAGTTTAAGCTAGAGCATTGGGAAAACCAAGATAGTAGGCTGATTTACTCTGTCCTTCTCATGTAGGTTATTCAAAAGCTGTTTTCAAAGGGGCTCTGGCATACTTATGAATGTTTGGCCTGTCCAGATGGAAATACAGAGGAGCATGCCGGCCAGCTCCTAACATGTGTCCTGCCCCACACAGAAGCTACCAAGGGTCTACACAAAGCAGGGCCTAACTCTGCGGCCTTAGACAAGGACTTCACTCTTCGAGTCTAGCCTTACCATTTGTAAAATGGAATATAGCTCTCTCCTTGCTGGTTTGTCATGGGGACTAGAGATGAGGACTATAGAGCTGCTCCTGTCAGTGCAGGCTCCTGGTAGACACTCCACAGTGGAAACTGCTGTCATTATTACTAACTATTACCATGTCCTTCATCTCCAATGATATTTCCTGAGTGACCAGTAGGCTAACACCAGTGTGCTGGGTCCTGGGGAGACACAGAGATGTTTAAGAGAGGAACTTCATGGAGGAGATGGAATTTTCCCTGGGTCATCTGGGATAGGCACAGTTTCCTTTCATTCTCAAATCAGGAAAGGAAATTAGTCTCTCTCGCACTGTATTTTCAATTGCAAACCTTTGTTCATTGAGAGAGCAGGTAATTGTTTTTCTCCATTACACAAATGTCATAATACTATTATGAGAAAACAAAATAAAAGGAAAATTTTATCCATAATCCTCCACCCCAACAAATCACATGGTTTTTTGTTTCCCAAGTTCAGGGTGAGTGAAATTTCATTAGGCAAATACAGAAGTGGGTAAAGTCATTTCATTCAGAGGCCATTGGGCTTCTTTTGCTTCATCCAAAAAACTGGGGAAGTTAACCCATCCTACACTTGTTTCTGGCAATGGCCAGTGTTTACCAAGAAAAACTCATTCTGGATGTTCACATTATTTGAAAGTACATCCCCTAACTAGGCCCTCCTAAACATGTATAAGGAAAACAGTTTCCTTAAGTAGAAAAAAGTGGGCAGGCCCAGAGAATCTGAACACAACTCTTAACTTGGGATGTCCTTGATTACAACAACATGCTTTCATATTGTATCATTACAGAATGCGTGGGAGTGGGTATGCCTGCCACCCTGCAAGGGCAATGTACACTGCATTACCGGAAGCTCTTTCTCTCCTTTCAAGTGGCTGTTTATAAAAACTCTCACACTTTTGAATTCTATCCACCAAAACCTCGTTCCTCTCCTGCTCCCTCAAAATTCCAAACTCCCAGGCCGCCTCATACTCCAGATTACTTTTCGCCAGACCTGTGGGTCTGCTGCTGCTGTGCCCTAGACCCACATAGCCCTGCGGTG
The DNA here is from genome assembly GCF_949752795.1 of Hyperoodon ampullatus. Taxonomy (NCBI): domain Eukaryota; kingdom Metazoa; phylum Chordata; class Mammalia; order Artiodactyla; family Ziphiidae; genus Hyperoodon; species Hyperoodon ampullatus. The sequence continues at coordinate 60,097,947 of NC_136932.1, forward strand.
CTGTTGGGAGCCAGGATTCAGGGCAGAGGAGGTCAGGGCTGTTGGCTTTTCATGCAGGTGTCCAGGACGATGGCTGGCTGGCTGCAACAGTGCCCAGCTAATGAGTACCAAGCTTTTTATCTGTACTCGGAAATGTGAAGACAGATGGGGGAAGGGGGCAGAGGGGAAAAACAGCCTTACACAGAAACCCAAATAGCATCATACTAGCACACTCATCAGACATAAAGGATTTTGATTTCAGCAAAGATAAAAGGGTCAGCGAGCGCCGCATATGGATGGCAAGTAGGTGAGAAAAAGATTTCAGTCTGATTCTGCTTTTCTCACATCAAAGGGAGATGAACTGACTGAGTTTCAAAAACTTCCCCAGAGACTTAAAAAAACACAATTATTTGAGATTATGACTAGTTACTTCCCTAAAATGATGTCTTTCCTATAGACGACACCAAAAGGATGTCTCAGTGGACATCATGTCCAGTCTCGCATGGTAACTCCAGGCAGCCTGCTTGTCCCCACACCACATCCCAGCCCCCGATAGCACTTAGTGGCCATTCACATCCTTGGTTCTGAACATTGTTCTTCATTCTAAACCCATCCTGCTCTTGAATCTCTTGGCGTCACCTTCATGGTTCATCCTCCAATTTCATCCCTAGCTTCACTCTTTGAACTTGACATCAGGTAATAATTTTTTAGCTACAACCCTGATCTTGCTTACCACAATTCAAATTCTCCAACCAATGACATATTCTAGGATAGACTGAATAAATACATGCCCAAGTTTGACTCATCCTGACATTCTTCTTCCATGAACCTATCCGATGGGCAAATTTCCCATTTGGCCCAGTCTTATAAGTAGGAACCAGGAACCATCTTTCAAGGCTCATTGATAAAGCTGAGCTACTGTTGTTGGTCTAATTTTATTTTTTCAATCAACTATTCACTCTTTGTATCAGCAGGTGGGAAACTAACTTCATGAGGAGCCTATATTTCATAGATGGTGGTATAAACGGGTGGTGGTAGGCATAAGCCCTTTGTTATAAAGAAAGAGACTTAACTTGTAACCAATGGATAGATGTACCAAAGTAAGGATCAAGACAGATGGGTTTCGGGCTTCCCTGGTGGCGCGGCAGTTGAGAGTCCGCCTGCTGATGCAGGGGACACGGGTTCGTGCCCCGGTCTGGGAGGATCCCACATGACGTGGAGCGGCTAGGCCCGTGAGCCATGGTCGCTGGGCCTGTGCATCCGGAGCCTGTGCTCTGCAACAGGAGAGGCCACAACAGTGAGAGGCCCAAGTACCGCAAAAAAAAAAAAAAAAAAAAAAAAAAGACAGATGAGTTTCAATCTTCCAATGACCATGTGGCATTGGGCAAGTCACTCACTTCCTGATCCAGGCTTTGTTTTCCAATCATAAGCTGAAGGGGTTGTGCCACATGATTTCCAAGACACCCTCCAGGTTTAATATGCTTTGATTCTTTTATTACAAGTCTGTCTTTCTGAGATTCCATTTTCTCATCTGGAAAATAGTGATAATGCCTAGTCCAAACTTCCTCCCAGGGCTATTGTGAGTGTCAAATAAGAAAATGGATAAAGGATCAATATACACTGTAAATTTTGGCAAGTGGGCAGAGAGACAGAAAGCCTGATGGCATCCCACAGCCTAAGATTTAGCAGAGTTACTTACATGAACTGTGATGGTGAGTATGCATCCCTCTTCCTCATTTCTTCAATTCAACTTTCAAATCATCCAAAATAGACTGTGATTAAAAGGATACCCACATCTGCCCTGCTGGAAAGGTACTTGTAAAGGAAAAAATGTTGCATACCCACAAGGTTGGAATTGGCCTTGATGTTGGAGAAAAATATTGGGCTAGTAGAATCCAGCCAAATCACTGAAAGAGTTGGGGCAGCAGGAGCATGAACAAGCATTTGCATGGATAGTGTCTGGGGTGTTCTGGTCAGTCTGGGTGCATTATTACTAGCTCAGTCTTTGAAATAATGCTGTGAAGGTGTAATTGTTTACTACTGTTACTATTACTATTACTACTATTACATTCATCTCAGTGTTGGAAAACCAGAGCTCAGAGATCACATACTTATTCTATTCCAAAGCTGAGAACCAAACCCCAGTCTACCTGGTCTCAACACCCACCTCATTTCCTCCTTAAAAGGCTGGAAAAATCCAGGTTCATCTCTATCTACACATACTTAACTCCTTAAATCATGAAGTATAGATGTCTTCTGATGGGTCTTAACCTCTCTTACACAGAGACAGCTCTCCTTCCCATTTAGAAACATGCAAGAAACAATTACTGTGACCTACTGTGTTCCAATCCTTTATTAGGTTCTGGGACTACAGGGAGAAATACAACATAGATCTTGCCTTTAAACCCCCAGTCTGGTTTTCAGCAATAGGTGTTATCTAAGTTCAGTGGTGAGTGATGCAGCTATTGCACAATTTTTGTGAGGACAAGCTGAAAAGAAACAGAGGGGAGCCATCTGGGAGTTTAAAACTTCACGGCTTTGGGGCTTCAATTTGCAGGCGATGTCATGCATCATTTATATGGGGCTTTTGGTGGCATTAACTTTATTCAAAGCCCGTTTATCCTGGACTTTCTTCAGTGCTGTGTGAGATTTTATGATTCATCAAATCCCTCTTCTCCATAATGTAGTTTTGCATACATGCTGATGTGTGGTATGTTTAGATGAGCTCTCAGAAGGAAAAAAGGGACTGGAGTGAGATCAGAGAAAAAGGTGTAACCTTTCTGGGAACTGCTCATGGCTTCCAGTTAACAATGCTATGCTAAAAAAGGAGATACAGAAGCCTTCCTCACTGAGTAACTTTCCAAAGATGGCAGCTTAGATTTCATAGATTACTCACATAACACTGTAATTCATTTCTCCATGTCCATCTCCTACTTAAGATCCCTGTGCCTACATAGTCAAAGCTTGAAAGACCACAAACTTGATAATCAAGTGCTAGGCCCACCATGAGCCTGGTGAACCTTGGGCTTTCTGTCAAATGCAAACCCAGTTTTTCAGCAGCAAGCCTTAGGTTGAAGGGTGTAGAGGGAAAAGGATTTTATACTAAGTTCAACATGTGTTGAGGCCTAAAATTCAGTGGGGGAGATAGCATATGCTTAAATAACTCCTCTACAAATAATATGGAGGGAATTGCAGCTGAGTGTGGCAAAATGAAGTTCCCAACTTTATACATTTAGTAAGTGGTGAGGCGTTACTTAAACCATGGTACTGACATCACCTGAGGGGCCAGCCTGTTATGTTTGCCAGCCAGGGTTCAATCCTGGAGGGCTGAGGGGAAGGAGGAGGGGACAGGGAAAGGACCCAAGGGAATACATCTTGGCATTTTTTTTTTCTTTTTGTCTTTTTTTTCTCTGAATATGTGTCACTTTTTTTGATGCAAAAGAGGGAACTGTGAACATTTTAGACATCCTTTCTTTGGGGGAAGTTTCTTACCCCAGGTGCATTTCTTCTTCCCAAAATACACTAATATATTTTGTTAATCCAGTCACCTCCAGGCCCAGGACTCCGCACCCCAACCAAATTCCTCTGAAAATGATTCAAGGAGCTGTCATGTGTCACTCAACCTCATTTGCTGGATCAAATCTGGAGGGAAAACCCCTGAGTGAGGTGGCCCAGCGGACTGTCCTCAGGTGAGGAGCAGGAGAAAGGAAACAGGGCCGTTTTCACATTGTTGTGTATGGTATTTATTGATTCAGGGAAACACAAAACTCTGAATGAAATTACTCGGAAACTGTCCCCCTAAATATTTTTCCCCACCCCATTACTTTGTTCTTTTCCCTACAATAAACTTAAATGTGAGAATGTAAAGCTATAAGAACTATGATTGCTGAGAAGCTAGAACTCTTATAAAATAATGAAAATTTGAGAGAAGGGCTCTTGTGCTGACAGACTATGTTGCTTTTCCATTCTCTGGATAATGAGCACCTATTTAACCAGGATCACAAAGCAGAAAGGGATCCGTGAATTCTCATTCCCCCCTGCCCACTCTTTTCTCAGGCTACTAACTGAAACTGTCCCACATAGATATAGATGAAAATCTACTTTCTGCAGATGTCTTTTGTCTATAGACTCCCTTTTCTCTCTCCATCTGAGCACACTCTTGCTTACATCTAACTAAGCCTCTCCCATCACCATTTAAGTGCATTATCTTAGTGAGAGTGCGTATCACCTTTCCGATCGTATCTCCTATGTTTGAAACCACAGAGAGTCACTGCTCATCCACCTGAGTGTGGCCTCATCTAGTATACTGACAAGATTCAACACTGCAAAATAACTGTGACTATGACGGTGAAGATCCCAACCCACATCCCAGAGAGCTCCAGAGGGAAGAAGGGAATTATTTATTCTAGTGAAAGTCACAATACTTGGTCCTTTATAAGCGTTGCCTTATTTAACTCTCACACCACCCATTGAGAAGATAGCCATTATCATTCCCATTTCACAGGTGAGGAAATTAAAAGGATACAAGTTATGTAACTTGCCGAGGGTTACACAAATTGCAGATGATGGAACTGGCAGTCAAACCCAGTTTTCTTTGATTGCAAAATATGTACTCATTCTACTATGGGACTATACCTCTTTGAGACAGAAATGGATGGCAGCACCTACACACCTTACCTTTCAAACTGACAAGAAGTCTGAAGTAAACTTTGTGGAGGTGTAAGAAATTTGTCAGTGCTTATACAAGCACAACTACATGCATATGCAGAGAGAGCGAAGAGAGGGGGAGAGACTGGCATTTCTCTCCTTAGGCACACCACCGCCCTCTATGCTGGAACACTCATTGTTCCTTGGTTATAATCATCAGAAAGCCACTCTAGCTAATTTAAGGATTAAATTAACTTTCTAAAATGATAATCAAGGGCCACAAGAATGTCAGGAATGTAAGGTCAGCACCACAGATCTCAGACTTACTTTTTTTGAGCACTGCCATCAAATTTTCTTGTTTTCAGTCAAGCCCCATCCATCTTTCACTCCACTTATTATTCAAATTCCTAGGAGATTGAATCTCGCCTAACTTGTGAGGTCATGGTCCAGGATTGGTATTTTCCCAGTTGCCATATGGAATGAGATAGGGGCAGTTCTCCAAAGGAAAGGGAGGATGCTATTATCAAGAGAAGGGGGGGGGGATAGATAGATTCTGGGCAGGATAACAACAAATATTCATTACCCATTCTCTGTTCTTTGCTCTGGTCTAAGTAAGCCTAGTGGTCAGGGAATCTAGCCCTAGGCTCTAGGTTTGAGTGATAGCTAAGGAGACATATTCAGCAACTTTATATTCTTTCAGACTCTACTCTTTTCATATGACTTACCATCACCATTGTCTTCAGGTTCTCCCCTCCTTGTCCCCATCTTTCATGGGTTCAGTCAGCACAGGATTCTCATTGTCCTCTTACGCTTGCCTGTTAGGCCTCTGTTTCCTCACTGTGGTCATGACCAAGTCAAGAAATGGCCAGTCATAGGTTCCTTCCTCCTTCTGACCATACCTGAAGTCCAGCCATTAGTCCTGTCCCTTAGTCAATGACAAGAAGAATAATGTTCAGACCATTCAATGAATGTGAGAGAGGTTATTCTGAGTAGCAGCTCCCAATTCTTCAGGAACTCTAAACTAGGAAAACACTCTCTGTAGTCAACAAGTTGGACCACTGACACCTTTGTGTTCCCAAATAATTAAAAATCTAACCTCTGACTTAGAGTGTGGCTGAGTCTCTGTAATGGCCTTCTGTTCTAGACCGATGAACATCTGTCCAGCAGGGGCAGAAAAGGAGAATATGCAGAGGTCAGAGAGACAGCTGGAGCACCCGGGCACAGAGTGCCTTCAGTACTACATCCGAACCTGACAAGCCCACTTGCTTTCCTTTTGCTTTCCTGGATGATGGAAGGGAGTGTTTGTTTTTGGAAACCCGCAAAAAGTCACACCAGGTAGTCTGAGAGGGAGTAGTAAGTGTTGTGCATAGAGACCCCACAACTGTCAACACATGGGAAACTCATGTTCAGCTTGCTGCTCACCATTTCTCTAGTTAAGAGGAGTCCAGGGCCTTAGCTGCAAACTATGTTGGGAAATAAAACAATGAGACACTTACTCTAGGTCTCTACCTAGCTTTACGTAGTAACTTCATTCCTAAAAATGTTCTATAGATTAATATCAATCCATGGTGCCTATCAACTTATAGCACAGTTCCAGCATTGCTTTACCTTTACACAGTATTTTTTATTATTATTGAAGCATTCTAATCCTTTAGCTTTATGTGTCTGTACTCCTTCACTCTAGCCAATCTGTCAAAGGAAAGTTTTTTATGAGAAAAAGCCAAATTACTAAGCATTTCCATGTTGCCATTTCTTAATCCTCACAAGAGGCCTGTGAAGTTGTGTTTTCCCTATTTTAAAGATTGGACAACTGAGGTCCAAAGCCACATAACTAATGAGAACCTACACTAGAGCTCCAACACATGTCTTCTGATGAGACTGAACTTCAAGTAGTGTATTATTGTTTTATTGTTTTATCTCCCATGGGTGTTTGTGAAATGTTTGGAAAGGGCATGGAAACTGCTCCATCGCCAGTTGACACTATAAGTGATCTGTTCACCATTTACTTAACACACATTTGTTAAGTGACTCATATGTTCAGAGGTGAACAAGACAGTGTCTGGAGCCTGGAGTAGCTCACACTTTAGAATGAGCTTGTCATCAAAGGTAACTTTCAGCCCTGCCCTTACCTAAGATCACCCAATGACCTCTATGAGACAGAAGGTCCTTGTTCCAGCAGAGCAGACTCCCTGCCCAAATCCCATCTGGTAGCCTCTGAACCTATCCCCCAGTGGTTGTGATGGTCTGATCACACCTGACAGCTGGCCCTGTTCCTGAGAAATTGCCACCTACTATTTCCCAGGAGACCATGCCCAACACACCCACCCATCCCCAGCAGAAGCCCACAGCCAATGACTGATGTATGCAGGGCAGGGTCATAATAGGCTGACCTCCCTGCCTCAGGTGGGACTAATGCTGTTGTGTAATCCACACTCCAGCACTTCTCTAAGGCTCAGAGTGAAGAAATCTCCAGCTGAGCCACCATCCTTGCTGAGATATTTGCTCCTGCTCTGCCCTGCTTTCCTTCCTCCCCTTGTCTAGGGAACACATCCTCAGTAAATTACTTGAACTAGATTCCTCATCTCAGGATTTTTCTAAGGGAACCCAACCAAAGGCAACTAGTTTGACTTCATTTTGTAGCTGAAGAGTTAGAAAATATGGGTCTTTGAAAAGAATCCATATATGATTTTTTCACTCATTCATACTGGGCCTTCTCCTAAAATTAAACAAAATCATCAAGATCTATTTGCATTTGCATGGTTTCATTTGTATTGAGGCTAAGGAAACTGTGGTCTCTTATAATGTTCAGGACTATTTAAAAACCACATGATCATTGCCAATTTCCCCCAAATCTATCTCTAAACCAATTCTTTGTGAGAATATCTCATCTATTGATAGAGGTCACAAGTTTTGGTTTTTGAATGATGTTAGTGTGAGCTGCATTGAAAATTGATGCACTGGGCTTCCCTGGTGGTGCAGTGGTTAAGAATCCGCCTGCTAATGCAGGGGACAAGGGTTTGAGCCCTGGGCCGGGAAGATCCCACATGCTGCAGAGCAACTAAGCCCGTGCACCACAACTACAGAGCCTGCGCTCTAGAGACCACACACCACAACTACTGAAGCCCACGCACCTAGACCCCATGCTCTGCAATGAGAAGCCACCACAGTGAGAAGCCCATGCACTGCAACGAAGAGTAGCCCCTGCTCACCACAACTAGAGAAAGCCCGTGTGCAGCAACGAAGACCCAATGCAGCCAAAAATAAATAAATAAATGTATTTAAAAAAAAGAAAAAGAAAAGAAAATTGATGCACTGCCTGATCATTTCCACAGAGCCTTGGTGAGGTTGATGTTGAGCTTTTTGGATAATTATCTGTTTTTAAAAAATCTAAGCATCCTTTCATACACTGCAATTTCTGTTTGCAAGTTTAGCTTCAAGTTTACAGAACCATTTAATTAACTTAAATGTTTAAACTTCTAGAGGTGTTGATTGATTCTAATCAGTATTTTCTGCTACTCTAATTGAAGGCTTCCTCTCTTGGACTATTGTCAGTGAAGCAAAAAATAGAAAAAAAGCAAAATGTTGTTTAGTCTTTGGCATAATCTAACATGAATTTTGTTTGGCCCATGATAGCATAAACTTGGGAGGACAGAATAGAGCCAATTTCTGCATCCTTTGAAGTTGGAGAGCCAGCCCCAGGAAGAGAGACTGTGTAGAAGGCATGGGGAGGAAATTCTTACAACTTCTCCCTGGGACTTAGACTTGAAGCCAAGCCACTTTCAGGTTTGGCAGATTTCACTCTTCATGGAAACTCAGTGGGGGATGTTTTGCAGGGACACTTGGCATCCAGAGAAAGCAATTTTCTCTTTTAACACCTCTTCTTTTCTCAGAATAATAAATAAAAAGTCACCCCAACCTCCCTTCTCCTATAGTAACACACTAGGCAAATGTAAACCTAACCCCTATGATAAGAGCTGCCCAACATTGATGGGGTCTTTCAGTTGGTGGTGAGGGTGGAAGCCAGACTTCTAAACTCCAGGTGTTCAGACAGCCCAGGAGTTGTGTTTATCTGCCCTTTAGAGTTCCACCAGGGGAAGCAGAGGAGAGAGGTGTGTCAGAACAGCTCTGGGGAGCACCTCCAAACTGCAGGCACCTGAGATGTGGCCCCAAGACCACTCCTCAACTTCAGCTTTTGAAAACTAGGTTTCCTGTTGCCTTACAAAAGATTTTTTGACAAATTGCCCTTGGTCTCTCCTGAGGCAATTCTGTTTTAGTTGACTTCTGTTCAACACAAAATAATGTATTATGGATATTGCTTTTCTCTGCTAAGAAAATGTCGGCTGCTAAACTAGATCAAACTGCCCTCCAGTTCTTCAGAGCTGACTCATTTTAATTATTGAACTTCTCTCTCTGGAAAGTACTCTCTGTGCTATTTGCAAGAAACCAGCAGTTTTAACACAATTTGGAAACTTTTCATAGATTGATCACCCCAGGGAAACAGGCAGCTGATCGCCAGAGAAATTCTTCAGTTAAGATTAGTTTGCTCTGTGATGACACTGAAGAAGTGAAACGTGTGGGGTTTTCTCCCTACTATTCACCCTGCCTCCCTGACTGCCTCTAAGACAATACCCTTCTCTATGTGTAGCCAGGAACACTTCTTTCCTGCATACTCCAGGGGTGCAGTTCTAGAGCTATGGCAAGCTCAGCAGTTCACCTTGGCCTGCTTCCTTCTCCAACTGTCTCTTTCCTCCCTCAGTTTCAGTCACTCTCTTCCAGCCACATCCACCTTCTTTCTGCTTTGGGAACACTCTGAGCTTTTCTCTACCTCAGGACCTTTGCACATACTACTCTATCTAGTGTGTTTTTCTTCTAGTCTAGATACATGATTTGCAATCCTGGCTATACATTAGAATTACCTTATGCCTCATCTTTAGATCAATTAAATAAAAACCTCTGAAGATGGGGGTCCATCATCAGTATTGTTTAAAAGCTCCCTTAGACCTGCATGTGACTGGGTCTTCCCATCATTTAGGTCTCAGTTCTAACATCCTTTCCCAAAGAAGCATTCCCTAACCATCCCATCTAATGTAGTCTGAACACTCACCCACAGAACTCTGCATCATTCACTGACTTTATTACCTTTATAATACTCATCACTATCTAAAGTTCTCTCTTCTATTTTTTATTTATTAGTTTATTATCTGTCTTCTCCACTATAGTTCAAGCTCTAGGGTAGCAGGGATCTTGTTCATCTTGTTGACTTCTATATCATTAGGACATATGTCTAATACATAGTAGGTACTCAAAACATATTTGTTGGGTGAGTGAATAAGTGAATGAATGGATACATGAATAAATAAATAAATGAGTAGATGAGTGAGTGAATGAATGGGCTTCAGTCCTTAGAATCCAAGTTACTGTTTTTGATAGCATATTGATACTTCATCTGATAAGAGCCCCCATTTTCAATACCTCTGGGGAAAATATTTCTCTACAGACAGTCATCATTTTCTGTTTTGTGGTCTTCCTAACAACAACAAATTTATATAACCACAACATATCACAAGTTGCATATCAATATTGGAAGTTCTGTGAAATTCCATGTTTTTAGCACCCTCTCCTTCCATTTGTCCCACAGATGGCCATCAGACCAGCAAGTCAATACCATCTGCACCTGTGCCCTCCCCACTCCAGTGCCATGCCACAATAGAGGCATCAGAATTCTCTTTCCCTCCCTGTTCCCCCTCCCTCCCATCTAGGCCCCCCAGAGGACCACTCAGATAATATACTGGTCTTCAGTAGAATCTGATCAAAATAGTTACTGGAGACCAATTATGATCACTGAAGCAGCAAGAAGTGATCACGTCTTCAGGGATCTTTCACTACTTTTAGTGCCATCTTCTGCTCATCTCCACTCCCAGATCTTTCCTGGGTTGATGTCCTGCCGTACATATATCTATAAATGTCTTACCCCACCAAATGCCTTTGTCATGAATCTCCCCGGTGCTCATCCTTTGACAAACACATGTCCCAACATGAATAAGCCTGATGAGTTCTTCTGAGCACCACCACCATTGACCACTTTCTTCCTCAGAGCTGCCTCGACTTTTCCTTTAAAAACTAAACCACTATTTTCCAAAACAGAAAGAAGGTACAGCCCAAAATTTGGCCAGCCAGTCTTCCAAAAGGGATTCCATTTTTCTGGTTAAGGCTAGGAACATGAGAAACAAGTATGTATATTCATCAATTTTCTTTCTCTGTCCAGTAAGCATAATGCCTTGTGACCAAGATGGTGAGCATAAGACTGCTTCTTCTTTCTGTCTTGGCTATTTATGCACATCAGTAAGTGTGTTTCTGCTTCAGGGAATTGAGAGATATTTCTGGTGACCTGAGAGAACTAATTCACTTTCAGGAGGAGGTAAGTAGCCAAATATTTATACCATATCAAAATCTGACTCATTCTTCACTCTTGTGAAAATGTGTCACAGTGCCTGAAGTTAGACCTGGGTGTCAGGGACATCTAACATCTGGGATTGACTCTGCAACTCAGGGAATTTGGAAACTTAATTGTAGTAGAGTCTCCCTATAAAGAAGAGGTTCAGGGAGCCTGATTCACACCAAGCATAAAATCCAGGACAGTTTCTGAGATTGCACAGAAAGGCATCCATACCCCAAGAACTGAGGTGACAACTCAGTCATTCATACATTCATCCAATAAATATTTATTAAGCACCTAGCATGTTTCTTCTATAAAGATCTATGCACCGAGGCTACAACATGGGGGAGAAAAAGAATAAAAACTCCTTCATAACGGAACTCACAATGGAAAAAACAAACAATAGACAAATATGTAAAATGTATAGTACATCAAATGATATCAAGTGCTGTGGGGAAAATAAAATAGGAGATGGATAATAGGAAAAAGTGCCCATTGTGGGGTGGGGATCACAATATTAAACAAGGTGGTGTGGGAAGCCCTTATTGAGAATGTGACCTTTGAACAAAGACCTAAAGGAGATGGGGAGGCCAGATTGCAGATTTCCAGATGGAGATGCTTCCAGCATGTGACACAGAGGCCACTGTAGCAGGAAGCTCTGTGTCAGAGGAGTGGATAGGATCAGAAAAGTTGGCTGAGGCTGATCAGGAAGGTTTTGAAGGGTAGGATTTGGCTTTCATTCTAAGTGTGATGGGGACCATCAGAAGTCTTTCAGCAGAGGAATGGCATGATCCAATTTAGACTTTATCATGCTTCTTCTGACTATTGTACCAGCAAAAGACTAGAGGATAAAGACAGAGGCATGGAGACCAGTCAGGAGACCAATGCAATCATCTGGGTGAGAGCTACCAGCACCTTAGATGAGAGTGTTAACATCAGAAGGGTAGAGAAGCAGTTGGATTCTGGATATATTTTGAAAGGTAAGCCAACACTGGTAGCTGATGGACTTGGTGTGCTATGGAGAGAGGGGAGGAGTCAAGTTTTGCGACTGTGAAGGGGAACAATTCCCACAGGAACCCACTTCTGACAAATGGAATTAAATGCAGACCAGATGGATCCAGAAGTGAGCAAAAATCACAGCAAAGGGAGAACTGATCTCATTGGTAACAACTTCCATGTATGGAGCACCGAATACGTGCCAGGCGTTGTATTAAGCTCTTGGCCTTCATAACTCCATTTTCCTCTTTCCAACAACCCAGTGATAAACATACCATCGTCTTCATAGATGAGGAAGTTGAGGCCTAGAGCAAAGTAGCTTGCCCAGAGCTGGAACCATGACTGTAATCACCCCTGTCTGACTTCCAGACTCATGCTCCCAACCACTGTTCCTGCTCTCATGAGATTGAGAGGCTGGTAGGGGAGCCAAAGATTAAACCAAGAACCCTTTTATTAAGGCTTAGGATAAGGGTAGGGTTTGTGCTCTAAAGGGAAGAAACATGGCTCTATGTGTATATACAAAAAAGGAGCCAGGTCTTGCCTAGGAGGTGAGAGAAAGTATCCCTGAAGAAATGGTGGGTAAGCTGCTCTCTGAAAGATGAGTGATTCTCCCTGGACAAAGGATGGGGAAAAGACAAGTGGTTCAGACAGAGGCCTTGTAATAAAAGGAACAGAGTTTAAGGGGCAAAGAAAGCAAGTCAAGGCTTGATGTAAAATGAAGTGAAGAGTTAGAAAAGGCCACAAAGGCCCCTTTAAGCATGTTGATCTTCAGCCTAAGAGGAATAAGAATCCATCAAGAGAAAAGAGAAACAAGATATATTTTCTTTGGAAAGACCCACTCTGCCTACATTATTGGAAGTAGATTAGAGGGGCTAAGTATACAGAGGAGACCACTTACTATATTATTGCAGTATCTGCACTTGTGCGATGAGCTTATTTTACACTGAATTTGCCTGAATATAGAATCTCACCATGTCTGACCTGGAAGAAACCTCAGAGAGCATTCCTCTAGTCTAGCTACATTAGTTTATGGATGATAAAATTGGTCTACAGAGAAATGACTTGCCCAAGACCACATGGCCACTTAAATCACAGAATAAACACTCAAACACAGGTCTTCTGACTTTGAGCCTTGAGTTTGTAAGCATTGTTTTAGTTGACTGAATACTAATTGTGCCATATTTAATGTTGTATCTCCCATGTTTGACAGGAGTAAGTGCTCAGTATATGTCGGATGGATTAACAGAGAGGTAAATGGATGGATGGATGAACGGATGGATGGATGGACAAATGGATGAATGGATGGATGAATGGAAGGATGGAAGGATACATGGATGGTTTTAGAAGGATGTTCTTTATTCTACACTCCAAAAACTTCCATAGCAACATTTGAAAGAGAAGTCATTTTTCCCTTAGTGAGAACCATACTTCATGACCTTCCTTCTCAAAAAGCATGTCCTCTAGTCATGGCAACCACTGCTGGGCCATGACATCAGTGTGACTCCTCAGGACACCCTTCTTTACCCAAGACTGTACCCAGGAACCCTGGATCCCTGAAAAAAGCTGATAAACCCACTCCAACTCTTTGAGATAGAAAGCTGTCCAGGATCAGTTAGGTCATTACACTGACTTCTTATTCCTCTTGGAAAGAGCCTAGCTTGCTAACTGTCCAAATTGAATGTTTAAAACTTTAATTAGGTCGCCATGAAGATTTGCGTCTTTCAGTGGCAGAAAGCCCAGTTTCCTACGTGTTAACTCAGGAGCTCATTCTTTGCCACCCCACTACTCCTGTTCAACTCACACCACACTAAGGTAGGACTGTGAAGGGAATGCTGAAGAAATGGTATCGTGAACGACAATAAGCATGGGGTGCTCAGAAAATGGCTCAGGGGCTATTGCTAAAATTATCCTCTCATTTAATCCTGGCTACAGTACTGGAGAATGAAGACTTGTCTCAGTTTTACAGATGAGGAAGGTGACACTGTAGGGTCTAAGGGGCTTGCTCACCATAGGCTAATATTTAAACTCAGCTCTACTAAGGGCATTCCCAGTTTTCTTTCCATGATAATGACATTCCAAATAGGCTGACTTCCTATGTTTAGTTATTTAGAACATAATCATTATAACTAATATCCAAAGAAAACTTATTTGTCATCAGCCAACATTAATTGATCGCCTACTATAAACAGGGTATCCTACCAGAGGTTTTTCTCAGGCCAATTGTACATTCTTCTTTGCCCTCAGAGCACTAAGCTGGAGACTTACTTCCAGCCCCTAGTCAGCTACTTTCTCCACATAAGCCTCTGTCTTCTCTTCTATCAAATGGACACAGTAATTTGTACACAAAAATTCCCAGTTGGATATATATGGCACACTCAAAATTGGATTATTTTAGGAAAGTGTATTATAAAAGGGCCACTCATAAAGGCATGAATATGAGGGAGCCTCATGGAATAATACACTAACCTAGGGATAAAACACCCTATTTGTTACTACCCTGAGGCACAAAGGGACAAAGGGAGGGAGAAGTTACCAGAAGCTAGAAGGAGAGAAATTCTTGTAAGGTTGGCAGCTCTGAGAGAGGCAGTGACCTTTGGGACACCACCAGCCAAGACAACTTCACAGGGCAGGAAGCAGGGACATGAGGACCTGATTTCCTTCCAGGGATGCCATTGGCAGAACCCCAGGATAGCCAGAGGGCATGTGAGACACAAATTAGTGCAGTGCACAAGTTGGGCTACCCAGGCAGAGTGGAGAAGGATGGAGAGGGACTCTGGGGACACAAGTGAAGCCAATGGCACATGGCACCTGCTCTACCTGTATGGAAATGAAATGTGTCCATGGAGAGAAGGGTGCCCTGTAAAGAAAACCAAACTAGTAACAAAATTATTTACTAACTTGGGAATGAGAACTAAGTGTCACCAGCTCTTTATAGGCTATTTAGTGTTCCCCCAAGAAGGGGGTGGGAGTGATCTACAAGAAGAGGCAGAGTAATTTCTGCTTTTCTCCTCTTCAAGCTGAATGATAAGGAGCTGGGTTTCAAGGCCGTGTCATTCAAAGGGTTTAGAACCTGAGCATCCTGGTTTGAACCTGGATCTACCAACTACCAGATGAGTCATCACAGTGATTCCCTTAATCTCTCTCTGCCTCTGTGCCCTCTATGATGCCAAGGAACATAATGCCCACCTTACAGGGTGTTGTGAGATTTTAAGGGGATAGAAAGGGAAGCTCATAATGCCTGGCACATAGTAGGTGCTCAAGAAATATATTACTAGGTGAGTGAATAAATGAATGATTTCCAGGATCCCTTCGGGCTCTTAGATGATAGGAGTCTGATTCACCAGACTGGTTGGCAAATTCTGAGAAAGATCATCTGAGAGAGGTACTAAGCTGAGGGCAAAACTATGGCAGGACAGGTGGTGAGCACAATGGGGGTGAGCACGGTGGGGGTGAGCACAGTGACTGCAAGCTCTGCAGAAAGAAGGGGTTCTGAATGGAGACACCACATCTAAAAACTCTATCTCTTGTCATATAGCCTTCAACAGGCTGTGGCTGCCTCTATGTAAGTGAAATTTGAATATAAGGTAGAAACTTTGATAGAATGCCCAATTTGTCAAAGTAGGATTCTTTTGGCAATACATTAGACAAATAACTGTGAAATTACCTTTCTTGGCCAGTTCCTAAATATGGGTGGATAACTGAGAATTAGTTATTATGAAAATTTCTTTTGGGGATATAAATAATATTTAAAAGATGAAGAACTTGAGGGAAGGAAGCTGACATTTGTTAAGTATCTTAGGATTCAACCAGTGCAAATAATGAAGGTCCCAGTCTTCACAGAGCTCACGGAAACAGACAATAAACAAGAAACATTTAAAAAGTTTAATTATTATTATAGGTTGAATTCCAAAAAGTTATGTTCAAGATCTAACCCCCAGTACCTATGAATATGACCTTATTTAGAAACAAGATCTTTGCAGATTTAATCAATCAAGTTAAGATGATATCATTAGGGTGAGCCTTCATCCAATGACTGGTGTCCTTATAAGAAATTTGAACACACACAAACAGAAGGCAGCCACATGAAGACAGAGGCAGAGACTGGAATTATGCTGCCACAAGCCAAGTAATGCCGAAGATTGCTGGCAGCCACCAGAAGCTAGGAGGGAGGCATGGGGCAGATTCTTCCTCAAAGCCACCAGAAGGAATCAAGCCTGCCAACAGCTGGATTTTGGACTTCTAACCTCCAGATCTGTGAAGAACTAAATGTTGGTGTTTTTTTAATTGGAATACAGTTGCTGTACAATATTATATATGTTATGGGTGTACAATATAGTGATTCAAAATTTTTAAAGGTTATACTACATTTATAGTTATTACAAAATATTGGCTATATTCCCCATGTTGTACAATATATTCTGGTAGCTTATTTTATGCTTAATATTTTGTATTCCTTAACTTCCTATCCCCATATTGTCCCTCCCCCTTCCCTTTCCCCACTGGTAACCACTAGCTTTTCTCTATATCTGCGAGTCTGCTTCTTTTTTTGTTAGATTCAATAGTCTGTTGTATGCTTTAGACTTCACATATAAGTGATATCATACAGTGTTTGTCTTTATCTGACTTATTTCACTTAGTATAATGTCCTCCAAGTCCATCCATGCCGCTGCAAATGGCAAATTTTCATTCTTTTTCGTGGCTGAGTAGTGTTCCACTGTATATATATAGACCACATTTTCTTTATCCATTCATCTGATGATGGACACTTAGGTTGCCCCATATCTTGGAAATTGTAAATAATGCTGTTATGAACATTGGGATATGCGTATCCTTTCCCATTAGTGGATTTTTTTTGTTTTGTTTTGATATACACCCAGGAGTGGAATTGCTGGACCATATGGTTGTTCTATTTTTTAGTTTTTGAGAAACCTCCATACTGCTTTCCACAGTGGCTGCACCAGTTTACATTCCCACCAGTAGTGTATGAGGGTTCCCTTTTCTCCACATCCTCAACAACATTTGCTATTTGTGCTCTTTCTAATAATAGCCATTCTGACACATGTGAGGTGGTATCTCATTGTGGTTTGATTTGCATTTCCCTGGTGATTAACGATGTTGAGCATCTTTTCATGTGCCTGTTGGCCATATGCATTTCCTCTTTGGAAAAATGTCTACTCAGTTCTTCTGCCATTTTTTAATTAGGTTGTTTTTTTGATGTTGAGTTGTACAAGCTGTTTATACATGTTGGATATAATCCCTTATTGGCCATATCATTTGCAAATACATTCTCCCTTTCAGTAGGTTGTGTTTTTGTTTTGTCAATGGTTTTGCACAGCAAAGCTGTGCAAAAGCTTTAAGTGTAATTAGGTACCATTTGTTTATTTTTGCTTTTATTTCCTTTACTTTAAGAGACAGATCCAAAAAAAAAATATTGCTGCGATAAATTTTTGTTGTTTTAAGCTACCAGTTTGTGGTAATTTGTATGGCAGCCTGGGAAAACTAACACATGTAGTATATTGGAAGATGGTAAGTGCTAGAGAGAAAGTAATACATAGAGCAGGGCGAGAAGGATGAGGGAGGAAGGGGACGGGTGGGCAGACAATGGAGGTCTAGAGAAATTGGGGCAGGCAGCACGGAGAAGGGGAGATGTGAGCAAAGTTTGGAGCCATGAGGTGAGCGAAGCAGAGATGGGTGATGAGTGTGCCAGGCGGAGGAAGCAGATGCAGTGGAGGCCTTGAGGTGGAGTGTGCCACAGTTGAAGAACATCAAGGAGGCCAACATAGCAGGAGTGTGAGCAAGCAGAGGTGACCATAAGACGAGACTATGGTGGGGCCTTGTTGACCATTGCCAGGAGTTCTGCTCTCGCTCAGAGTGGAGTAGGGAGCTGTGGGATGGTTTTGAGTGTTACTGTCACATATTACGAAATAGGACTGAAAATGCTCATTTTGGCTGCTGCATTGAGAACAGATGGAAGCAGGGGAAGAACAGAAGCCAGGGACCTGTTAAGAGACCACCACAGTGACCCAGCTAAGAGTACTCCCTGAACAGGGGCCTTTGCTAGTTTCCCCAATGACACCCTGCTGGTTAGGCAGGCAGAGCCTGCAGGCCTACCACCCAAAGGTCAGGTTTCTAACCACAGCCTTGATGCAAACTGGCTCTGGGACCTGGCAAAGAAGGAAGGGAGGTACATTGCATGCCTTCCTGGGTTTCATTGACCTCAACTCCAATGGCTGCCTCATAGGGATGTTGCAAGAATCAAATGAGGAAACAGCTGTGGAAGCATTAAACAGCATAAAGCACTAGACAAACACAAGTGATTGTAATTAATACTGATAATAGTCACCCCTCTTTACCCTGCAACCACCAGCCTATAAATACCGCCAAAATAACATCTAAATGAAGAGATTGAATCCCACGTGCAGATGAAACTGGTATACCCATCTGGGGATGATTTTTCATTTAATAGAAGTCATTTTAAAAAGATCAGTGATATCTTGTTACCATGGGCAAACGGTTGGGATGAGAAAGTATCACTTTCATGCAGAACTGGACCTTCAGAGGGGAGAGCAGTTTACCAACATATAGTAATTAAGACATTGGGTTCTTCTATAACGCTATTTAAAATTTTATTTTTAATGATGACTAGTTCTGTTCTTGATGCTCTGGAGAGATGTCTTGGCTGAAACTAAGTGAAGGTTGGGTGTGAGGTCAGCAGACACCTGCTGGCAGATAGATACTCACATGAATTGGGAGCCCTGGCAGCTGCACCCATCTCTGATTGAAGGAAGAGTAAGGTTCCAAGGAAGCTTGGAGCAAAGACCAAAGGAAAGGTGACAACGGAGAGCAGGTTCGTGTCTGTCAGGTGTTCGTCCTAAGTCCTAAGTAAAAACTGAAAGGCACCATATTGTCATGCAACTTTGAAAAGCTTGGAGCACAAGGTGTTTTACTTCAGGGTCCAGGTGAGCCTTGGCAACAGAGGGTAGAGGAGGGGAATGTGTTTTCCCATTCTTAGGAGAACACAGCAACAGTAGTCAGAGCCAATTATGGACCAGCAGTAGCAACATCTGTTGTGCTGGTAGGGAAATTAGAAAGCAGCAGCAGGGCCGCCTGCTGGGTCAGGTGGGAGGCAGGGAAGCAGGGTCCCATGGAGGGCTCCTCATGACTTCAAGTATCTGATACCAACGCAAGCCTGGAGCTGGAGAAGACTGGTCAGCCGGACCCCTTTATGGTCTTATAAATGACTGCAGAAGACATCAGAGTGGCAGGGGAGGGGGTTGAGGTCCTGCCACTGTGCAGGGGTGTAAGTAGTAAAATTGGGGCATTAAAACTGTTCATAATCCCAGGATGAAGAAAACTGAGGGTATCAAGTTTACAACAATAATAGCTAACTTTATTGCAGTCAATGAATGATTTCATTCCTGTATATATTCATTCATTTATTTATTCATTCATTCAGTAGATATTTATGGTGTGACTACTATGTGCCAGGCTTTCTTATAGTTGCCAGGGACACATCAGTGAGAAAAAGAAAAGCAAGTGGTCTCAGGAGTGGCTGGAGGAGGGCACAGAACTAATTAGTGTAGTCAAGACAGACCTCATGGAGGAGGAAACATGCAAGCCAACACTTGAAGTGGTGAGACAACTGGGTATCTGAAGGAGACATTTTGGAACAAAGGGAAGAGCTGGTGCAAAGTTCCTGAGGGGGGCACTTGTCTGATGAATTTGAGGAATAGCCAGGAAGTCAATGCAGCTGGAGAGGAGTATGCAGTGGAAGGAAATCATGGAATATAAGCTCAGAGAGGAATGGGAGGTCCAGGTCAGGTAGGACTTTTTACACATTTAATCCTCACAATAAAATTGAAATAGATCCTGGACAAGGGTCTGAAAACCACTGGTATAGGCCACAGAGCTAAGTGTCTATAAACCATGAGACCAAGTAAGCCACGTGAAGATCAAGAAAAGTACATTCTATGTGGATGAAACAGTTGGTGCAAGATTCCGAAGATGGGAATGAGCTTGATGTTTGAGGTCAAAGTGTCTAGGCCTGATGGATAAGGGAGGAAAGATACAAAATGAAGTTATAAAGATAGGATGGAAAAGGTCATGGAGGGCTTCAAAAGTCAGGATAATTAGCTTGGATTTTATTCTACATGGAATGGAAGCCATCAACGGTTCCTAAGCAGAGTATGACATGGCTTGTTTTTAATTTTAAGATCACTTTGGATACCAGAGAGAAAATAGAGAGAAGCCAAACATAAGCAGACATGCAATGGTCCAGGTTAGACTAGATGGTGGGAGGATGTTGTTTTATAGTTAGTGTTGAAGAATTTGCTGGTGGCTTAGATATAGGTACTCAGAGAAAGAGCAAAAACAAGAATAAAGTTTAGATTTGGGGCTTGAGCAATCAGTGGATGGGGAGGACTGCAGAGGACAAGGCATGGAGTGGGGGTAATAATTGTGTTCGGTCATGTTAAGTTTGAGACACCAATTTTTTTTTTAACATCTTTATTGGAGTATAATTGCTTTACATTGTTGTGTTAGTTTCTGCTGTATAACAAAGTGAATCAGCTATATGTATACATATATCCCCATATCCCCTCCCTCTTGCATCTCCCTCCCACTCTCCCTATCCCACCCCTCTAGGTAGTCACAAAACACTGAGCTGATCTCCCTGTGCTATGTGGCTGCTTCCCATTAGCTATTTTACGTTTGGAAGTGTATATATGTCCATGTCACTGTCTCACTTTGTCCCAGCTTACCCTTCCCCCTCCCAATGTCCTCAAGTCCATTCTCTAGTAGGTCTCTGTCTTTATTCCCATCCTGCACCTAGGTTCTTCATGACCTGTTTTTTTTTTTTTTTTTTTTTAGATTCCATATACATGTGTTAGCATACGGTATTTGTTTTTCTCTTTCTGATTTACTTCACTCTGTATGAAAGACTCTAGACCCATCCATTTCACTACAAATAACTCAATTTTGTTTCTTTTATGGCTGAGAAATATTCCATTGTATATATGTGCCACATCTTCCTTATCCATTCATCTGTCGATGGACACTTAGATTGCTTCCATGTCCTGGCTATTGTAAATAGTGCTGCAATGAACATTAGGGTGCATGTGTCATTTTTATTTTTTTGAATTTTATTTTATTTCTTATTTTTTATACAGCAGGTTTTTATTATGCATGTGTCTTTTTGAATTATGGTTTTCTCAGGGTATATGCCCAGTAGTGGGATTGCTGGGTCATATGGTAGTTCTATTTTTAGTTTTTTAAGGAACCTCCATACTGTTCTCCATAGTGGCTGTATCAATTTGCATTCCCACCAACAGTGCAAGAGGGTTACCTTTTCTCCACATCCTCTCCAGCATTTATTGTTTCTAGATTTTTTGATGATGGCCACTCTGACCGGTGTAAGGTGATACCTCATTGTAGTTTTGATTTGCATTTCTCTAATGATTAGTGATGTTGAGCATTCTTTCATGTGTTTGTTGGCAATCCGTATATCTTCTTTGGAGAAATGTCTATTTAGGTCTTCTGCTGATTTTTGGATTGGGTTTTTTGTTTTTTGTGGTTTTTTTTTTTATATTGAGCTGCAGGAGCTGCTTGTAAATTTGGGAGATTAATCCTTTGTCCATTGCTTCATTTGCAAATATTTTCTCCCATTCTGAAGTTTGTCTTTTCATCTTGTTTATCGTTTCCTTTGTTGTGCAAAAGCTTTTAAGTTTCATTAGATCCCATTTGTTTATTTTTGTTTTTATTTCCATTTCTCTAGGAGGCGGGTCAAAAAGGATCTTGCTGTGATTTATGTCATAGGGTGTTCTGCCTATGTTTTCCTCTAAGCGTTTTATAGTGTCTGGCCTTACATTTAGGTCTTTAATGCATTTTGAGTTTATTTTTGTGTATGGTGTTAGGGAGTGTTTTAATTTCATTCTTTTACATGTAGCTGTCCAGTTTTCCCAGCATCACTTATTGAAGAGGCTGTAAGACACCAATTATGTATCTCAGTGGAGAAGTGAAGTAGGCAATTGAGTAAAGAAGTCAAGAGTAGTGGTTCTCAAGCTTGTCTGTACATTGGAATCACCTGTAGAGTTAAAAGTGATGCCTGAATCCCACCCTTAGAGATTCTGACTAATTGGTCTAGGGTGTGGTCTGCATGTTGGGATTTTTGAAAATATCCCCTGGGTGATTCCAGTGTGTAGCAAACTTTGAGACCCACTAACCTAGAGTTTGAGAGAAAGGTTAATTGAAGATTTAACTTTGAGTGTCAACAGATTATAGATGATACTTAAAGCCAAAGAACTGATTGAGATTCTCTGGAGAGACAGTGAGACAGGAGAAGAGAAGGCCAAGGTCCAAGCCCTGTGATGCCCCAAAGCATGGGGCACCTCAATGTTTGGATGTTGTCCAGAGGAGCTGGCAAAGGAGCCTGAGAAGCTGCAGTGAGGCCAGGACTTAACTCATAGAAGGGTCGGCAGGCCATTGTCATTTGTCTTTGTGGATCATAGGTGCCTGTAAGGCAGGCATTAACCTGGTCATTCTCCTCCCTTTGACTTTTCTGGGGTTCTTTTCCATCAAAGGAGACTGGCCTCTCCAGCCTTCCCCTCTGTCATCTCTTTGGATGCTGCTCAGGGTCATTTCTATTCCCTAGTCAGTGTAATGCAAACCAATTCATTTAGCAGCCATTCCTCCTGATTGTTTGTTCCAAGGCATATTATTCCACATTTGTCCACATTAAACTGCATTTTATCACCCATTATCCCAAGCCCTTCAATGATCTGGACCCCTCTGTGTTTGATTACAAGGCTTGGTGATTTGTGGTGCCTGCAAAAGCTGTCATTTGCAGATTTAAAATCCTTCTTGCAGGGCCATTAGGTGGGTCATTAGCATCAATAACACAGAGAGGCTGTACCTGGCAGCTTTGCAGAGGCAGGAAGCAACACATTGGACATGGGTTGGTTCGTTCTCTTTGCCTGGAAAACGCAGTGACACCCCAGCCCTCCCCCACCACCCCATCCAGGCCTTTCCTCCTGTCTTGCACCGACACTCAGAGTGTCTCCAACGATTCACAGACTGCAACTCCGACTCTTCATGCCATCTTCCCTGGCATCCGTAGCCTCCAGAAATCTTAATGATTTAATAAACCGCTCATATCAGCATGCCTCTGGCTATCTCTTATCAAGCTGGATGCATTTTCCAACCATCTCTCCCCTAATTGTAAGGAAAGTTTCTGGAAATCAAACATATATTTGCATTTCTAGCATTTGGGTTTTCATGCTCCATAGCTGGTAAACAAGGTGTCACTCCTGACACCCCCTGTGATTCACCTTCGACCTGCACGTGAGACCTAAAAGGAAGTCTAAGTGGCTGTTGTCTGTTTAACTTTTGCAGTCAGGAATTCAGGGCCAAAGACGGTGCTCAGAAACAGAACCTCAACACCCCATCCTTCCTACCTCCCACCCCAGGTGCCTGGACATCTCTTTCTCTGTTCCTTTTAATTAGATTTTATTTCATTATTTTTGGCTTACACTTTTTAGTATTTTTAAGGCACAATAAATCCTTCTTGGAGGCCTGAGAAATAATTAATCAAATAACCCATTTATTTTCTTCAGAAACACTTATAGAGCACCTACTCTCAACCAGGTGGTGGGCCCTGATGTGCAGGGGGCATGTAGGCATGAAGTAGAGTCTTCAGCAGACTGCTGAACCAACAGTGTTAATGAGGATTGTTGAGCTTTAAATGTATTTTTTTTAAAATTCTGCTTTTCTGAAGCCCGCTCCCACATGCACCTTTCCTCCCCAGATGCCTCAGCTATATACATTGACGTTTTCAACCCAGGCAATGCCAGCCCCTGCCATGGAGCATTTGGGAATGCATGGGTTTGTTTTGGGTGGTCACAATGACTTGGGAGGGAAACTGGCATTAACTGCCTGCAGGATGCTAGGTGCCCTGCAATGCTCAGGACCAGCCTTCACTAACTTGCCAACAGCACTCTACTGATAACCACTGAGAAAGAGCATGCATTTGTTTCCTATGGCTGTTCTAACACATGACCACAAACTTAGTGGCTTTAAACAACGTGCATTTATTATCTACCATTCTGGAGGTCAGAAGTCCCAAACGGATTCACTGGGCTAAAATTCAGATTTCGATAGGGCTGTGTTCCCTCTGGGGGCTCTAGCGGAGGATCTGTCTTTAAAGCCAGCAGTGGCCTGTTGAGTGTTTCTCACACTGGATGACTACAATTTGTGCCCCCAGCATCACATATCCTTCTCTATTCCCCTCTCTGCCTCCCTCTTTCACTTACAAGGACCTTTGTGATTTAATTGAGTTCGCTGGGATAATCCAGGATAATCTCTCTATCTCAAGATCTTTAACTTAATCACATCTGCAAACTTCATTTTTCCATGTAAGGTAACAGATCAGATTCTAGAGATCAGACATGGACATCGCTGGGCGGGGGGCATTGTTCTTCCTGCAACAGTGGGGACAAAAGTCTAAGTGTCTGAAGGTTCACTGACAGCCTCAGCACTGACAGCCTCAGCCACTAGAGGATGCGGGCAACTCTCTATTATCCTTGCTAAAGCAGAGGCCTGGTTAATATTTAGTTATACAGATTAATCCAGTGGAGCTTTTGCTGTCAAATGTCAGGAGTTTCAGAACCAGGCACAGATGGCTTTGGAGGGTGGCCTACCCTGAGGTTTCTTTTTTTTTTTTTTTAATTTTTATTGGAGTATAGTTGATTTACAATGCTGTGTTAGTTTCAGGTGTACAGCAAAGTGAATCAGCTACACATATACATATATCCACTCTTTTTTAGATTCTTTTCCCATATAGGCTATTACAGAGTATTGAGTATAGTTCCCTGTGCTATACAGAAGGTCCTTATTAGTTATCTATTTTATATATAGTAGGGTGTATATGTCAGTCCCAATCTCCCAGTTTATCCCTTCCCCCCACTCACTGGTAACCGAAGGTTTGTTTTCTACATCTGTGACTCTATTTCTGTTTTGTAGATAAATTCATTTATACCATATTTTTTAGATTCCACATGCAAGCAATATCATATGATATTTGTCATTCTCTGTCTGACTTACTTCACTCAGTATGACAATCTCTAGACCTATCCATGTTGCTGCAAATGGCTACCCTGGGGTTTCCCATGTTGAGTAATAGCCTTCGATGGGAAGCATCAAGCATGCTTTATTTAATCTGTCAATAAGTATGAGTTCCTTTTTCTCATACTGACCACACAATGGGAAATGATCCAAAGGTAAGAAGGAAAGTTCAGAACTTTACAAAAGCTTTGCACAAAACAGGAACTGGTTATGTGGATAATTGGGCATTGATCTAATCAGGATTCTGTAATGTTAAGACCTTACAGACCGCTCTGCCATTTGCAAAACTCTTTCACATCCATTATCTCATTCAATCCACACAATGAATCTGGAGGCAGTTGGAGCAAGTATTATTTTTTATCACCATTTTACAGATGAAACAACTGTGACCAGGAGAACTTTAGTCACTCACCCAAGGTCACAGAACTAATAAACTGCAGGGCTGGAGCTTGAGTCCTTGGACTCCAGTCGCAGGTTCTGTCCTCTCTACCCCACTGGCTCTCAAAGCTCTAAGGAGCTGATATGCAAAACAGTGACAAATTTTAAGGCCATCTTCTTTGAATCTTGATTGGACCTGTCATTTCTAAGGAAGCAGTGCGAAGCCATGAAAATGATTTAGAATTAGACATCAGGCAAAGCCCAGTTTCCACGTCTATAACTAGGGATAATAAATTACGGCTTACTGCAGTGCCTTCCAAACTAGCCTGATCACTGGAAACCCTTGATCATTAGAAACCCCTGAGGTGATAGTTAAAAATGCAGATTTTCCTTTTTCCCCAGAAAGTCAGATTCAGAAGGTCTGAGGGTAGGATTCAAATCTGGATTTGTAATAAGCATAATTGATGGTTCTTGTAAGCAGAGAAGTTTGGAAATAATTGACCCACAGGATTTTTGTGTAAATTAAATAAGATGATGTATGCATCAAGCACGTGGCACAGAGAAGCCCTTTCTAAACATTGGATTTCTTCTCCATGCCTTCATCAAGGGGGTGTTCTGGTTTTCCATTTCTTTACTTTTGATTATTGGTGTTAAGAAGACAAGCTCCTGCTTCCAGTGCCAAAATTATGGAACTTTCTCGTAGAGAACATGGTTGGGTGGGTGGGGGTGGAGGTTGGGTGGTTTAAGGGAGAATCCACTGTTTATATAATTCCCTTGAATAACTGTATTTCACCATTCCCTTTCACCCTTATACAAGGAACAGAAATTTCTAGCCTAATGCATTTATTTTACTTATCTGCTGATTTATAAAACCCACCTTCTGCCTTGAGCTCTGAGTACATGACACTTGTATAAATACACCCCACATAATCTGTCTTGTTCACCAAACCATGTCCTCTGAGACAAATACAGACTCACAGTGGCAAGGGGAACTTTCATTTTGCCAGAGGATTCAGCCTGGGCCTGGGCCCAGCTTTCTGATTAAACAGGAGCATAAATCCACCCAGGCTCCCATCTTATCAGCTCAGCTGCCCATCCAAATGTTTTCCAGAGACCTAATGACAGGCCTTACCTGGAAAATGAATGGCTGCTTGGTGGTAAGAGTTTCAATAACTTTCTTTTCCAGATGGTACTCTGCAAAGCAGGTTGTCTTTGCCTAGAGTACAGTGGCCATGTCTTGTTTCTATCTGTCCCCAGGACCAAGGACAGTGGCTAGCAATGAGTGAAAATGGGATATGTTGTGGTATTTACAGGCCACAGAGTTTTGAGATTTATGGTCAGAATTTTGGCTTCGACAAAAAAACAAAGCAATCCATGTTTCTCCTTTCATCTGAAACAGCTATAACTTATTTTTCACTCACCTTAACCAGTGGTTCTCAACCATGCACAATTTTGGTCCCCCAGAGGACATTTAGCAATGTCTAGAGATAATTTTGCTTGTCATGACTGGGGGATACTACTAGCAACTACTAGGTAGATGCCAAGGATGCTGCTAAACATCCTCCAATGCAGAGTACAGCCCCAAAACAAAGAATTATTCAGCCCAAATTGTCAATAGTGCTTAGGTAAAGAAACCCTGCCTTACATGAGTCATTGCCATGATAAAATTGGTCCCCTCCTAATTTTGCCAACCAGCCTATAAGAGCAACACTGTTGTCAGAAAGAATCCATTTGTGGTCATCAAAGCAAAGAGAGAGGGAAACATATTTGCTGGGCACCACTATGGGCCCTAATGTTGTGCTAAGCCTGCCCCAAAGAGTATGTCAATCAATCTTTACATCAATCCTTCACCATACCCATTTTTCAGGTCAGGAAACTAAGGTTGAGAAAATTTAAATAACTTGCCAAGAGTCACCCAGCTAGGAAAAAACAAAACTGAAATCATACCCAGCTCTTTCTGATTTTAAAGCCAACAATCTAGCCACTGTGCAGATTGAGGCTGAAAGAGTGATTGTTAGTAAA
Organism: Hyperoodon ampullatus; assembly: GCF_949752795.1. NCBI lineage: Eukaryota > Metazoa > Chordata > Mammalia > Artiodactyla > Ziphiidae > Hyperoodon > Hyperoodon ampullatus. The sequence continues at coordinate 60,125,521 of NC_136932.1, forward strand.
TGACAGTGATAGAACTTCATCCCCACTGAAATCTTACCCTTCATGGACACAATAAATATCCCCTAAAACATAATTTCCCTTTGGATTTGTGCATTACCTGGCATTCTGGCTCTCCTTGGAATCTGAGGGAAAAAACAGAAGACTTTCAGTCTAATTGCCAAGCATAATCATCAATATCCAAGTGGGTGGCATTCCCTTCATCCAGTTTTTCATTCCTCAATCCATGGCCATTCTACACCACAGCAGAGTTCCAACCTGAAATGGTTCATGGGAGTGCTACTGGCATTTAGAAGAAACCATTTGTTGTTGCCCAGAATTGCGTCCTCTGTGTCTCACTACAGTTCCTTTTAGCCCCTGGGCAGCAAATGTCAATAGATATTCCCAACTTACTGTGACAACCCAAAACATGCTGACACATACCCAAACACTCCCTTGGGGGCAGTGTCACTACCCAACTTTGAGGAACACTGGTTCCCAAGTTCTCACTCCAGTGTTTTGCCTGGGCTTCATTATTGCTCACGGATACACATATAGTTCTTTATACACTTGCCCAGCTGGCTTCATCTTCCCAGAGTTGGGAATGGGGTTTCATTGTGTCAGACCATTTCTCTTTCTCATTCAAAGGGAAGTTTTAAGGATGCTTTCACATTGACAGTGGCCTGGTTTGTTCATGCTTTTGACACTGAGATCTGCAATCACATCCCCTGCTTTTCCCATTTCCGAGACTTTGTACCTACTGGAATTCTTTATTCCCTAAATACTACTGTTCAGGTCCTTACCCACTAGTCTATCTACCCAACCCACTCAGATGCACTTCTTCTCACTCAGATGCACTATCCTACCCACTCAGATGCACTTCCTTCTTGAGGTCTCCCCTGATTAATCCAGCAGGAACTGGCCTCTCCTTCTCTCTTGAAATCCCTTATTATATTATACCAGGGGTAAACAAAGTCTTCATGTAAAGGGTCAAAGAGTAAATATTTTAGGTTTTGCAGGCCATATGATTTCAGTTGCAACTACTCAATGTTGCCTTTGTAGTAAGAAAGCAGTCACGGCCAATATGTAAAGGAATGGGTGTGCCCATGTTCTGCTGAAGTATTACTTATGACATTAAAATTTGAATTTTATATATATTTTTAGTTGTCATGAGACAGCATGCTTCTTTTTTTCCATTTAACCATTTAAATATGTATAACCATCCTTAGTTCTTAAACCACACAAAAACAGGCAGCAAGCCGTGTGTGGCTCACAGGCCATCATTTGCTGAAACCTGCTTTATATCATCATTTTGTTTTTGTGTTTATGACATTCTAGCTCCATTCCAAGTGGTGTCCTCACCAGCAGCATGGATTTCACCTCAGTCCTTTGAGAAATTCAGAATCTCAGACCCCGCCCCAGATATAATGAATCAGAATCTGCATTTTAACGAGATTCCCAAGTGATTCATGTACACAATAGTCTACATGCACTGCCATGGTTTGTTTAATAATTGTTTGTGTCCACATTCCCACCCCCCACCTCCCCACGGCAGATGGTAAACTCTTTGAAGGCAGAAATGTCTGTCATATATATCTGTGATTCCTTACAGTACATGAAAATAGGAATATAATTGTTTTTGAGAGTAAATGAATTAATGGATTGGGAAAGCTTGATTCACATACCTCTTGGTCTTCAAGCCATCCTTTTCTCTCTTTTCCTTCACTCTTTTACTTTAAGTCTCTCCCAAAAGCTTAGTTTTCTATTTTCTGGATAATCCATTAGGGAAGGAGACTAAGACTTTGCTTTGCTAATTAAGATAAAGAGAGAGGCAGAAATCTGGAGGAGACTTCAGATCATCCCAAATTGTGTCATGGAGAAGAACTGCCAATTTTATGCTCCTGATCTGTCTCTCAGGAGGGCTTACCTACATGCTTTTCCTTCACATTTTTCTCTTGGCTGCATTAAACCATTCCTCTGACCCTGTTTTAGATGTTCACTTCTTTTAGAAGCAGGGGAGCTGTTAACAACTTTCATAGTTCCTGATTTTACCTGCAATCCTGGACCAGCAAGGTCAAATCTGTGGCCATGGGTACATGCTAAAGAGCCTCTCATCCTTCACTGACTTCCCCACATAAGCCAAGGGATTTTTAGTTATAGAAAGCAACAGAAGCAAGATCTTTTTAAATGGTTGTTTATCAGGAATAACTGAATAAATCATGCAGTCTCAACCTTTCATCTTTTTTTGTTCTTTAAATATACATACATATATATTTTACATATATTTTTCAATTCTAGTAATATTAAAATAACCATATTAAAATGAACAATTCCATGGCTCTTAGTACATTGACAATGCTGTGCAAACACCACATTTATTTAGTTTCAAAACACTTCCATCACCCCAAAAGGAAAGCCTGTACTTACTAAATATTTACGCCCTATTCTCCCCTCCCCCCAACCCCTAGCTACCACCAATCTGCTTTCTGATGTGGACTTACCTATTCTGAATATTTCATATAAATGGAATCATAGAATATATGACCTTTTGTGTCCAGACAGCCAGCTTCTCTCACTTAATATAATGTTTTCAGTGTTCATCCCTGTTGTAGCATGTATCAATATTTTATTCCTCTTTATGACGGAATGATATTCCATGATATGGATAGACCACAGTTTGTTTATGCATTCATCTGTTAACGGACATTGGGTTGTTTACACCTTTTGCCTATTATGAATAGTGTGGCTATAAATATGCAGGTACAGATTTCTTTTTGAGTACCCCCCTTTAATTATTTTGGATGTATACCTAAGAGTGGAATTGCTGAGTTATATGGTAATTATATGTTTAACTTTTTGAGGAACTGCCAGGCTGTTTTCTTATATTTTTTTATGGAGCACTTACCCTGTGTCAGGCATTGAGTTAAAGAGTTCACAAAACAGTGCACTTAGATACAAAACGTCTAGAAACAGGAGTAGACCAGAGGGCTGAAGTAGTCCAAGCAGTCTTTAGGAATCCATGACAGTTGTGTCTCTCTTGTTCTCTCTACCTCACCTTGATCATCTTCCTCTTTCCAAGTATTTCTCTTTATTTTTATTATTAAAAAAGGACAAGAGGGAGGGGAGGGCAGAGGCACCATGGAGAGCTCCCACGTGCACCATTAGCAAAGGATTAATAACAATAACAATAAAAACCAAAACTTATTGGACAAATATTATGCCATGTAGTAGGTATTATTAACCCATTTTTCAGGCAAGGGATTGAAGACTTAGAGAATTAAGAAACATACTCAGATTTGAGTGTCAGAACCAGGATCTGAACCCTGGTCTGTCTGACAACAAAATACATAGTCTTTCAACACACTACCACATTGTCATTTCTCGACCAGCAGAAACCTGAAAGGCTCAACACAAACACCAAATATCAAATGTCAAGGCTGCCCTTGGCTGTCAGGGAGTCACAGAGTGTTAATCCAAAGCAGTGGACTCCACCATAGACCAATCATCATACTTTCAGGTTGGCCTGGGTGCTGAGGAAGAGCACAGTCTCAGTAATTATTAAGAATATCCTAGAATATAATTACCATACAATCCAGCAATTCCACTTCTGGGTATTTATCTGAAGGAAACAAAAACACTAATTCAAAGAGATATCTGCACTCCTATTTTCATTGTGGCATTATTTACAATAGACAAGATATGGAAGCAATCTAAGTGTCCATCAATGAATGAATGGATAAAGAAGATGTGGTATTACATATACGATGAAATATCACTCCATCATAAAAACGGATGAAATTGTGCCATTTGTAACAACATGGGTGGACCTAGAAATCATTATGTTAAATTAAATGTCAAACAGAGAAAGACAAATATTGTATGTTTTTACTTACATGTGGAATCTAAAAAACAAAACAAATGAATAAACAAAACAAAACAGAAACAGACTCATAGCTACAGAACACAAATTCGTGGTCACCAGAGTGGGGAGAGGTTAGGATAAGGGGCAGGTGAAATAAGTGAAGGGGATTAAGAGGCACAAACTTCCAGATATAAAATAAAGAAGTTTGGGGGATATAATGTATAGCCTAGGGAATATAGTCAATAGTACTGTAATAACTTTGTGTGGTGACAGATGGTAATTAGACTTATCATGGTGATTAGTTCCTAATATATATTAACATTAAATCACTATGATGTACACCTGAAAGTAATAGGGTATTGTATGTCAATTATATTTCAATAAAAAGGAAATCTGTAAAAAAAAGACCCTAGATCATTTCTGCAGGGACCATTTGAGAGCTTACTGACATGACATGGGGCTGAGGTGACTCTGCATGCATAACTGCTCAGAATGCTCTGGTATTGTCATTGAAGTGAAGCAAGGTGCACACAATTTGCTCAAAATGAAGAGTTTTGCAAATGATTTATTTTATATAAAGTAGAGCAAACTCAAATCTACCCCTAAAGCAGTGTCTCTCTCACTCACTTTGTTGTATATAAGTTTTCTGATGTGAGAGGAAAGAAGGTGGTTGTACAGCTACCCTGAAGTCTATCTCAGAGCTTCTTGAATTTGAGACATCATCAGAATCACCTGAATTGCTTCTTGAAAACATATTCCTGGGCCTCATCCCCAGAGATGTTTATGCAGTAGGTCTGTGTGGGGCACTCAGTTCTACATTTCTAACAAGCTCCTAGGTGAGCCCATCCTGGATGCACCACTCACAAGACAGTTCAGAGTGAGTGAGTGAGAAGCACTATGTGAATAGACCCTAGAGATCTGCCTGCACTACCTCTGGTCCCCTCTGATCTCTAGATGTTCACAGTCCAAGTGCTCTATCTTGCGAACTCTTTAACTCAGTGCCTGGGACAGGTAACGCTCAATTTTGAAATGTAAGAAAACAGTTCGGCAGTTCCTCAAAAGGTTAAACATAAAATTACCATACGTCTCAGCAATTCTACTCCTAGGTATATATCCAAAAGAATTGAAAACAGGTACTTAAACAAAAACTTGTATGCACATGTTCATAGACTCCACTTCAAGTAGCAATGACCAATCTTAATTGTGCTGAAACCCCCAATAACCAGTCATTACTGATAGTGCTTCATGTCTTTACAAGATATCTGTGGGTCTTTCTCAAAAGCTGCATATTCCTTTGGGAGTATGTATCACATAAATGTCATGCGTGTGTTCAGGTGAGAGAAAATTTTAGAACCACTGGTGCAGAGAACTGGGAGATTTAAAGAGTCACAGATCCCATTCACATTGCTCAGGCCACACAAGAATAATAAAATTATGCTAATTATGTCAGTTATACTCCCACAAACCCCATGGCAGCTCAGGGGGATGTGCTTACCAGGCAGAAGCCAGGTATTCCCTCCCAGCAGCTGCCTCCATTGCAGTGTCCTCTGCAAAGCTACAATTTCTTACCTCCTTACCTCTTCAGAGCTCATCTTTTACGAAGGAGCCACCTTCTTGAGATGGTTCTCTGTTTATTTAAGGCAACTGGGAGGTAAAAGGCTGTGTGCTAAGCTGAAGATGAAACGGGAGCCATGTTAATTTCATGTTAATGACAACAGAGCAATTTTCTTACAGGAAATAACTAGTTAACTTAATCATTTTAAGTAGTTATTAGCAGTAGCCTAAAAAGGATGGTTATGCTTATCACAATACATGCATAAAGGAAATGAAGGCATGAATAACAAGACCTTAAACAGATTTCTGGCATGTTCCTTCTGGATGGTATTAATCATTTTAACTGACTTCAATCCTGAGATCATAGCCGTGTGATAAATTGTTAACTGCTGGAAATTAGAGGTGGGCTCACCAGATTCATTGTGCCAGTTTACCAACAGCAGAACTGTGTGCCACTGCTGTGAGGAAGGCCATAAAGAAGAAAGAATGAAGCGTAGATGTATGGATTAATTAATAAAATGCAGATAATGGCATCTTTCCCAATATTAAGACTACTTCAGAAGCTGCTCTATATGTCTCTGGGAATAAAAAAAGCTAAATGTATTGTTTGTTGTTTCATCTCACCCCACCCCCCAAGATAATGATCAGAGTTTAGAAATGAATAAAACTCAGGCAACTAATCCCGACCATAGTCACACAATAAAAAAGAAAAAGTAACTGCAAAAGAAGAATAAAATACTTGTTCAAAGGTTTCACAGCTCTAAGACATGTCAAGTAATTTTTTTCCTAAGTAAGAGGACAATTTTTCTTCCCTGTGGTGGTTGTGCTTTGTGAGAAGAATCAGCTTGATCAACTCAGGAAAATCATCAATATCAACAAAGTGTATTTAGTGCCTGTGATGTAACAGGACCTGTGCTAGAACCTGGGGGAAAAGTTTCTATAAGTCATGGTCCTGCTTTCCGGCAACTCTCATTCTTCTCCTATAAACAATAATTGTAACTTGGAGCGGTAAATGCCTTAGTAGAGGTATGTTGTAGGAATAAAGTTGGCACAGAGGCACATGTGAGCATTCCCACCTGGAAGGTGAAGCCTAGGCAGGGTTTTGAAGGATGAGTAAGAGTTTGTCAGATGAACACAGGAGTGCAGGACATATCCAGTGGAGGGAAAGGCATCTTCAAAGGTACAGATGTGCAGTTGGGTCTGCCCAGGAAGCTGCCTAGGCTTAGTATGACTGGCATATGTGGTTTGGAGGGAGAGTGAAAGGTTGGAGGTTGTGAAGGGCCTTTCAGACGATGCAAAAGAGCCTAGACAAGTTCCCTAAGCAGGGGAGTAAAATGTTTAGACTTGGAGCATCCCAATGCCCACTGGGCAGAGACTGGATTGGAGGGACATAAGGTTGGAAGCAACAAGGCTAGTTAGGAAGTTATGAAATAATCTGGGTAAGGTTAGGCAAGGACCTGAATTAGTGGCACTGGGAATAAAGAGGATGGGGATAGTTGAAAGAACTATGAGAAATGTTCCTGAAATCTACAGGACTTAGTGGCTAACGGATGCCCAGGAATAAGGAAAAGAAGTCTTCCTAAGCACTCAAGTTTATCAGTGCAGTGCTGGGTAGACGACGGCCTTGTTAGAAGGGATGCAAGAGGAGCAGATCTGAGAGAAGTCCAGGTGGTGGGATCATGAGTGTGGTTAAGTATAAGCTGAGACCTGGAGCAAAAATTCCCCTTGAGTGCTCAGAAGTCTCCCTTGCCTAGATGCAATAATTTGCCACAGCCAGGTGGGGCAGCTGTGTGGGATTGCCTTAGGTTAGCCCTGCATCTTTGCCATCTGGGGCTTTAGGGGTCCTGCTTTCCAAATGCCAAAAAAAATGAGTATGGGCATAAGAGGCTCCAGGGCTGGGACGGGGAGGCTGTGTTTGCTCATCTCTGCTCTACCTTAATCTACATCGGTTGACCTAGAAAGCAAAGAATGGCCCTTTCTGGTACCCATCCAATTCAACAGGCCTTAAGACCCCAAGCATGTTCAATACAAAATGACCAGCGAGAGAGGTGTGTGCTTTGTGTCAGCCGAAGGTAGAGTTAAGGGTCTTGTCTCTTGGGCCGGCCTAAGGGTGTGCCTCAGAACAACCTAAATTGTTGGAGCTCTCCTTCCAGGCTTCCTCTCCTGCAGAGATTACTGGAACTCCCCACAGAAAGCAACCAACGCTTGGGGGAACTTATTTTAGCTATTGAAGGAGGAGACAGAAGGGCAGGGGATCCAAACAGGTGGACTTACTTTCTGTTCAAGTCCGGTCTACTGGATAGAGCTGGGCAAATAGCTCTGGCAGAGGAATTGGGACATGAGCTTTGTCTGAATTCCTGCAGCCCTTCCTGAGACACTGGAGAGGATTCTGGAAAGAATGTAGAATCTCTGCAGGATATCTGGGATCCAGTTTTACTTTGGCTTCTGGTTAAGAGCTGGGCTCTGGAATTAAGCTCTGGGGTTCAAATTCTAGCTCTTTAGTGTATTAGCCAAGTGAGATATTGGACAAGCTACTTAACTTCTTTAAGCCTTAGTTCCCCCCACAACTCTATAAAATGGGAATGATGAAAAGTTATTACCTAACCTCATAGGGGATTCGTTGGATCAAACAAGTTAATGCTTGTGAACCACCAAGTACAATGTCCAGCATATAGTAGGAAACCAATAAATGTTAGTTATATTACTGCACTAACTTAGGGCAACTGACCCCGTTAACCCAGGTGCTGGTCACTTATATATAAAACAATGACTAATACAATGGACTGTTAATGAACCTTACAGCTTGGACATGCTATGATCCCTGTACCCTAGAACCATCTTCATGGTGGCTGTGGTGGTGGTGGTGGTGCTGGAGGTAGTGTGTGTGTATGTAGATATATGTGTATTTTGAGGAAGGGTAAATTAAGATTCTTGAATGCCTGGTATATATCTGGCATGTGCTGGGTGTTTTACATATATTAGTTTATATAATCCTTTGCTAATAAATTGAACAACTAGAGAAATAAGTAGTATCATCCCTACCTTAAAGATGAAGAAACTCAAGTTCAGAGAGGTTAACTTGCTGGCCCTAAGTCACAGAGTTAGTGCCAGGTCCAGGATAAGATTTCCAATTCTTTCCATTACTTAGAGGCTATGGGGGAATTGCTACAAACATACAAAAGATATCATTTAAAGCAGAGTAAAAGCTACATTTCAGTACTGTGAAAATTCGAAAAGAGAAAGAGTACAAATTCAGACAGGGAAATCCGGAAAGCTAGCATAGAGAAGACGGCAGGAGGGGCTTTCAATTGGCAGAAAAGACGGCTTAAGAAAATGGCCTTTCCAGGTGGAAACAAACAGCATGGGCAAAGGCCAAGCTGTGTGAAACTATGAGGCACGTGGAGGGAGCAGCCAGCAGGCCCTTATGTGGCTGGTGGGGGGTATAGAGAAGAGGGTGAGAGAAGGCTAGAGAAGTTGGGATGGGGCTGTGGAGACCTTGAGGGCCAACCAAGGGCAGGGTGGCTTGGAGGTGGGAAGAAGGAGACAGTGTTAGCAGTTGGGAAAAGCCAAGAAGCTGGCCCCCAGACAGAACTTGAAGAGGAAGGGCTGGCAGTGTGTCTGGAGTAGCTCCTACCCGGGAGAAACAGAGCCTGAGTCTCACAGCTGATCGCGCTTAGCTGCTCCCTCCAACCTTAGAGACAGGATCCCGGCAGCTGGAGCTGAGGCTGGAGGATGAGGAAGGAGCACACTGGACAATGGACTTCTGGGCCTTTTTCTCCACAGCTGACACTAAATAACACTCCAGTACCAGAGGCCTTCATTCCATAAGATTCATTTCTTTAGCCAGTTCCTCAAGTCTGAGTGACCATCCCTAGTCCCAAATCATTTAAATCCATCTGGGGGCCACATAGCTTGAGAGTTAACATGTTGTCTTTGGCATCTTGTTCTATCCATTAATAACTGTGTGACTTGAACACATTACTTAACATCCCTATGCCTTGGTTTCCTTATCTATAAATTGGAGGTAATGATAAGTTTCTCATGCATAAAGTTTTTTGTGAGGATTAAATGGGATAATGAATGTGAACTAGCTAACACAGTCCTGGCTCAACTACAGGCTCAATAATATACACAAGTGTTGTTGTCATTACTCATTGTGGATATGAGATAAACATATGGAAACTTCAGAGTAGAATGAACAGCCCAGATACAGCTAGAGAAAGGCAGAGGTGGAACGGGGTTCAGAGATCATTCAATCTCTCAGCCAGGGCTCAACAAGGGAAGGTGACTTCCCCAGGTTCACACATGAGTTGGTGTCCCAGAGGTCTGGGGAAGAAAAAGGAATGCAGACCAGAATGATCAGGGAGGCTCTGAGCAGGCGGGACAATCACGCTAACCCCATGGAAGCAGAGGCTGTGCCTAAGGCCACAGAGCAGGTTTGATTCATGGCTCCATGTTTTACTAGGTGGGGGACTTCAGGCAAGTCATTCCACCTCACTGACCTCAGTTTCCACATCTGTTAAGTAGGGACAATTCCTGCTGGTGTATCTGTTACAAGAATTAAAAGAGAACACGGCTGTAGGGCATTCAGGACCCTGCTGGCTTGTGGAAAACTCTCAGTATATAGTAGTTCCTTTAATATTTTTTTAATTGAAGATCAGGCAAGATAGGATGGGTGGATAAAAGTAGAAAAGTACACCAGGCAAAAGTAGCAGCTTGAACAAATGCCTAGAGATGGGAAATAGACTTGTGTTTGGAAAAATCAGAGACCTGGATTCAAGCCTAGAATCTACCATTTACCAGCTGAGTGACTTTGGGTCCTCAGTTTCTCCTGTCCCAAAGTGGAGTGCAAGGCTTCCTGGCCTAATCCACATCAAGGCTGTTGTTTTCGTCCACTGAGGAAATGGATGTAAAGATGTAAATTATTAAGCTCTCCATATATGAGTTGGTTTTCTCCCTCTCTGGACTGAGAACTGCTCAACTCCAAGACCAGGTCTCCATCTTAGAATTGTTCCCCCTCCCCCAGCACAACTCCAGGCAGAGTGCGTGCTACCTCTCTGTGGATGTGAACCTCACTGTCCCCATGCACTATTGGGAATACCTCAGACTCTGGCTGTACAAGACACTAAGAACTTCCCCTCTGGCTAACTGAATTTTATTGGAAAGAACCTTTGCTCTGGCAAGTGACAAAGATCCCAGATGGAACCATGATATTAAGCTACACCCAGTATCATAAGGGCAACACGGCTGGGTCTGGCTTATGTTGGATAGGTGGGAAAGAATAAAAATGTCATTTGCCCCAGAGCAATTAGGCCCAGTGGTTTCCAAGTAAAGCCCCAGTGCTCTCACATACACAAAGATATGCTCAGAATGGATGTTGAAGTCTTAATATAGACTGCCCTAATGCCTGTTCCCAAATGCTGTCAGCAAAACACTGTCTCTGTTTCCCCCCCAGAGTATATTTTGGGAGTCTGGGACAAGGGCAACATCTGGTCTCCCCTGTCATACAGTGAGAGTAATTCAGCTTTCCCTTCTTTTGTCTCATTTTACCCACAACTGGCCCAGACCCACCCCTCAGTAACAAAATCAAAGGACCTTTCTATAAAACAAAATCCCCTGGGAGAGAAAGGAACTAGCTGCATCCTGCAAAGATCTGAATGACAATCAGACCACACATGGATACAGCAGGAAAGGCATTACAACCGAAGGTCATTTCCACTTGACTCCAGAGACACTGCAACCTTCATGAAGATGTACAGCACAGATGTGTATCATGAGAACCTCACCATTACCTCCAGTTTGATAGGGAAACTGGTTTTCCCAGTCATAACCCTCAGTGTGTGCAGCACCAACAATCCATACCACCACCACCACCACCATCTCCGCCACACTCCAGCTGTTTGTACTGGAGAGTTTGTTTGGAAATGTATGGGAGACTTTTAGGATGTTAGGATTTTCACCATGATTGGGGGAGGGGGATACGAGAAGCAATTAGCAGGAGGGGAAACAAAGGTTCTAAAGGCCCTGCAATGCATGGGACAGTCACATACAGTAAAGACTTGTCCAGGCACAACGGTCCACCGCTCCCTGATTATAAAACACTGCCTGGATAGCAGGGGGAGGGTTGGATTCTAAGACTATATTAAGTTGGCAGTAAGCCCATTCAACAGCATTTATCACAGTCCCCTCCTTCTTCTACAATGTGGTCTGTCTTTGTGGCTCCCTCTCTCCTATATGGCATTTAAGTACCCAAAAAACTGTTCCCATTATCCTCTGGCATTTGGCTTCATTTTAAATTGCAATAACAGGCCAGAACCAATGTGGCCTTCCCTGGATCGCTCCAATTAGTTCCTGAATTATAGCTTTTGTACTTTTCCACACAAGTATTGAGGTTTTCTTGGTATTTTTTGCCATTTATTTTCTAATAATTGGATAACCTGTATCTTACTTTTTGTGATAAACTAATACTTTTCTGTATTTGCCAAAAGTTGTTTTGTACTCACTACTCATCTTTCATAATCTTCCTGAATATTTTTCCTGATTTTTCAAAACCTGTTTAAGAGTATTCCATTTCCTTTAATCTGGATTGATATGTTGTTTCCTTATGAGGTATGTTATTGAATATCGGTGATCTGATTCCAGGATTTGGAATGCACGGCTCACTGAGAAGCTGGGTAGATTCTGGAAGGGCAAGAATAGGGGAAAGTTGGCAGGCAGTTGGCAGTATGATTCCTGGTAGAGTCAGACACCACAGTGAGAAAATGTGCTATAGTGAAGAGTCTCTATAGTTACAGACTTCCCTCTATAGTCTTTAGTTGAGTGATTTGCACCAAAATTAAATCTGACCTTATCACCATTCCTACCCCTCTACACACATGCTCCCTTTCATCTTAGAATTTTGATGACTTTTCATTGTTTTAAGATAAAGGCAAAATTCTTACCAGGGTCTCCAAGACTAGATATGGTCTGGTCTCTACTTTTTACTTCTAGGTCATCTTACCTTCATCCCACCCTTAACTTCTGGGCTCCAGCCTGTACCTTTTACACATGCCACAGGGCCTATGCACATGTGCTTCCTTCTTCCTCTAAGATCTCCCCTCTTTTTATCATCTCATGCCCAGCATAGTGCCAAGTGTATAGGAGACACAAATAAGTGTTTATTGAAAGAATAAATGAACAAAGACTTGAGAGTCAATTCTCAGGTTTGGGATATTTTCTTTTCTTTGGGTTGACTTGATTTGGCCTAAATACTATCAAATGGAGAAACCAGAGGTCACAAACTGGCAGCTAGGAGGTCCAGTGACTGTTCCTGACCTGCACACATGTTCTTGGCTGCAGTCCTACCCAGCCCCCTTCTCTTATCTATGCAACCTTCCTGGTCCCTGTAGTCACTCCATTTGCAACCATAGGCTTAAACATGCTGTCTACTGAAACTTTTATTTAAATATTTGGTTTCTGAATCATGTCATTTAATTGACTTTGATGGAAACTCAGAAGGCAACAGCCTATACCTCCCACAAATGTGCATTCATTTTTTTAGAAAAATCACAAAACCCTATCCTTGAAAACTCCGTGTTTTCCAGATAAAGGTCAGAGATCTAAAAGGAAGCAGGGACTCACCCAGCTACTGAGTGGCTAACTGTCCTTTAAAACAAAGTCCCCTTGATGGCTGGTTCAGGGCTCTTTCTGCTCCTCATCCCCAGAATCAATCCATCCTGGATGGTGTTTACGTATATTTAATGGCTTTGAAAGTATGTATTTCTAGTTATTAAGTATCACACTTTATGCAATTAATGTGTTCAAAATCAAGCCTAGTTTTATGAACTTCTTATCCAAATTGCTCTGAAACTTGATTTACAAAAGGAAAGAAAACCCTCCTGTCTTTATCTAATAGATGTTGTATTTCTATTTCCATTAATAACAACACTTGGGAGAATACTCATCAAAAGTGACTCTTCTGAATTAACACCAACTGAATATAGCGGCTTTGGCAAGTGGTTTGTGAGGATTTAATCTTTTCTTCCTCCATGATAGGTGTTTATGGCCTCTGTAGAAAGCAGATGTGACTGAACAATATATCATATAAGTCTTGATAGAGTTACTTGCTTAAAGAGTTGGAATCTAAGAAAAATTTGTCTCTGGTCTGAGACCCTGGAGTGACAGGTTCTGCCCCTGTAATTTGCCTGATTTAACCTCTGTTTTTGCCCCCAGAGGAGTCTCACTATTCCTCATATGGCTTGTTTTCCTTTTCTTCTGAAGAGGTCATCCAAGAATCCTCTCAACCCCAACACCAGTTACTCCAATCAGGATACCTGTAGGAATTATTTATCGGTGTCCTGAAAAGATGAGTATTGAGTACGTCAATTTTCAGAAAAAAAAAAGGAAAATATATGTATTTAATTAGACATATGTTGCATTATAATGATCAAGCATGATGGATTTTCATACATGCATTTGTTCATCGAAGTAATTAAGTACTTAGAATATGCCAGGCATTGCATGTAAAGCTTAATTTATCTCATTTATGCATTTCAACTCATTTACATACTTTGACTCATTTAATCATCCCAACAACTCTTTGAGTGGTTATATTGTAATCACATTTTTACATGTGAAGAAATTGAGGCTCAAAAAGACTAACCCAGAACTTGAACCTAGGATATTTGACTCCAGAGTCAATAAATGATCTTCATTCATGCTCTTTGCTGGTATGTGTTTAAGGTAATGAGAATATAGATGGGAAGTAGGCAACTGAAGTGAAAAAGGATGGGAGCAATGAAGTCTGGGTTGCAGAAAGCAGTTGAGGCAGAGTCTTAATTAAAATCAGCTGAGGTTCCAAAAGTATCTGCAGACCCCATCTTTAGATCCTGGAAGGTAACAACCACTCCCTGTAGGTCTCTTCTGGGATGATCTGGACCTCATTATAGGAGGTCCATCCTGCTCTGGCTTTCAGCAGTTTCTTTTACGAGAAGTGGAAGGGATATGGCTTCTTCAGAAAAAGGATCATAGAAGGAAAGATCGGTTTCTAGAAACAGCTATTTCAGAATATTTCAGGGGGAAAAAAAAAGCATCAGGAAACACCCTAATTGAATGGTTCTTGAGAAGGTTGTGAGAAGGGTGTGAAAACTCTCTAGAAGATCCTTGGTGTGCAATTTCTTTTGTGACAACAAATTTGAAGTCCAGAAACCAATAAGAAGGAATGTATGTACAATTTTTGCATCATGGAAAGAAAAAGAAGGAGCATTTGATAACTGACTTTTTATGTATATATATAAATTTATTGATTTATTTATCTATGGCTGCATTGGGTCTTCGTTGTTATGCATGAGCTTTCTCTAGTTGTGGCGAGTGGGGGCTACTCTTCGTTACGGTGAGCAGGTTTCTCATTGTGGTGGCTTCTCGTTGCAGAGCAGGGGCTCTAGGCACTTGTGCTTCAGTAGTTGTGGCACATGGACTCAATAGTTGTGGCTCACGGGCTCTAGAGCGCAGGCTCAGTAGTTGTGGTGCACGGGCTTAGTTGCTCCACAGCATATGGGATCTTCCCGGACCAGGGCTCGAACCCATGTCCCCTGCATTGGCAGGCAGATTCTTAACCACCTCCACCAAGGAAGTCCCTTGATAACTGCCTTTTATATGTGTGGTCCTTTGTATGAATCACCTCATTTATTTTGCTTGTTTGATTATACTCTGCCTAATTCCTGAAAGGCGGTGTAGTAGATTACCTTGTTTCATTCTCACGACAATGCTTAGAAGCATCCCCATATTACAGATGAAGTAACTAAGGTACAGAGGAGCTAAGCCACTAGCTTGAGGTTATTAGACAGAAGAGGTATCTGAGGAGACCAAAAGCATTGCCTTTTGCAGCATCATCCTGCTCTCAAACATATCACTCTGCACTTGTGCAAACTGTGCAACTCTGTGAAAAACATCATGCTTTAAAATCCAAGTTTTGCTATCTTCTGGGGGGGAAAAACCCATATTTCACTCTGGTTTTATAGGTTGCTGTGTTAGCTGGACCACATTTGGAGGTCTTCAGTCAAAGAAACTATAGGCACTTTTTAAAATTTTTAGCCAGAATTGCATTCCATGTCTTAAAATGCTGGAAGCCATCAGTCACCAGACAGGCCAGTGGTAATTGTCAAACCGAGGGTGAGAATGTGGCAGTTGGTAAATCTCAAACTGTGTTCTTCTCTGAAGACTGTGTCTACCCTTATACAGAAAGAAAAACCTGTTAATGACTTTTTATAAATAAATTCTAGCTTATAATTTTTGTTCCAGCAACAGCTGCTAAAATGTGATCTCCCCTCAAATACTAAACACTTTTCCTTTCTTGTGGAAAGAAAATGTTACACACTCGAAAGCAAAGTCGACCAGGACCACTGTTTGTGTGACCTTGGAAGAGTTGCTTATCCTCTCTGTGACTTTGTTATATCCTTTGCCTATTTTAGGAAAAAGTGGGGTAATGTGAGCGAGCTCCTCAAGGATATGGAATATATAGCATTTACCTCTGACTTCTGGGGTCTGACATAGGATGGGTGCTTGGGACTTGTTCACTGACTAGAATTAAACTCACTTGAGTTGAATATGCCTTGAAAGGTTTAAAGGGCTATAGAAATATTAAATGGTAATCATTATCATTTAAAGGGAAGGGAGAGATTAATATTTATATTCTTTAAATATGTATTTTCTTCCTATCTCTAAGAATACTTTCTGGAAAATGTATGCTCCTAAAGTTTTTTATTCATCTCTGAAATTTAAACTAGCAGGGTTAGCAAACTATAGCCTACCATCTGTTTTTGTAAATAAAGGTTTATTGGAACCCAGCCATGCCCATTCTTTTATATTTTGTCTATAGCTGCTTTCATATAAAAGCAGGATTGCATGGCTGTGATGGAGACCATATAGTTAATATGACCATATTTACTGACTCTTTACAGAGAAAGAATCTCCCACTACCTGAAAATTATAGTATGAGCCACTGGGATACATTTCTTTTTAAAAGCTCTCACCTCATAGTAGCTGCTCCATATATGTCTAAATGGGACAAGATATGTTGGAAAGTGATCCAGGTCATGAATAAGTAACACCTCAAAGTGAGAATCCAGAAGAGGGGGCTGTACACACCCTGTTTCTTCAGGAGCTGAAGGCTCTATTATCTATAGCTTATATAATAATTATAGTGTAACAACAACAACAGTAGCTAATTATTGAGTGCTTACGAGATTTATATACTCTGTGTCATAAAATCATCACCACAGGGCTTCCCTGGTGGCGCAGTGGTTGAGAGTCCGCCTGCCAATGCAGGGGACACGGGTTCGTGCCCCAGTCCGGGAAGATTCCACATGCCACAGAGCGGCTGGGCCTGCGAGTCATGGCTGCTGAGCCTGCGCGTCTGGAGCCTATGCTCCACAACGGGAGAGGCCACAACAGTGAGAGGCCCGTGTACCGCAAAAAAAAAAAAAAAAAAAAAAAAAAGTCATCACCACAGTTCTATGAAATAGTTAGTAGTATTATCCCTGTTTTTATTTTTTTTATTGAAGTATAGTTGGTGTACAGTATTATATATGTTACAGGTGTGCAATATAGTGTCACAATTTTTAAAGGTTATATTCCACTTATAGTTATTATAAAATATTGACTGTATTCCCTGTGTTGTACAATATATCCTTGTAGCTTATTTTATACCTAATAGTTTATATCACTTACTCCCCTTACCCTCCTTATGTTGCCTCTCCCCCTTTCCCTCTCTCCACTGGTAGCCAGTAGTTTGTTCTCTACATCTGTGACTCTGTTTCTTTTTTGTTGTATTCATTAGTTTGTTGTACTTTTTAGACTCCACATATAAGTGATATCATACAGTATTTGTCTTTCTCTGTCTGATGAATTTCACTTAGCATAATGTCCTTCAAGTCCATCCATGTTGATGCAAATGGCAGAATTTCATTCATTTTTAATGGCTGAGTAGTGTTCCATTGTGTATATACACCATATCTTCTTTATCCATTCATCTGTTGATTGACACTTAGGTTGTTCCCAAATCTTGGTCATTGTAAATAATTCTGCTATGAACATTGGGGTGCATGTATCTTTTTGAATTAGTGTCTTTGGTTTTTTTTGCATATATACCAGGGAGTGGAATTGCTGGATCATATGGTAACTCCATTTTTAGTTTTTCGAGAAACCTCCATACTGTTTTCCACAGTGGCTGTACCACTTACATTTCCACCAACAGTGTAGGAGGGTTCCCTTTTCTTCATATCCTCACCAACATTTGTTATTTGTGTCCTTTTTGATGATAGCCATTCTGACAGGTGTGAGGTGATATCTCATTGTGGTTTTGATTTACATTTCCCTGGTGATTAGTGATGTTGAGCATCTTTTCATGTGCTTGTTGGTCATCTGCATTATCCCAGTTTTTAGATGAGAGGCCTGCCTTGCCCAGGGGTACCCAGTAGCAAAGCCAGGCTTTGAATTCCACATAACCCAATGTGATATTTAGTTTCTGGGTTCCCATTAGAGATATACTTTAGGATTCTGGGCTGTTCCTTTACCATCTCAGCCAAGCACCTTGGTTTCCCTGTCCCTTGGGACATCACATTTTGTTGCATTATTGCCAGCCTGCATGGCTTTCTTTATTCATTTAACAATTATTTCAAACTTACTACTACTCATATGTGCCAGGTACTGTGCTGGGTAATGGGGACATCACAAGAACCAGTCAGATACAGTCCTTGCCTGGATGAAGCTTAAGTTCCAGTGAAAATGATGGACATTAATCAATCACACAATAAATATTTAAATAAAACTATCATATGTGTTTCAAAGGGGAAAGGCACAGGATGCCATGAGAGTGGGTTATAGAGACCTCTCTCAAGAGATGACCCTTGAGTTGAGAACTAAAGTTGTTCATAAACAGGAGTCAGGCACAGAGGGGAGGGAAGTGTGTTCTAAGCAGATGGATGGTATGTGCACAGGCTCTAGGGAAGGAGGAAGCATGGTGTGTTAGGGAAACAAAAAGAAGGTCTCTGTGGCCAGAGCACATCCAACAAGGGGACATGGATGGAAAAATCAGGGGCCACACAAGACCTGTGCTCAGATTTGGGTCTTTGTCTTAAAAGCAATGGCAAGCCACTGCGGTGTTTGAGCAGAGGTAATCAGAGTGGTGGTGTTATCACTCCAAATGTTGTGTGTGATCCTCCATTACAAAGCTGCTCTTTCCTCAGTTCAATAAGGGACTTCTGCTAATGCAGCAACACACTGAGACAAACTAAGGTGTATACATCATGATCTGAAAACACAGCTGGTTGCTCTGCCGTGGCCTGAGAGAGGAGTCAGCCACAGCCCTGCATGCAATGGTGAGTCAGCTCACTGCTGAGAAGTGAAGACTCGATCTGAAACCGTTACACCAGAGGCTGTGCCCAGCCTAACCAATGACAAGGATAGCTTGCTGTCAACTTGGAAGCCTGCTTGCAGCAAGTCTTCTCATTTAGTAAAAATAACTACTTGTCGATTAGCTTGAAAGATGGGTTACTTGTCACCAAAGGCCAATGTTTGCCTGGCTCCTCACTTCAGTTATGGGGAAGAGAAGAAACTTTTCTTTTGGTACTAAGAGAATTCTAGGACATATACATAATTTTCCATCACCCTTAGAATGGAATCCAGACCCCCTAGCTTGGCCTGCTAGGCTCTCCACAGTCTTGTCCTGCTTCCTTATTCATCCTCTCATGTCACTCTCCCTCACTTATTAGTTGCTCAAAAAATCCTTGTTGAACAAATGGATGTACAAATGACTGTATAATCTTGGACAAGACATAGCTCCTCTCTGACCTCAGTTTCTTCATTTTTATTTTTATTTTTTATTTGTTATTTATTTATTTTTTATTGCGGTACACGGGCCTCTTCACTGTTCTGGCCTCTCCCGTTGTGGAGCACAGGCTCCGGACATAAAGGTTCAGTGGCCGTGGCTCATGGGCCCAGCCGCTCTGCGGCATGTGGGATCCTCCCCGACCGGGGTACGAACCCGTGTCCCCTGCATCGGCAGGCGGACTCTCAACCACTGCGCCACCAGGGAAGCCCTCTTCATTTTTAAAAGTGGGCTAGCCTGGGTTTTTTTTTTTAAAGGTCCCATCTCTATGAGATGCAGAATTGGGAGTCGTTCAGCAACACTTGCTAACATATCCTCTAAGCCATGTCCCATGACAGGCACCAGGGATAACCCTGCTCTTGAGATGTTTATTCAAAAATAGATACAAACATAAAGAAAACATTTTCAAAATCACAGGGGGCATGAATGTGAACTTTATAGTCATAAGAACTAGGCACAATCCTAACGCTACCACTTTCTTGAGCAAATAATCTCTCAGTGGCCCAGTGCCCAGTGACCTATGACTTAAATGGAGATAATGTCACTAACTCATGGAATTTTGTGAGATTTAAGTGAGATGATGTTATTGCTGACATTGTCTCTGGAACAAAGCAGTGCTCAACAAATGTTGGAGATGATCATCAATAAATGATGATGATGACTGACATCAACAGGATATTCAGCACCCATATGACTATGCCAGTTGTCAGTGACTTACATCTGTTCTGATTACTTACTACCAATGCCATCCTGGTTGTAAGATATTTTGAACTTGCCCACTGAATGAAAGCACATGGTAGCAGAGAGGAGCTGCAGTTGATGCTCAGTGTCAGTGGTTCATGGAAGGTGTCCTGGGGAAGATGAGGCCAAAGCTGAGCTGTAAGGTAAAGAAGGGTAGACAAAGCCTCTTCTGTCAACTATGCCCTCCAACAGTGACCAGAGGCATCTTTCAAAAGTGCACATCAGAAAAAACAAACAAACAAACAAAACAATGCACAAGAGATCAATTGATTTCTTCCTTAAAACCAATGGCTACGTGCTGCACTTGGAATAAAATCAAAGATCCTCACCATGGTTTACAAAGCCCTGTATGAGCTAGTCCCACCTTGAGCCACCTTCACCCTTCCCAACTATAGTCAGCTATTTAGCCCTACCTCAGGCTCTTTGCATTGGCTGCACTCTCTGCCAACAATGCACCTCCCTCCAGTCCTCCCACGCCTGGCTCCTCTTCATCAGCAGAACTCAGTTCCAATGTCACCTCTGTAGAGAGACCTTCACTAGCTACACTACCTGACATTGTCTCCACTCCTGCATGCCAACCCCCAATATTTCCACTACTGTCATTCATTTTGCAAGCCAAAACCTTGTTTTGTTTCCTTCAAAGTTCTTACCACCATCTGAAATTATCTCTAGGAGGACAAGGATTTTATCAGTCTCGCTCCCACTGGCCTCAGCACATGGTTGACCCTCAAAAATATTTTGAATGAACAAATTCCAGGTCCTCGTAAAAGACTGAGGTGAGACAGCATGTTCTGGGATGAGAACACAAGATTAAAGCTAGTGCCACACAATGAAGAATCACATCAGATCTCAGAGAACTTAGAAAATGCTCTGGATCACAGCGTGTACCATGTCTGAGCATCATGAAAAGTCCAACAATATCTTATTTCTTCCTCTAAGACAGCCATTTCTCAGTCTTGCATTTCCAGAAAGCTTCTCTAAAGTTCAGACACCTGTCTAAACTAATTAAAGAGCCAAGATTATAAAATAATTTCCAGTATTCCAGGCTTAGCTCTTTCACATGGTAATTCCAACTAAGCTAGCAGAAGCCCTTGGGTTGTCTCTTTAATGAATAGCTAAAAGTGGTGTCTAATTAGAATGTCATCATTAGCCCCCAAAGAGTTTGTTCTTGTAAGCAGTTTCAATATTGTCCCTGCAGTTCTAGTTACCCCACACACTTGCTCAGAAGGCCAAGCATTCACTTATAAATCTCCTATGTCACATCAGACACTTTGATTACCTTGAGTAAGCACCAAAGTCGGTGTTCAAAATACAGCTTAAGTGCTCATCCAAATTATTCAAAATTCTGACTTTGTAAGGTTTGGATTTTAAAATATTACCCATAAATGGCAAAAGGCAATCCACAGGCATCACTTTCAGAACCCACTTGCCAATCTTATACTCTCTTCCTAGCAGGATATCATTTGCACATAGCTGCTCCCCAACCCCAAATTAATAGCAGGAGAAGCAGCATATCCCCTTCCCCCAGACCCACCCACACCTATGCACCCTGTATGTGGTTAGTGTGTATTTGATTGGCCCCACTGTGCCTACCTGGGGAAAAACAAAATCAACGACTGCAGGAATTATAATTGCTACTGACAAGGACCTTGGGGGGTAGGTGAAAGGGAAGCAGTGCTTTTTCACAGTTAAGCCCTGCTGTTGCTTCATGAATATCCCTCTTGCCTTTGATGCCAAAATTGTGTTCTTACAGGTGGGAACAAGAAGCCTGGCTATTGCCAAGCTGCCTCCTGGGGTCTTCTGGTGGTTCTGACTGGTCTGAGGCCTGAGGGATCACTTGGTGCCCACTCACCACACATATGCACATCCTATAAACTACAAAGTCCTATGGAATATTCTCCATCTTGAAGACCACCACCTAGTATCTCCTGTTCAAATCCCTTCTCTGGCTCCTAATCTAAGCCTCCTATGATCTGAACTCAGCCTATCTTGCAACATACATAAAGTATGTACCCCTAAATTCAGCTGAAGTGAACCAGAGGAATGGTGAACAGCCAGACAAAATAGGGCCCTGCTAACCAGCCAGCAGTATCTGCTAAACCAGTACTTCTCAACTACTAATAACGTACATTCATTCAAATCACGGGAAAGTGTTAAAATGCAGATTGTGATTCAGGAGGTCTAGAGTAGGGCTCAAGATTCTGCATTTTTCTAACAAGTTCCCAGATCCTGAGGCTGTTGCTGGTCCCTGCACTGCACATTGAGTAGGAAAGTACTATGTCATCTTTTTAACGTATAATTCATGTGTGGGCATGTGGGGGTATGCTCTATTCAAAATAGCTTTATTTTAAGATTATGTTAACTCTATAAAATCACCATTTTTGCAAATCAAAAAGTCAATTTCATATGTTTCACCCTGATCTCAGAATCTTAGCCAACTTACCTTGGAACATAAAGGAGGCAAGACTTCAGATCAAAATTCCAAATGTACTAACTTGAGCTTAGAGCAGAGCACAGCCTCACCCCTATACTTGCCACAACCCTGGCCCCTATGGAATCCTACCCTATGGGGCATCCAAGAGACATCTTCCTACTTTTTTCAGTCTTATAAGTTGGAGAGAAGAATCACTTCACTTGATTGCTTTCCACTTCTCTGTTCTCCAAGCCTAGTTCTCAGAATATACTGAAATTTCAAGGCATGCCTTGAAGATCTGGCACATCTCCAGGTGGTTTTCTAGGTCACCTGGTGGGAAGATCTTAGCAGATGGCAGGATGTGTTTTGATTCTCATTAAGAAGCTTACTCAACACTGAAAGGAGGTGTGGCAGGTCCCCCTATAGCTCCTGGTTCTCCACCTACAGAAAGTCCTGGCTGTGTGGGTGGGAGGTAGGGAGGGAGGAGATTGATGAGCACAGGCCTGTAAGCCTGTCTGGCCTGAGTCCTGCATAGGCAGAGCAGATTCACTAGCCCCTGCCTGCCGTTGCCTTTTTTGATGGCAGAGTAACTGCTGTATAACCATCTGCCACCATTGGCAAAACTCACAAGAAGTGAAGCAGCAATAAACAAATAGGATATTTCAAGAGCAGCAATAACATGTGCTCCCTCCATGAGAAGCTCTACTGATTCAAGATGTTCAGGATATTATCAGATTCAAGGGACCATCCATCTGAGTGGACAGTGATGGGATACTGATGCTCATTGATTATGTTGTACTGGTTCTCCACTCCAGCTGCCCTCTAGCTGAAGAGTTTTTAACAGACATCAGTGTCTTGTTCCGACCCTAAATTAATCAAATCAGAATTTGTGGGGCAGGCATAGGTGGATTTTAAAAGCACCCAGGTGAACTGGATGCACAGTGAAGGTTGCAATTCACTCTGTTAGAGATGTTTTATTCAAAGATTAAGGAAACGTACCCCTTTTTGATCATTGACATTCTCAGCTTCTAAAACTACACCTCCTTTTTAAATTCAACATAGGATGTTGGGAATAATGAATACTCTTTATACTTTCAGAGTCATAAATCACTTTTACATACACCATCTTTTTAGGTTCTCAAATCAGCTTGTGGAAAATGCTAATACCATTATAGAAAGACAGTGCTAGGCTTGCTGTGACATTGTTTCTGAGAGACAAAAAAAAAAAAAAAAAAAAAAAATGGAAGCAACCTAAAAACTAGTGAGAGGATGATTAAATATGTTATGGGGCATTTATGTGATGGAGAATTCTACGGCTATTAGAAAGATTTAGGTAGATCCATACACATTGACTTAGAAAGATAGCTACAGACTACTTTTAATTTTTTTTTAAAAAATTTAAAAATCAAGTTCACAGTTACTTATAAATGATTCCATTTCCATTGTTTTTCCACTTTTCATTTTTTATTTTTATTGAGATATCTTTGACATATGAAAATTGTATACATTTAAGGTGTACAACTTGATATTTTGATATACATATACATTGTGAAAAGATCACCACAATCAAACTAAATAACATATCCATCACCCCTTCATAGATACTTGCTTGCGTGTGTGTGGTGTGTGTGATAAGATTCAATTTAGTGCCACATCTTCTTTATCCATTCATCTGTCAATGGACACTTAGGTTGCTTCCATGTCCTGGTTATTGTAAATAGAGCTGCAATGAACATTGTGGTACATGACTCTTCTTGAATTATGGTTTTCTTAGGGTATATGACCAGTAGTGGGATTGCTGGGTCATAAAGAAGATTTGGCACATATATACAATGGGATATTACTCAGCCATAAAAAGAAACTAAATTGAGTTATTTATAGTGAGGTGGATAGACTTAGAGTCTGTCATACAGAGTGAAGTAAGTCAGAAAGAGAAAAACAAATACCGTATGCTAACACACACACACACACACACACACACACACACACACACATATGGAATCTAAAAAAAAAAAAAAAGAAAGAAAGTGGTTATGAAGAACCTAGGGGCAGGACAGGAATAAAGAGGCAGATGTAGAGAATGGACTTGAGGACACGGGGAGGGGGAAGGGTAAGCTGGGACGAAGTGAGAGAGTGGCATGGACTTATATATACTACCAAATGTAAAATAGATAGCTAGTGGGAAGCAGCCACATAGCACAGGGAGATGAGCTCTGTGCTTTGTGACCATCTAGAAGGGTAGGATGGGGAGGGTGGGAGGGAGATGCGGGAGGGAGGAGATGTGGGGACGTATGTGTGTGTATAACTGATTCACTTTGTTGTAGAGCAGAAACTAGCACACCATTGTAAAGCAATTATACTCCAATAAAGATGTTAAAAAAATTAAAAGGATTTAATTTAAGATCTATACTTTTAGCAAATTTCAAGGGTGTGATACAATTTTGTTAACTATCACCATCATGCTGTATATTAGAGCTCCAGAACTCATTCACCTTCATAAGTGAAACTTTGTACCCTTTGATGAACATCTCATTTCCCTTTCTGCTCAACCCCTGACAACCACCATTCTATTCTCTCCTTCTATGAGTTGACTATTTTCGATTCTACATATAAGTGAGTTCATACAGTATTTGACTTTCTGTGCCTGGCATATTTCACTTAGCATAAGGTCCTTCTGGCTCATCTGGTTCATCTATGTTGTCACAAATGACAGGATTTCAGTTATTTTTTATCACTGAATAATATTCCAGTGTGTTGGGAGGGGTATGTATCACATTTTCCTTATCCATTCATCCCTCAGTGGACACTCAGGTTGTTTCCATATATTAGCTACTGTGAACAATGCTACAGAGAACATGAGAGTGCAGATATCTCTTTAAGAGCCGGATTTCATTTCTTTTGGACATATACACAGATGGGGTTGCTGGATCTTATGATAGTTCTATTTTTCATTTTTTGAGGAACTCCACTTTTCTTTTTTTGAGGAACCTCCATCCAGTTTTCCATAGTGGCTGTACCAATTTACATTCCCACTAACAGTGCACAAGTGTTCCCTTTTGTCCACATCTTCACCAACACTTGTTATTGCTTGTCTTTTTTGTAATAGCCATTCTAACAAGTGTGAGGTTATATCTCATTGTGGTTTTGATTTGCATTTCCCCAATTATTGGTGATGTTGTGCACTATTTCATGTACCTATTGGTCATTTGTATGTTTTCTTTTAAGAAATGTCAATTCAAATTAGCCCATTTTTTATCAGGTTATTTTGTTTTTGTTTTTGTTTGTTTTTTTTTTTTGCTATTGAGTTGTTGTGAGTTACTTGCATATTTGGAATATTAACCCTTATCAGATACATTGTTTGTGAATATTTTCTCCCATTCTGTAGGTTACCATTTTGCTCTTTTGATTGTTTCCTTTGCTGTGCAGAAGCTTTCTAGTTTGGTACAATCCCACTTGTCTGTTTTTGCTTTTCTTGCCTGTGCTTTTTGCTGTCATAAAAAAAAAAAAAATACTGTCAAGACCAATGTCAAGAAGTATTTTCCTATCTTTTCCTCTAGTAGTTTTATAGTTTCAGGTCTAACATATAAGTCCTTAATCCATTTTTAGTTGACTTCTGTATGTGGTATGAGATAAGGGTCCAATTTCATTCTTTTTCATGGGATATCCAATTTTCCCAACATCATTTATTGAAGAGTCTGTCCTTTCCCCATTATGTGTTCTTGGAACCCTTGTCAAAAATCAGTTGACCATAAGTGTGTGGATTTATTTCAAGGCCTTCTGTTCTGTTCCACTGGTTTATGCATATGTATCTATGCTGTTTTAATTACTATAGCTTTGAAATACATTTTGGAACCAAGAAATGTAATTCCTCCAGCTTCGTTCTAACTCCATTCTTCTTGCTAAAGATTGCTTTGACTACTCAGGGTCTTTTGTGGTTCCATATGAATTTTAGGGTTTTTTTCCTATTTATGTAAAGGATGCCTTTGGAATTTTGATAGGGATTGGATTGAATCTGTAGATCACTATAGTAGCATGAATGTTTTAACAATATTAATTCTTCCAGCCCACAAACATAAGCCTGTCTTTCCATTTATTTTCTTTAATTTGCTTCATCAGTGTTTTATAGTTTTCAGTGTGCAAGTTGTTCACTTCTTTGGTTGAGCTTATTCCTAAGTATCTTATTTTTGTTGTTGCTACTGTAAATGAGATTTTTTTTTAACTTGCTTTTTGGATAGTCCATTGTTAGTGTACAGAAATGCCACTAATTTTTGTATACTGAATTTGTATCTGGCAATTTTACTGAATTCATTTATCAGTGCCAAGAGTTTTTTTGTGTGGTTGAGTCTTTATTGTGTTCTACATATATGATCATTTCATCTGCAAAAAGAGGCAGTTTTAATTTCTTCCTTTCTGATTTGAATGTCTTTTATTTCTTCTTATCTAATTGCTTTGCCTAGACTTTGTTGAATAGAAGTGGCAAGAGTGGGCATCCTTGCCTTGTACTGGATCTTAGAGAAGAAATTTTCAGTATTTCTCCATTAATTATGATGTTAGCTGTGGGCTTTTCATATATGGCCTTTATTGTATTGAGGTAAGTTCCTTCTGTTTTTTTGAGATTTTTTATCATGAATGGATGGTGAATTTTGTCAAATGCTTTTTCTGAATCTATTGAGATGGTCATGTGGTTTTTATCTTTTATTACATTAATGTGGTATATCACACTGATTGATTTGTATGTGCTGAACAATCCTTGCATACCAGGAATAAATCCTACTTGGTCATGGTGTATAATCCTTTTAATGTGTTGTTGAGTTTGGTTTGCTATTATTTTATTAAAGATTTTTGCATCTATGTACATAAGGGATATTGGCCTTTAGTTCTCTGTTCTTGCAGTGTCTTTGTCTGGCTTTAGTATCAGGGTGATGCTGGCCTCATAAAATGTGTCCAGAAGTGTTCTCTTTTCTTCTATTTTTTGGAAGAGTTTAAGAAGGATTGGTATGAATTCCTCCTTGGATGTTTGGTGGAATTCATCCATAAAGTCATCTGGTCCAGGGATTTTCTTTGTTGAGAGATTTTTGATTACTACTTCAATCACCTTATTTGTACTCGTCTGTTCAGGTGTGTATTTCTTCTTGATTCAGTCTTGGTAGGTTGTATGTTTCTAGGAATTTATCCATCTAGTGTTTTTTAAGCTCTACACGTATGTGTGTGTGTGATTAATAAGCGCAAAAAAAAAATCTGGAATAAATACTAAACTCTTAATAATCATAATGCTTGGACTGGGATTAGAAAGAGGTGGGGAAGGGTGATTTTTGTATTTTTTTAATTTCTTTTAGTTTGTTACAAAATTATACTTCCATACTGTTAAAAAAAAAGCTATTTTATTTATTTATTTTTTAAATATCTTTATTGGAGTATAATTGCTTTACAATGGTGTGTTTGTTTCTGCTTTATAACAAAGTGAATCAGTTATACATATACATATGTTCCAATGTTTCTTCCCTCTTGTGTCTCCCTCCCACCCACCCTCCCTATCCCACCCCTCTAGGTGGTCACAAACCACCGAACTTATCTCCCTGTACTATGCAGCTGCTTCCCACTAGCTATCTATTTTATGTTTGGTAGTGTATATATGGACTTGAGGATATGGGGAGGGGGAAGGGTAAGCTGTGACAAAGTGAGAGAGTGGCATGGACATAAAAAGCTATTTTAAAGCCACAGCCTGAAATGAATGCACAAGGGCTCAACAGGCAGATTGCTGATCTTCATTCAATGAAGAGAAAGTTAAGTCCTACACAGTCAGGTGACCTGGGCAGGCTGGTGCATCAGGAGCCTAAGCTATCAGCTCTCTCTCCATCAGAAGCACTGCATCTTTCAGGCTGGCCAGTCTCCTCTCAGTGCCACTGAGCTGACTCAGGACCTGGTAATTCCCTGCTTGTTCATGGCCATGAGGAAGATTTACTTGCTGCCAATGGCAGTTGTTGGTGTAGCCTGGAAACATGTCCACCCTTGTAGGGCAGTTCTGCTCCTAATAAGGGAAATTCACTTTACACACACTTTAAGGGAAATGTCCTGGGATGAAGCCAGAGCCAGATGGGCACCAAGCTTATTAAATGCATGATTGTTACCAGAAAACATTTGCAAATATGTATGGGTATTTTTGTATGTGTGTGCATGTGTGTGTGCATGTATTTTATACATGCACACACACACAGATCATATCCCTGAAATCTCTTCAATTATAGGATTACCTTTCCAATTGTTCTACAATGTACTTTACAATTTACCCCTATGTAGGGTGGATATGCTGTACCTCACATCTTTTAATGCTAGATTGTTGTTCTTATTATTGTTTTTCCCTCCTGCCAGGTGCAGCTCATCCACTATAACCACGAGTTATATACCAATGTCACAGAAGCTGCAAAGAGCCCAAATGGATTGGTGGTAGTTTCTATATTTATAAAAGTAAGTGTATTGCATTCCTTGATTCTTCTCTTCTTGCCATTCCCACCCCAATCAGAATATCAGTTTACGGTCCTGTTGGATCTTAGAAATAGCAACAGAGGTACTATCTATGCCAAAGAAAAGCTGCAGGGGGTGACTTTTGGTTCCATGAGATTCATGAAAAATAAAGCCCCTTTCAGTGAGATGCAAAAACAATGAGTTGCATTTCAGAGCACTGGGGCCTGAGGATTCAGGTAGCTTTTATTTTAGAGAGAAAAAGGGTGCTGGATCCAGGTGCAGGCTTTAGGTCCCACTCATGCAGAGGAATCAGAATGAAGCAATAGAAGGGGAGATGGTTTCTCACTGACACCCCACAGGATTAAAGACCTGTCCATAAGATAACCCTTGGAAAAAGAGATGAAAGGAAAATGTGAGATATCTCTTCCCTCCAGGCACTGCACTAAACAGCTCCCTCCAGCTTCCCACAATTGCTCTGAGTATCATCTTTCCCTTCCATTGTCCCTCTCTTTTGTAAGCATCCTTGTGAATAATTAAGCAAAGGTCACCAATGCTGACTTTATGACATCTTAGGGAGGCTCCACATCGTCTTACAGTCATCATCACCAACAAACTTCCAACCAAGCAAATTCTAATTTGTTAAAAAAATAATAATTACCTTTAACATTTTGACAGGTGTTGAGTGAAACAAGTTTGCAAATTAAAAAAAAAATAAATAAAAGAAAAAAGAAAACAAAAGAAACTGTCTTTCCAAAAGGGAAAAATATCAAAAGCAAAGGGTGGCAGTTCTAAAAGTTGGCAGTCAGTGTGCTAGCCCCTTGGGAAGTTTTAGCCAGACCATTAGAGGAAATGCTCCAATCAGAACTTGGAATCTGATGACTGTCAATAGAAATTCAGCATTTGGCACTAGTGAGTTTTAACAGAGCTTTCGTGGTGGCATCATCATCACTCAGAAGAATGGGCACAGGGGCAACTCCAGCATCACTCAGAAGAATGAGTGCAGGGACAACCCCAGTCACTACTCCCCCTCCCTCCCTGAGAGCATCACCCTTTTCAATAAGCACTTTGCCCTGTCTGGTCACACCACCTCCTAACTTACTCTCCCTCACCTGGGTCAGGTCAGGCCTTTTTGTGGCCCCAGTAGAGCTGAACATTGGACAGAGGCATTAGTGACATATTGCTGCCACTGGCCACCAACCCCACCTCATCTGGCTTGTCATTGGCAAAGATAGGAAGGGGCTTTTGATAGAGGAAGTAAATTTTTAAGCTGTCATGCCTTTTAATACCTGATGTGACTTCCCAAAGGAAACTGGTCCTGGTACAGACTGATCCTGCCAGTCCCTGCTCTATACCTCTTGGCATCATCACAGACAATGTTATAATAAACAATGGGTTCCTGGATGCCAGACACTGAGATATGTACTTTACATATATTTTATCATTTAACCCTAATAATAAACCTGTGGAGTGGGCATCATGTCCCTATCTTGAAGATGAGGAAAATGCTTCAGAGAATCTTTGACATTCCATCCTAATTCATATAGTTCATAACAGACCATAAAGGAATAGAACCCAAGTCTTCCTTGACTTTAAGGAAAGTCAATAACCTTACTAATGACCTTATTCACAGAGCTGGGAGGGGGAAAAGAGAAAACAGCATTTAAAAACCTTTCCCGCACATCCCCATGCTGCCCACAAACATGGGGCAAATACCTATATCCCTCAACAAGCCCCAATTATGATACTGATAAACAACTGATGCATTCAACCTGGGTCAGGCTTACTGTTATGAAGCCTAAAGATATTTCACAAAATTGCATCATGTGTTTCCAGGGGCTCTCATCCCCTGTGGCTTTCCCAATGCTAGGTCTTCCATGAGTAACTCTCACGGCCATGATGGGCTGTCCAACAGTTCCTGACCTTTGGTGAGTGCCTCAGCCTCTGCCACTGGCATTACCTCACTTTGCTCAAAGCTCCTAAGTCAGAGTATGTCATCCTGGAAGTGCAGGCACATTACAGCTGACACTGTGATGATTCACCAGGGAGTCAGCTTACTAACTGCAAACTACTGGTGTGTTTCACAAGCTCTGCAGAAACACTTTTTCCACCGAGATTACTGATGCAGGTCCTGCTACTTCCTTGCTGGTTGTTGAGTGGAACTTATGCCCCAGATCCTGAGGTCAGTGAAAGAATGGTGACTAGCTCCTGCATCTTCTCAGGCCAGTTTGGCTCTTAGGGATGCTTCTGTTCTTTCCCTGATCAAACCTGAAGCTTTCTGGCTAGATCTCAAAATAAGCCACAGCACTTCTTTGTCCAACATAATCAACCCCCAGATGCTCCACAGTGAGTTATCTGAGCTGTGACTTGTCATTTACTCATCCCCAAACACTGACTGAGCATGGGACACAGGCCAGCCTTGTTCTGGACACTGGTACCTAGAAATGACATGAACAAAACCTCTGGTACCCCTCCCCTCCTGCTGATCTTTCTGCCTCTCCTCCCCAGTTCCTGCCTCAAGGTAGGCAGGAACAGAAAATGAGAGACCCCTATCTAGGTCAGCTGAGTCCTCAAGATGTCACCCTGGCCCAAAAGCTGAGCCATAAAAGCACTGGAATTGTTTGTTAAAACAAGAGATTTGTTTAACTGTGGGTTTTACCTATCTCTGTCCCCTCCTAATCCCCCACCCTTCCTATGACCACAGAGAACTGAGATTTCACTATAATTGCTGCTCAATCACACACCATTAACTTCCCACTTAACTCACTTATGCCAAGTACATATTTTATCCTCTCACCCACACAGCCAACATGCTAGAGCCCACAAGTCATCTGTGTGCACTTTGGAAATTTTTCAATTATTTTTAATCAGCACAAAAATGTCTAATCCCAATGTTAGCTCTGCCCAGACTCACCAGGTACCAGGAAACCAAGGCACCTGATTAAGGGACATGGCAGATTCCTCACCTGCCACGACAATCTATTTTTGGCTCTCCTTTCATGGGCTGCATCAGCACAAACAGGCAGCTTCAGGCTATCTTTTAAATAGCTGAAGAGCATGTCAAAGTAGAAATTGGATTCAGCACTAAAGCTTCCAGGGATCAGCAGTGTTTAATTTGGGACTTTTCTCCATTTGGGGTGGGATTTTACCTCCGTTGAACATTGTCACTCACCAAGCTCCCCTTGGTGTATGTCTCACCACAACAACACACCCAGGAAACTGCGTGGGAAAGGAAAGGCAGATGGAGGGAAAATAAACAGTCTGTGCTTTCAGCAAACTAAAAATTACCTGTTGCTTATCTAATAATAATAATCATCTGCTTCAATTTTTCCAACCCTCAGAATAAATCAGATTTAAAATGTTGATGTGTCACAACATCCAATTAACAGCTGAGGTGTAAATTACAGAGCACAGCTGAGCAAGGTAGGAGAAAAATCACTAGGATGAACAATAGTCCCTAGAAAAAGGCTGAGTAAAAAAGGAGTTGTTAAGAAAACAGTATACACAGTGTTGTGGGGGTCCATCACGGTCTCCAAATTGTGGTTCCCTGGCTTAAGCCCCTGGAAACTTGGCTTGTTCTCCAAACAAGGAATTTGGAGACCTAACGGCATGGGCATAAAATGGGAACTGATCCCTGAACATCTAGTAAAATGTGTCACCCATAATAGGAATTTGGTAAATATTTTTTGGATGGATGAAAAGACAGATTGATGGATGATTGATTGATTGACTGAATGACATGGCTTATGATATATTTGATTCATGTAATACCGAGCAGTGGTATAAGATTCTATATTATATCCTAGAGATCTTTTTCATCTTCTGATATCACCACTCTGGGTACTCTTTCTCTCACTCTCTACTTGGAAAACTATCCCCTTCCTAATATGTCACTCCCTACTCCTTACTTAAAACTCTCTGATATTTCCCCATCCCTACAGAATAAAGTTTAAATGCCCCAACATAACACTCAAAGCCTGACATGACCTAGCACCTGCCTACCTCTCTATCCTTACCTCGCATCCTTCCCCCATACACTCACCTTCACCTACACTGAAATACTTCCCTGGGCATGACTAGTTCTCCCAAGTCCATGTGTGCACAATCCTCTGTATGTCATGTTTTTCTTCACCTTTCCTCCTTTTCCACACTATACCACCAAAGCCCTTTGCTAACTTCCCCTGATCCTTCAAGACTTAGCTCAGGCCTTAGTGCCTAAGATTCCCCAGGTGGATGGTCTTCTTCTAATATCATCATACCTGTAACTCTATCATAGCACTCTTCACACTAAATTATAACCATTAGGTTACTTACCTGTCTTCTTTCTCTAGACTGTGGATTCTGGAACGTAGATTCCATATATTTGATCTCTGAATTTCCAGCCATCATAGTGTTTATAGCATGGTAGGGACTCAATAAATATGAGTGAAGAAGTAAATGCATGGAGGCGATGTTTATCTTGAAATAGTACTGCTCAGTTATTAATATTTTCTTTTCTCCCCTAGGTTTCTGATTCATCAAACCCATTTCTTAATCGAATGCTCAACAGAGACACTATCACAAGGATAACATATAAAAGTAAGTTTGGTTCAATTTTGTATAGCAACTATTCTATAAAGGTTAGTCCTCTCTGAAGGCAGAAAGGCATAACTGATGATCTCCAAGGGCCTCTTTCAGCTTCATGATCCTATAATTCTGTAGAAAGTCACTCTGGAGAGTGAAGGTTGGCTAAGAAGCAGCTCATTTCAAACAGAAGCCCCCAGAGTGCTTTTGTCATCCACGCCTGTCTAAGGCAATAATGATTATTATGATGATGGTCATCATTATCCCATGGATTGGTAAAGAGCTGGGGGACTCTGCTAGCTGACAGACTCTACCATGTCAGCTGGCCACATTTGGGACTTTGCCAATTATGTGATTGAAAAAGCATTCACCAGGTGGTTTGGATCCAACTTCAAAACATCCAGAAGCCCTCAGCGAGACCACATCTCCCTCTCTGTATCGTTGGGTCTCCCTTTCAGGTGGAGGCAGGGTGGCATTTTTCTTCATTTACATGTGTGATACGATGACCTAGAGAACTCTGTCCAGTTTCCTTGGGTTTCTAGAGTGTTTTATACCCAGAATCCTTAAGCAAAAAAGAGGGAAGAGTGCAAAGTTGAAGGGAGTAGAGGGGAAAGGATGCTACTGTCTTCCACAGCAATCCCAGAGTTTGCAAGATTTGGGGATAGTTATGGGAAATAGCACACACCAAGGAAATGAAAGAAAACAGTACAGGAAAAAAAATAACTAATTAGGAGTGACCAGAAAAGTGGAATTCATGTGCCAATTTTGTCCTTAATCAAGGAACTTCTTCACTTTGGCTCTGTTTCCTCATTTGTTAAGTGAAAAAGTTGAACTTCAGATTTCTAAGGTCTTTCTAAATCTAGGATTCTGAAACTGTTTTTTGCAAATGTAAAAAGCAACACACAAACATTCTAACACCCCACATCCCCTTTGCATATCCTCACTTGGTGGAGGCCACTGGTGCTTCTACCTCCAATGGTGACATGGAAAGACAGAGTGAATGCTTACAGATCTCACCTCAGACTGCTGGAAGGAGAATATGGAGAAACCTTCTCTTGTTCAATTATTCATCCATTCAGCAAGCATTTCCTGCACACCTTCCTCATGACAGCCACCAAGTGAAGCTCCTGGAATAAAAAGATGAGGCGGACACCAGCCCTCCCCACAGGCACTCGCTCCCATATGAAGTCACTTCCATATGAAGAGGTTGAGGTTGGGAACGCTGGCGGTGATGAATAAACCTGGAGAATCACCTAGAAGAATTAAGTTATCTCCAAAATCATACCACCCTTCCTCATCAGTACCCCTATGGAGTCCTCTCTAAGTTCAAACTTAGATTGATCAGCAAAGGGAGACATTTCTGTCTTGTGTGCAGATAGTTTTTATAACTGCCCATAAAGGATTATTAGTTTTTTTTAACTTTTTTGATTAAAAGAGCATAAAAATTAAATAAAATGTTTTCACATAATCTTGAATTTGCAGTTTAGAGACCACGAAAAGCCATGAAATCACACATTAAGCCTCAATACACAATCTAAGAGATTGCCAGCTACAGAGTCAATCATTAGTGGGACTTCTCTCCCTGCCCCACCCCCTAGCTCTGGTCTGATTAATATTAAGTGATGTGGTTGCTGCCAAAGATGAAAGCATCTGTATGGGTTTGTGCCATGGGAAGATGGCCTTTCTTATGAACGGGTATCAATTCTGAAGCAAATAGGGGCTAGAGAGCCAGGGTGATAGATCTTGTTGGAAACAATGATGAATAGCAGTTCTGTGGCTGAGGGGAACTTCAACTTCATCTACTTCAAGTGAGCTGTTCCTGCTGACTCATCCCCATTGGGTCTGTAGGAACTGAGAAGGACAGACTTTGGCAATAGCTGAAGAGGATACCAAAGTTAAGACCAAAGACCTCCATTTATTTGTTCACTAAATATTTGTTACAAGTATTTATTAAGTGGTCCTGAGTACCAGGGAATAGAGAGATCAATAGAACATGTTTCCCGTCCATGAGTCCCTCACTCTCTAGTCAGAGAGACAGACATATCATAGTGTTTCATAAAGATTTGTATAACAGGGGATTTCCCAGGTGGTCCAGTGGTTAAGAATTCACTTTCCAAAGCAGGGGACATGGGTTCAATGCCTGGTTGAACTAAGACCCCACATGCCGTGGGGCAACTAAGCCCACGCACCATGACTACTGAGCCCGTGCACTCTAGGGCCCGTGTGCCACAACTAGAGAGCCCACATGCCACAACTCCTGAGCCTGCGAGCTCTGGGGCCCGTGCACCACAGCTAGAGAGCCCGCACACTGCAACTACTGAACACACCACTCTAGAGCCTGTGTGCCACAACTAGAGAGCAGAGCCCGCATGCCACAACTAAAGAGCCTGTGCACCACAACTACTGAGCCCATCCACTCTCCAGAGAGAAGCCCGCACGCCACAAGGAAGAGCCGAAGGGCAACAATGAAAGATCCCGCATGCCGCAACTAAGACCTGATGCAGCCAAATAAATAAATACGTGTTAAATTTTTTTTTTAATTTGTGTAACAATTACAATGTATTAAAAATAGGAACAGAACTCTTTGGGATCATAGAAAATCTGCCTAAAATTCATGGCAAGGTTATACATAGTGATTGCTATTCAAATAAACACTGAATAGATGAGTAAACATTTGGTAAGAAAATAAAGCAAGAAAAGAGGGAGGGAGGGAGGGAAGGAGATTCCAAGCAGCATATACAAAAGCAAGGAGAGCATTTAAAGGACTCAATAGTTCAAAGGAAGGAACTTTGCCTTCATCAGCTCTTCCTCTTGTGCCCACTGCACATCCAATAAACATTCATGATGGCCTGAATAAATGGAGAAACGAATGGCCCCCCACGGTAGCATTGACAGGGGCAGAGGGAATGGCAGGAAAGATGGTCTTGAGTCAGATCTTGAAGGGTCTTGAGAACAGGCTAAGGAGTTTATGCAGAAGCATATTTGAAGAAATGCCCTCACTGCCCTAGATATAGGCTCCTAGAAGTGGGACTAAGAGAGAGCAGGAGCACCCCCTTCTCTTGTCCCCTCAGCTATCTGTCAGGGCCAAAGGGAACTAAAGCAAGATAAAGAGACCCAGTATGGGGAAAGGTAACCGCTTTACATCCTTAATCACAGGTATTTTGTGCTTTTACACTGTTGGGGAATAATGGAGGTATTCCCAGGAGCACTTATCACATACCTGAAGGAAGTAACACTTCAGGGATAATTATTGGCCCAACATGTGGGAATGGCCTAGACACTGTGATGCCCAGGACACTGTGGCTGAAAGGGATTGATTTTCTCAGAAAGAAAGCACTAGCACTCTTCCCTCCAGCTGAACGCCCCAAGGCAGCCAGCTCTTGGAAGGTGGGCCAGCAGGCGGCAAGAAGGGGAGTTTCTGACACAGGAGTCATGCACGAGGACACAGCCAGTGGGTAGGAAACACAAGCCTGGAAGTCCCCCCTCCCCACCGAGGCTCTACAGGAAGCAGCAGGTTATTCATTGGCCCATGAATTCTGGTAGAGACAAAGACAAAAACACCTGCTCAGGGGCAACTATCAGAGTACCCTGCTTTCATACTTTTAAGCAAGCAAGAAAGAAATGGGTCCCCACAGCTGCCGCCCAAACACACTACCCAGGGACAACTGACCTTGGCCCCCAACCAGCCGGTTCTTCTGCTGCTACCCAGAACTACACCCCAGCATAGCTTCAGTCTGCCACACTCACGCAGATATGGTACCCACTCTGCAAAGTGCTCAGCATCAGGAACAAGGAAGAGATGTTAACCAAGCACTTTCTGCACTCTAGGCTCTGTGCTAGAGCTTCATGTGCAGCACCTTACCTGGTGCTCACAAAGTCCCATCCTCAAAATAGGTACAATTGTTATCCCAGTTTATAGATGAGGAAAGCAAGGCTCTAAGAAGTGAAGTCCTTTGTCAAGGACACACATCTAGTGAGTGACTCTATTAGTCAGCAACTTCTGCATAATAAACAAGCATTCAGGGATAGGCATTGATTTCTCACTACTGCATCTGTGGGTTGGTTGGAGTGGCTCTATAGGTCTGCAGGTCAGTTAGGATAACTTGGCTCCACAAAGCTCTTATTTTTCTGGGATCATGTACTTCTTATGCTGGGGGTCAGAAATGTGTGAGATTTCTTAAGACCTAGGCTTGAAACTCACACACTGTCACTTCTATCCATTTTCCACTGGTCCAAGCAAGTCACATGGCCAAGCCCAACATCAAAATACTCCCATGGAGTTGGTGCTGGGGAGGGAGTGAACATTTCCTGAACAATAATTTACTCATCCATAGTGGGAGACCAAGCATTCCATGATAGGTCCTCCCGGGGACTTTTCTATGCTCTTACTTTCCTACTGTCTTCCTCCCTAAGGAACAAGGAAAGCTAAGCTCTGAGGTCTTAAAACCAGTTGTAATGCTGATACCTTCACATTACATGAAGCTTATTGGCATGATCTTCTCTTAATTCCAACTTTAGTTCAGTTTGAAGAGCCATCTCTTGCTTTTTGCACTTGTTTCCACTCTGGAAGGGACATAAATTATGCACAGAACTTGTGGGAATGTTAAAAGTTCAGGCTTATATCATCCTAAGCCCCCTGCAGCTCCTGTCTCTTCCTTGGCATGAGACTATCAGTGGAAACCACTGTCATTCAAAGGAACACAGTGGCACTGCCATTATTAAGCACACACAGAAACCAGAGAAGGCATAGAGATTGGTACTAGATGGGTCAATCTTCCCCATCAGTCTTTCCCTTGGAGGCCATTTGTAATGAAAAGTCAATCTAAGACTCTGAGCAGACTCTGACAAGAGGATCTCTCTGTTTGCTTGGATAGACTATAAGGGCATGAACAAAAGTTGGGCGATGATTGTAGCAATGTTGATCATGATCAGGCAAACTTGTGGGAGGAGAGGAGAAATGATCGGGTATATTTTGAAGGAAGGGCCAAGAGATTTACTGACAGATTGGGTGTGTGATATGAGAGAGAGGAGTCAAGTATAACTAAGGTTTTTAGCCTGAGTAAATGGAAGGAAGACTTTTCAATCATCTGAGATGGGGAAGATTATGGATGAAGCATATTCATGGGTAGGAAGGGAATCAGAATTTCAAATATGTTAAACTCAAGATGGGCATCAAAGAAGAGGTGTAAAGTAGGCAGTTGGATACATGAGCCTAGATTTCAGGATACAGAACTACAGATATAAAAGTGGAAGTCATTGGGATCCAGATGGCATTTAAACCTGGGTGAGATCATGGGAGAGAATAAATAGAGAAGATAGGCGGACATATCCTCACTTTTGAAAGATCCCCATGACTTAAGATTGTAAATCATTTCTAAAGATATCTTTTAAATTCTACCCTGGAAGAGGCTCTGGTATGTCTGTCTCATCAACTGGCTCAGGAGGTACAAAGAGGCAGGGGTAAGCATGGAAGCATGGGGTGAAATCGCTATAAAATGGCAGCCAGTAAGCACACAATCCATTTGCTTGATTTGAACATACATTAGATGACTAGGGAGAAAAAAAGGAATTGTGCAAAACCATTCTATTGAGCCAGTTGAGAAAATCAATGCCAGGTAATCCATAAAAGAAGGAAAGAAGGAGAATCTTGTCAAAAGGACTGGGAATTTTGGAAGCCAACATTCTGGTAAAAGCCACTATACTTATGGGACACAATGTGTTCTAGTGAAGAGATATAGAACTAAGCAGACCTGGGCTCCTGGCTCTACCACTTCTTTGCTGTGTGAATTCTGGCAAGTTTCTTAACCTCTCTGAGGTAATTTCCTCATCAATAAAATGAGGATACTAATACTGACATTGAGAGGGTTGGGATGAAGATTAAACAAGGCAATGAGTCAGTTGCCTGGACATTGACTGGTATAAACAAGGTGCATAATAACATGTGTTTCTAAATTATCCTAATGTATGTTGTGGTCCAATCCAGCTTCCTGGAGAGTGGGAGGCAGGTCACTATAAAACTAAATAAAAGTTATCATCAAAATGAATGCAATACAGGGCACACAAAAAACAGAGCTTGTTTACTCTAATGAAACTCAGCTCCTGCGTGGGACCCGTGCAGTGGATGGCAATAGCCTAGTGAGCTTCCACTCTCTTTGAAAGCTTGGATTTCATATGTCTGAGCAAATCTTATAAAACACTCTCACTAACCCAGACTGACGATGGAAAAGACCAGCCTGAATTAATTTCAGGCTGAATTTAGAAAGTCTTCTAAAGAAAATCCATTTTATTAAAGTTAAATTTGCCTTCAACAGATTAAGGGTCAAGACTGAAATCATGGCATTGAAAAATTGATTTTCTGGAGGAGATATTCTTAGTTTACTTGAAGTATTTTAATTGTTTAGTGTAGTGTATTGGAACAATGCCAATATCCCTCCATTTTCCTTGTGTTAATTAATAAGTAGGCACAGAGCCCCAATTACATAAAAGGTGACATTCTTATCATTTGATTATCCACTTGATTTCATGGGGCCAGCATTATTTTTTTAAAGAATATTTATATTTTCAAGTGGAGCAAAGAACCTTCTTAAATGGGTAAGAGGGAGTTGTTATTAGAACAGTACATATAAATGAATGCTTTCTTCCAGGGTCCTAGGACAGTGGAGTATTTTAGTAGCTTCATTCTCTTTCAGATTCATATACTCCATTCATTTCATAGACAGTAAATACAGTGGAGAACTTCAGTCCAATAAGAATCCAAAAGATTATAGATTCCAAATTTTAAAGGGTCTGGTTATTGTCTTAATACATATTTCCAGCAAGGAAATAAAGGCACACAACTCAAAGTGTTTGGAGGAAAGCTTTCAAACATAGTGTTTTGAGCCCTTTAAAAATATTTTTTCAGACTTGCCTGTTTATAACTTTGCTTTAGCCCCCCCTACCCCAACCCTGACTAAAACATGAATGTGTAGGGAAGGATAGACCAACTTGTAACTGCCTTATACTTTTCAGTTCCTTGGGAAGTGTTCTGTGCACTCACTCCTCAGAGGAACACAGTGTTAAATGTGATGAAATATCACCAGGGAGATTAAGCATGTTACTCCCGGTGACTTTCTCTATGCTTAATTGAACTTTGTTTTCATTTCAAATGAATGGCTTTGGAAATATTTTCATAGAATGTAAAATGTGACTCCCCATGTTACAATCCAAGTAGTAACTATAGTCAGCAAGGAGAAGGAACATCTTACCTCCATTGAACCCAGTTCTCGGAGGCCCTCTTTTTCATTTTTCATTTGTATAAAATGAAAAATCATATTACTTTATTCTTTAGAAATTGCCTTTTTTCATTTCAGTTGAATTTGCCTCAGATTACAAGAGGAAATGTCATTCCATATGAGAAAATTGCCAAAGAGTTCCATATTAATCAGAAGTTAGTCCAGTATTGATTTCTGGAACTGCTGTGCCTTTTTCTCACTGGCATCATTCTCTTTGAATGGGAACTTCATAAGCAGGAAGCCGGGCAATGTTAAGTCTCATCAGTGTCACATAAGTTAACATGATGCATTTACCAGAGACTGCCATCGATGTTCAGACTAAGGGAAAGATCCCCCCGCTATGTGATACTAGGCATTTCATCACGGTGTGCTTCAAAGAAAGAAAGAGAGAGAGAGAAGGAGGGAGGCGGGTGGGGGGGGAGGGAGGGAGGGAGGAGGGAAGGAAGGAAGAAAGAAAGGAGGGAAAGAAAGAGTCAGCTTGGGAGTTGTGTCCAAAACTAAGAACTCAGTATAAGATAAGGCATAGATTCAGCAAGAGCATGTCATAAAATCAAAAGCACAGCTGTTAACTTCTCCAATCATTTGAAAGAATAAAATGGAGCTATTAACTGTGCATAAATATTCTCTACCTACTTGTTATCCAAGGGGACTTCCTGTGATGTAGAGGTATATCCAACACATTGAAAAAAGTAAAACACTGTCATACCAAAAATTTGACTTACAGAAGAAAAATTTATCTATGTAAGCTTGTTTATATTGAAGGATATTTGGGGGTCTATAGATTATTTTTTAACCTAAAGATGACTTTAGCAGTTATCCAGAATACTCTGGTGCCCACAAGTAAGAGGTTACATGACTTATCCATGAAGAAAAAGTAAATTACTGGCAAAGTCACAGTTGGAACTTAGACTTGAATTAAGACTCCTGCTTGAAGTCCAGGGCTTTGCCCTCTATATGATGATGATGATAGATAGACGATAAATAGATGCTAGATAGATAAATAGATAGACAGATGATAGGAAACCTCTCTATAAAACTACCCTTGAAAATGTATTTCATGCCATCACTTCCTTTCAGTAAACATCCTTAAAACAAGCAGAGGCATGCATGATCAGCCTATTGGCCTCTGAGCTTCACCCCAAATTTTTATCTCTCTGTTTATAAACAACTCTGACCTCTAGATCTATGTCATCCTTACTAATGAATAGAGCTTTGAGAATTTGGAGAGCAGAATCCATCTTTCAGGACATTAGTTCTTGGGCTCCTTTCTGTCTACCATGACCAGAGGATAACACTGACATGCACAAACTATTAGTTTTCTGCTGGCTGCTGCATGGACAAAGTAGTCTGTGGGTAATAATTACTTCCTGACCTGGTAAGCCGTGGAAGACACCCCAGTGTTCCTTGACACTAGGGCTGAAAACTTTCTTGGGTCCCACTGCCTCTTTCCTGTCAAATACATCAAGCAAGTCTCTGTGGGGAGAAAAGAAGACATAAAAAGGTAGTCAGTAGTTCTCAAATTCCAATCCCTAAAAGATAAAACAGTGATTTAATGGCAACCTTTGAGGCCGAATGGTGAGTCATGAGGACAAGTGTTATATGTTAAATGCACACATTACGGTTTCAGCAATGTAAATGTACAGGTGTGTTTGATGCAGAAACAGTAACACCACATGGAGACAGGCAACAGTCTCCGTCTCATTCTGAGATCTGGGGTATGACATATTTGGGAGTAGTGGTGAGCAGCATGTATTTAAGCTAATGGTTTAGACTGAAGCCTCAGAGATTTTCTCCCTTAATCTGACAGATGATGTTGCCTCTTCCTCCTTTATTTTCTGTCCAGAACCACCAGCAGGTGAAGCTGCTGGGCAGAAACCATTTCATTCATTCATGCAACCAATGTTTAATGAGCACCCACCATGTAGTGGACCCCATGGTAGGGCTTAGGGAATCAGAGATAAAAGATGGAAGCCCTTCTCCCAAAGAATCTAAGAGTTTACTGGGGCATTCAAATAGGTAAGTTAATTATTGGCAAGCTAATTCAGTAAATATGGTGTAAAAGGAAGGCACTAACCCAGTGGGGGAGAGCCAGGAAGGCTCGGGGAGGCCA
The DNA here is from genome assembly GCF_949752795.1 of Hyperoodon ampullatus. Classification (NCBI taxonomy): domain Eukaryota; kingdom Metazoa; phylum Chordata; class Mammalia; order Artiodactyla; family Ziphiidae; genus Hyperoodon; species Hyperoodon ampullatus. The sequence goes on from NC_136932.1 coordinate 60,168,334, forward strand.
ATCAATTGTTACCCCAGGGAAGCTGGGCAAGGATGTTAGTATTGGTGAGTACTTGCCATGTGCCAGGCAGGCCCTGTGCCAAGTACTTGAAAAGTGTGATCTCATTTGTTCCTCAAACAACTCTGTGAAGCAAGTACTCTGTCTTAGGCAGGTCGGCCTGCTATAATAAAGCAGCATAGACTGGGTGGCTTATAAACAACAGAATTTACTTCTTATAGGTATGGAAGGATGAAACTCTGAGATAACGGTGCCAGTATGACTGGGTTCTGGTGAAATCCCTCTTCTGTGTTGCAGAATTCTTGTTGGATTTTCACATAGCAGAAAGAGAGTGAGAGAGCCCTCTGGGGTTGTTTTTAAAAGGACGCTAATCCCATTCATGAGGACTCCACCCTCATGACCTAATCACCTCCCAAATGCTCTGCCTCATAATATCATCACTTTGGGGATTAGGATTTCAATCTATGAATTTGAGGGAGACACAACCATTCAGTCCACTGTCCACTCCAACCATCTGCATACTGAGAAACTGAGGCTCAGATGGTTCCCTGCATGCCCAAGGTCATGGAAATGGTGAACAGCAAAGCCAGCACTGAAACTCCAGTCTGAGACCAAAGTTCACATTCTTCACACAGGGGTGTTTCCAAGTTCCGTAGTGTGAGGAAATTAAAAGGGCAAAGATGAAGTATGCATATTAGCAGATTCATGGGAAGAACAAAGTGGTGAATGAGGACTGTGGGAGGGTAGAAGCTGCCATGTTCTGTGGTAACCATTGCACATCTCACAGGCGACATGGGTGAAGAGGAATCTCCTGGGAGGACCACAGCAGCAGAGCCTGGGATAACAGCACAAGAGTGTTTTGGAAGCAGGTTTTTACCCTGCTATGTGGGTTAAATCCATGAATGTAACCTCTTGCTCCTGGCCTTCCCCCTGATCCCAACACACACACACACACACACACACACACACACACACACACACACAACTCTGTCCTCAAATACAGATGAAACACAGAGGCTAATTATAGTTTCAGATAAACATAAATGTTCTTTTTCTTTACTCTAGTCATGCCTGGAATGCCCCTCACTCTATGGTCTCCTTCCATCTCTCCTCCCCACCACCCCTAATAAAATAAAATACAATAATAGCAGACACAGACCTACTAGAGAATGGACTTGAAGATACGGGGAGGGGGAAGGGAAAGCTGGGACAAAGTGAGAGAGTGGCATGGACATATATACACTACCAAATGTAAAATAGATAGCTAGTGGGAAGCAGCCACATAGCACAGGGAGAACAGCTCAGTGCTTTGTGACCACCTAGAGGGGTGGGATAGGGAGTGTGGGAGGGAGGGAGACACAAGAGGGAAGAGATATGGGAACATATGTATATGTATAACTGATTCACTTTGTTATAAAGCAGAAACTAACACACCATTGTAAAACAATTATACTCTAATAAAAATATTTTTTAAAAATACAATAATAGGGCTTCCCTGGTGGCGCAGTGGTTGAGAGTCCGCCTGCCGATGCAGGGGACACGGGTTCGTGCCCCGGTCCGGGAGGATCCCACATGCCGCGGAGTGGCTAGGCCCGTGAGCCACGGCCGCTGAGCCTGCGCGTCCGGAGCCTGTGCTCCGCAACGGGAGAGGCCACAACAGTGAGAGGCCCGCATACCGCAAAAAAAAAAAAAAAATAATAATAATAATAATAGCAGCATGCTAGAGTACCCAATATGCTCTAAGTGCAAGCTTGGTTAAAAAAATCACATTGACCTTTAATAAAGATGTGCCAAATGCTTCCTTTTCTCATTCAGCATGTTAATCTTCAGGCCAAGCCACCATCAGAGGAAAGATCATTAAGTGCAAATTTGATCATGCTACTCCTCAGCTTAAAACATTTCCGTGGCTCCACATTGCCTACAGGATGAAGCCCTAACTCCCAACAGCACAGAGAAGGACCTTCTGAGTGGGGCCTGTACTGACCACCCCCCAGCCTTATTCCTCACAACACCCCTTTCCCTGCATCTTACCCATGCACCAGCTGTCCTGAGTATGCGCTGCTCAGTGTCTATAGCTTTCTTTACTGTGACCACCTACAGTGCCCTTGACAGCCACCCTTACCAGCCACACACTGATTACCTCCTGTTGTTCAAGATGCAGTTCAGGTCAGCTCCTCAATTAATCCTCTGCAGTCCCACCCACCCCCAGGCATAACTGACAACCTCTCAATGTACCCAGTGCAGATATATATCACTATCTCTGTGGTTTCTTGCTGTATTCACTTACATTATGTCCTCCTTGCCTACACCTAGCTTAGTGCCTGACACATACTAGGGGCTTGAGAAATAGTTAGAGCCAAACGGTGGCTACTCAACATAAGCTTGTTGTGTTGATACCTGATCTAACTTCCAAAGACCATCACATCATTGTGTACTCTGGGCACCACAGTTCTGTCATGGAACCATCTGACTGCACAAGTCAGAGTACAGATACAGCCCAGCCATATTCCAATCACTATGTCTCTCTTGGGCTTGTCTTGATTCCCTGGTGTTTTGATAGAAAGGTAGAAACATTTAAATGGAAAGAGAAAAAAAGTCCTTGCTCCCAGTGTTGGTCTCCTAATCCAGCTTGACCAATCTCTCTCATGGGCATTTTGTGGACAGAGCCCTGGAGAAGTTCAGTTACGTTATAAGGGTAGGCAGAGGCCAGGATGGACAGTTTAGGAGGAAGCAGGCTAACAGTGGTTTTATTTACATTGTTCCAAACCACTGGATCAGTTGACTTGTCCTTAACTCAGTTAGCAAGCAAAAGAGCTCTGAAATCCAAATTTCCTTGGCAAAGATGGCTCTTTCTTATCAGAGAAACTTGAGTGAGCAATTTCTGGAGGAAGAGATGGGGAAGGTAAAGGACTTTTGCCCAGGAAAATGGATTAACAGCATTAATGCTCAGGATAAGTAGGTACAGCCTGGGCCAAGATGCATTTATCATCAACACCCTGATATTAGGGTCAACGTATTATATATATTTTTTGCAATTTGTTATCTGTCTCTTCAGCTAGAATGAGGGCAGGCATCTATTCCTGTTCACTGCTCTACCCCCAGAGGCTAATCTGGTGTCCAGTGCTAAGAGGTACCTAGTGAACATTTTTTGAATTAATGAATGACTTTGGTCTGGAAGTCAGGTGAGCTGGATTCCACTTTCCACTCTGCAGTTACCATCTAGCACTCTGACCTTGGGCAGGTCACTCTGCCTCTCTGATCTTGAGTTTCTTGTTAATGAAGATGTTATTATATGCCTGACCAATCTTACTGAGACAGTATGAGGTTCCAGCTGTATGTGAAAGTCCTTTTTTACCATTATACATACACAATACTGAATTTGAGAGATTATATCAACCACCAAAGAGTCAGTCCTTTCCCACTGGGAGTTGAACACATGGATGAGAAAATGTATGTGAACCTAGGAGGACTGGAAGAGCAGGTCTTATCCCTCTGCCAGCCAGGCTTTGGGTCCCTGCCATGTGTTCTCCAGGCTCCCTGGGCCGGCCGCAGTTGTGGACACGCAAGACTCCTGAAGACATAGATTAGAGATCACTGGGGTACAGAGAGCAATGGAAGCCATGAATGTAGATGGGCTTTGATGAGAATATAGACAGAAGGAAGAAAGAGCCTTGGACTGATCCTCGGGAAATGCCAACACTGAGAAAAGCAGGTAGAAAATAAGAATCCAGCAACAGAATCCTGGAAGGAATGGCCAGAAAAATAAGAGTCCCAAGTATGGTGTTTTAGAAGCCAACAGAAGAGAGAAAGAGTCTGCAGAAAGAAGGGAGGAAGGATCATAAGAAGAGGAGGAGAGAAGTTCACTGAAATTTATTGACATTTGAAAACTCCAGTATATTATAATTTTATAAAAATACAACCAATGCATTGAATTTAAAAATCAGAATGAAATATACCAACATGTTAATGGCAATTGTTTTATATGATCAGAGTTATCATTTTCCTCTTTCTTTTTTCCATATAGTCTTATATGTACTTATGTTACTTTTATAATTGAAAAAGTATATTTAATAATAAAAGATATATGAGTGTGAATACCTCGAATAGGTATAAGACAAAGGGTTATCTGTATGGGCTTATGGAGAGGAGAGCCACAAAAATGAAATCAGTTGTTGAATTTAACAGTTGAATCTCATGGTAGGATTTGGTCTGACTTACTTTTCTAAAAATATTTTCTTAATGTTCTCTTAATTACGCAATGTTAATAAATAAGAATGGTGACCAGGCAATGTTTTAACGGGTCCTAAAGTCTTTAACTGTGTATTTCATTATGACTATAATGTTATGGGCCCAGGTATCAGGGACCATAACCAAGGACTTGGCTCTTCCTATTGTCCTTGTGGTAGACCACATTACTGTTCACCAATATTCATTGTCTCATCCTATGGGAGGAATGTGCTTCCTTAAATCCCTAACATCAGCCTTGGCCATATGATTTCTTTGGCTATCAAAATGTTAGCAGAAATGACATGTGCCAACATGTGCCAGTGTTTTAAGAGCCAACATATGTTCCACCATGCTTACTTTTCCTCCTATCATTGTGAATCACAGGGTCTAGACAGCAGTTGCTCTGATAGTCTGGGTCCCAGAGTATGGACAACAATGACATGAAGCAAGCTCTCAGCCAACCTAGAATGGACATGTATCCGAGCAAGAAATAGACCTTTTTTGTTTAAAGTGATTGTGATTTGGGGAACTGTTTGTTACTGTAGCCCATCTTGAGAGTTATAGTCTTCTAGAATCTGAAAAGAAAAAAGTTATCAGCAACATCAGCACTTTCTCAAGAAATTTAATTCTTAAGTCTTTTTTTCTCTAGATGATGCATATTTACTACAGGGACTTAATATAGAGGAACTATATCCAGAGACCTCTAGTTTCATTACTTATGATGGGTCAATGACTATCCCACCCTGCTATGAGACGGCAAGCTGGATATTAATGAACAAACCTGTCTATATAACCAGGATGCAGGTGAGCTTCTCTGTGGTCTTTTAGCTAATGGGAAAGATGATGTGAAGACTGGCTGGGTTTGTGGAGTGCCTATTGTATTAGTTTGCTAGGACTGTTTTAACAAAGTACCACAAATTTGGTGACTTAAACAACAGAAACATATTGCCTCACAGTTCTGGAGGCTCTAAGTCCAAGATCAAGGTGTCTGCAGAGGTGTTTCCTTCTGAGGAAGCGAGGAAGAATATGTTCCATGCCTCTTCCCTGGTTTCTGGTGGTTTTCTGGCAAACCTTGGTGTTCCTTGGCTTGTAGGAGCATCACCTCAGTCTGTCTTCATCTTTATATGACATTCTCTTAATGTCTGTGTCTCTTTGTCCACCACACCCCCACCACCCCATAATAAGGCCATCAGTCAAATGGGGTTACAACCTACCCCAATCAGTCATATTAGATTAGGGTCCAACCCAATAAGCTCATCTTAGCTAATTATATCTGTAATTACCCTATTTCCTAATTAGGTCACATTCTGAGGTACTGAGGGTTAGGACTTTAACTTTTTAATCTGGGGGTACACAATTCAGCTCATCACACTTATGTTTAAAGAATCAGCATCTGGGGTTTCCCTGGTGGCACAGTGGTTGAGAATCCGCCTGCCAATGCAGGGGACATGGGTTTGAGCCCTGGTCTGGGAAGATCCCACATGCTGCGGAGCAACTAGGCCTGTGAGCCACAACTACTGAGCCTGTGTGCCTGGAGCCTGTGCTCCGCAACAAGAGAGGCCGTGATAGTGAGAGGCCCGTGCACCACAATGAATAGTGGCCCCCACTTGCCGCAACTAGAGAAAGCCCTCGCACAGAAACGAAGACCCAACACGGCCATAAATAAATAAATAAATAAATAAATATTTTTTAAAAATCAGCATCTGGAAAGCCTTAGCATGAATTAATTATAGATGCACCCTACCTGTTTGAGTGAGAAAAGACAGCAGGGTTAGTTCCCAAAGTGTGCTCTACAACTCTAGTGTTCAAAAGGCAGAGCAAAATGGGTGGTTTGGTCAAATATGTTTGAAAAAGCTTTATCAGGGAACCCTCTTGCACTGTTAGTGGGAATGTAAATTGATACAGTCACTATGGAGAACACTATGGAGATTCCATAAAAAAGTAAAAATAAAACTACCATATGACCCAGCAATCCCACTACTGGGCATATACCCTGAGAAAACCATAATTCAAAAAGAGTCATGTACCACAATATTCACTGCAGCACTATTTACAATAGCCAGGGCATGGAAGCAACCTAAGTGTCCATCAACAGATGAATGGATAAAGAAGATGTGGCACATATATACAATGGAATATTACTCGGCCATAAAAAAATGAAATTGAGTTATTTGTAATGAGGTGGATGGACCTAGAGACTGTCATACAGAGTGAAGTAAGTCAGAAAGAGAAAAACAAATACTATATGCTAACACATATATATGGAATCTAAACGTTAAAAAAAATGGTTCTGATGAACCTAGGGACAGGACAGGAATAAAGGCTCAGACGTAGAGAATGGACTTGAGGACATGGGGAGGGGGAAGGGTAAGCTGGGTTGAAGCATTGACATATAGACACTACCAAATGTAAAATAGATAACCAGTGGGAAGGAGCTGCATAGCACAGGGAGATCAGCTTGGTGCTTTGTGACCATCTAGAGGAGTGGGATAGGGAGGGTGGGAGGGAGACACAAGAGGGAGGAGACATGGGGATATATGTATATGTATAGCTGATTCACTATACAGCAGAAACTAACATAACATTGTAAAGCAACTATACTCCAATAAAGATGTTAAAAAAATAAAAATAAAGTAGAAAGAAAAAAGAAATAAAAAGAGCTAAATTGATTTCATTTCTGGGAGGTTTCTCAGGGTCTTTAGAATGATATACATGTCAGTCTCCAAGAAGGGCCAATATGATATGTAGCATTTCATAAACATACTTGAATGTGGGATTTTTTAGAGCATCTCACAGTATTCTTCGTTAGGCTGTATTCCTAGTATTTCTCAGAACTGAATGGGAACTAGGAGATCTGGCCTCTGAGGCCAGCTTTACTAATGGCTCCTTATGAGCTCCTAAGCCTGTTGCCCCACTTCTGTGAAGTGAATTCTCTTCTTTATAATGAGGGGGGTAAATTACATGAGTCTATTCTATGATTGCAAGGATCTATAAAAACTCAGAGGAAAGATAAGCAAAAGAAGCAAATCCAATCTCCTTTACAGGATATGTATTTACAACCCAACAGCAATTTGAACAATTTGAAGTACCTGATGCTGTCTGTATTTACTGGGACTCTTAGTGACTAGCAACCCCCTCCAGCTAACTTCAGCTTAGAAAAAGGATTTATCCATGAGATACTGGGTCATCTTATGGAATTTAAGGTCAGAAATTGACATCAAGAAGTCACTGGAATCAGAACCCCAGAAGCCCTTTCTCTGTGTTCTCTCCTGCTCCCTCCTGCACCATAGCTTCGTTCTCCTCTACTGCTAGAGAGTCTTCTTTAGCTTCACAGTCCTGGGTGGAACATGGCTGCAAATATTTTAGTCCAGCTCCTGATCCTGATATTCACAGAAAAGGAACTGAATTAATCCAGCCTAGTTTAACTCTGACTCCTGGACCAATCACTGTAGTTTGAATAATACCTATGTGGGAGGATAATTCCCTGAATTACTGGACCCCAAGGTGTGATAGAAAGAAGCGACCCTGGATAACACCCAGCTGGGTTTCCTCCTTTGACAGACAGTGTGTCATAGGACAGAAGAGAATCACTGACTTGTTCAGAGGCACACAGGAGCCAGGGAGCTTGAAGAAATGCTCCCTCCAAGCATGGAGGCATCAATGGGTTGTACCCACTAAACCCATGAATCAGGGTCTGTGGAGGCCTCAGGTGCCATTTCCGACATAGCTGGCACTGCCCAGGTTGGCCACAGTCTACGTGGTCTTACTTTTTTCCTGGTACGGGTGGATCTCACAGCTGTTTCTCTCTCCTCAGATGCATTCCTTACGCCTGCTCAGCCAGAATCAACCATCTCAGATCTTTCTGAGCATGAGTGACAACTTCAGGCCTGTCCAGCCACTCAACAACCGCTGCATCCGCACCAACATCAACTTCAGTTTCCAGGGGAAGGACTGTCCAAACAACCGGGCCCAGAAGCTTCAGTATAGAGGTGGGTTCAGTGGCTCAGAGGGAAGTGGAGACAGGCCAAGCCCAGTCTTCCTGCTCACATCTACTCTGAAAGGCCAGGCACTATCTCCCATTAGAGGAGTCATGATTATAAGTGACACTTACATGGTGCTTTTCTATTGAAAAAGTCTGTATTTCATAAACAGAGACAGAGATCAAATCTTTAAATCTCGTCTGGCTCAGGCAAGACAGCATTTTCATTGCCTTTTTTACAGAAGAGCACAGAGAGGCTGATTTTCCCAAAGTTACGTGTTAAAACAGGACAGATAGAAGCATTAGTGCTTTTAGTTATATACACAATAGACCCCTTTTCCCCTAGAAGGTGAGCAAATAATTCTGGATGCCAGGCCATTGGGACCCAATGAGGTGTGTGTCTGAATGCATCTTTTTCTAGTGCTATGTCCCTAGAAGTGACAATAGTTCTTACTAGAGGGGACATTCAAGATGCCTCCCACCTCCCATAACCCTCTGGTCCACACCCAGCCCTCTCTCTTCCCTTCTACACACTAAGTACCTATTGATCATTGTCATGAACTCTCAACATGGAAAGGAAGGTGGAGGAAAGACAGTGTTGTGGAGATGCCCCCAACCAGGAGTTAGGACACCCAAGTTGCTGCCATGGCTCTGACACTAACAAGCCATACACACTCAACCAACTCATTTAACCCCCGGGCTCTGGCTGTGTCTGAGAGAGAAAATTAAAGACAGAAATGTAGAGGAAGGTGGAGAGATAAAGTGGAGGGTAGAGGTGGTAGCTGCTTCTAAAGCTGCCTGGTAACATCCATAGTCCCTATATTTAGGCAGCACATTATTGTTTCAAAAGGGCTTCCCTATCCAGGCTCTCATGTGCTCCTCACAACAATCATGAAGTAGATGGAACAGGCAAACAACCAGAGTGCCAACTTTTTCTGCAAAGGGCCAGATGGTAAATACAGGCTTTGTGAATCATAGGGTCTCTGCCGCACTCTGATGTTTTAGGGTGAAAGCAGCCATAGATAATATGTAAATAAATGGTTGTGGCTGTTTTCCAATAAAACTTTATTTACAAAAGCAGTTCACAGCTGGATTTGGCCTGCAGGCTGTCATTTGCCCACCACTGGTCTAAAGCAACACCATCCACTACAGCTTTCTGAAACGATGGAAATGTTCTGTTTCTGCATTGTCCAATAGGGTAGCTACTAGCCACATGTGGCTATTGAATGTCTGAAGTGTGGATAGTGTGACAAGGCAACTAAGTTTTCAATTTTATTTAGTTTAATTAATTTAGATTTATATTAGCCACATGTAGCTAGTGACAACCCTATTGGATAGCTCAGGCCTAGAGGTTCATAAGAAAGTGGAGAGGGTAGTTGGGATACATACAAGTAAGCAGACATTTAGAAAACTATCCCTTCCCCTTTGGAGCAAGCCCCCCAAACTGTGTGTAAATTAATCCAATTATGCCTTGTTTTGTGTTGTTTGTGTGTTTTGTTTTGTTTTTTCTCTCTCTTTTTCCAGTAAATGAATGGCTCCTCAAATAGGAAAGTAAGCCAAGAAGAATCCCGACTCAGTGAAATGCTACAACTGTGAATTGACGTAACCTAAACTGTCCCCTTCTTTCTTCTCTTTCCTTCCCTCCCTCAAGCCTCATTCACTCTTTGGATTGGCCCTTTCTTCATGAAAATTGTCTGCAAAACCTTGGCAGAGGAATATATCTCTTACACACACTCACAAATACACACACAAGCACTCACACACACATACACACACATGCAAATATATCTACACACATACACACTCACACAGCCCCCAAGATGGGAAGTTAAATTTTAGAAACAAAAGGCTCATTCATAAGGGGTCTTACAAGAAAATAACCAATTAACCTGATTACAATTTTGATACTGTTTTCCGACACAAATAAATCTACCCAATGAGAATTATCAGCCTTGTATATTACAAAATTCTTCCAAAAGAGAGAGAGGAGAAAGCACAGCTCTGACGGCATCAAGTGGACTTCTGTTCTTTGCATCAAGTAATCTCAAATAGTGTCCTAGGATCCTTTATGGGTGCTGGTGACAGGTGAGCCAAGACAAAGTTGGCCAAGGACACATTTCTAGATTGTGATTCTTCTGTTTACTCAACAATTTACAAAGAAAAAAGGACAGACATTGAATAGATACACATTGTGTATATATATATCACCACAGACTATTAAAAAATGGAATTATTAACCCTCTTTGTCACGTATGTGTAGTAGGATTTGCCAAGATCAGATTGATCCATTTGTTGTTTCTTATTTTCCAAAGGTCATACATTGTGTTTGGTTATTGTTGACAGCTCAATAAATGTGTTTAACAAGTTAATTTCATTTTTCTGGCTTTGGTCTATTCTCCTTCCTTGCAGGCTAAGCTCTGGCTCCATGCAACTGCATTCTTTGGTTTCATTTGTTCCTTCATCTACGTGTTTTGCTCATTTGCAGCCAGTTTTTACTGAGTTTGTGGCAATGGGAAGGCATTTGCTAAGCAAGTATAACTTTAACTCCACTCCATGGCTCGATCATTCATATGAGGTGAGGTTCAGCCTGAGATAGTAGGCGACAGATTTCTTGCATTTAAAAACTGCCACCGCCCACCCCACCCCACCCCCGTGATGCTCCCTTGAAGGAATGCACTTTGTCTTGTAAATTATTGGGAAAGGGGTGTCTTTTCTCTCCAGGTGCAGCTGGATCTCACAAAGTACAAATGAATGCCTTTCTTTTCTTGTTTATAATGGTCACTCACTGTGTTTGGTTACTGTCAAGAAATCAATAAATGTGTGTAACAAGTTATCCAGTACCGTGTCTGAGTTTATTGAGGAGGAGGACACTCCCTGCTGAAGCCATTGAGTCCTGCTGTGTCCACAAGCAATTTCATTATGGCCAGCAGGGAAGCCAGAGCCTCCAGAACAGCCTGTCTTGTCATTCCCAGAGCCAGGTAATTAATACCCTGTTGAGAAAACATATAGGCTTAGCTTCTGGAAGGGAAGACGTGGCTGTTCATTCAGTGGCCAAATTAAAAAGAACTTTCATCTTTCCTTTCTGTTACAGCTCCAGAAAGTGGGAAAGCACAGGCATGTAGGGTCTGTACAAACGGGAACATCCACAAATATGTCAAAAACTTCAGCAAGTGGCTAGGTTTATTGATGATGAAAAAAAAAACAAACATAAAAAAAAATCAAACAGCCAGATATTTCATATTTGAAACAATACACTTAATTGGATTTTTCCCACTTTTTGAACCAAAATTAGTTAGATGATGGCCTTAGCAATGATGACATATGACCCTGTTTCTGAGCAATCATATTTTTCCAGAAAACCAGATCTGTCTGCAAAGATTTAGGATGGGCAGGTGGCAGTCTTTCTTTGTATGGCTTGCTGCTTCCTCTCTAGGTCAGAATCTTCTTTAGCCTACAAGGGCAGGTAATGATGTAGTGTGTCAACTAGGCCTGGCTTCAAATTGTCACTGTACCACTTACCTGCTTGCTGTGTGATCTTAGGCAAGTTGCTCTACTTCTCTGATCTGTAAATTGGCGATGCTAATAACTGCTTCCATGACCTATGAGGCTTAAATGCTATATAGCTACTTAAAGCAGCTAGCACAATACCTGCAATGATTGTTCTATAAAGACTGACTATAGAGCACATGCATTGCCTAAGTATTAGAGGTTTTCCTAGACCAGACCATACCTTCCCCTCCAGGGAGGGGTTAGCATCAATCGCAAAATGGGCATCAAATTAATACCAAATGGAGGAGACAGGAGGAAGCCCTGAATGACTAGGTGGGATGTGGGGGGAGTGAGGGGGGAGGAGAAGTGGAGGCCGGATAGGACCAGTGTCCCTGAGGGGTGGCTGAGAGTGGGGAAGTGTTCCCACATCTGGAGGGACCCTCGGGTGCTTGGAAGATAGGGGAACGCACCTAGTGTTTCCCCCACCCACTCAGGCTCCGGGAAGCCTGCTGGGCTCCTGGCCCTGGTCCTCAATTCTCTGGGACCCCCTCCAACCTCGTGGGTCCTAGGGGCGTGAGAGGGAGGGAGGATGGGGGAACAGAAGAAGAGGCAGACAGAGGGGGAGGGGACCCTCCAGGACCGGAGAATCAGGAGAGGCACAGCGGGTGCTTCCCCCACCCACATGGCCTCAGGAAGCCTGCTGGGATCCTGTCCTCCAAGGCCCGCCTCCACGCCATGTTGGTCCTAGGGGTGTAGGAGGGAGGCAGGGGCACTAGAGGAGAGGTGGATGCGGGGAGGGGGGGTTCCCTCCGAGATAAGAGGATCAGGGGAGGCATGGAGGGAATTTCCCCTGCCCACTCAGACCCAGTGAGCCTGCTGCAGTCCTGGACCTGGTCCTCTGACCTCCAAGCACAGAGGCACTCCTGGGACACTCCTGCTGCACTGAGCCTAAGCCCAACACCCACCCCCTACCCAGGGCTTTTCTGGCCCTGTGAGGCCTAAGCATAGTTCTCTCCCACCGCCTAAACCCAGCCCCTGCCTAAGCCCCGCCCCTCACAGCCAAGGCTTTATCCAGCTTTATTTTCCTGAATTTTATTTTATTTATTTTTTTATACAGCAGGTTCTTATTAGTCATCCATTTTATACACATCAGTGTATACATGTCAATCCTAATCTCCCAATTCATCACACCACCACCCAAACCCCTACCGCTTTCCCCCCTTGGTATCCGTGTGTTCTCTACATCTATGTCTCAATTTCTGCCCTGCAAACCAGTTCATCTGACCATTTTTCTAGGTTCCACATATATGCGTTAATATATGATATTTGTTTTTCTCTTTCTGACTTACTTCACTCTGTATGACAGTCTCTAAATCCATCCACATCTCTACAAATGACCCAGTTTTGTTCCTTTCTTGGCTGAGTAATATTCCATTGTATATATGTACCACATCTTCTTTACCCATTCATCTGTCAATGGACATTTAGGTTACCTCCATGACCTGGCTATTGTAATTAGTGCTGCAATGAACATTGGGTTGCATGTGTCTTTTTGAATTATGGTTTTCTCTGGGTATATGCCCAGTAGTGGGATTTCTGGGTCGTATGGTAATTCTATTTTTACTTTTCTAAGGAACCTCCATACTGTTCTCCATAATGGCTGCATCAATTTACATTCCCACCAACTGTGCAAGAGGGTTCCCTTTTCTCCACACCCTCTCCAGCATTTGTTGTTTGTAGATTTTTTGATGATGCCCATTCTAACTGGTGTGAGATGATACGTCGTTGTAGTTTTGATTTGCATTTCTCTAATCACTAGTGATATTGAGCAGCTTTTCATGTGCTTCTTGGCCATCTGTATGTATTTTTTTGGAGAAATGTCTATATAGGTCTTCTGCCCATTTTTGGACTGGGTTGTTTGTTTAATATTGAGCTGCATGAGCTGTTTATATATTTGGGAGATAAATCCTTTGTTAATTGATTCATTTGCATATATTTTCTCCCATTTTGAGGGTGGTCTTTTCGTCTTGTTTATGGTTTCCTTTGCTGTGCAAACACTTTTAAGTTTCATTATTTCCCATTTGTTTATTTTTGTTCTTATTTCCATTACTCTAGGAGATGGATCAATAAAGATCTTGCTGTGATTTATGTCATACAGTGCTCTTCCTATGTTTTCCTCTAAGAGTTTTGCAATGTCTGGCCTTACACTTAGGTCTTTAAACTATTTTGAGTTTATTTTTGTATACTGTGTTAGGAAATGTTCTAGTTTTATTCTTTTACATGTAACTTTCCAGTTTTCCCAGCACCACTTATTGAAGAGGCCATCTTTTCTCCATTGTATGTTCTTGCCTCCTTTATCAGAGATAAGGGGACCATATGTGTGTGGGTTTATCTCTGAGCTTTCTATCCTGTTCCATTGATCTATATTTCTGTTTTTGTTCCAGTACCAAACTGTCTTGATTACTGTAGCTTTATAGTACAGTCTGAGGTCATAAGCCTGACTCCTCCAGCTCCATTTTTCTTTCTCAAGGTTGCTTTGGTTCCTCAGGGTCTTTTGTGCTTCCATATAAATTGTGAATTTTTTTGTACTAGTTCTCTGAAAAAGGCCCTCTTCTTTACAATTGTGGTTCTGTTTTACCTGCCAGTTGTTGTTTCATCTATATTTTTAATTTTTTATTCTTTCTAACATATCTGTTAGTTTTCTAATCTTATTTTATTTTTTACTCTTTGTTATTGTTCTGTTCCTCTTTTATTCTTTTTCTTTTCTTTTTTTCCTGCCACCTCATGCTGCTTGAGAGATCTTGGTTCATGAGCCAGTGGTCGGACCAGAACTCCTGCAGTGGGAACACTGAGTCCGAACCACTGGGTTACCAGATAACCTCAGGGAGTATTCATCAGCATGAGGTCTCTCAGAGGTACTTATCTCAGCACCAAGACCCACCTCTACACAACAACCTACAAACTCCAGTGCTGGAAGCCTCAGGCCAAACAACCAGTAAGACAGGAACACAATACCATGCATCAAAAAAAAAAAAAAAAAAAAAAAAGACAACAAAAAATTATGTCACAGATGAAGGAGCAAGATAAAAACCTACAAGACCAAATAAAGGAACAGGAAATAGGTAACCTACCCGAAAAAGAATTCAGAGTAATTACAGTAAAGATGAACCATAATCTTGGAAACAGAATGGAGGCACAGATTGAGAAAATATATGAAATGTTTAACAAAGATCTAGAAGAAATAAGGAACAAACAGAGATGAGCAACACAATAACTGAAATGAAAAATACACTAGAAGGAATCAATAACAGAATAAATGAGGCAGAAGAACGAATAAGTGAGCTGGAAGATAAAATGGTAGAAATAACTGCCAAGGAGAAAAATAAAGGAAAAAGAATGAAAAGAATTGAAGACAATCTTAGAAACCTCTGGGACAACACTAAACACACCAAATTTGAATTATAGGGGCTCCAGAAGGAGAAGAGAAAAAGAGAGAATCTGAGAAAATATTTGAAGAGATTATAGTGGAATACTTCCCTAATATGGAAAGGAAATAGTCACCAAAGTCCAGGAAGTGCAGAGAGTCTCATACAGGATAAACCCTAGGAGAAACACACCAAGACACAGACTAATCAAACTGACCAAAATTAAATTCAAAGAAAAAATATTAAAAGCATCAAGGGAAACACAAAAAATAACATAAAAAAGAATCCCCATAAGGTTATCAGCTGATTTTTTAGCAGAAACTCTGCAGACCAGAATGGAGTGGCAGGACATATTTAAAGTGATAAAAGGGAAAAACCTACAACCCAGATTACTCTACACAGCAAGGATCTCATTCAACAGAGAAATCAAAAGCTTTTCAGACAAGCATAAGCTAAGAGAATTCAGCACCACCAAACCACCTTTACAACAAATGCTAAAGGAACTTCTCTAGGTGGAAAACAAAGGAGAAGAAAAAGACCCACAAAAACAAACCCAAAACAATTAATAAAATGGTCATAGGAACATACATATTGATAATAACCTTGAATGTAAATGGATTAAATGATTTAAACAAAATACACAGGCTGGCTGAATGGATACAAAAGCAAGACTTATATATGTGCTGTCTACAAGAGACCCACTTCAGACCTAGGGACACAAACAGACTGAAAGTGAAGGGATGGAAAAAGCTTTCCATGCAAATGGAAACCAAAAGAAAGCTGGAGTAGCAATACTCATATCAGATAAAATAGACTTTAAAATAAAGGCTTTTACAACAGATAAGGAAAGACACTACATAATGATCAAGGCATCAATCCAAGAAGAAGATATAACAATTATAAATATTTATGCACCGAATAGAGGAGTGCCTCAATACATAAGGCAAATGCTAACTGCCATAAAAGGGGAAATCAACAGTAACACAATAATAGTGAGGAATTTTTACCCCTGCCTTACACCAATGGACAGATCATCCAGACAGAAAATAAATAAGGAAACACAAGCTTTAAATGACACAATAGGCCAGATAGATTTAATTGATATTTATAGGATATTCCTCCTGAAAGTGGCAGAATACACTTCTCAAATGCACATGGAACATTCTCAAGGATAGATCATATCTTGGGCCACAATTAAACCATAGGAAAACTTAAGAAAATTGAAATCATAACAAGGATCTTTTCTGACCACAGTGCTATGAGATTGGAAATCAATTACAGGGAAACAACTGTAAAAAACACAAATGCATGGAGACTAAACAGTGCACTACTAAATAACCAAGAGACCACTGAAGAAATCAAAGAAGGAATAAAAAATACAAAGAAACAAATGACAATGAAAACAAAACAACCTAAAACCTATGGGACACAGCAAAGGCAGTTCTAAGAGGGAAGTTTACAGCAATTAAATCTCACCTCAAGAAACAAGAAAACTCACAAATAAACAATCTAACCTTACACCTAAAGCAACTACAGAAAGACAAACAAAGAAAACCCAAAGTCAGTAGAAGGAAAGAAATCATAAAGATCAGAGCAGAACTAAATGAAATAGAAATGAAGAAAACAATAGCAAAGATCAATAAAACTAAAAGTTGGTTCTTTGAGAAGATAGACAAAATTGATAAACCTTTAGCCAGATTCATCAAGAAAAAAAGGGAGAGGATGCAAATCAATAAAATTAGAAATGAAAAAAGAGAAGTTACAATTGACACCTCAGAAATACAAAGGATTAAAAGAGACTACTACAAACAACTATATGCCAATAAAACAGATAACCACGATGAAATGGACAAATTATTGGAAAGGTACAATTTTCCAAGACTGAACAAGGGAGAATTAGAAAATATAAACAGACCTATCAGAAGTAATGACATTGAAACTGTAATTTAAAATCTTCAAATAAACAAAAGTCCAGGACCTGATGACTTCACAGGCAAATTCTATCAAACATTTAGAGAAGAGGTAACACATATCCTCCTAAAACTCTTCCAAAAAATTGCAGAGGTACACTCCCAAATTCTTTCTAATAAGTCACCATCACCCTGGTACAAAAACTAGGCAAAGGTATCACAAAAAAAGAAGATTACAGACCAATAACACCGATGAACATAAATGCAAAAATCCTGAGCAAAATACTAGCAAACAGAATCCAACAGCACATTAAAAGGATCATACACCATGATCAACTTGGATTTATCCCAGAAATGCAAGGATTCTTCAGTATAAGAAAATCAATCAGTGTGATAAACCATATTAACAAATTAAGGAATAAAAACCATATGATCCCCTCAATAGATGCAGAAAAAGCTTTTGACAAAATTCAACACCAATTTATGATAAAAACTCTCCAGAATGTGGGCATAGAAGGAAACTACCTCAACATAATAAAGGCCATATACGACAACTCCACAGCAAACATCATACTCAATGGTGAAAAACTGAAAAGATTTCCACGAACATCAGAAACAAGACAAGGATGACCACTCTCGCCACTCTTATACAAAATAGTTTTGGAAGTCCTAGCCACAGTAATCAGGGAACAAAAAGAAATAAAACGTATACAAATTGGAAAAGAAGAACTAAAACTGTCACTGTTTGCAGGTGACATGATACTGTATGGAAAATACTAAAAATGCCACTAGAAATCTCCTAGAATTAATCAATGATTTTGGTAAGATTTCAGGATACAAAATTAATACACAGAAATCTCTGGCATTCCTATGCACCAACAACAAAAAATCAGAAAAAGAAATTAAGGAAACAACCTTATTTACCATCGCAACAAAAAGAATAAAATACCTAGGAATAAACCTGCCTAAGGAGGCAAAAGATTGTACTCAGAAAACTATAAAACACTGATGAAAGAAATCAAAGATGAGATAAACAGATGGAGAAATACACCATGTTCTTGGATTGGAAGAATCAATATTGTGAAAATGATTATACTCTGCAAAGCAATCTACAGATTCAATGCAATCCCTATCAAACTATCAATGGCATTCTTCACAGAATCAGAAGAAAAACATTTACAATTTGTATGGAAACACACAAGACCCTGAATAGCCAAACAATCTTGAGAAAGAAAAGCAGAACGGGAGGAATCAGGCTCCCCGGCTTCAGACTATACTACAAAGCTACAGTAATCAAAACAGGATGCTACTGGCACAAAACCAGAAATATAGATCAATGGAACAGGCTAGAAAGCCCAGAGATAAACCTATGCACATATGGTCGCCTAATTTATAACAAAGGAGGCAAGGACATATAATGGAGGAAAGACAGCCTTTTCAATAAATGGTGCTGGGAAAACTGGACAGCTACATATAAAAGAATGAAATTAGAATATTACCTAACACCATACACAGAAATAAACTCCAAATGGATTAAAGTCTTAAATGTAAGACTGGACATTATAAAACTCTTAGAGGAAAACATAAGAAGAACACTCTTCAACATAAACCACAGCAAGATCTTTTTTAACCTACCTCCTAGAGTGATAAAAATAAAAATAAACAAATGGGACGTAAAGAAACTTAAAAGCTTTTGCACAGCAAAGGAAACCATAAACAAAATGAAATGGCAACCCTCAAAATGGGAGAAACTATTTTCAAATGAAGCAATGGACAAAGGATTACTCTCCAAAATTTACAAACAGCACATGGAGCTCAATATATATAAAAAAAGAAACAACCCAATTAAAAAATGAGCAGAAGACCTAAATAGACATTTCACCAAAGAAGACATACAGATGGCCAAGAGGCACATGAAAAGATGCTCAACATCACTAATTATTAGAGAAATACAAATCAAAACTACAATGAGGTATCACCTCACACCAGTCGGAATGGCCATCATCAAAAAATCTACAAACAATAAATGCCAGAGAGGGTGTGGAGAAAAGGGAACACTCTTGCACTATTGGTGGGAATGTAAATTGATGCAGCCACTATGGAGAACAATATGGAGGTTCCTTAAAAAACTAAAAATAGAGCTACCATACAACCCAGCAACCCCACTACTGGGCATATACCCTGCAAAAACCATAATTCAATGGGACACGTGTACCCCAATGTTCATTGCAGCACTATTTACAATAGCCAAGACATGGAAACAACCTAAATGTCCAATGATAGATGAATAGATAAAGAAGATGTGGTACATATATACAATTGAATATTACTCAGCCATATAAAGGAAGAAAACTGGGTCATTTGTACAGTTGTGGATTGACCTAGAGTCTGTCATACAGAGTGAAGTAAGTCAGAAGGAGAAAAAAATATATTGTATATTAATGCATATATGTGGAATCTAGAAAAATGGTACAGGTGAACCTATTTGTAGGGCAGGAATATAGAGACGTAGACATAGAGAACAAACATGTGGACATGGTGGGGAAGGGGAGGGTTGGACAAATTGGGAGATTAGGTTTGACATAAATACACTACCATGTGTAAAATAGATAGCTAGCAGGAACCTGCTTATAGAACAGGAGCTCAGCTCGGTGCTCTGTGATGTCCTAGATGGGTGGAATGGTGGGAGTGTGAGGGAGGTCAAAAAGGGAGGCAATATAGGTATACATAGAGCTGATTCACTTCATTGTACAGCAGAAAGTAACACAATGTTGTAAAGCAATTTTACTCCAATAAAAAATAAAAAGTAATGCCAAATGATAGCAATAGATACCCAACAGGGAGCACATAGGTAAATACCTAAAGTATGTCAGGGCAAAAAGGAAAGAGCACCAATAAGAAAGGAAGACAAGGGGCTGGGTTTCTAGGTCTTGTTCTGTTACTAGCATCTTCTGCGACTTTGGGCAAGTCAACTGCCCTCCCTGGGACAGTGTCCTTATCCATAAGTGACTTGGATAAAATGACATCTCACAGACTCTCTATCATTCCCTCATTCTGTCTCTCTTCAGTTCTCAGCCCAGGGAAGACAAAGGGAAACCAAGCTCTCACCTTTTGGGGTCCCTGGCCACAGGCGGAATTTCACCCTGGCCAAAGAGAACTCGAAATAGAGTGAACTAGCCTACATCCCACCTCCTGGGACCATCTGCAATGTCCTTTCTCCCACTCACTGGGTTTCCTAAACAATAAAATGGGAATTGGAGAACTTTGTCTTCAAACCACATAGAAGTAATAAAGATTAGCTGGATTTACACCACTCTAAAAATTAAAGAAGTTTTAAAAAGCACCAAAAGCCCCCTGACAATTGGCCTGGTGAAGTCATCAAGGAATAAAAATACATTCTTACAATTTGGGTCCATGGTGCTCAGGAAGGGCAAGCAGCAGTGCTGCTGTGCTCTGCTGTGTGTGGAGGCCGGCTGGCTTTGCCCATTAGAGCCACAGACTTATATGCACATCCCTTCCCCCGAGGAGGATAACTAGACATTGCAAGAAAATATGTGCTGAGACTCAGTTCCCTCTTTAGCAGAATAGGGGAAGGAGGTAAATATACACAGAGAGAGTTCTGGGCAAATTGTATGAGAAAAAGAGAAGTCATAGTGTGGAGATCAACAACTCCCCTCTCAATGACATATTTTGTGGTTTCCAAGACAATTTAGGGCCTTGTTCCCACTTCCCTCAGTAGAAGTTGGATTTCCATGGTGATGTCAGAACAACCACACCTCACTGCACCACTTGTGTCTGGAATGTGAGAGTCACTTGGCATTTGGGCAGGAGCACAGTCTTAAAGCATGGCCCATAGCCACCGACACCAGGCTGAAGGGTCTGACTGAGGACTATCAATTAACATGCCAACACCTCTGGGGGAGCCCTTACCCCACTGGACCCCAGAGCACTTATAGTTGACAAGAGTATCCTAGTTTTCTTGTTCCAGAAAGCCTAAAAGCGGGATCTCTAGGAGCAGAAACTCACTTTAACATCATTCAACAATTAGCACAACTGACCACAAGGAAAGGTCTGTCAAGACCCCAGCCAAGGAACGTATTAATAAAATCCACCATGGGTTACACATTTCCTATGGGCCAAGCTCTATGCTAAGCAACTTACAAATATCATCTTATTTCACCGACGCAACAACCCATAAGGTAATCACCATTGCTATGTTATAAATGCAGAAACTACTTCTTAAAGATTGGGGAACCTGCTCAGGGTCACGTAGCTCTTAAGTGGTAAAGCCAGACCCAGCTCTTCTAAGCCAATGGTTCTCAAAGTGTGGCCCTGACTATTGGCATCAGTGGGAAGCTGTAGAGAAATGCAAATTCTTAGATGGCCCCACAGGCCTACAGTCACTCTGAGAGTGGGGCCAGCCATCTGTGTTTGAACAAGCTCTCCAAGTAATTCTGATGCACATTCAAATGTGAAAACCACTGTAAATAAAATGCTCATTCCCACTAGCTCCTCCCAAATTTTGCTACACATTAGACTTTCTGGGATGTTTTAAAAATTCCAGTGCCCAGGCTGTACTGCACACTGCTGAAGTCAGAATATCTGATGGTGTCAGGGTTTTATAAAAATCCCCGGATGATTCCAACATGCAGCAAAGTTGGGAACCACATCCTTGTCTGAAGGACCTACTCAGAAGAGGTCTCTCCTGTAAGGTGGGTCCATGGGAGCCTAGAGGAAGTGTTAGCTAGCAAGTCTTCACTTTTCAGAATGACATCCCAACCCCTGTGCATAATAACATTTTTGGATGGTCTTAGAATGCTCCCCAGCCCCCTTATCCTTTCCCAATCTTCGATTAACAAGCCCAGAGTCTGAATAAAAAATCTCCCTTTTTAAATAAAAGAAGCAGTAGTATTTGAAATAATGGCTTGGTGCCAACCTTCCAAAACCCACCCCAGGTCACCCCTCCTGATTACTCAAATTGTAACATTTCCAAGACTTCAGACTATTATAAACAAATGAAAACAAGCTGTGAGTCAGAATACCAGAAGTTTGAAAAGATACGTTGGGTCCATAATTAAAAGTTACAGGCAAATTATATCCCTGTCAGTTCTACCATCATGGGATCTCTTCCATACAGTGCTCCCTCCCCCAGCCCAGCAGCCCTGTGACAAGCACTAGTCCCACCCTCATCATCTCAGGCCAGACTATAGTAATAGCCATCCAGCAGGTCCTCCTGCCTCCAATCTCCAGATAAGTGAAAGACCCTGGGCCAGGAGAAAAAACTACACAGCCTTTGCTCTCAGATAAGAGGAATTTGAGTCCATACTGAACAGAGGTTGTAGGAAGTTTAGGCTGGACTGGTGAGGGGGTGGAGGATGAACTGAGATACTTTCCAGGGGAGGGACCAAAATGCAAAACTAAGCAAATCATCCAAAGGACAGTGCTCCAAGTCAATTGGTAGAGAAACAGATTCCAGACGCCTCACCAGATGACAGAACCTTTGTGCTGTATCTGGAATCGAGACTGGGAAGAAGAACTCAAGGATATTTCCTGAGCTGCTCTTCATAAGGTATCTGAGGCCTTGGCCATGGACCAGCGTGGGGAGGAAGAGATGGAGAGTCATGTCCTGACCAAACATTTCCAACCCATTCCCATCCCATCACTAGAATCTGTGAACAAAAATCTTCAAATGGAGCACATCTCCCAACGCTCAAACTTCCAATGATCGCCAGCTGTTTTCAGATTAAAGGTGTTCAAATCCCTTGACAAAGCAGGCAAAGCCTCCCTTGACGGATTCTCAACAGGAATCTGCAAATTCATGTCTCAGCCTCACAGCATCAGTCATGTCATCCCTCAGCTTGGAGTGCTCTTTCTTGTTCTTCCTCACCTGTGGAAATACAACACACTTTTAAAGAAACACAGCTCAACTGCCACCCCAGGCTCCCCTGATATCCCCAAGGAAAATTACTTCTTCCTTGCGTTGAGCTTGAACAGCATATTGATTTTATCTCCAATTAACATTTACTTCATTTGGGTCTATATTAGAAATATAGATAAATATAAAAATATATGCATGTTATATATAGACTTTGTTCAGTTCTTTGTTTTCCTGCCTGTACGTACCAATTTGAAATCTCCTGAACACAGAGATTATCTCTTCCTTCATCTCTGTAGCTCTTCCTCATATGCACAGAAAGAAAAAAAAAAGAGAGAAAAACATCATATTACAATGCTTAGCAAATAGTAGGTACTCAAAAAAGTTTGTTGAATTTTCCTATGGGAAAGAGGATAACATTTGATTCTTTTCAACTTATGAGGTCCTTCTTTATACCAGGTATATACCAGGCACAATGCTGGGTTCTTTTATGTATATTGTATATACATTATTTTATTTGGTGCTTATAGCAGTTCTGCCAAGTAGTTCTTAGCTTTATTTTATAGTGATGACAAATTGAAATTATAATTGAGTAATCACAGTTCAGGTATAAAAAATGGAGTCAGGCATCCCCTGAGGGTCTCATCTCAGACACATCCCTGCAGCACTAAGAACTTGAACTTCCTTGGAACTGTACCAGACCCAAGGACACCCCCCCCCCCCATATTCAGAACATCAGCCAGCTGCAACCTTATGGTCTCAAGGTCTCCCCTTATAACTATACAACTCTTTCAGGCCCTAACAAATCCTTACCTGACAAGCACCTTTACTTCCTGCCAGGTCCGATTATAATTATTAAAAAAAAACAACTCATGTAAATAACTGTAACCTTGCGGGTTTTGCCTTTAAAATCCTCCCCTATTTCATAGTCTGGCAGAACACAATTCAAGTGCTTCTTGAAACTGTGTCTCTGGGCTGTAGTCCTAACAAACCCCAAATAAACACATTTTTTATTTCAATCATGTATCCATTTCTTAAATTTTGGCTAACAATAGATAAAGAAGTTAATCAGAGATGTAAAGATATTTACCCAAGATCACACAGTTGGTGAGTATCAGGGCCAGAAGTTGAAACTAGGGCAAAGGTTGCTACTAGAGCAACATTAGCTGTTAACTGGTGCCAAAATCGAAGGGCTTACCCATTGAGACTTTGGTCATTTAGTCCTATTCCTTATGGTGGACCCAAGGTACAGGAGGTCTGCAAGTGGTTCCTAGGCCCAGACCAATTAAATCAGAGTCTTTGACTATGAGTCCAAGCCACCAGTAGATTTTTTAAAGCCTCAGGTAATTCTACTCTGCCATCAGCATTGAGAACCAGTCTCAATGTTGTCTGCCCAGCAGAGTCACCTCAGGGAACTTATAAAGTTACCACTGAGCATTGGCAGTTCTAAAAGTTTCTCAGGTGAATCTAATGTCAACCAGGGCAAATATTTGCCAAACGTTTCCAAATATGTAGAATCTACATTCTAGGCTACATGCCACTGGAAGAGATACTCAAATAGAATGTTAAAGTGGAGACTTGATGAGAGAAATCCAGTGAGCTGTGCTCGTAGAATTTAGAGTTGAAAAGGATACTTAACCCTCACACCCAAGTCTGTTTCTTGACCTCAGGGCTCACATTCTGTGGGCATTCTAAAGGTAATGAGTGGTTATGTTCAAGCAAGAGTTAAGAGGATAAAACTACAGCTAAACTGTCACTGGGCCCCAGTGGTCCCTGGAGCTCAGGACACCCTAGTGAGTGGCAGCCACACCCCTGTCACCAGACAATGAGGTAAGGTGTCTGCCTCCTGAACTAAGGTGCCTCATGAGTGAAATGAATATAACCACTTCTTTTCTCGTATCCTAAACTTGTGAAAAAAAAAAAAAAAACCAAAGAAGAGGTGAGAAAAAACTTGGGAAAAGTGTCACACAAGTGTCAGGTAAGGAAAGATGCAAATGTTCCTCGAGCACTGGGTGAAGACACACTGCTGGGAAATGAGATCTAACCTAACCTAACCTAACCTAACCCTAACCCTAACCCCAACCCTAACCCTAACCATAACGCTAATCCCAACCCCAACCCTAACCCCAACCTTAACCCTAACCCTAACCCTAACCCCAATCCCAACCCTAACCCTAACCCTAACCCAAGCAATGATGAACAACACAATAAATGAAATTAAAAATACTCTAGATGGGATCAAAAGCAGACTAACTGGGGCAGAAGAACGGATAAGTGACATGGAAGATAAAATACTGGAAATAACTACTGCAGACTAGAATAAAGAAAAAATAAAGAAACGAACTGAGGACAGTCTCAGAGACATCTGGGACAACATTAAACGCCCCAACATTCAAATTATAGGGGTTCTAGAAAAACAAGAGAAAAAGAAAGGGACTGAGAAAATATTTGAATAGATTATAGTTGCAAACTTCCCTAATATGGGAAAGGAAATAGTTAATCAAGTTCAGGAGGCACAGAGAGTCCCATACAGAATAAATCCAAGGAGAAATATGCCAAGACACATACTAATCAAATTGTCAAAAATTAAATACAAAGAAAACATATTAAAAGTGGCAAGGGAAAAACAACGAATGACACACAAGGGAATCCCCATAAGGTTAACAGCTTGTCTTTCAGCAGAAACTCTGCAAGCCAGAAGGGACTGGCAGGACATATTTAAAGTCATGAAGGAGAAAAACCTGCAACCAAGGTTACCCTACCCAACAAGGATCTCGTTCAGATTTGATGAAGAAATTAAAACCTTTACAGACAAGCAAAACTGAGATCATTCAGCACCACTAAACCAGCTTTACAACAAATGCTAAAGGAACTTCTCTAGGCAAGAAACACAACAGAAGGAAAAGACCTACAATAACGAACCCAAAACAATTAAGAAAATGGGAATAAGAACATATATATCGATAATTACCTTAAATGTGAATGGATTAAATGCTCCCACCAAAAGACACAGGTTGGCTTAATGGATACAAAAACAAGACCCATATATATGCTGTCTACAAGAGACACACTTCAGACCTAGAGACACATACAGACTGAAAGTAAGGGGATGGAAAAAGATATACCATGCAAATGGAAACCAAAAGAAAGCTGGAGTAGCAATTCTCATATCAGACAAAATAAACTTTAAAATAAAGACTATTGGAAGAGACAAAGATGGACACTACATAATGATCAAGGGATCGATCCAAGAAGAACATATAACAATTGTAAATCTTTATGCACCCAAAATAGGAACACCTCAATACATAAGGCAAATACTAACAGCCATAAAAGGGGAAATCAACAGTAACACATTCATAGTAGGGGATTTTAACACCCCACTTTCACCAATGGACAGATCATCCAAAATGAAAATAAAAAAGGAAACACAATGGGCTTCCCTGGTGGTGCAGTGGTTGGGAGTCCGCCTGCCGATGCAGGGGACACGGGTTTGTGCCCCGGTCTGGGAAGATCCCACATGCCGCAGAGAGGCTGGGCCTGTGAGCCATGGCCGCTGAGCCTGTGCGTCCGGAGCCTGTGCTCTGCAATGGGAGAGGCCACAACAGTGAGAGGCCCACATACTGCAAAATTAAAAAAAAAAAAAAAAAAAAAGGAAACACAAGCTTTACATGATACATTAAAAAAGATGGATTTAATTCATATTTATAGGACATTCTATACAAAAACAACAGAATACACATTTTTCTCAAGTGATCATGGAAACTTCTCCAGGATAGATCATATCTTGTGTCACAAATCAAGCCTTGGTAAATCTAAGAAAATTGAAATTTTATCAAGTATCTTTTCCAACCACAGTGTTATAAGACTAGATATCAATTACAGGAAAAGATCTGGAAAAAATAAAAACACATGGAGGTTAAACAATACACTACTTAAAAACCAAGTGATCACTGAAGAAATCAAAGAGGAAATAAAAAGATACCTAGAGGGCTTCCCTGGTGGCGCAGTGGTTGAGAGTCCGCCTGCCGATGCAGGGGACACGGGTTCGTGCCCCGGTCTGGGAGGATCCCACATGCCGCAGAGCGGCTGGGCCCGTGAGCCATGGCCATTGGGCCTGCGCGTCCGGAGCCTGTGCTCCACAACGGGAGATGCCACAACAGTGAGAGGCCCACATACCACAAAAAAAAAAGATACCTAGAAACCAATGACAATGGAGACACGATGACACAAAACCTATGGGATACAGCAAAAGCAGTTCTAAGAGGGAAGTGTATAGCAATAAAATCCCACTTTAAGAAACAGGAAACATCTCGAATAAACAACCTGACATTGCACCTAAAGCCATTAGAGAAAGAAGAAGAACAACAACAAAAAAACCCTAAGTTAGCAGAAGGAAAGAAATCATGAAAATCAGATCAGAAATAAATGAAAAAGAAATGAAGGAAACGATAGCAAAGATCAATAAAACTAAAAGCTGGTTCTCTGAGAAGATAAACAAAATTGATAAACCATTCGCCAGACTCATCAAGAAAAAAGGGAGAGGACTCAAATCAATAGAATTAGAAATGAAAAAGGAAAAGTAACAACTGACACTGCAGAAATACAAAGATGATGAGAGATTACTACAAACAACTCTATGCCAATAAAATGGACAACCTGGAAGAAATGGACAAACTCTTAGAAATACACAACCTGCCAAGACTGAATCATGAAGAAATAGAAAATATAAACAGAACAAACACAAGCACTGAAATTGAAACTGTTATTAAATATCTTCCAACCAACAAAAGCCCAGGATCAGATGGCTTCACAGGTAAATCCTATCAAATATTTAGAGAAGAGCTAACACCTATCCTTATCAAATTCTTCCAAAATATAGCAGAGGGAGGAACACTCCCAAACGCAATCTACGAGGCCACCATCACCTTGATATCAAAACCAGACAAGGATGTCACAAAGAAAGAAAACTACAGGCCAATATCACTGATGAACATAGATGCAAAAATCCTCAACAAAATACTAGCAAACAGAATCCAACAACACATTAAATGGATCATACATCATGAGCAAGTGGGGTTTATTCCAGGAATGCAAGGATTCTTCAATATATGCAAATCAATCAACGTGATACACCATATTAACAATTTGAAAGAGAAAAACCATATGATCATCTCAATAGATGCAGAGAAAGCTTTTGACAAAATTCAACACCCAATTATGATAAAAACCCTGCAGAAAGTAGGCATAGAGGGAACTCTCCTCAACATAATAAAGGCCACATATGACAAACCCACAGCGAACATCATCCTTAATGCTGAAAAACTGAAACCATTTCCACTAAGATCAGGAACAAGACAAGGTTGCCCACTCTCACCACACTTATTCAACCTAGTTTTGGAAGTTTTAGCCACAGCAATCAGAGAATAAAAAGAAATAAAAGGAATCCAAATCGGAAAATAAGAAGTAAAGCTGTCACTGTTTGCAGACGACATGATACTATACATAGAGAATCCTAAAGATGTTACCAGAAAACTACTAGAGCTAATCAATGAATTTGGTATAGTAGCAGGATACAAAATTAATGCACAGAAATCTCTGGCATTCCTATACACTAATGATGAAAAATCTGAAAGTGAAATGAAGAAAACACTCCCATTTACCATTGCAACAAAAGAATAAAATATCTAGGAATAAACCTACCTAAGGAGACAAAAGACCTGTATGCAGAAAATTATAAGACACTGATGAAAGAAATTAAAGATGATACAAATAGATGGAGAGATATACCATGTTCTTGGATTGGAAGAAACAACATTGTGAAAATGACTCTACTACCCAAAGCAATCTACAGATTCAATGCAATCCCTATCAAACTACCACTGGCATTTTTCACAGAACTAGAACAAAAAATTTCACAATTTGTATGGAAACACAAAAGACCCTGAATAGCCAAAGCAATCATGAGAATGCAAAATGGAGCTGGAACAATCAGGCTCCCTGACTTCAGACTATACTACAAAGCTAGAGTAATCAAGACAGTATGGTACTGGCACAAAAACTGAAAGATAAATCAACGGAAGAGGATAGAAAGCCCAGAGATAAACCCACTCACATATTGTCACTTTATCTTTGATAAAGGAGGCAGGGATGTACAGTGAAGAAAGGACAGCCTCTTCAATAAGTGGTGCTGGGAAAACTGGACAGGGACATGTAAAAGTATGAGATTAGATCACTCCCTAACACGATACACAGAAATAAGCTCAAAATGGATTAAAGACCTAAATGTAAGGCCAGAATTTATCAAACTCTTAGAGGAAAACATAGGCAGAACACTCTATGACATAAATCACAGCAAGATCCTTTTTGACCCAACTCCTAGAGAAATGGAAATAAAAACAAAAATAAACAAATAGGACCTAATGAAGCTTCAGAGCTTTTGCACAGCAAAGGACACCATAAACAAGACCAAAAGACAACCCTTAGAATGGGAGAAAATATTTGCTAATGAAACAACTGACAAAGGATTACTCTCCAAAATTTATAAGCAGCTCATGCAGCTCAATAACAAAAAAACAAACAACCCAATCCAAAAATGGGCAGAAGACCTAAACATTTATCCAAAGAACATATACAGACTGCCAACAAACACATGAAAGAATGCTCCACATCATTAATCATTAGAGAAATGCAAATCAAATCTACAATGAGATATCATCTCACACCAGTCAGAATGGCCGTCATCAAAAAATCTAGAAACAGGGCTTCCCTGGTGGCGCAGTGGTTGAGAATCTGCCTGCTAATGCAGGGGACACGGGTTCGAGCCCTGGGCTGGGAGGATCCCACATGCCATGGAGCAACTAGGCCCGTGAGCCACAACTACTGAGCCTGCGTGTCTGGAGCCTGTGCTCCGCAACAAGAGAGGCCGCGACAGTGAGAGGCCCGCGCACTGCGATAAAGAGTGGCCCCCGCTTGCCACAGCTAGAGAAAGCCCTCACACAGAAACGAAGACCCAACACAGCAAAAATAAATAAATTAATAAAAACTCCTACCCCCAACATCTTCTTTAAAAAAAAAAAAATCTAGAAACAATAAATGTTGCAGAGGGTGTGGAGAAAAGGGAACACTCTTGCTCTGCTGTTGGGAATGTGAATTGGTACAGCCACTATGGAGAACAGTATGGAGGTTCCTTAAAAAACTATAAATAGAACAACCATATGACCCAGCAATCCCACTACTCGGCATATACCCTGAGAAAACCATAATTCAAAAAGAGTCATGTACCAAAATGTTCATTGCAGTTCTATTTACAATAACCAGGAGATGGAAACAACCTAAGTGTCCATCATCGGATGAATGGATAAAGAAGATATGGCGCTTATATACAATGGAATATTACTCAGCCATAAAAAGAAATGAAATTGAGCTATTTGTAATGAGGTGGATAGACCTAGAGACTGTCATACAGAGTGAAGTAAGTCAGAAAGAGAAAGAGAAATACCATATGCTAACACATATATATGGAATTTAGAAAAAAATTTGTCATGAAGAACCTAGGGGTAAAACAGGAATAAAGACACAGACTTACTTGAGAATGGACTTGAGGATATGCAGAGGGGGAATGGTAAGTTGTGACAAAGCAAGAGAGAAACATGGACATATATACACTACCAAACATAAGGTAGATATCTAGTGGGAAGCAGCCGCATAGCACAGGGAGATCAGATCGGTGCTTTGTGACCGCCTGGAGAGGTGTGATATGGAGAGTGGGAGGGAGGGAGACGCAAGAGGGAAGGGATATGGGAACAGATGTATATGTATAACTGATTCACTTTGTTATAAAGCAGAAGCTAACACACCATTGTGAAGCAATTATAATCCAATAAATTTAAAAAAAAAGAAAGAAAGAAAAAGGAAGGAAGGGAGGGAAGGGAGGGTGGGAGGAAGGAAGAAAGAAATTACTGAGGTAAATTTAAGAAAAAAAATAAAAAGAGACATTTCATGTTTATGAAAAAAAGGTATCTCCTGAAATATTTATTTTTATTTATTTATTTTTTTCCATTTTTTTTATTAGTTTCTGCTTTATAACAATAAATATTTATATTTTAAGAGGGAGACAACCTATAAACAAAAATAAATATTTAAAGTTAGTCTTATGAAGTACTATAAAGAAATATCAACTGAAGGGAGGGACTAAAGAATACCTGGGAATTATATTTTGGATTTCCCACTTTTCAGAGGTAAAGTCTCCCTGAGGAATTGAGATTTGAGCATAGAGTTAAGTGAAACTATATAGGTATCCAGGAGAAGAACACTACAACAAGGGATAGGAAGACAGAAGCTCTGAGGCTCCAGCATGCTTGCTGTCTCCAACAAGCCAGAGAGGCCAGCAATGTTGAAACACAGTACAATGAGATATGGTAGTAGGAGATGTCATCAGAGAGCAGCTTCCTTTATTGAAAATAAATTTTCCTCACCACTGTTCTGCAAGTTCAGTATTGTCATAAGCCAAGTGTCCACAAATGACATGCGTCAATTTGGGGGCCCTTTATTCTGTTTTATTGGTCTATTTATCTGACCTTGTGCCAATACCAGTGAACCAATTGAGTTACAGTCAGGAGATGGAAATCATACCAGTAATTAGGATAGGGAACATTTAATATTAAAAATTATTAACATTCCCACCAGCAATGTAGGAGGGTTCCCTTCTCTCCACCCCCTCTCTAGCATTTATTGTTTGTGGATTTTTTGATGATAACAATTCTGACTGGTTTGAGGTGATAGCTCATTGTAGTTTTGATTTACATTTCTCTAATAATTAGCAATGTTAAACATCTTTTCATGTGCCTCTTAGCCATCTGTATGTCTTCGTTGGAGAAATGTCTGTTTAGGTCTTCTGCCTATTTTTTGACTGGGTTGTTTGTTTTGATGATATTAAGCCACATAAGCTGTTTGTAAATTTTGGAGACTAATCCCTTGATGGTCACATCACTTGCAAATATTTTCTCCCATTCTATGGAATTTCTTTTTGTTTTGTTTATGGTTTCCTTTGCTTTGCAAAGACTTTTGAGTTTAATTAGGTCTCATTTGTTTATTTTTGTTTTTAATCCCATTATTCTGGGAGACGGATGGAAAAAGATCTTTCTGTGATTTATGTCAGAGACTGTTCTACCTATGTTTTCCTCTAAGAGTTTTACAGTGTCCAGTCTCACATTTAGGTCTTTAATCCATTTTGAGGTTATTTTGTGTATGTTGTTAAAGAATGTTTTAATTTCATTTTTTTTCATGCAGCTGTATAGTTTTCCCAGGACCATTTATTGAAGAGACTGTCTTTCCTCCATTGTATAATCTTGCCTCCTTTTTTGTAGATTAATTAATCATAGGTACATGGCTTTATTTCTGGGCTTTCTATCCTGGTCCCTTGATCTATATTTCTATTTTTGTGCCAGTACCATACTATCTTGATTACTACAGCTTTGTAGTATAGTCTGAAGTCAGGGAGCATGATTCTTCCAGCTCTGTTTTTCTTTCTCAAGATTGCTTTGGCTAGTTGGCTATTGTATTTCCATACAAATTGTAAGATTTTTTTTATTGTAGCTCTATGAAAAATGCCATTGACAATTTGATAGGGATTGCATTGAATCTGTAGATTGCTTTGGGTAGTAGAGTCATTTTCACAATGTTGATTCTTCCAATCCAAGAACATGGTATATCTTTCCATCTGTTCATTTCATCTTTGATTTCTTTCATCAGTGTCTTATAGTTTCCAGAGTACAGGACTTTTGCCTCCTTAGGTAGGTTTATTACTAGGTATTTTATTCTTTTTGATGTGCTGGTAAATGGGAGTGTTTCTTGAATTTCTCTTTCTGATTTTTTGTTATTAGTATATAGAAATGCAAGAGATTTCTGTGTGTTAATGTTGTAACCTGCAACTTTACCAAATTCATTGATTAGCTCTAGAGTTTTCTGGTAGCATCTTTAGGGTTTTCTATGTATAGTATCATGTCATCTGCAAACGGTGACAGTTTTAGTTTTTCTTTTCCAATTTGGATTCCTTTTATTTCTTTTCTTTTCCTCTGATTGCTGTAGCTAGGACTTCCAAAATTATGTTGAATAAAAGTGGTGAGAGTGGACATCCTTGTCTTGTTCTTGATCTTAGAGGAAATGATTTCAGCTTGTCACTGTTGAGTATGATATTAGCTGTAAGTTTGTCATATATGCCCTTTATTATGTTGAGGCATGTTCCCTCCACGCCTACTTTCTGGAGAGATTTTTTCATAAATAGGTGCTGAACTGTGTCAAAAGCTTTTTCTGCATCTATTGAGTTGATTATATTTTTTCCACCTCCCTCTTTACAATAGAAAAACTGTAGTCAAAGAGTAAATTTAATCAGAGAAATTAGAAAATACAGAAACAAAAGAAAATAATCAAGCAAGACAAAAATCATAATAGTTCAGCCATTAAACAAAGTCAAGAACTTTTAGTTCCTCCTCAAGGGCTATAGATAATATTCTAAGCCATATCTTTTCAGCTGTTCTGCAGATACTGAAACTCCCACCAGGTGGGAAAAGTTAACTATACAATGACCAGACTGTAGCTATGACATAAACTGCTGCATCTTGCACAATTCCAAAAACTGGCCTCAAGGAAATGGTAACAAATGGACTCTGGAACTGAAGATTAACTGTACTGAAAACAGTCAAGATGACATTGATCAGACCACAGCATGACCAATTTCAAGATGACTGTCGGAGCTCACCATGCTATTCTGCATGAAGGACCCTCCCTCCACCTATACACCCCTGAAACTCCCCTTTCAAAACTCTTGTGCCATGATCAACAGTTGGGAATTAGATGTTAGACATAAGTCTGCCACCTCTCCAGGTTGCTGGGCTCCTGAATAAACCAACCTTTCCTTTCCCATCAATACTTGTCTCTCAATATTGGCTCTTGAGTGGCTAGCAGCTGAACCTGAGTTTGGTAAAATAAGGAGTAGCTACAGCCCCTAAGGTGAGGCAGTAGCTAAACCTGGAACAAACTTGGAAAGAGGGCTCTCTCACCAAGGCTCTAGTTACCCTAGAACCTGTGAATTCACTTGTGAAATACAGTAGGGTTTACTGAGGCCCACTTGAGATTTATGATCATAAAATTCAAGTAGGGCTCTCAATACAGTTATAATTTTTTTATGCTCTATTCAGCTCCATGGATGTAGATATAGTGTAGGAGACATTTAACCTGGGATAGTATTTTTCTGGTTGAGTAGCACAAAGGGAAATGGGAGCAAGAAAGGTGAAGATTTATTCCAGGGGTTGAGATGATACACCATGAAATTTAAGTTGGGTAAGGAGAAAGTGAAAATATAAGAAAAATAATGGACAGTGAAAAATCCTGAGGTCAGTGAATTGTAGGTCCTGATAGAGTGAAAGAATTATTAGTCAGGTACTCAAGGAAGTGAGCTGCAAGTACATAAGACAGTAGTATGGAAGCATACTGCTTGAAACTGAGTTACCATGATGAGGTCATTTTTTTTCTATTGAAAATTTATTGGTCAATCCTACATATGTCATAAATTTTAGATGCATATTGAAACACTTATTATATTCTTATTCCTGCTTGCTCATACAATCAACTTTTTTTAAATTGGAGTATAGCTGATTTACAATGTTGTAATAGTTTTAAGTGTACAGAAAAGTAAGTCAGTTATACATATACATATATCCACTCTTTTTTAGATTATTTTCGCTATAGGTCATTACAGAGTATTGAGACGAGTTCCCTGTGCTATATGGTAGGTCTTTATTAGTAATCTATTTTAGATATAGTGGTGTATATATGTCAATCCCAATCTCCCAGTTTATCACTCACCACCACCACCACCCCTTACACCCGGGTAACCATAACTTTGTTCTCTACATCTGTGACTCTATGTTTTGTAAATAAGTTCATTTGTAGCCTTTATTTGATTCCACATATAAGTGATATCATATGATATTTCTCTTTCTCTGACTGACTTACTTCATCAATATGACAATCTCTAAGTCGATCCATTTTGCTGCAAATGGCATTATTTTGTTCTTTTTTTATGGCTGAATAATACTCAATTGTATATATGTACCGCATCTTTATCCATTCCACTGTCAATGGACATTTTGGTTGCTTCCATTTCTTGACTATTGTAAATAGTGCTGCTATGAACATTGGGGTGCATGTGTCATTTCGAATTATGGTTTTCTCCAGATATATGTCCAGGAGTGGGATTGCTGGATCATATGGTGGCTCTATTTTTAATTTATCAAGGAAGCTCTGTACTGCTCTCCATAGTGCCTCTACCAATGTACATTCCCAGCAAAAGTGTAGGAGGATTCCCTGTTTTCCACACCCTCTCCAGCATTTATTGTTTGTAGATTTTTTGATGATGTCCATTCTGACAGGTGTGAGGTGATACTTCATTGTAATTTTTATTTGAATTTCTCTAATAATTATTGATGTTGAGCATCTCTTCATGTGCATTTGGCTATCTGTATGTCTTCTTTGAAGAAATGTCTATTTAGATCTTCTGCCCAGTTTTAGATTGGGCTGTTTGTTTTTTTGATATTGAGCTGCTTGTATATTTTGGAGATTAATCCCTTGTTGGTCACTTCATTTGCAGATACTTTCTGCTATTCTGAGGGTTGGCTTTCATTTTCTTTATGGTTTTCTTTACTGTACAGAAGCTTTTAATTTTAATTAGTTCTGATTTCTTTATTTATGTTTTTATTTTCATTACTCTAGGAGGTAGGTCAAAAAAGATTTTGCTGCAATTTATGTCAAAGCGTGTTCTGTCTATGTTTTCCTCTAGGAGTTTTATAGTGTCTACCTGTATATTTAGCTGTTTAATCCATTTTGAGTTTATTTTTGTGTATGGTGTTAGGAAGTGTTCTAATTTTATTCTTTTACATATAGCTCTCCAGTTTTCCCAACACCATTTATTGAAGAGGCTGTCTTTTCTCCATTGTATACTCTTGCCCCCTTTCTCATAGATTAGGTGACCAGAGGTGCGTGAGATGATCTATGGGCTTTCTAACCTGTGGCATTGATCTATATTTCTGTTTTTGTGCCAGTACAATACTCTCTTGATTATTGTAGCTTTGTAGTATAGTCTGAAGTCAGGGAGCCTGGTTCCTCCAGCTCTGGTTTTCTTTCCCAAGGTTGCTTTGGCTATTTGGGGTCTTTTCTGTCTCCATACAAATTGTAAGACTTTTTTGTTCTAATGCTGTGAAAAATGCCATTGGTAATTTGATAGGGATTGCATTGAATCTGTAAATTGCTTTGGGTAGTACAGTTATTTTCACAATATTGATTCTTCCAATCCAAGAACATGGTATATCTCTCCATCTGTTTGAGTCATCTTTGATTTCCTTCATCAGTATTTTATAGTTTTCTGAGTACAGGTACTTTGTCTCTTTAGATAGGTTTATTCCTTGGTATTTTATTCTATTTGTTGTGATGGTGAAAGGGGTTGTTTCCTTAATTTCTTTCTGACCTTTTGTTGTTAGTGTATAGGAATGCAAGAGATATCTGTGTATTAATTTTGTATCCTGAGATATTATTAAATTAATTGATGAGCTCTAGTAGTTTTCTGGTAGCATCCTTAGGATTTTCTATGTATAGTATCATGTCAACTGCAAACAGTGACAGTTTTACTTCTCCTTTTCCAATTTGGATTCATTTGATTTCTTTTTCTTCTCTGATTGCCATGGCTAGCACTTCCCAAACTATGTTGAATAAAAGTGATGAGAGTGCACTTCCTTGTCTTATTTGTGATCCTAGAGGAAATGCTTTCAGGTTTTCACCATTGAGAATGATATTTCCTATGGGTTTGTCATATATCGCCTTAATCAGTTTGACATATGTTCCATCTATGACCACTTTCTGAAGAGTTTTTATCATAAATCGGTGTTGAATTTGACAAAACCTTTTTCTGCATCTATTGAGCTAATCATATGGTTTTTATTCTTCAGTTTATTAATGTGCTATATCACGTTGATTGATTGGCATATATGGAGGAATCCTTGCAACTCTGGGATAAATCCCACTTGATCATGGCTTATGATCCTTTTAATGTGTTGTTGGATTCTGTTTACTCATATTTTGTTGAAGATATTTGCCTCTATGTTCATCAGTGATATTGACAAGTAGTTTTCTTTTTTTGTCATATCTTCGTTTGGTTTTGGTTTCAAGGTGATGGTGGCCTCATAGAATGAACTTGGGAGTGTTCTTTCTTCTGCAAGTTTTTGGAACAATTTCAGAAGGATAGGTGTCAGTTCTTCTCTAAATGGTTGATAGAATTCACCTGTGAAGCCATCTAGTCCTTGACTTGTTTTTTGGAAGATTTTTTTTTTACCTCATTATTGGAGTACAATTGCTTTACAATGGTGGGTTAGTTTCTGCTTTATAACAAAGTGAATCAGTTATACATATACATCTCTTCCCATATCCCTTCCCTCTTGCGTCTCCCTCCCACCCTCCCTAGCCCACCCCTCTAGGTGGTCACAAAACACCGAGTTGATCTCCCTGTGCTATGCAGCTGCTTCCCACTAGCTATATATTTTACATTTGGTAGTGTGTATATATGTCCATGCCACTCTTTAACTTTGTCCCAGCTTACCCTTCCCCCTCCCCATATCCTCAAGTCCATTCTCTAGTATGTTTGTGTCTTTATTCCTGTCTTACCCCTAGGTTCTTCATGACATTTTTTTCCCCTTAGATTCCACATATATGTGTTAGCAAACAGCATTTGTCTTTCTCTTTCTGACTTACTTCACTCTGTATGACAGACTCTAGGTCTATCCACCTCACTACAAATAACTCAATTTCATTTCTTTTTATGGCGGAGTAATATTCCATTGTATATATGTGCCACATCTTCTTTATCCATTCATCCGATGATGGACACTTAGGTTGTTTCCATCTCCTGGCTATTGTAAATAGAGATAAAATGAACATTTTGGTACATGACGCTTTTTGAATTATGGTTTTCTCAGGGTATTTGCCCAGTAGTGGGATTGCTGGGTCATATGGTAGTTCTATTTTCAGCTTTTTAAGGAACCTCCATACTGTTCTCCATAGTGGCTGTATCAATTCACATTCCCACCAGCAGTGCAAGAGTGTTCCCTTTTCTCCACACCCTAGAAACATTTATTGTTTCTAGATATTTTGATGATGGCCATTCTGACTGGTGTGAGATGATATCTCATTGTAGATTTGATTTGCATTTCTCTAATGATTAATGATGTTGAGCATTCTTTCTTGTGTTTGTTGGCAATCTGCATATCTTCTTTGGAGAAATGTCTATTTAGGTCTTCTCCCCATTTTTGGATTGGGTTGTTTGTTTTCTTCCCTGCCATAGCAATTTCTCTCATCCCTGTGAAAAATAGAAAGCAAATAAACATCGAGCTGGGCCAGCTTGTGTACTAAGCTCCCAGATTTT
This sequence comes from Hyperoodon ampullatus, assembly GCF_949752795.1. Lineage (NCBI taxonomy): Eukaryota > Metazoa > Chordata > Mammalia > Artiodactyla > Ziphiidae > Hyperoodon > Hyperoodon ampullatus. Next base: position 60,206,705 of record NC_136932.1, read on the forward strand.
ATAAATTACACACACACACACACACACACAGAGTGCTTTTTAATAAAGGAAAATCTTAAAAATTTTAAAGTAGCTTTAAAAAGGGAGCCAAGGGCTTCCCTGGTGGTGCAGTGGTTGAGGGTCTGCCTGCCAATGCAGGGGATGCAGGTTCGGGCCCTGGTCTGGGAGGATCCCACATGCCGCGGAGGGACTGGGCCCGTGGGCCACAATTACTGAGCTTGCGCATCTGGAGCCTGTGCTCCAAAACAGGAGAGGCCGCGATAGTGAGGGGCCCGTGCACCGTGATGCGGAGTGGCCCCCGCTTGCCGCAAGTAGAGAGAGCCCTGGCACAGAAATGAAGACCCAACACAGCCATAAATAAATAAATTAATTAAAAAAAAAAAAAAGGGAGCCAAGGGTTCAGGCAAACAAATGGTGGGGAGGGGAGAAAGATGAGCACCAGGTCTCCTCAGGTCACAGGGGACCAGAAACCAATGTGACTGAAAAAACAAACTCATTGGAAACCCAGCACGCCCTTGCCAAGCCTCCAGGTCACCATTCCAATGCTCTCTGTCAGGTTGACTCCTGGTTAATAGCAGGACAGCACACGTTGGCACCCGGCATGGTGAGCAGATTGAGTCTCACACAGGGGCCCACCTGGCTGTACATGTGGACTTGGGAAATCTTAAAGCCCCACACTCTTGCCAACACCTCCAGCTATATTCTGCAGCCACCTCTTGGCTGAGCTCACTGAAAACACTTTCAGCTAAAAAGCGAAGGCAGCAAATGCTCCATGGAACAGTCTTCATGTCCAGGATACATCTCAGAGTCTGTAGGCTTTGACTCTGTTTTTCTTCAATTTGTATGCAGCCATTTGTTCATCCAGCAATTTTTCACTATGGTTCTCAGAATTTCTGTAGATTTGATCCTCTTGACCTTGATAACTAGCCTGACAAGTTATTCCCATCTTAGAGTTGAAGAAGCTGAGGGTCAATGATGTTAGTGGTTTACTTCTAACTGACAAGTGGCAGAGCTGGAACAAACACAAGTCAAACTTCAGGGCCAATTCTATGTCTCCTACAGCACACTACCAGTGTGAATTGCTTACCAGGTGGAAGGTTCTGGGGGAATATAAGGTATTGTTTTTTTTTAATAGTCCCTGTCCTCAAGTCAATGAGCAAAGAGACGAAAAGTGTCTCCTGCAATTCAACTGAATAAACACTTATTAATAATTAGGCCTAAGTAAATTGACCTGCAATGCAAGGGTTAATGGATTCTTGAAATATAAGAGGCATTTCGAAAGGACATGGTCATTACTTCATTTTTGTAATTGTTAGAAAATGTAAGTTTAAATATGTGTATTAAATGTTTAAATGTAAACACTAGTAGAATATAAATGCATACTAGAACTTCCAATTCATTGGATAGAAAAAAATGAAAAAGAAAATTTCATCAATTTAACAAATATATTGGGTTGGCCAAAAAGGTCATTCAGGTTTTTCAGTAAGATGTTATGGAAAAACCCAAACGAATTTTTTGGCCAACCCAATAAGTAAAGGGGAAATGAGGAGACAAATAGAAAGTGTAATAGAAAGTATCAATATAAAATTATTAAATGGCAGGAATAAGACCAAACATCTTGAATGCCAAATAAATGTAAAAAGGTTGAATTCTGCTATAGAAAGACAAAGATCCTTTGAATGGGTTTGAAAAACAGAAGTCCAATTATATGTTGTCTTAAAGAAATTAAGTTAAAACAAAATGACACGGTGAAGTTGGAAAATATTAGACGAGCAAATAGATATCAGATAAAAGCAAACAAAAAGAAACAGAAGTAGTACACTTAAAATTAACACAGTATTGTAAATCAACTATACTTCAATAAAAAAAAAGAAGCAGAGGTAGAAATATTAAGGATTAAAGATAGAATGTTAGGTCAAATTTTTAAACAGTTCAAAAAAGAATATTCTAAATGACAAAAGGACACTCCTTGAACAAGTTATAAAAGGCATGAAAAATTATGCACTAAACAATAGCTAAGAGCAAAGCTCTTAGAAATGCAAAGAGAATTCAATGAAAAAAGAAAAGCATAATGAGAGAGTCTAAAACACCTCTCCAATTTTTTTAATTAAACAGAAAATAAAGGAATAAGTACGTAAATTATTTTGACAACATAATTATCAATCTTGATTTAATAGATATATAGAAAGAAGCTATGTACACTAAAAGAAAGAATATATTCTTTATGCCCATAGACCTTGAGAAAACTATGAGCATGTACTTGGTAATAACTGTATGCTTTTCTTAAAAAGTTAGTATTTTACGGGTCATGTTCATTGACTACACTGTCATAAATTCAGAAGAAAATAATTAAGAAATAGGCAAGCAAAAAAAGTATAGCCACTGAGGAAATCTGTAAATGATCCTTTATTACTTAGGAATTTTTAGCAATTATTAGAAATAAAATGACAATTATGTAGAACTAAAAAAATTTCGAACCCTTCTTTTCAAACCCTTTGGGATATGACTAAACTTACACTCAGAGGAAAATTCAGTCTTAAATTATTTTTTATTTAATTATAAGAAAGATTTTTAAATGAATTACACACAAATAATCAATAAGCACATTAAAAATACATTAGTCTTCAGCAAAATTAAAACCATGATGAAATACCACTACATACATGCTAAAACTGATAAAGTGAAAAAGATAGACAGTAAACAGGACTCTCATACATTTCTGGTAGGAATGTAAAACAGCATAACGAGTCTGCAAAACTAGTTGGCAGTTTTTCAGAAAGTTAAACATATATCTACCCTGTAATCCAGAAGTTCCACCACTAAGCATTTATCTGAGATTTAATTAATTAATTCCTAAAAAGAGTTTAGAATGGTGCCTGGCACACAGTTACTATTATTTCAAAAGAAAGGAGCCAGTGGCTGAGAGGCCAAATTATTTGATAAAGTCAAACCTTCTTGTCCTATTAGAATGTCTTGTATTTTAATGATGTACAATTGTATAGCAGATCAAGTAGTGTGATCACCCTGCTCACCAAGGGATTTCCCTTCTGTCTTTTTCTGTGAAGAGTAGCAGGAAACATCTGAACAGGAATAATACCCACTAGGTCCCTTGAGTCAAAAAATGTGTGAACTGTAAACACCCTGCTGCCCATTTCCTCTAATCTCCTTTCATGAAAAGACCATCTGAGAGCAGAAGATCAATACTAAGGGACATTGGCAAGTCTCCCTGCTCATCTGCACTCAAAATAACATCTCACCTGTGCCCCTGTTTGCAGATACCCATCCACTGAGAGCAGCATCATGTGGATGAATAACCATGCATGGGGACAACCCTGGCCTGCCTCCCAGCCCTGCAGACACGGGCACCCAAGGGCCCCTTTCCTCATGTGTAGAGCCGAGGTGTTCATATGCAGCTCTCAGAGTGAGCAGAAGTTCAACTGTGAAACTTCACCTATGCAGCACCAAGAACAGCAGTTTTGGATACTTTTTTTTTAATTGAAGTACAGTTGATTTACAATGTTGTGTTAGTTTCTGGTGTATGTAAGGCCAACCGGCCCGAGGCAGGGGAACGCAATCAGATTCACAAGTTGCATCAGACCGAAACTCTCCGGACCACCCAGTTCCAGAAACTGACCTGGAGACATTCCGGACCACCCAGTTCCAGGAACTGACCTGGGGGCTTTCCACCCGACCCAGCCTTCCTGCCTTTCGAGGGGCGGGACTAGCGGTCCCAAGACTGATGTAACTGGTACCAGATAGTGCCACGACACCCGAAGAGACCACCAGATAAGGAATACCCTGCGCCCTCCCAGGTTCACCACACCCCTTGCCCTTCTTCACCTATAAAATCTTGCCTAACCCTCGCCCAGGTGCGACTTCTCTGGCCCCTTTCTCTCGGACCAGTGAACCTCGCCCGGGACTGTCCCCTAATAAAGCTCACTTGAAGCTTTCCTCTGTTTCGCGATGCCGTCTGTTAAGATCCGACCTTACAGTGTACAGCAAAGTGATTCAGATATATATATGTATATATATATATATATATATATATATATATATATATATATATATATATATTCTTTTTCAGACTATTTTCCATTATAATATTACAAGATATTGAACATAGTTCCTTGTGATTTACAATAGGTTCTTGCTGTTTATCTATTTTATATATAATATTTATATATGTTAATCCCAAACTCGTAATTTATCCCTCCCCACTTTTCCCCTTTGTTAACCATAAGTTTGTTTTCTAAGTCTATGAGTCTCTTTCTATTTTGTAAATAAGTTCATTTGTATCTCTTTTTTTTAGATTCACATATAAGTTATATCATGTGATATTTGTCTTTCTCTGTCTTACTTCACTTAGCATGATAATCTCTAGGTCCATCCACGTTGCTGCAAATGGCATTATTTTGTTCTTTTTATGGTTAAGTAATATTCCATTATATATATATATATATCTATATATATATATATATATCTATATATATATATATATATAATTTTTAACCATTCATCTGTTGATGGACATTTAGGTTGCTTCCATGTCTTGGCTATTGTAAATAGTACTGCTACGAACATTGGGGTACATGTACCTTTTCAAATTATAGTTTTCTCTTGATATATGCCCAGGAGTGGGATTGCAGAATGACATGGTAAAAACCCTTTTTAGTTTTTTTAAGGAACCTCCATACTGTTCTCCATAGTGGCTGTACCAATTTACATTCACACCAACAGTGTAGGAGGGTTCCTTTTCCTCCACACCCTGTCCAGCATTTATTATTTGTAGAATTGTTAATGATGGCCATTCTGATCAGAATGAGGTGATACGTCATTGTAGTTTTGAGTTGCATTTCTCTAATAATTAGCAACGTTGAGCATTTTTTCATGTGCCTGTCAGCCATCTGTATGTTGGCCCACTTAAGCCTTGAGATTACTGTAGCCTTGGGCTACAGCTTGATAACAACCTCATGAGAGACCCAAAGTCGGAGGCACCCAACTAAGCTGAGCCTAAATTCCTGACCAACAGAAACCAGGAGATAATAAATGTTTATTGTTTTAGACACTAAGTTTTGATATAATTTGTTGCTGCAGGGATAGGTAGCTAATACAATGAATGAACAATTCTTTGAGTTAGATAAAAGCAGTATTATCATTATCCCCTGTTTATGGATGAGGAAGCCAGTGCCTTGCCTAAGGTCAAAGAGCCTGGCAGACCTTCTCAAGAGAGTGTAAGAGGAAGCCAAAGATAAGCTTGGCCTCATACAAATTTTGCCCTGGGCTACCCTGTTAGGTCTGTCCAGCTGAGGGCACCAAGATACCAAGAACATTTCTGAAATACCCCAGAGTGTTACTTTAATGGTCTCCTTGGAGTCTTTGCTGCCAAATAGAGTTTTAAAAGAACTGGTATTTTAACAAGGTCCACCTTGGTAACCTTACCACATGCAATAATGAGGTCCCTTGGATGTGGTCTAAGAGAACCACCGCCCTCAAACCAAACAGTGTGCTTTTGAGGGTGATGTTTAAAAGAACTCTAATGTGTGGGATCTTATCAGAAAGTATAATAGTGATGAAATAAAATTTATATTTTAAAGCAGGACAAGAAAAAATTACACATAAAATTATCTTTCTGTGTTTGTTTGGTCCTCCTCCCTTCCTAATGTGCAGTGTGCATCTGCATTACACCTTAACCTCAGCTCCTCAAAGATGGGAGTGCCTTCTCAACCTTAAAGATCTATTTTTTTCTTTCTTCTAACACTAGCAACATAAGCTTTTAAAAGAATTGTGTTCTTTCCCAGCTCTGTAGGGGGTCATAGTGACTTGCTGCTTGCTTTGTATGTGGTCACCAGGACTATGGTGAATTATGTAAAATATCAGTATGTCGATTTGATGTACAATCCTTTGTCTCAAAAATGTATATGATTGTGCCTCCAACTTCTAACAGGGGTAACAGTTCTCAGAGCTTTCCAAGAATCTGTTTCCCAGGTTATAATCCTCAATTTGGCTCAAGTAAAATTCCCTTTTTTCTTCTTAACTTGATAGTTAATTGAATTTTCATTGACAATAGCAAAGACTTATAGAACATTAGAAGTATTCTAGGCAGTGTTCTAAGCACTTCATTATATTCCTTTAATTTTCTGAAGCAATAAGGCTATTATCCCCGTTTTATAGATGAGGAAACTGAGGCACCAAAGAGTTGAGCAATTTGCCCAAGGTCATACAGCTAGCAAGTGATAGAACCAAGATTTAAAACCAGGCATTTTAGCTGGAAAGTTAATGCTTTGACATATTTTTCTCTAGGTCTTCACATTTTTTAATATCTATGATGTAATAATAACTTGTTGGCAAGTTTCTATCCCATAGTCTCCCTAAGTTTTAAAATAGTGAAAAGTAATCACAGCACACGAAGTATATCTTGCCATGCCCCATGGAAAACCCTTTAGGGGCTCCCTGCTGCCCTGGGTGTGACTCATGAGCCCTCCAGGCTCTGACTCCTGTTTGGTTCCCAGCCTGAGCCCCCGGCTCCCCCCTCCATTCACACAGGCCCATTTTCTCTTTGTTGTTATCAGTCAGCCAGCTCTGCTGTGTCCCTGCTTTGCACAGGCTCTGCCTCGGAAACTGTCCTCACTCATCCCTCTTCCTTCTAAACACTCCTCATCGTTCACCTCTTCTGGGAAGTGGCGCTGCCACTTTCACACCAGTAAGGAGCCTAACCCTTGCCCCCAGCACACCGTGAACCCCCCTGGCCTAGCACTGTCCTACCCTCTTCTTTCCCTCTCCTACTGGACCACGGTTTCTGCAAGAGCAAAAACAGCTTATTTGTCTTTATATTCCCAGCAATTAGCACAGCACCTGGCACCTACCAGTTTGTTGAATGAACACAAAGCCCTCCAAAGAACATAGTGACATTTTAAATTATTCACTCCGACTGTCCCCACTAGACAGATCTGGAATCATACAAAATCACCCTGGAAGGGACCCAGGAGAGATCCTGGTCTAGTCCAATACTAGACTAGACCAGTTGAAATAGACAGGTAAAAAAAAAAACAACTGTCTTGTTTTGCAGTACGCGGGCCTCTCACTGTTGTGGCCTCTCCCGTTGTGGAGCACAGGCTCCAGACGCACAAGCTCAGTGGCCATGGCTCACGGGCCTAGCTGCTCCGTGGCATGTGGTATCTACCCAGACCGGGGCACGAACCCGAGTTCCCTGCTTCGGCAGGCGGACTCTCAACCACTGCGCCACCAGGGAAGCCCGGTCTTGTTGTTTTTGAGAATCGGCTTGTCTCAACTAGTCAAGGGCAGCTACGGGAGCACAGTGGGGTCAAGTTTCCGGGTGTCTGATTCCACCCCACCACCACCCCAACCCAACCCTCAAAGGTGTCTGTATTGTTTCCTATTGCTGCTACGACAAATTATCAAAAACTTAGTGGGTTAAAAACAACACAAATTTATTATCTTACAGTTCTAGAGATGAGAAGTCCTAAATGAATCTCAGTGGGCTAAAATCAAGGTGTTGGTAGGGCTGGATTCCTTTTGAAGGAGGCTCTAGGGGAAAATTGGTTCCCTTGCCTTTTCCAGCTTCTACAGGTCACTGCATTCCTTGACTTGTGACCCCTTCCTTCTTCGGAAGCAGCATTGTAGCATTTTCATATCTCCTTCTCTCTGATCTCCGCTCTTGTCCTCTCTTCTCCTGCCTCCCTCTTTCCCTTATAAGGACCCTGATGACAATTCAAGATAATCTCCTCACCTCAAGATCATTAACTTAATCACAATTGCAAGATTAGGATGTGGACATCTTTGAGGAACCATTATCTCTCTATGACAGCATCCTAATGTTTCTGATATAGAAATAGATTCATGATGTGTACCTGAAACTAATAAAATGTTATATGTCAATTATACTTCAATTAAAAATTTAAAAATAAATAAAGCAGATTCATGATCTGACAGCATCTTCTATACACAGAAAGAAAACAAACAAAAAATCACCTTCACCAATGTTCAAGCATATCTTGTTCTCTTTTTTCACTTCTAAATGTCTAGTTTTAAAGAACTGGTAGGAGAAGTGGTTCCCAATATATTTATATAAAATATAGTATTATGAACAACTATGGCATGCTCCTCTGTATTGCTTATGTTTTAGGCATACACTTCTAATTTGATTCCATACAGAGTCAGGAATATCTAATTTGTAAAGAGAAAGAGTGGAAAGAAATAAAATGTAGTGAGTATTGCCATGTGCCTGGTACTCTGGGCCTTATTTAATTTAAACCTCACAATAGCCTTCTGAGCTTGGCTATATTATCTCTCATTTGAAACTGACTCTTAAAGAGATGAGATAACTTATCTAATTCATAGAGTCAGTAAGTGGCAGAACAGGTTTGAAATACATATTTATTTGGCTCTAGAATTCATGCTTTTTCCACTAGCCCTTGTTGCTTCCTCCAAATTTCAACTTTCTTTTAACTGCCTGGTTAACTGACGGATGCAGAGAAACAGAGAAAATGGGGGAGGAGAAAGAAAAACAGAGACTGAGAGAGACCATCCAGATGGATAAATTTGATTGAAAATTTCCATGAGCAAGCAACTATGGGAACCCCTTCTGAAGGCATTGTGAACGCTGCCACCAAAACCTGCAGTGAGTTCCAGGCAACTGTTGGTTGCTAGGCAACTCCTCACCAACCACAGTCCATACCAATCTAATTAGAAGATTTCACCTGAAGTCCAACTGTTGCTAGGTAACCCTCAGACTGAGACCTTTTCCCCTCCCCTCTAAGTCAATACTGATCCCAAAGGAAAAGGAGTGGGTGTTTGTAAAAATAAAATTCACTGAAGATAGATAGATAGATAGATGATAGATAGATAGATAGATAGATAGAAGATAGATAAAATTCTCCCTGTGGCTTCACTATATCCACCAAGAGTAAGCAAATCCAGGATATATAATTCAGTGGCACTGGTATTGATTCTTCAGAGGGTCAAGAGACTTATGGGACCAGAGACCAGGCAGACCTATCTTTGGAAACCACTTCAGACAAGAACTCTTGTTGAAGATTCTAAAGGGACTGATTCTTTGGAGCAATCTGAGAGGGAGGAAAGAAGACTAATATTTATGGAAAACCTACTATTACCTGGCAACGGATTAGATGTTTTCATAAAGACATCATCTAATCTTCACAAAATTCTTGTCAATGGGTAGCTGTTACCATCTACATTTTACCAATAAGAAATTGCCATTCAGAAATAGTAAGTAATTTGATCATGATCACTTGCCCAAAGGAATGAGAAGTTAAAGCCAGGACAGCCTGACTAAATTTCATGCATGATCTTTCCACTACTCCCTGCATGGGGCTATCTCCACAGGATGACAAGTATTGTCATTCATTCAATATAACCTCAGTATTCAAAGGAACTACCGGTAACAAAAATACAAGCTGGAAAAACAGAATTCCCATCCCCTGTCCACTGTCAGGGATTTACCACTACCTTAAGGCAGTGATTCTCAAACTTTTGGTCCCAGAACCAAATTTTTACACTCTTAAAAATTAATGAGGACTCCAAAGAGCTTCTGTTTATGTAGGTTATATCTATTAATACTTAGCATATTATAAACTAAAACAGAGACAAAATTTTAATATTTATATATTAATTAATCTCAAAAATAACAATAAACCCATTAATTTATCTCAAAAATAACAATAAACCCATTTCATGGTTAACATAATTTATTTTTTATGTAAAATAATTACTTTCAAAAAAATAGAAGAGTGACACTCTTCTACATTTTTGCAGACCTCTTTGATGTCTGGCTCCATAGAAGAGTTGGATTCTCATACCTGCTTCTGCATTCAGTCTGTGGCATTATCACATGGCAGACAGTCCCTGGAAGATTTCACTTTCCTTCTTGACTCTACAATTTCAGAGAATGAGAGTGAAACAAGCAAATTTATTTTTGTTTGCTTGTTTGCCCTACATTATTATGAAAATATTTTTGATCTTGAGGACCCTCTGAAAGGGGGTTCCCAGGGATTCCCCAGACCACACTTTGAGAAACACTGCGTTAAGGCATAATAATTTGAATGCCCAGAATACATTCAGAGTTTGACTGTGTTCCTTGCATTTTCCCAGCCAATTGTTTAAGAATATCCCACATCTTTCTTGCCTGTAGCATTTTATGGTCCCTTGGAACCCCAGACTACCCCTTCTGGTATGAGATCTTTACAATACTATCTGCAAAATCAAGATAGAGATCCTGGCTCCAGACTGACTGAAATGTTTGGAAACATTAGAATGTAGCTTCTATCTTTCCAGTAGCTTTCCCCCCACCTCTTGTGGTAATTGGTACAGAAAGAACCATGAGACCTCCTGGCTTCTGTGATTGGTAGAAGGGATGGCTATTGGACCCAACCAAGCTAATCAGAACCCATCCCTGAGTTATTTTATCCTGGCTTGTGATTTCTTTTTCTCCTAAGGTATTAGCATGTTGTACTGAATCAACTTTATGTTCTGGTGCTTTAGAGTCATCCACTGCCATCCCACACTCACAGTTTCACATGCTAAGGATTATATCAGATGATTTCTATTGGCTCTTTTAACACTGAAGTTCTATTCCAGTTTTCTTGCTGAACACCTTATTCCCCTGTGAAATTCCACCTTGGCTGTCCTGCCGATCAGAATCCATGGTGCTTGAATTACTCTCCATAGCTTGAAACATTAATGTTCTTCTCTCTGCTCCCTCGAACCCTCCCACACACTTGCACACATTCCTTTTTAGGGAGCTCAAGTTTTCTCTGCTTTCACAATAGGGGTGAAGTGGCCCAGGGTGCTCTATCACCATGCAACAAATGGCCACTCATTCCAACACCCACATTTATTGACTTCACAGTCTGCTGTGGTGGGGTGTGCCTTGTGTTTTTGCATGAGCCATTGCCTCTGCATGGAATTCAGTGTGACTCACTTTAGCAAGCATTTACTGAGCATCTACTCTGTGCCAGACACTTCACTGAGAATCCAGAAGCATAAAGGACAGTCCCTACCCTGGAAAAGTTCACATCTATTAGGAAAGATGAGACATAACCAATAACTACAATAACAGCTAGATGGTGAGATTTATGTTTCACATAGGATTCTGGTAGTGCAAATCAGACAACAGCCAAACAAAACTGGCTTACGCAGAAAGGAGGATTACTGGCTCTCTGTCAAACCTAATAGGACATCAAGAGCAGCTCTGTGCTGGTTTTCTCCATTTACCTCCCCAATTTCAGATCCATTCTGTGCCCTTCTCTACCCTGCACTGACCTGGGCTTGATTGCTGGCTTTGATTGTGTCCAGCCAGTGGAAGAAACAGCATAAGACTTGAAAGCTTGAGATGGGTAAGGTCAGAGTATTTACTTTCCCCCAGCCCATCCCCACTTCCTCTCTGCCTTGATAGTCTGGCAGTGACTGCGTTCCTCTTCTAACTCTTGTCAGGTTCTGGTAACACTGTTCCCTCCTCTCCCCTCTTCAGAACTAAGGGTACCAAGGCCCACTGTTACAAGTCCCTGGGTACTTCACTATGTTTTCTATGTTCCCTTAATCCTCCCCGATGACTCTGTAAATGGTTCTGACGTTAACCTCACTTCACTTAGCCCTTTTGAGTATTCCATCTCCCCTCATGGTGGGGCAAAGTGGCTACTGGTGTCTAGAGTCTCCCATCCTCACACCATCAAGATCCAAGGCAGCAAAAAGAGACCACCTCTCCTCCTGTAGTGCCCACTACATCCTGGTCATGTGCCCACCCCTGAACCAATCACCATGGCTAGAGGAATTCAGTGTTCTCATCGGCCAGGCGTGGTCACATGATCCACCCCCAACACCAGCAGTGAAGCTATCTTCACCCAAAGCTGTGGCCTGACAGTAAGGGAGGATGGGTCGTCCAAAGGAAAGTTTGGATTCTGTTACCAAAAGGAGGAATGGGCCTGAGTGGCCCCAAAACAAGGAATTTCCACTTCAACATGTCAAAAGAGAGAGAAACAGATAAAAGACTGGTGGAGTTAGAGATGAGAGAGGTCACCAGTGGCAAGGATTGTCCCTCTGTTGACTACCTGTGCCAGGAAGTTCTTTCCTTTTTACCTCAAAGGCAATTCTCAACTCAATCCTCTTTACTTCCCTCCCTCACTGGGAAGGACCCAACCTTATCATTTCCCTCTATGGTTCTCTAGACTATAGACTTGTTCCAGTGCAGTCACAGGAACTACCTGCTGTCATTTTCTTTCAAGATAATAAGCTACCCCAAAAGTTGAAGTTGAGGTATGTGCTAAATCCTACCAAAGTCAATGACTTCTTCCTAAATTATCATAATACGCATGGACACATTTGAACCTCCAAGTAATAACTTGTAACAGAGACTCCCCTTTATTCAGTTTAATGCAGCAAATACATTGCATGATGACCTAGAAGTATTTTGGAAATTGAAAAGCATCATACAAATACCAGGCATAATTAAGCCCATGTTTGAGGCATTGTCCTGGGCCTTGTCCACCTGCTCAGCCATTTAGGAGCAATCCCATCCCCCATGTCATGCAGCCAGTACCATCAAAGCAGATCTTTCACGTCTACTGTCTGTTCATAACCTCAAAACTGTCTGTTCCACCCACACCACATCCCAACCCTCTCAAATCCCAAGGCCTCTTGACCTTGTTGTTCTTTCTCTCCTCCTTCTTCAGACTTGAAACCTTCCTGGATATGACCTTGCCTCTACTCCTGCACCAAGAAGGCTCCCCACCTGCTACACTGTCTCATGATACAGGGCCTCCTTCTGACCCAGGATGGTCAAACATTCCTTTCAAGATACTGATAATTCTGGTGTCTTCCTGATCCTTAAGAAAGAAAGTAGATGACTCTGAAGAATCCTGAGCTATGACTTCTGAAGAGAGTATACTTTCAAGGGTGCTCATGGAGTTGAGTGGTGGTAGAGGGTGATGAAATACTGCAAGCCCCTAGAAAGAGTTCCTTGATTGTGAGACTTTGGCACACCTGTCCATCAGCGTGCTCAGAGAGTCTAAAATAATGACTAAGAATCTTGTAGCCAGCTAAATCTGATCCCTTCTGACCAACTTGTTGCCCTTCTGCCCTTTATTCTCCCTCAGTTTGGATCTCTATATTTATAGCCATATAGCATAAATACTAAAAACAAAAGTTACAGGGTCATATGACCTGTTTTTCAAACTTAGTCAATGTCCCTTAGCAGATATGTGACCTCAGGCAATTAACTTAGCCTCTTTGAACCTCAGCAGTAAAATTGGGATAACAGCTCTGCCCTTCCCATCTCACGGATGTCTGAGAATTCATTAAGACAGTGATCAGAACCCAGTGGGTGCTCAAAACAATGTGAGCTATTATTTTATTATTATCATTACTATTAATAAAACTCAAGGGGACATAAATTCTATTTACCTCCTCTTTCCCATCACCACACCACTCAAATTGCCCTTTGAATACAGCCAGCTACTCCACCCAAGCCCAAGTTCCTCCCTGACCACCAGGAAACTATTTTCCTCATATTTCCCTTTTTAAAAGGATAACCACTCAGAGCTCATCTCTCCATAGAAACTCAGAGAATAAATAGAAGCAGGAGATGTTCTGCTGTTTCCATTCTGACTGCTTCAATTAAATTAAAGCCCACACAACTCTTCCATTAACATGCGGGTGGAGAAGCCAGAGATGTCTCAGTGACCCTGGCTCCGTGGTTGGCTTAGACCTTCCAATTATCTTCAGCCAACATCTCATCTCCTTGACTGGTATTGTTACAAGTAAACTGCACTGATGTCTGCGTGAAGAGATGTGGTCAGGACAAATCTGCTGTAACTTTAACATATTTTTCAAGTGCCAAAATTATCATTATGTTTTTCCAAATCATGAAATTCTTTATCAAGTACTTTTCTTTTTTCACCCAGTGGGCTCACTCTCCAATAAATGTCCTTCCTCTGTTAGCAGACACTGAGACTTATAAAAATGTAAGTGATAAAGAAATGGAAACAGGACTGCTCAGTTCAGATGAGAATGCACCATATAATAGAGTGTGTATATTCAGAGCCCCATGGCTGTGAGGGCACATCAAAAGTCAATGTGCCATATATAGGATTCTCAAATCTTTCTTCTATGAAGGCTTTTTTCAAGAACAGGAATGCAGACAGCAAGCTTCCTTGTTCCCACTAGATATAGCCAGGTGGCAACTCAAAGATGTGACATGGCCAGCTGCCAGGAAAATACTTTTAGCTGAAATGACATGGAGATCCTGGGGAACAAGAAGGGAAACCCTAGCTTTGGTATCAGAAGGAGATATGAGGAGGAAAGGATGAGGATGTTCATGGTCCCAACCTAGTGCAAGGGAACAACCTTGAGTATGCAATAGAAAAGTGGTAGCACCATACCAAGAGACAGCAATTTAAAAGAATGAATCAGCTGCCTGATTTCAAACTATACCACAAAGCCTACAGTAATCAAAACAGTATGGCAGTGGCACAAAAACAGATACATAGATCAATGGAATAATATAAATAATCCAGAAATGAATCCACACTTATATGACCAATTAATATATGACAAAGGAAGCAAGAATGCACAATGGAGAAAAGATAGCCTCTCCAATAAATGATGTTCAGAAAACTGGACAGTTACTTGCAAAAGAAGCAAACTGAACTACTCTCTCACATTATACACAAAAATAAATTCAAAATGGATTAAAAACTTACCTGAAGCCCTAAAACTCCTAGAAGAAAACATAGGCAGTATGCTCAATATTTTTTTGGATCTGTCTCCTCAGGCAAGGGAAACAAAAGCAAAAATAAAGAAATGGGACTACATCAAACTAAAAAGTTTTTGCATAGCAAAGGAAATTATCAACAAAACGAAAAGGCCACCTATTGAATGGAAGAAGGTATTTGTAAATGATATATCTGACAAAGGATTAATATCCAAAATGTTTTTTAAAACTCATATAACTCAACAATAAAAAAATAAACAACCAGATTAAATAATGGGCAGAGGACCTGAATAGACATTTTTCCAAAGAAGACATACAGATGGCCAACAGACATATGAAAAGATGCTTAGTATCCTTAATCATCAGGAAAATGCAAATCAAAACCACAATGAGATATCACCTCACACCTGTCAGAATGACTATTCTTAAAAAGACAAGAAATAACAAGTGTTGGCAAGGATGTGGAGAAAAGGGAACCCTGTGCACTGTTGGTGGTAATGTAAATTGGTGCAGCTACTATGGAAAACAGTGTAGAGATCCCTCAAAAACCTAAAAATAGAACAACCATGTGGTCTAGTTTCCACTTCCAGGTATTTTTCCAAAGAAAACAAAAACACTAATTAGAAAAGATATATGTACCCATATATATGGGTACAATATGAACCATATATGCAATACTTCATTGCACCATTATTCACAATAGCTAAGATATGAAAGCAACTTAAGTGCCCATCAATAGATGAACAGATAAAGAAGATGTATATATATATATATATATATATATATATATATATATATATATATATATATATATATATGATGGAATATTACTCAACCATAAAAAAATGAAATCTTGCTGTTTGTGACAACATGAATGGATATAGAGGGTCTGTAAGTGAAATAGTCAAACAGAGAAAGACAAATGACAAATGCTGTATGATTTCACTTTTATGTGGAATCTAAAAACAAAACAAATGAACAAATATAACAAAGCAGAAACAGAGTCATAAATACAGAGAACAAACAAATGGTTTGCCAGAGAGGAATGGGATGAGGGGATGAGGGGATGAGTGAAATAGGTGAGGGAGATTAAGAGGTACAAACTTTCAGTTACAAAATAAATCAGTCACGGGGTAAAGTGTACAGCATGGGGATTATGGTCAATAACAAAGTAATATATTTGGTGACAGATGGTAATGAGATTTATCCTTGTGATCTTTTTGTAATGTATACAAAAAGTGAATCACTAGATTGCATAACAGGATCTAACATAGTATTGTAGGTCAATTATACTTCAAAAAACAAACAAATTAACATAGATGAATGCATAAAGTTGTGGTATAGATATACAATGGAATACTATTCAGCCATAAAAAAGAAAATCTTGCCATTTGTGACAACATGGATAGACCTTGGGGGCTTTATGCTAAGTGAAATAAGTCAGAGAAACACAAATACTTCACAATACAAAGACAAATGGTCTTACTTATATGTGGATCTAAAAAAACCAAACTCATAGGAAGAGAACAGATTGGTGGTTGCCAGAGGTGGGGGTTGGTGGGTAGGTGGGTGAACTGGGTGAAGATGGTCAAAAGGTACAAAATTCCAGTTATAAGATAAATAAGTCCTGAGGATGTAATGTACAGCATGATGGCTATAGTTAACAACACTGAATTGTACATTTGAAAATTGCTGAGAGAGTGAATCAAAAGTTCTCATCCCAAGAAAAAATTGTAACTCTGTGAGGTAATGTATGCTAACTAGACTTACTGTGGTAATATTTTGCAATATACACATACATCAAATCATTATCTTATATACCTTAAGCTAATAAAATGTTATGTCAATTACATCTCAATAAAACTGGAAATTTTTTAAAAGAAAATTCCTTAAATTAACCCTAAAAAGAAACACACATTCACACTCAAAATAAAACTATGTACTTCTGTAGAAATATATACACCTACATGTACAAGCATAGAAGATGATCTGGAAGGTTAAACACCAAACTCTTCACAGCAGATACCTCCCAAGAGGAGACTGGGTTGTGTGAAGGAAGAGAACACAAACCCCACCACTTGGGAACTTCTGCATTAGGGCTAATTCTGATTTTCTCCACCCTTCATTTGGGAAGTCTCTGGACTTTTCTGTGAACATTGAACATCTTCCCTTTTATAAGTGAAGATGATGTCCTCTGCTCCCTAATGCACATGTTTGTGCCCATGCGTCCTACTGGCTGGTGAGTCTCAGACACCATGTATGTGCATCATCCTAAAGTATTATTGCATTTAACCTAGACACTGAAGTGGAGTCTGACTTTTGGGTTCTATCAACTTAGAATCATTCTACTGCTTACACATCTTCCAAAGACCACTACTCCCAATTAACTTTACCCTATTCATGCCCCCCATCAGCCAGACAAGTCCATGCTTGTTGCCCTTTTCCAAACCAGAACTAGCTATTTAAGCCTCGGGTGAGTGTTCAGTGCTTACCTGTACTCTGCTTCTGTGGCCTTATCAGTGTGTCTCTGCATCCTGGCTACCACTACTGTGGTCAGGGCATATTCAACTTCCAACAGGATTATTCCAAGAGACCCTTACATGGTCTCCCTGCTTTTATCTAATCTAATACACTCCAGGGCAAGTTAGCTAAACCATGGATTCAGCAACATCACCACTTGAAACTCTTCAGTGACTCTTGTCTCCGTAAGTGGCAGCTGTAAACTTCAGTGTACTCCAGAATCACCTGGTATGTTCTCTAAAATGCAGATTTCTGGTTGCCTCTCCAAAAGCTCTGATTCAGTAAATCCTGAATTTTTAACAAGCACCTAAGCGGATTCTGATGCAAAGAGTATAGGGGTCAGACTCTGAAAAACACTAACCTTAGGCTAATGGCAGCCCTAGTTCCTTGCAATGGTAATCAGGTCCCTCATAACACGATTCTTACCTCTCTAGCCTCACCATGCACCTCTCCTCACCTCACATATTTCCTTCCAGCAACACAGAGCAGCACCTTGTCCCCCACTCACTGTTTTGTCCCCCAATACAATTGTTCTCAACTGTGCCCATAATGCCCTCCTTGCTCATCTGCCAACACACTTCATCTGCCTAATGTCTACTCATCCTTCATAACACAGATCAGGTATCACCTCCCCCAGGAAACCTTCCCTGACATTCCCGGTTATGTTCTGCCCCCATCTTGTCCTTCTAATGCCCAAGCTTTTTCAGACAAAGCTCTTACTACATTTCCTAGATTTTCTAGATATCCTGGATTCTGAGGTCCTTGCAGGAAGCCATGTCTTACCCTCCAAAATCTCAAGGAGCTACCACAAAGCCTAGCACAGTGTGGGTAGTTACAGTGGTGTACTGTAGGTAGACAGGTACACTGTAGGGAGTCACACTGGTGTGTTGTAGGTAGTTTGCTGGTGGTTGGATAGGCCACAGCAAGAGAAGACTTTTTAGTTGACACCTTTCTGAATCCACCAAACAAGTTAGCCATGTGATGATACACATGCTCCCTCCCTCCTCTTCAACCAAAAGATGTTGCTGCCCAACCTAAGGGTTGATCTTTTTTTCCAACCCTATTTAAACAAAAAATGTTATGACTCAATGCTTTCTTGCAGCAGTTTGACTCTAAAAATTCAATATCCAAGTTGACATCTACCAAGCTCATACTGCTTACACTGCTTCTGAGAAAGAGGATTTTTTTGGGACCCCTCAGCAAGGCAGACAACATCATACTGGTGCAGTCATTATTCATCCCACAACTTTCCTCTGCTACCATTCCACACCCAACCACATTCTCATTACCAAACAATTTTTGAATTCTTGTTAGTACTCATAAAACCCCTATTCCCTGGAGAATGATGTCTGCCCTAAGAGCAAAAGTAAAGAACAACCCTCTGCCTCCCTCCTTTCCCTCAACATGGGTCTGGAGGCCTCCAATCCACAATTCTGTAGCTTGCATTGTACATCTCTAAGGGGAGATAAAGAATGCATTTCTGAAACTTACTTGACAGAATATCTTACAGGACTAGTGTTACCTGAATATATTTTGGCAAATGCTGCCTGAGAAACCACTCTATCTTAAGATATGCTCAGGTGCAACAAATGTCCTAGTTACTCAATCACGTCTCAAGATCCAAGGTTCATTCCATTTCCAGAGCAAGCTATGGATTTGGGGTTGAGGAAAGAATTGACCTCAATGAATTGGGATGATTCCATTTCTCTGAGACTTCTGAAGGAACAGAGTCCCTACTTTCAGCTCTACAGTAGAATAAGTCTGTGGAAATGTAATCAGGTGACAGAAGTATCATAAATGGATAATGTATCTCTGCAAGATTTTCCTAGTTATTTCCTCTGTTTCAAAGACCCTTTCATAATCATCCCTCCCTTCCATCTCAAACCCAGTACCAAACAATTTTTAAATTATATCAATTATACACTAAGATATCACCCTTTTGGAAAGCAATGCCTACCCTTTGGGGCAAAGTCAAAGAACAAAACCTTCCTCTCATTCCTTGCTCATCACACGACTTTGGAAATACCTAATATTTGAATCTGGCCAATTCTGAAAATGTCTCCCTCAAAGCTGTTTCTGACCCATGGAACTACCCTGTCTCAGTCCTTCCTTCCATAGCCAAATTTGCCAAAAAATGATGTACTATCAATCACCACTTCCTTAAAAACCATTCACTCTTTTTAATCCAATATGGCAATCTATCAGTTAGCTGGTGAGTTTAATCCATTTATGTTTATTGTCATTGATATATACAAACTGGGCTTCTGCCATCTTACTTTGTGCTTTGTACTTCTCATCATTTACTTTTTCTTTGCTTCCTCTTTCTCTTGTACTACACTATTGGAGACATGGAGGGGAGAGAGAACTGTGCTTTTGTTACTGGAAAAAGTAGGAGTGGATATGAGTAGAAAAAATGGGAATTTACTACATGCTGTTCAAATAACTCAAAACTAACTTTGCATACTAAAAATATGCAAGAGGATAGATGCATGTAAAAAGTAGACCAAAATGTACCAACTAGTAGTTGAATTGACGTGATGAAATTAACTGTAATTTTTTCCTTTTATCTATTTTTCATAATGAGGTTAAACTACCTTTTCAACTAAAAAAAAAAATATTAAAATTAAAACTCTGATGGGGTCTCATCACCTACAGTAGAATTTTCTGAAGTGTGTTGGGATGTTAACATGTCTTGTGTGAAAAAAGGGAAACTTGATGATAAGTAAATTTTGGAAATATTTAATGAAACAAAGTTAAACAGATCTCTTTGCTACAGGACTTCTTGAAGACTTTAAATTATTAATGTTAATTATGAATTTTCAAATGAGGACAAGAGTGTACAATGATACCCAGAGTTATTTGATCTTTGGACCCTGTCTGCTGAACATGTTAAGGGACAGGACACTATTTTGGAATCTCTGTCTTACAGGAAAAGAGTGTAACCTATGAAGCGTTTCATAGCCTTTCAGACTCCTCTCCTTCAGTCTCTCTTCCTGAGCTGTATCACTTTCCTACTGCAACTGTAACAAACTACCACAATCTTGGTGGGTTAAACAACACAATTTTATTATAATTCTGGAAGTTAAAAGTCCAACAGGGGTCTCACTGAACAAAAATCAAGGTCTCAGCAGGGCTGTGCTTTTTTCTGGAGAATCTAGGGGAAAATTCATTTCCTTTCCTTTTACAACTTCTAGAGACAAGCTGCAGTCCTTGGCTCATGGCTCTTTTCTGCATCCTCAAAGCCAGTTGAGGTCAAAGAGAGTTGAGTCCTTTTCACATTGCATCACTTTAACTCTGTTTCTCCCTCCCTCTATCACTTATAATGACAGTTGTTTTTGGTTTTTTGTTTCTTTATTTTTTTTTATTGAAGTATAGTTGATGTACAATGTTGTGTTAGTTTCTGGTGTACAGCAAAGTGATTTAGATACAGATATAGGTATAGATATTCTTTTTCATATTCTTTTTCATTATGGTTTATTACAGGATAATGAATATAGTTCCCTGTGCTATACAGTAGGACCTTGTTGTTTATCCATTCTATACATAATAGTTTGCATCTGCTAATCCCAAACTCCCAATCCATTCCTCCCCCAACCTTGGCAACCACAAGTCTGTTCTCTATGTCTGTGTTTCTGTTTCATAGATAAGTTCATTTGTGTCATATTTTAGATTCCACATATAAGTGATATCATATGGTATTTGTCTTTTTCTTTCTGATTTACTTCTTTAATATGATAATCTCTAGGTCCATCCATAAACCCATAGGCGTGTGGGTTTATTTCTGCTGCAAATGACATTATTTCATTTTTTATGTCTGAGTAATATTCCATTGTATGTATCCCACATCTTCTTTATCCATTTCTCTAAATGCCAATGGACATTTAGGTTGTTTTCATGTCTTAGCTATTGTAAATGGTGCTGCTATGAATATTGGGGTGCATGTATCTCTTCAAATTATAGTTTTTTTCTGGATATATGCCCAGGAGTGGGATTGCAGGATCATATGGCAATTCTATTTTTAACTTTTTAAGGAACATCCATATTGTTTTCCATAGTAGCTGCACCAATTTACATTCCTACCAACAGTGTAGGAAGGTTTCCTTTTCTCCACACCCTCTCCAGCATTGTTAGTTGTGGACTTAATGATGGCCATTCTCACCATTGTGAGGTGGTAACTCATTGCAGTTTTGATTTGCATTTCTCTAATAACTAGTGATGCTGAGCATCTTTTCATGTGCCTGTTGGCTATCTGTATGTCTTCTTGCAAAAATGTCTATTTAGGTCTTCTGCCTATTTTTTGATTGGGTTGTTCATTTTTTGTTTGTTTGTTTTTCAGCTGTGTGAGCTGTTTGCATATTTTAGAAATTAAGCCCTTGTTGGTCACATTGTTTGCAAATGTTTTCTCCTATTCTGTAGGTTGTCTTTTCATTCTGTTTATGGTTGCCTTTACTGTGCAAAATCTTGTAGGTTTGATTAGGTCCCATCTGTTTCTTTTCATTTTTATTTCTATTGCCTTTGGAGACTGACCTAAGAAAATATTGGTATGATTTATGTCAGAGAATGTTTTGCCTAAGTTCTTTTCGAGGAGTTTTATGGTTCATGTCTTATGTTTAAGTCTTTTAACCATTTTGAGTTTATTTTTGTGTATGGTGTGAGGGTGTGTTCTAACTTCATTGATTTACATATGGCTGTCCAACTTTCCCAACACCACTTGCTGAAGAAACTGTCTTTTCTCCATTGTATATTCTTGCCTCCTTTGTCAAAGATTAATTGACCATAGGTGTGTGGGTTTATTTCTGGGCTTTCTATTCTGTTCCATTGATCTATATGTTTGTTTCTGTGCCACTACCATGCTGTTTTGATTACTATAGCTTTATAGTATTGTCTGAAGTCTTGGGAGGGTGATGCCTCCTGCTTTGTTCTTTTTCCTCAGGATAGCTTTGGCAATTCTGGGTCTTTCATGGTTCCATATAAATTTTAGGATAATTTGTTCTAGTTTTGTGAAAAATGTCATGGGTAATATGATAAGGATTGCATTAAATCTGTAGATTGCTTTGGGTATATGGCCATTTTAACAATGTTAATTCTTCCAGTCCAAGAGCATGGGATATCTTTCCATTGAGGCCATCCAGGATAATTTCCATATTTTTAGGTCAACTGATCAACAACCTTAATTTCATTTACAATTTTAATTCCCTTTGCCATGTAAGGTAACATATTCAGAAGTACCAGGGATGTAGGCATTTGGTGGGGGTTGGAGGGGAGGGATACATATTCTGCCTACCGCATCTTTTCCATTTCCCTCTTATCTTCCATAGTACCAACGAAACTCCTTACCGAAGTTCCTGTTATACTCAGAAAAAAATTATTTTCATACTCATAGTTTTCTCTCCCTCTAATGCCCACCCCCACCCTTACCACTGCCTTATCTATCTGAAGCATCCCTACACATTCATTAGGGTGTTATTGAAATCTTACTTCTCCTGTTAATGTCTCCCTGAATTTCCCAGGCAAAACTAGATACTCTGTGCTCCAAAAGTATTTTGTATACATCACAGAGATAACACTCATTACACTGTACTGTATTTGTAATAATATAAAAGCTAATAATAACTGAGCACTTTCTAATACATCCAGCACTGTGCTATGTGCTTCACCTGCTGCACTATCTCATTCACTCCTCACAGCATCTCTAACAGGTAGGCATTACTGATAATCTGTCTCTTCCTTCAGCCTCAGGCTGTGAGCACTTACAATTCATGAACAGTGCATGCCTTATTCATCTCCATGCTATTAACACCTCACTCAAGGGTTAGTACATAATTCAGACTCAATTCATTTGAATCAGTTTAACTACACTGATGGTTTCTAAGCCAAAAAGTACTGTCAGCCACCTTACTATATGATGGAATCAAAGCTTTCCCAATGGTCAAATTAAAGGTATGTGACATCTGATTTGTCTCAAATTTTGGGGTCAGGAGCAAATTTGTCTGATCTAGACACGTGATGAATCACAATGCAGCCCAGCTGTTTGAAGATCATCATGAGAAGGCCACGATGATCAAGAGAGAACAGCTTGCAAAGCAAATGCTTTTACAGGAGCAGATTTATCCTGCAGCTACTGCAGACACCACTGTAATGTCTAGCTGATCATGTGCTGCTTCTAAAAGAATGGGTCATCCATCACTGACTGATGACTCAGTTCTTAAACCACCTGGGAAATAAATATTTGTTGAGCATACCCCATTATGGATCAGTATAAAATAAACTCATCGATCAATAAATATATTAATGTATTGAATGACAACATATCTTCATACAATAAATAGCTTCTGAGAACATGTCATTTTCAAGCATAGAAAGTGAATAAAATTAGACACCTGCCTGTGAGGAGCTCAGACTGGAAAACAAATCAGTACAATGAACTGCAATATAATAATAAAGCCCATGGACATTCGCTTTGTCTCATAAACCTCAGGTTCCTAAGCTTTGAATCTGAGATAACAGTAACTACTCCATAGAGTTTGTGTAGCATCATTAAGCGTTAATGCATATAAAGAGCTCAGAACAGGGTCTGCACATAGGAAAATATGATCAATATTAACAATAGGCAAAATGCTATGGAAGCAGAGAGGGACTGGGCTCACACAGGAGTAGGAAATGGTTTCCTGGGGTGGTGGAGTTTAGTCTGGGGCTGGAAGAATGAGGAGATGCTTACACGCCCAGAAAAGCAGGGCAAGGAGAGTCCCTGCCTCTGGGCTCTGACTTCAGGATCTGAAACTTGATGTTTTCTGGAAATCTGTTATCCTCTACCAATGACATTTCATTCCCTGCAAAGACAGTGGAATTAAAGGGAGCAGATTTATCGATTTCCTAATATTTTCTGTCTTCGGGAGCTATTTCCAGGTCTGCTAAAGGTCTTTATTCTCCCTTCATTCTCCTCCGTCCCTTCCCTAGAAGCTAGTGTTTTCTCCCAAATCTTTCTCTTCTTCAACCTTTCAAAGGTTTCCTCAATTTCTCGATTCTGTGATTCCCCACTCTGCAATTCCTTCCACCTAAGAAGGTAACAACAGTCTACACCAGGGATGGACAAACTTTCTCTGTAAAGTACCAGATAATAGATATCTTAGGTTATGTGGCCATGCAGGCTCATCTCTGCTGTTGAGCCATAGACAATATGTAATTGAATGAGCATGGCTATTTTCCAATAAATTTACTTACAGAAATAGGCAGTGGGGCCAAGTTTGACTTGGCCCATAGGCCACAGTTTGCCAACTCCTTCTCTGGACAGACCCAGGGCCATATTGGAGTAGAAACCACAGGAAGCAAGGAGCCTGAGCTGTGGTCTGGTTTTACTGCGTCTACATGAGCAAAGCATATAATCTCTCTGGACCCAAGGTCGGGGATAACAGGGATATTGTTGTCTGTTATTCTTGCCCTCCCTGATACTGCAGATAAACAGGAGAAGGGAACCAACTGTTGTTGTATGCCAACAAGGTGCTAGAAATTTTACATTCCATATTTTATTTAATCTGCAGAGGAACTACATAATGTATTCTTATGCCCACTTTTCCGATGAGAAAGGCAAGTCTCAGAGGGATTAAGTAAGCAGCTCAACACACATTGCTAAGAAATGACAAAGTTAGATTTTGACTATGGGTCCACCTGGTTCCAAGTTCAAGCCCTGTCCAGCATATCACACTCTCTCCCAAGAATAGATATTGCCAGGGAAAGGCCAGCTGACCAGCTCTGGCCAGAGAACTCCTTAGGCTCACCACCTCCTTTCTGGGTCTTGTCCTCAGTCAAGCTTAAGAGTTGATTAATCAATCACTCTGGATAGACGCCCACTAACCAAGTTCATAATGAACTAGTTATAAATCAGGATGCCAAAATGCCTTTTTCTCATGGGGGACACCATTCCTCTGTTTTGTAACTAGAATGTTCTAGTCTGTTAAGTAGTACACACCCCTTCCCGATATCAGGGCATACTAAATTCAAATTTAAAATCCCAGTGAGTGTGAGAAACAGACTTAGACATAGAGAACAAACTTGTGGCTGCCAAGGGGGAGGGGTTGTGGGAGGGAAGGACTGGAACTGTGGGATTAGTGGATGCAAACTATTATATATAGGACAGATAAACATCAAGGTCCTACTGTATAGCACAGGGAACTATATTCAATATTCTGTGATAAACCATAATGGAAAAGAATATGAAAAAAAGATTGTCTCTATGTGTATAACTGGATCACTTTGCTGTACAGCAGAGATTGCCACAACATTGTAAACCAACTATACTTCAATTAAAAAAAATAGTTTTTTTTTTAAAAAATGAAAAAATAAAAAAGAAAGAAAATCCCACTGGGTGTGGGGTCAGAGCCAGGGGTGGAAGGAAGCCAAGGTGAGACCCAGCTCATGATCCATCTCTGGACACAACGGGGTCTAGAATTCTCAAATTCAGGTCTCAGTGATGAGGAGACTGCTGTAAACTCCACTTTTCTATTCTCTTCCTGGCTCCCCATTTTCCTGAGCTTGACACCAAGTACCTTTGAGTGGATTGTCCTTTCCTCCTTTTATAAATGTTTATCTTATTTCAAGTACATTTCCATTATTAAAAAAAAAAAAAAACTTCAAAAATACTACCGAAAAGAACAAAATTCTAAATCACCCACAGTCTCACCACCCTGAGATAACCAGAGTCAATATTTTGGACTATAAACATCCAATATTTTTTCTGTACATGGTAAAACATATACACATAAATATATACATATATACACATGTGTGTCTTTATAAGAAAAATCATGCTGTACATACTTAATGGCGACTTTTTCTTCACTAAATAATATATAGCAACCAACTTTTCATGTTGCTAAATATTCTTCTCAATTATTAATTTAATGGCTGCATGGTAGTCTATTACACATATGTGTTCGTTTGACTAGTTTCCTACTTTTGGACTCATTCTTCCTTAAGCTGCATTAATATCCATCAATTTGACTCCAGCTTGGCCTGGGAACCATTGGGTCTCTTGACTTACTTGTATTAGTAGTACTCCCTGCCTCCTCACCTGAGCCCACTCCTCCCTCACAGCACACTCTGAGGTCTCAGTGAGGTGTGTGCATTAAAGTTCAATGTAGGCTGCAGATTACAGTACCCAAGGGAGGGCTAATTGAACCTGCATATGAGGACCCTGCAGGAGGCTGTGGCTAGCACCTGAGACAAAGGTGCCATGAAGTGGTGGTGGGAAATGAGCCTGAGTCCACCGTCCCTAGCCTCCCCCTCCAAAGGAGCAGAGAAAGAGGACATGGGATTGGGCAGGCAAAGGCCGAGGTGCATCGGTAGCCAGCACGCTCAACTGGTATGGTACAGGATGCTCCCGTGCCGGGTGTAGCTGCCCTTACGAACACACATACACATGCACACATATCTACACTCACATGCACACACACATACGCACACACAAAGTCAGAGGGTGCTGAGAATAAGAAGTGTTTCAATGTCAATGTCAAAGTGAGATGTCCCCTCTGTCACTGCTAGCAGAGCAGGGCTAAATGCAAGCAGCGGTGGTGATGGACTCTGTAAAGAAGTAGCCCTTGTTCTCATTTCAGTAGTCTCTGTTTATCTCCACAGAGGCTGTTAGTTCGGGGAGCAAACAAAGCACTCGGAATTAATACCCATAAAAAAACAAAAATTAAATAAAACTAAAAACCCTGGATTCAGGCTAGGTTTGAATTCCCAGCTCAAATCCTGCCAACTGTGTGGCCTAGGGGACATGGCTTAACTTCAACATGTGTCTGTCTCCTCGCCTGTAAATTAGTGATTGAATAATGTCTACCTTAGAAGACAGTTTGAAGAACATGAAATAATGTATGTTGAGTGTTAACATATGTGCCAGGCACATACTAAAGTCTTAGCAGGCATGAGCTATTTATTATTATTACTGTTATTGATACTAACAGAGGTTAAGTGATATCTCAGAGCCAGCTCCACAGAGAAGAACCTGGGCCTTGATAAATTCCAGCTCACTGGGGCCCGTTAACAAGTCCATTATCACAGCAATAAACCACTGGGGGCACCTTCAGCATAGTGGCTGATATATTGCTGTACTCTGGGAGACAGAGGCCAGCCCATAAATAAGTCATACCAAGCTTCCAAGCCATGGTATTCAGACTCCTAAAATTTAATGGTATGCTTTCTCATCACCGCTTATACCATTTTCCAAACAGCAGGATCTGAGTTTTCTGTCACCACTCACTGGCCTAATTAAGAAGGAAGGCGGTAAGGATCATGGTGGAAGTTAGGGAGGGCATGAGTAGAAGGAGCAGAAGGTGAAGAGGCCTGATGTTGCTAGTGGTGGATATATCTGGGGATGGACAGACCACAAGACAACTACTACCACAGTCTTTAAAAGGTTCAAACCGGTGCTGTTCATGTCCTCTGCATTTCAAAGTGAATAGGAACAGACCCAGGGCACAGCAGATAGGAGGCAAGGCCCACCCAGGGCACAACTTTGTGGCTAGAACAACAGTTAAAACAGTAGCCTGAGGAGCTAGTTACTTTAGCATCCCTTTCTCTAGGGTATCATTAATGTCAATAAATTTTTATTGGAGTATATTTGCTTTACAATTTTGTGTTAGTTTCTACTGCACAGCAAAATGAATCAGCCACACATATACATACATCCTTCCTTTTTGGATTTCCCTCCCATTTAGGTCACCACTGTGCATTAAGTAGATTTCCCTGTGCTATACAGTATGTTTTCATTAGTTGTCTACTTTATACATAATATCAATAGTGCATATGTGTCAATCCCAATCTCCCAATTCCTCCCAACCCCTCATTCCCCCTTGGTATCCATATATTTGTTCTCTACATCTGTGTCTCTATTTCTCCTTTGCAAATAAGATCATCTATATCATTTTTCTAGATTCCACATATATGCGTTAATATACGATATTTTTTTTCTCTTTCTGAGTTACTTCACTCTGTATGACACTCTCTAGGTCCATCCACATCTCTTCAAATGACCCAACTTCGTTCCTTTTAATGGATGAGTAATATTCCATTGTATATATATACCACATCTTCTTTATCCATTTATCTGTTGATGGACATTTAGGTTGCTTCCATGTCCTGGCTATTGTAAATAGGGTTGCATGAACATTGGGGTACATGTATCTTTTTGAATTACAGTTTTCTCATGGAATATGCCCAGTAGTGGGAATGCTGCGTCATATGATAGTTCTTTTTTTAGTTTTTAAGGAACCTCCATATTGTTCTCCAAAGTGGCTGTATCAATATACATTCCCACCAACAGTGCAAGAGGGTTCATTTTTGTCCACACCCTCTCCAGCATTCACTATTTTTTTACATCTTTATTGTAGTATAATTGCTTTACAATGTGTTAGTTTCTGCTGTACAACAAAGTGAATCAGCTATATGTATACATATATTTCCATATCCCTCCCCTCCTGAGCCTCCCTTCCACCCTCCCTATCCCACCCCTCTAGGTCGTCACAAAGCATCAAGCTAATTTCCCTGTGCTGTGCCCCAGCTTCCCACTAGCCATCCACTTTACATTTGTTAGTGTATACATGTCAAAACTACTCTGTCACTTCGTCCCAGCTTCCTCTCCCACCCCAATTCCTCAAGTCTGTTCTCTACGTTGGTGTCTTTATTCCTGCCCTGCTGCTGGGTTCATCAGTATCGTTTTTTTAGATACCATATATGCATTAGCATATGGTAATTTTTTTTTTATCTTTCTGACTTACTTCAATCTCTATGAAAGACTCCAGGTGCACCCACCTCATTACAAATAACTCAATTTCGTTCCTTTTTATGCCTGAGTAATATTTCATTGTATATATGTGTCACATCTTCTTTTATTTATTTATTTACTTATTTTTTGTGGTACACGGCCCTCTCCTGTTGCAGAGCACAGGCTCCAGACACGCAGGCTCAGTGGCCATGGCTCACGGGCCTAGCTGCTCTGCGACATGTGGGATCTTTCCGGACCGGGGCACGAACCCATGTCCCCTGCATTGGCAGGTGGACTCTCAACCACTGCGCCACCAGGGAAGCCCTGTGCCGCATCTTCTTTATCCATTCATCTGTTGATGGATATTTAGGTTGCTTCCATACCCTTGTTATTGTAAAAATTACTGAAATGAACATAGTGGTACATGTATCCTTTCAATTATGGTTTTCTCACAGTATATGCCCAGTAGTGGGATTGCTAGGTCATATGGTAGTTCCATTTTTAGTTTTTAAAGGAACCTCCGTACTGTTCTCCACAGTGGCTATATCAAGTTACATTCCCACCAACAGTGCAAGAGGTTTCCCTTTTCTCCACACCCTATCCAGCATTTATTGTTTCTAGATTTTTTGATGATGGCCATTCTGACCAGTGTGAGGTGCTACCTCATGTAGTTTTGATTTCCTTTTCTCTAATAATTAGTGATGCTGAGCATCTTTTCATGTGTTTTTTGGAAATATGTATGTCTTCTTAGAGAAATGTCTGTTTAAGTCTTCTGCCCGTTTTTGGATTGGGCTGTTTGTTTTTTTGATACTGAGCTTCATGAGCTGCTTGTAAATTTGGAAGATTAATCCTATGTCAGTTGCTTCATTTGCAAATAGTTTCTCCCATTCTGAGGGCTGTCTTTTCGTATTGTTTATGGTTTACTTTGCTGTGCAAAAGCATTTAAGTTTCATTAGGTCCCATTTCGTTATTTTGGTCTTTATTTCCATTTCTCCATGAGGTGGGTCAAAAAGGATCTTGCTGTGATTTATGTCATACAGTGTTCTGCCTATGCTTTCCTCTAAGACTTTTATAGTGTCTGGCCTTACATTTAGGCCTTAAACCATTTTAAGTTTATTTTTCTGTATGGTTTTAGGGAGTGTTCTAATTTCATTCTTTGACATGTAGCTGTCCAGTTTTCACACCACCACTTATCAAAGAGGCTGTCTTTTCTCCTAATGTATATTCTTGCCTCCTTCATCGAAGATAAGGTGACCATATGTGCATGGGTTTATCTCTGGGCTTTCTATCCTGTTCCACTGATCTATATTTCTGTTTTTGTACCAGTACCATACTGCTTTGATTACTGTAACTTTGTAGTATAGTCTGCAGTTGGGGATCCTGACTCCTCCAGCTCTGTTTCTCTTTCTCAAGATTGTTATGGCTATTCTGGGTCTTTTGTGTTTCCATACAAACTGTGAAAATTTTTGTTCTAGTCCTGTGAAAAATGCCATTGGTAGTTTGCTAGGGATTGCATTGAATCTGTACATTGCTTAGGGTAGTAGAGTCATTTTCACAATGTTGATTCTTGCAATCCAAGAACATGGTATATCTCTCCATCTATTTGTATCATCTTTGATTTCTTTCATCAGTGTCTTATAGTTTTCTGCATACAGGTCTTTTTTCTCCTTAGGTAGGTTTATTCCTAGGTATTTTATTCTTTTTGTTGCAATGGTAAGTGGGAGTGTTTCCTTAATTTCTCTTTCAGATTTTTCATTGTTAGTGTATAGGAATGCCAGAGATTTCTGTGCATTAATTTTGTATCCTGCAACTTTACCAAATTCGTTGATTAGCTCTAGTAGTTTTCTAGTAGCATCTTTAGGATTCTCTATGTATAGTATTATGTCATCTGCAAACAGTGACAGCATTACTTGTTCCTTCTGATTGGCATTAATTTATTTCTTTTTCTTCTCTGATTGCTGTGGCTAAAACTTCCAAAACTATGTTGAATAAGAGTGGTGAGAGTGGACAACCTTGTCTTGTTCCTGATCTTAGTGGAAATTGTTTCAGTTTTTCACCATTGTGAATGATGTTGGCTGTGGGTTTGTCATATATAATCTTCATTATGTTGAGGTAAGTTCCCTCTATGCCTACTTTCTGGAGGGTTTTTTTAATAAATGAGAGTTGAATTTTGTTGAAAGCTTTCTCTGCATCTATTGAGATGTTCATATGGTTTTTCTCCTTCAATTTGTTAATATGGTGTATCACATTGATTGGTTTGCATATATTGAAGAATACTTACATTCCTGAGATAAACCCCACTTGATCATGGTGTATGATCCTTTTAATGTGCTGCTGGGTTCTGTTTGCTAGTATTTTGTTGAGGATATTTGCATCTATGTTCATCAGTGATATTGGCCTGTAGTATTCTTTTTTTGTGACATCTTTGTTTCGTTTTGTTATCAGGGTGATGATGGGCTCGTAGAATGAGTTTGGGAGTGTTCCTCCCTCTGCTATATTTTGGATGAGTTTGAGAAGGATAGCTCTTCTCTAAATGTTTGATAGAACTCACCCGTGAAGCCATCTGATCCTGGGATTTTGTTTGTTGAAAGATTTTTAATCATAGTGTCAATTTCAGTGCTTGTGATTAGTCTGTTTATATTTTCTATTTCTTTCTGGTCCAGGCTCAGAAGGTTGTGCTTTTCTAAGAATTTGTCCATTTCTTCCAGATTGTCCATTTTATTGGCATATAGTTGTTGCAGTAATCTCTCATGATCCTTTGTATTTCTGCCATGTCAGTTGCTACTTCTCCTTTTTCATTTCTAATTCTATTGATTTGAGTCTTCTCCCTTTTTTTCTTGATGAGTCTGTCTAATGGTTTAACAATTGTGTTAATCTTCTCAAAGAACCAGCCTGTAGTTTTATTGATCTTTGGTATCATTTCCTTCACTAGTTTTTCATTTATTTCTGATCGGATCTCTATGATTTCTTTCCTTCTGCTAACTTTCATTTTTGTTGCTGTTGTTGTTCTTCTTCTTTCCCTAATTGCTTTAGGTGTAAGGTTATGTTGTTTATTTGAGATGTTTCTTGTTTCTTGAAGTAGGATTGTATTGCTATAAACTTCCCTCTTGGAACTGCTTTTGCTGCATCTCATAGGTTCTGGGTTGTCATGTTTCAATGTCATTTCTTTTAAGGTATTTTTTGATTTCCTCTTTGATTTCTTCTGTGACCTCTGGGTTATTTAGCAGTGTATTGTTTAGCCTTCATGTGTGTGTTTTTTTTTTTTTTTACAATTTTTTTTCCTGTAATTGATATCTAGTCTCATAGCATTGTGGTCGGGAAAGATACTTGATACATTTTCAATTTTCTTAAATTTACTGAGGCTTGATTTGTGACCCAGGATATGATCTATCCTGAAGAATGTTCCATGAGCACTTGAGAAGAAAGTGTATTCTGTTGTTTTAGGATGCAATGTCCTATAAATATCAATTAAGTCCATCTTATCTAATGTGTCATTTACAGGTTATGTTTCCTTATTTATTTTCATTTTGCATTGTTTTTTTTTCTGTTTTTGATATTGAGCTGCATGAGCTGCTTATATATTTTGGAGATTAGTCCTTGGTCTGCTGCTTCATTTGCAAATATTTTCTCCTTTTCTGAGGGTTATCTTTTTGTCTTATTTATGGTTTCCTTTGCTGTGCAAAAGCTTTTAAGTTTCATTAGGTCCCATTTGTTTATGTTTGTTTTTATTTCCATTTCTCTAGGAGGTGGGTTAAAAAAGATCTTGCTGCAATTTATATCAAAGAGTGTTCTGCCTATGTTTTCCTCTAAGGGTTTTATAGTGTCTGTCCTTACATTTAGGTCTTTAATCCATTTTGAGGTTTGCTTTGCTTCCCAATTTATGAGATGAGCCTAGTAACATTTACTTTGCATGCTCAGTTTAAAGATTACTTGTAAATTGCCTAGCACAGTGCCTGGCACACAGTAAATGCTTAATAAGTGAGAACCATTGTTTTTATGTTAGTGGGAAGTCAATAAACCTTTGTTCCTTTCAACAGAGCAGGAGTAACCCTGAGCTGACAGGCATGAGGCAGTGAGGGAAAAGAAGGTAAAAAACATTGCCTTATTTCCTCATTAAAACCTGGCTTCGCTTTGGAAACAGGGAGATTTTTCCTCCCTCTCCTCCCATATGCAGTGATTAACTAACTTATTTCAAAGTAGGAGAAATGTCACTTCCCCCTCCAATAAATAATAAGCTAAAATTTTCCTACATGCTCCAGGCCACCCCCGGTCTCATCTTTGTAAGCCAGCAGGAAACCTCTCCTGAGTTCAGAGGGAAACTGTAATTGAATAATTTGGCATGAAATTGGGGAATGCATCATAATAAATCAGACCTACTCCTGCAACCTCAAAGAAGCAGTCACCTAAAAGACCCCAATGCCAATTCTAGCTGGGAGGGCCCAGCTGCTGAGGCCACAGGAGATTATGTGCACATCTACACAGTTGGCAAAAATTGTACTTCTTAGCATTGCTAAAAGGAAGGATATTGAGAGGTCATTCCACCCATCCTCTGGCTCCAGGTAGCCTTGCATTAATCTGTTGGACACAAATCGAGCCTTTGTTGTGTTCAAAATGCACTTAGGAAAGAAGATTCCACTGGCAGCAAAATCAGATAGTAGGAAATGCAGCGGCTCTGAGTCTGACAGTCTTGGGACCAAAGCTTTGTTCCATCTCTTACTAGGTGTGTGTCCTTGGGCAAGTTACTCAACCCCACTGAGCTTTCCTTGTTTGTAAAAACAGGGATTACAAGAACAATACTGTATTAGTGTGCTACTGCTGCTATAACAAATTGCCACAAATTTAGAGGCTTAAAATAACACAGATTTACTCTCTTACAGTTCTGGAGGTCAGAAGTCTAAACTTCGATTCACTGGGCTAAAGTCAAGGTGTCAGCAGGACTGGTTCCTTCTGGAGGTTCTGAGGGGAAGATTCATTTCCTTGCTTTTTTCAACTTTTAATAGCTGTCAATATTCCTTGGCTTGTGGCCCCTTTCTCCACCTTCAAAGAATATCACTCCAATCTTGACTTCATCCCATAACCTTCTCCTCTGACTCTGACCCTCATGTCTCCCTCTTATAAGGACCCTTGCGATTATACCAGGCCCACCTGGATAATCCAGGATAATCCCCATCTCAAAATTCTTACCTTAATCACATCACAAAGTCCCTTTTACCATATAAAATTACAAAGGTTCTGGGCATTAGGAGGTGGGCATGTTTGGGAGGCCATTCTTCTACCTACCACAACTACCAAAGGACAAAAGACATCTGTGTAAAGCACCTAACCCAGTGCCTGGAACCCCCTAGACCATCAACCTTCCACTATTTCTCTTCCCTGCTCTCTACTGGACACTTGTGCTCAGAGGGACTATCACACAGCATGCCCTGCCTGGGACAAATGGCATGCTCTGGCTCCAAGGAAGACTCTTTGGCCCACCTGGAAGCCACAAACCTTTACACTGATAGTCTGACAATTCCTAGCTCTGTGATCAGTCACCTCTGGCCAGCAGACACCATTCTTCTGGTCAGGGGTTGTTTGCTTGCAAGGAAGAGAAACCCACTCAAACTAGACATAGGCATTTTAGGACAACAAGCAGTCGAGCAACCAGGAAACTGGGCCCAGATGGACTGAGGATACTCCCCAAACCCTCCCTCTGTACCAGGTACTCCCACATCTCTGCTTCTCTCAACTCATGTTCTCAAAAGACCAGCTTCTGGGCAAGGCTCCAGAGTCTCTCCCCATACCTTCAGCTTGCCCACAGAGCCGCTGACCATGGCTCCAACTCTGGCTCCAACATTGTGTTGACCTTTCCTGCCCAGTAGCATCTCATCCGGCCAGTCTCTTTAGCCTTTTATTCAATTTAGCAGTAGAAATAATAGACTGGCTCAAAGAATCATAGATCCCTGTCTTAGTCAGTTAGGGCTGCTATAGCAAGTACCATAGGCTGGGTGGTTTATAACAAGAAGGAATATATTTCTCCAGTTCTAGAAGCTGGAAGTCCAAGATCAAGGTGCCAGCATGGTTGGATTCTGGTGAGACCCCTCTTCTGGGTTGTAGACGATGGACTACTCATTGTGTCCTCACACGGTGGAGAGAGAAAAAGGAAGCAAGCTCTCTAGTGACACTTATATGGGCAATAGTCCCATTCATTAGGGCTCCATCCTCATGACCTCATCTAATCCTGATTACCTCCCAAAGGCTTTACCTCCTAATACCATCACGTTACGGGGTAGGGTTTCAACATACGAATTTGGGGGCAAAACAAATACTTGTTTCCTAACAGTCTCCCTGAGTTAGGTGTCCAGCCTTGGCTTAATCAACTGTGTGTGACTAAGGGGCTAAGATCACATAGCACAGATATAGGCTCTTAGAGGTCCACACCAAGGGGGAAAGAACATTTGCCAAAAAATGCAACTCGGGCTGGACACTCACTCTGAAATATATATACTTGACAGCCATCTATCTCTAAAAGGTATATAGAGCTCTGCTAAAATTCAAAAGTAATCATTAGTTTTATTAGTGTTTAAAATACCCAAGAATCATTAATAATAAACTGCCTAGTCATTAAGAAGGAGGACTACTTGAATTGCTAATCACAAATTCCCACTTCCTTGCCCTACAGCTGCCAGCCTAGTATAGTAAAGACACCATCAGGGCCTAGGATCTAATGCAAAGCTGTCCATTTCCTCTAAGTGTCCATGAAGCTCAGACATGGACAAGAGCTTAGGACCTTAGGAATGTCCTTCTATGCTCTTAGACCTGACACTCATTGTCCAGCAAGACAAGTATCCTAAGCCCTACTGTCTGCGCTTTCAGTGACTAATGAAAATTCTCCCACTTAGGGAAATACGGAGTTGAGTATTGACCTCAAAAAGCCAAGAATTCAAAGGCAGGCAGAA
The DNA here is from genome assembly GCF_949752795.1 of Hyperoodon ampullatus. Taxonomy (NCBI): domain Eukaryota; kingdom Metazoa; phylum Chordata; class Mammalia; order Artiodactyla; family Ziphiidae; genus Hyperoodon; species Hyperoodon ampullatus. The sequence goes on from NC_136932.1 coordinate 60,242,664, forward strand.
CAGCTATTAGAGAAGAAAAAGAAATAAAAGGAATCCAAACTGGAAAAAAATAAGGAAAATTGTCACTGCAAATGACATGGTAATATACAAAGAAACCCTAAAGATGCTACCAGAAAACTACTAGAGCTCATCAGTGAATTCAGTAAAGTTGTAGGGTACAAAATTTAATATATAGAAATCTATTGCATTTCTATATACTAACAACAAACTATCAGAAAAAGAAATTAAGGAAACAATCCTACTTACCATCACATCAAAAATAATAAAATACTTAGGAATAAACCTACCTAAGGATGCAAAAGACCTGTACCCCAAAAACTATAAGATGCTGATGAAAGAAATCAAAGATGACACAAACAGACGGAAAGATATACCGTGTTCTTGGATTGGAAAAATCGATATTGTCAAAATGACTATAGTACCCAAGGCAATCTACAGATTCAATGCAATCCCTATGAAAATACCAAAGGCATTTTTCACAGAAATAGAACAAAAAAATTCACAATTTGTATGGAAACACAAAAGATCCTGAACAGCCAAAACAATCTTGAGAAAGAAGAAGGGAATCATGCTCCCTAACTTCAGACTATACTACAGAGCTACAGTAATCAAACCAGTATGGTATTGGCAAAAAAAAAAAAAAAAAAAAAAAAAAAAAAAAAACCCAAACAAACAGACACAGCTCAATGGAACATAATAAAAAGCCCAGAAATAAACCCACACACTTATGGTCAGTTAACCTATGAAAAAGAAGGCAAGAATATACAATGGAGAAAAGACAGTCTCTTCAGTAAGTGTTGCTGGGAAAACTGGACAGCTACATGTAAAAGAATGAAATTAAAACATTCTCTAACACCACATACAAAAATAAACTCAAAGTGGATTAAAGACATAAATGTAAGACCAGATACTATAAGACTCCTTGAGGAAAACCTAGGCAGAACACTCTTTGACATAAATTGCAGCAAGATTTTGTTGGATCTGTCTTTTAGAATAATGGAAATAAAAACAAAATTAAACAAATGGGACCTAATGAAACTTAAAAGCTTTTGCACAGCAAAGGAAACCATAAACAAAACAAAAAGAGAAGCTACATAATGGGAGAAAACATTTGCAAATAATGTGACCACCAAGGGATTAATATACAAAATATACAAATTGCTCATACAGCTCAATATGAAAAAAAACAAACAACCCAATTCAAAAATGGGCAGGAGATCTAAATAGACATTTCTCCAAAGAAGACACACAGATAGCCAACAGGCACATGAAAAGATGCTCAACATCACCAATTATTAGAGAAATGAAAATACAATGAGGTATCACCTAACACTGGTCAGAATACCCATCATTAAAAAGTCTACAAATAATAAATCCTGGAGAGGGTGTGGAGAAAAGGGAACCCTCCTACACTGTTGGTGAGAATGTAAATCAGTACAGCCACTATGGAGAACAGGATAGAAGTTCCTTAAAAAACTAAAAATAGAGTTACCATATGATCCTGAAATCCCACTCCTGGGCATATATCCAGAAAAGACAAAAGCTGTAATTCAAACAGGTACATGCACCCCAATGTTCACTGCAGCGCTATTTACAATAGCCAAGATACGGAAGCAAACTAAATGTTCATCAACAGGTGAATGGGTAAAGATGTGGTATATATACACAATGGAATATTATTCAGCCATAAAAAAGAAGGAAATAATGCCATTTGCAGCAACATGGATGGACCTGGAGATTATCATACTATGTGAAGTAAGTCAGACAAAGACAAATATCATATGATTCACTTATGTGTGGGATCTTTTAAAATGATACAAGTGAACTTATTTACAAAACAGAAATAGACTCACAAACATAGAAAACAAACTTATGGTTACCAAAGGGGAAGTAGTAGGGGATAAATTAGGAGTTTGGGATTAACAAATACACTTTTATATACTACTACATATAAAATAGATAAAACAACAAGAACCTACTGTATAGCACAGGGAATTGTATTCAATATCTTGTAATAACCTATAATGGAAAAGAATCTGAAATCAAATATAAATATATGTATATACACACATATATATATATTCTGGATCACTTTGTTATACACCTGCAACTAACACAACAATGTAAATCAACTATACTTCAATAAAAAGTTGTTTGTTTTGAAAAAATATAAATAAAGGGCAGGCAGAGAAAGAGAGAGATTCTGATCAGTGAAAGACCTCAGCCACACCCCAGAATCATGGGGGATGGAGTCACCATGCCCAGGGAATATCAGTGGTATCATTTGTTACTAAGAACTTGTAGGCTTCATGATCACATGGCTGTTCTCCCAAAAGAGAGGTGGGGACATCACTGTGTAGGTAAGCTTTGGCCCATTCTCCCTGCCCATGCAAAGGCAGCTAAATAAATGTGAGCTTGCTCCCATCTGGCCCTTTCTAGACCTTGTTTCAAACACACTGGAGAAATGGAGGTAGTTTAGGAGACTCGTGATTAGAACAAAGGGGGTCCTTCCCATCAGGGAGGGAAAAGGGGATCCTTCTAGGCCAGAGTTGACAGGGTTCTGCCTCTGTGCTGAGCCCAGTATTACAGAACACAGAGGCAGTGGGAGTAGGATGTGTGCTGCATATGTTTATCAGCCCGTTTCCAATTTTGTGTCTGAAATCAAACAGCCAAGGATCTGCATGCTTTGAATTTTAATCTGTCCCTTAAGGGCAGTCACAGGTTGTGAATACAGAGAACAAGTTCTGGGTACAGTGAGCCAACTATGTACACACATTTATCCCTTATGTTTCCCTTTGCCAAGGCCACAGCATAGAGGTCCTCCTGGTCTTATTTTAGCCAAATTCTTCTGCCAAAAAATAAATAAATTAAGAGACATTTTCATTTCCATCCAATAAAGACCATCTGACCATGCTCTGGAGGCAACAGGATAGCTAACAAAACCTCATTTCCTCTCTCTAACAGTTATCTACTCTGACATCTCAGTCCCCAGGTGACCGAGTTAGGAAAGGACTTTGTTTATCAGTGGAGCTTGGGCACCACAAAAGTGGATTCTCAGTTTTAAAAAAAATCTTCTTCATGATGGCAAAAAGAAACCAAATATTCTATGAGGTCTCAAAATTGAAATGGCAGTTAAAACAAATATCAAAAAATAAATCTTTAAAACTTTGTGAGTCACCATTGATTTTAGATATTTTGAACTTATGTATTCCTTCTATGTTGCTTTATGTTATGCATTTCAGTATCTTTAGCCATGCTCTGCATTCTCAAGAATTATATGCTGTCTATAGATATGAGAGAGAGAGAGGTCTAAATTATGAGAGGAGAAAAAAGACATATTTTCTGAGTAGGAAAAGATGATACCACAAGCAGCTTCTGAAGTTCCCTATAAATCAAAGTACCTGACACTCAACTTGGCCATGAGGAGATCTGATTCTCAGCCAAGTATAATTCTACATATTTGGCAAGTGTATACTGAATGGCTGATTGGGATTTAATCCTATTTTACTTGAAAATATGAAATGAGAAAGGAATTGAGTTAAGTTTTCCAAGGCAAATTGGTTTTATTTTTGCAGAATCAAAGGGCAGTACTACTTTTTTTTCCCATTTCAGATGCTATTCAAGATGTCTGTTTAAATCTAATCAAAGGCTTCTTCTCTTGCATACCACATCAGTGTTTCTGAAATTATGGGTGATCAACCACCAGACAACTCAAAAAATATGAAACAGTGTTATTGTTGTTTTTTTTTAATTTAGGATCTGCTTTGGTAAATGGGCTAAACTATTAAGTGAGCCAACAAACTTCATGTCAGTTATACTTCCTCTGGGACTGGCAAAGAAAAAAAAAAGACTCAACTGTCTCTACAGGGAAATCTTTGGCCATGAGTCATTTATGCAAACACATTTTTTTGTGAAAAGAACCCCAGTTTTTTTTTTGAAGAAAAGAACCCCAGTTTGCACTCAGACATTTATCCTTGTACCTTTCCCACTTTAAATTGGTCCCAGTGCTAAACGGAGCCCTGCAGCTCATTGATTTATTTCTCTGTTGCCTTCAAGGACAAAATTTCCTAGACACAGGGTTATTAGGAGACTTAACTCTGCAAAGTAGGTAGAGAAAGCTGAGAATAGTAGATGTTCTCCAAAGGGATGTCCAGGAGGACATGTTTCTGGAGCCAGGAGGTAATCTCAGTGGAAAACTAAGGGAAACTGAGAGCTGTACCCAGAAGCCTAAAATTCTAAAGATACATTTGACCTGCTCTTTGCTCTGCCTCTAATGCTCTTCTTTATCCTCTCTCTTATCTTTCTCAGCTGGAAGAAATGCCCATCCTTTGAGGCCCAGCCACAGTGGCCCCTCCTCTCTAAAGCCTTGTTGGCCTTATTGGCCAGATGATGATAACCTCAGAGGAGAAGAGTTTTTCCCATAAGGATGCATGAGTAATGGTCTGAAAATGGCAATGAGACCAAGAAGAAGGCCAATAATTACTCTACACCCCATTGAGAAGGACCACTCGGGTTCATCCACCCGCAACCATCTGACTGCATGTGCCCAGGGGCAAGGACTGTATTCCCAGGACCTCCCATAGAGCTGGGGACATAATCCGCTCTCAGAAAGCTGTTGAATGGATGAATGATGGAAGCCATCTATTCTTAGACACAAAGAAAGACGAGCATTGTTGTTCTCTAAATTGGGCACCATTAAGCATGAAGGGAATCAGGGGGTTCTGAAGGCAGGAACCACTAAAGAAGGAAATGCTGATGGACTCCACAGCTCAGCCACAAATCTTCCATAATGAGCCACTCTTTGGCATCTAAAGTTTTTTTGACTGCTACGCAGAAATTTGTAGTCTTCTTTATTCTCTCTCTTACAGGTGCCTACCCTATGTCTGAGCTAGCCAGTTCTTAGAGATAGTGAAGGACTCAGCCAGGAACATGCCTTTGGTATATAAACTAGCCAAGCCAGAGCCATACCTCCTCTATCTGACCTATATACCCCAAGAGGTAATATCCTTCTTCCTTAATCATCCCAGGGCCAGGGAGCAGCAAGTAGAGACCACCTCTATAACGTGGAGCCTGCCAAAATTATTAAACTAGCCAATTCTAAGCTCTTTACCCTGCCCTGCTTTGCCTTTCCCATGGAAACTCAAAAAAATGCTGTGGCCTAGGCTCTCACCTTGCTCCAGCCCGTTCTGCCTCCTGACCGATGCTGGTGCTTCCCCATGTGACCCTGCATGGAGTACCATGCATCCTGTTTCTAAGACCTGTTAACATAATAGACTGTTTTCCTGAGCCTCTCCTGTGTCTCCTCTTGTGGCTGCACCTGATTTATAATCACTGAAAAGAACAAGCCTTGACTCATACAACATAGATGCTAGAAGACATTTTTCTTCCCCAACAGTTCTGGATGCCCAGTGGAGCTGGGCCACTGTATCCTTCCTTCACTATCACTGTAACATGATAAGGCTTTATCTACCTTCTCTGCACTAGCTGTAATCTTGATTTTCCCCATACTCTTTCATTCCCTACTTCTGGATTATACCCAACCTGTGGCCAATAAAAGAATCAAATATCCCTCAACAAATATGACCCAAGCTGGGACCATGAGGGTCTTTTTGCACTGGAGCTGACAAGAAATATTCTCTTGCTTTGGGCGTCATGGAGAAAGTCCCTCTGCAGGAAAAGGGAATGAAATTAAACAAAGCCAAGTGGAGAGAGGTAGAGATGAGAGAGACACCAAGAGACAGATAGAGAAATGGGGACTCAGCTCCAGAGCCCTTCCTTTCATTCTATGCGCATGTGCCACCCTGTATTCTTTAAAAAACAAAAACAAAAACTGTTCTTTTTAGCCAGTTCCATCTCTTCCCCTAGACACCCACCACCACACACTCTTGATTTTCATCATCAAACTGTGGACATAATACAGGGTCATCCCTTCTCAGCTGTGGCCTGTTTTGTTTCCCAAGAGCACCATTTCCTAAAGACTCTTCCCTAAACCACAAATTCCTCAATAGTGCCAAGGATTTCCCCATCTACTAAGATGGGGAAACACTGAGTATTATGGGCTGAATTCTATCCCAACCCCCCAAATTCATATGTGGATAACCTAACCCTCATTACTTCAGAGGGGAACTGTATTTGGAGATAGCAGTTTGAAGAGGTGATTAAGTTTAAATAAGGCTCAAAAGAATGATTATATGCACATGTATAACTGAATCAATTTGCTGTATACCTGAAATTAACACAGCATTGTAAATCAACCATACTCCAATCAAAAAAAAATTTTTTAAGTTTAACTGAGGCCTTTAGAGTGGGCCCTAATCTAATCTGATGGGTGTCCTTATAAGGAGGAAATTTGCACATACAGAGAGACATCAGGGAGGCACACACGGAAGAAAGAGTATGTGAAGAGATACAACAAGAAGGTAACCACCAAAAGGCAAGGAGAGAGGCCTCAGAGGAAATCAACACTGCTGAAAACATACCTCAGACTCCAGCCTCCAGAGCTGTGAGAAAATTAATTTCTGTTGTTGAAGCCACCCAGCATGTGGTGTTTTATTATGGCAACCCCAGAAAACTAATACACTGACTATACATCTCCTTGAAGAGTTATAGTGCATGCAAACAAAGTAAAGGCTCTGCAAAGGCCTGCTGTAAAGACAACTGTTTCCCTTCAAACTGCACTTCCTGAACTTCTATATTTACTTCCTGAACAGAAGTGCCATTACCAAGACTGGTGGCAGAGAAAAGGCCATCTGGATATCAGTTAAAATAATGTTCTTGTGCTCCAGAGGTGGACAGATAATTGTCAAAAACATTACCCAAATTATTAAAAAGAGGAGGATGTCATAAAAATGTAGAAGGCTTCATGGCGCAATGATGAAAGCACCAAAGTTAAAACCAAAGCTCAAGACTCCATCTCTGCTCTTAACTGATTCAGTGATCTTGGTCAAGCCCCTTTCCTTCTCTGACCTCAGCTTCCCCAATTGTAAAGTGTGTGGACTGTCTAGATGATCTCTTTAGCTACATTGTGCCTGTGTCATCAAATGCTGGTGTGCCTAGGTTCCTTAGAATTCCTCTAGTCAACCTGCCAAGGCCGACTCTTCCTGATTTTCAACATTCATGTTGGAGTTTTCTCATAGTTGCTGTTTTCAGCTTAGAAGGACACATCATGACTAAATGCCCAACTCCTCCTGCTTCCAGTGTTCCTGATCTTTAATTTTTGTAGTCTTTTTCTATTGTAGCAGAATAATATTTTGATAAATTACCAGGGTGTCTCACCTCCATACATTTCCTTTTCCTTCTCTAGCCATGAATCTGAGCATTCTTTCCATGCTAACCATCTTAGGGAAGGGGTCACATAGCAAAATACAGAAGGCAGGTGAGTCAATTCTTGGCTTTTGAACTGAAAATCGTAAGTCCCAAGTGGATTTAGGGCATAGAAGATACATGAAGAAGGGCAACACTGGACTGACTAGCTGGGGTTCCCTGGAAAGACTTCAGATTCCAAAATGGGAAAGCAAAACTCTTTCTACCCCCTTCCCGTCTCAAACATCATCCCAAAATAACAAGGAGAGCAAGATACAGAAACAGAAACTCCGCATTAATGAGGCTACAGGTTATCTGTAAAATCAAACCATGACACACAGAAACGGAAAAGGAAAGAGGAATGAAAAATGACACAGCAGAGAAAGGTCACACCTGAGCACCCAGAGGAAGAGATTCTGAGAAACAAACCAGTCCATGCTCGCAGGCCCGCAGAAAGGTAAAAAGTCCTGGAAGCAAAAGGTACCCTGAAAGGTGGGACCCTGAAAATTGGAGACTTCTTGAAAATCTGTATAAAGAACAAATAGACCCTATGACAGCCTCTATGATGGCCCGCAAGGATCCCCAGGGCCTACTGTTCACACATTTGTATTATTTCCTCTCACGTGTACCAGGGTCAGTCTGTGTGACTAACAGAACATAGCAGAAGCAATGTTAAGTCACTTCCAAGATTGGGTTATAAAAGACAGACTGCAGCTTCCATCTGGGTCTCAGTCTCTCTCTCTCACTCTTTCTCGTCACTTGCTGTAAGGGCTGGTTCAGGACTTCTCAGCAGCAATACTGGAAGCTGGAAAAGAATGATACAACACAACATTCTAACTGAAAATTACTTTCAGCCTAAAATTCTTGCCCTGCCTGGCTAAACTATCAATCAAGTGTGAGGCTATAATAAAGATACTTTCAGACATTCCTGGATTCAAAAAGTTTACCTCCATGCACCCCTATCTCAAGAAACTGCTAGAAGCTGTACCCAGCCAACATGAAGGACTAAATCATGAAAAACAGAGCTATGGGGTTGAGGAAACGGAATTTCCAACACAGGCAAGAAATAAAGGGAACCCCAGGATGATGGCCCAGTGAGCTGGGACAGGTGGGAGCAGGGGGACAGAGAACTCTCAGAGAAATACACCCGCGGGGTGGGGGGGAAGGGTTTGACTATGTGAAAATGTGCACCAAAAACTGTCATACAGAATTATTGGAGGATGTGAGAAAGTTTAACCAGAAATGCAAAGAAAACAAATAAAACGTCACAATTATTAACTTTTTAAACGAGTTGTTCAAGAACGGACATAGGATCATAGTGAACAATACTAGTATAATTATAATAATAAAACATTTTGTATTGTCAAAAGCTATACTATAACTGAATTGAAAGGATGAAAGTGTTGAAGTGGGTGAACAAACAAACAAACAAATTCTCCTCTGCAAGAACAGGAATTAAGCAGAGAATGTCTGAAGTGGACAAATTAAAAGAGAGCCATAGACACATATTATTTATGAACCTGGAGAAATAGCTTTTAAAAATTGAAAGGGATGCCTCTGGGGAATGAGGAGGAGAGGAGGGCGAGGGAAGGCCAGAGTTGCTGCTTCTCATCATGAGACTTTCAGCTCTCTTGTCCTTCATGGGCTCATGCTGGGATGAGGAGCAGGATGTCCTGGGAATAACAGGGTGGCTGGCACTAAGTCCCCGCCTGAGACCTTGTCATGACATCAGGCTCCTAGAATTTGTCCCACCACAGGAAAAGGGAGAGGGACCTCAAATAGACCGGTAAGAGTCCCTCGCCCAGCAGAACAGGGCCTTGAAATTGAAAGTAAATTCAGTCATAAAAGGTGAAATTACATTTCTTAGCCACCTAAGAATGGAGTGAATGGACTGATATTCATACTTACTAACAACACAGCCCAGTAAGACTTTCTGCAGTGGCAGAAACGGTCTGCACTGTCTAACACCGTAGCCAGTAGCCACAAGTGGCTACTGAGCACTTGAAATGTGGCCGGTGTGTCTGAGGAACTGAATTTTTAATTTTATTTCGTTTAAATTAATTTAAATGTAAGTAACCACATGCGCCCAGTGGTTAGCATATTGGAGGGCAGAGTAGAGTGTCGTTCTTTAAGTCAGTCTGTCATTCAATAAATATTGGTGACTACTGTGTCCCAGGCTCTGTTTAAGGCTATTGAACAAAACGATCCTCATCCCTTTCCTCACAGCGTGTGCAGGCAATTAGGTCAGACATCATCGTTCTAATCAGTGTCTTATTGTAAATTATGTAAGTGCAGTGGAGGAAAAGGATGAGGGAGTAGAAGAGAGGGTAGTTGTGGCCCCTAATTCAAACTGAGGAGGCCTCTCTGGAAAGACAAAGAAAAGCCAAGAATAAAAATCTGACTGAAGGCCAGGGCGTCTGCAGCCCAGGGCAGAGTTGACACTGGAGAGGTGAGCAAAGGCCGGATTGTAAGGGGCTCACAGGCCCAGTTGGGGGCCTTAAATTTTATTCTAAGTGAAACGAGCGTAAAAGCTTTCCATAGAAGTGGCAGGAGCACACTTCCACTTTTAAAAGACCAAAAGACGCTCCGGGGCTGTGAGAGGGCGCACTGAGGAACAGACTTGTATGAGGCTGTCCTGGCGGTTTAGGGAGAAGTGACAACGACAGTGACTCGGCCAAGCCAGTGGCAGCTGGAGCCATGTGAACAGGTCCCGTGTGTCTGGGGGAAAAACCCATGGAAAGATGGATTAGGTAAAGGAGGGATGGAGAATCATGTCAAGGAGACACCCTGCTCCCAGGACACGCGAACCGGTGTGGTCCTCCCCGAGCGAGCCCGCTGGAGGGGAAAGGTCAAGGGCTGACTCTTCCGGCGCTCGGCCATCTCCCAGGCCCCGAAGGATGGGGGAGGCGGGGCGGGGCTTTCAGCCGCCTGGCGGAGCCTCCCTCGGGGGATGGGGCCTGAGCTCTGCGGCGGCTTGGTCCTCAGCCACCGCACCCTCTGCGGGCCAAGCTCCCTCTCACGCCCCAAACCCCCACCTCCTATGCCAGGCTGAGTTTTCACGGAAGGTCCTTACTTTCACCTAGGGTTCTTGCCACCAACATGCCTGTGCTAGAGGGGTAGGAGAGGTCCCCAGGAGCCTGTCCCAAGCTTTCTAGTGCAAGGACCCAGTGCATGCTCAGGGCGGGGTATTCAGCAGGAGGGGCTGGGCATGGGCGTAGGCTGGATTCAGAGCAAGGTGCCTGGTGTCTGTCTGCAGGACAAAAGCATGACTGGAAATCCAGGGAGGAGCCAGATCAATAGGGGCAAGGAGCAGGAACAGAGCCCAAGCAGAATGGAAGGTGGGGGAGGCACCCAGGCAGAGAGCGAATTTGGGAGAGGCCCTGGGACAGACACCCCCTCTTCCCCGAGAGTGAGATGCAAAGTGAGGGGCCTTCTATGGCCTATATGCAAAGGAGCTCCTGGGTTGACTCAGGAAAACATTCCCTGATTAACTCTGAAGGGCTGGGTTCATTCTTCTTTACACAGAAGAGGCACCACCCGAAACTCAGCAAAAGCCTCACTACCAAGGACCACCTGGCCAGAGCATCTGCACCCTGACCAAGCTCAGCCTGCTAAGACTCTGGGGAAATGCGGCTCTGACCATATCTCTCAGGTCCAGCCAGTCCATAGGCCTGGTCATGACCCGAAGGACCTCCACATCTCTGCTCAGGGCCAGCCTAGGCCCCCGATGAGTTTATGTTGGTCTTTTCTATGTCCCATAACCTGACTCTTAAAACATTCTGAGCTCTCAAGTATGTTTCCTTTCTCCATCTGGGATGAGGGTCCCAGTCTGAAGGGCTAAGCTGAGGGGCCCCTAGAATTTAGGCCTATCTGGGAAATCTGAAGAGTCTGTGAGATCATCCCACGAGTGATCTGTGTACAAGGAGGAAATGGGGACCTCCTGGGAGAGGAATCTAATAAGGGAAGAGGAAGGGCGGTCTATAAATGTTTTAGAAAGGTTCATGGGGGTGTAAGTGATTCTGGTCACAGCCCTGGGAAGAGGAGCTGGTTAGATAAGAGTTCCATGAGAGATTCTCCAAGGTGGTGTGAGCAGAAGCCAGCCCTGCTTTATAGCCTATGCTCCATGCTTCCAGGTGACACACACAAGCCGCTGCGTAAATATTACCTCTTCCAGGAGGGCCTCGATGTACTCCAGACTAGGTAAGTTTCCCCTGCCATATATCCCCATGGATGTATGCTTCCTTCTCTCAATGTTTGTCAACTTTCTAACAACTGCCTACTGACTGACCTGTTTTCTCTTGCTGGGTGTCACCACCAAGAGCTCAGGGTCCACGTCTGTCTTGTTTGCTGTTTATGCCCAGCACCTGCAGCAGGGCTTGGCACAGAACCTGGCATGTCATGGTGCAAGCATAGGCACCTTTTCCCCTTTTCAATAAGGGACCCAGTTTTCTTCCTCGGGGAAGACACCTCAACACCCATTGCGCTTCAGTGCCAGAGACCTCTTCAAGGAGCTGGTAGGAATGCAGAGGATGCTGCAGTTTCCTAAAAGCATAGAAATGCTGCATTAGTGTGCCTGTATGCATAAATTTGCCCAACTAGCAAACAAGTAGTACACATACTTGAACATCCTAAGCAAAGGATGCCAAGTTCAGGGCCACATCTCTCCCATCACAGGTTAAAAATGTTTGGACTAAGGTGTTGCAGATAAATGTATGTTAAATAAAAGGTCTAACAGAAGCAATGTCTCTTCAGCTTTATGGAAGCTGTCAGATGTCACTACAATATTCACTGTCTTTTCTCCAGACTAAAATCATTACCTCAGCCATAGGGACCATCAGTTTAGAATCTGATGTACAGCTATCAGAGAGAATAACAGACACTTGCTGCTCCAACCTTGACTCCTAATTAGATAATTATTAGATAATAATTCTTTTGACACCTCAGAGAATATACCATCAATTGGTCAAAAATGGATAAAGTCATCTAACTATATTTTCAGGACCCAGTAGGGGTTGATTTAAGCACATTAGCTTTAAAGAACTGAAGGTGGGGGAAGGAGATTGCTGATTCTTAAATCCAGAAAAGTCTTGGATTTACTACTTGACCACAGGCTAAAATCATGTTAATTTTACTTCAAATGTGTGTATCCAAGCTTAGAGGTTGTCATGAAATGTTTAAATCTTAAATCAAATGTTCTTTCCAATAAGGTCATTAGTGACAGGCTGAAATGTTGCAAGAGAGGTATTACATGATGGATGTTTATCATTTATTCAAAGAAAAATGCTACAATGAGCCTAAAGGTTCATTTCCCAACCATAAGGTATTCTCAAGAGGCAAAGCTGCCAAGTGATGAAATCCAAATTGCTCCCCCGCCCCCTCTCCCCATGTTAATTACTCTTGCACTTTGCAAGGACAAGCATCCTGCTAGTGCTCCCCTGTCTCCCCACGTTGCCTGGCTAAGGAACTTAGATCAGCACTTCGAATGAGTGCTCCTCAGTAGACCACCAAAACCCAGGAAAGGGAGAAAGAGAGGAACCCTGTGCCATTAGAGAAGTCTGGAGGCTTCTCCCAAGTGTGATGTTTATGGACATTTCTGCATGTTTGTATTTGGAGATAACCAAGATAACCAAGGATATGGGTTGTGGATTCAGAGGTGAATGTGGGCCAGAGGTGGATGTGGATTCAAATTCCACCAGTCAGTACAAGACCTGTCACTGGGAGATTAAGTAATAATGTCACTGCTATATCCTCAGCTTCTACAACAGTGACAATCAGGCATTTGCAGAATCCCTGAAGTCTCCACAAACAGTCTAAGGTTCCATGGAGCACTGTTCAAAAATCATTGGGGAATTTGAGTTTGTGTGGGTGTAGGCAAGGTCAAAGCCTGACCCCACCACTTCTCAGCTGAGTGACCATGTATAAATAGCATATAACAAAGTAAACAACTTTATCCTAGTGCCCCCTAAGCCCTCCCTGAATCTCCTCTGTCGCCCCAATGACTGAGACTCACTGACAAGTACCTACAACAATCAATAAGCAACGGTGGTTGCAATAAGCAGAATATCTCTCAGATATTGTTGTTCCAGCATCAACTGTAGTGTTTTACATTTTGCAGAGCATTTTTAACATATGTTATCTCACACGCCCCTTCTGACAATTTTACCTGGGAGGGAGGGAGCACAGGGCTATCTCCCTATGTTATAGACCAAGAAACTGAAGCTCAGAGATGAAACAACTGGCCCAAAACCACACAGCAAAGAAGGAGACATGCCAGGACTGAGGCTGGGAATTTCTTTCTCCAGCTCCAGTGTTCTCTCCTCTACACAGTCCAGGCTTCTCACCCAGCACCTGGAATTACCCATCACTCAGCACACACCTAGGCACATCACCATGCACAGTACATTCCAAGAGGCCTGCAGTCAGCCTGTGGTCCTGAGAAAAATGGCTGATCATGTCACATGACTACTCTGGGCTGAACTTCATCGAGGGATGAGCAAATAAATTAGCTCTTGCATAATACCCAAACCCATTTCTTGAGTATTACAAACAAGAGTTTGTGGATGTCCATAGACATGGTCATATTATGGTGGTACTGCTGCTCTGGCTCCTCTGGTCTACTGCCATCCACAGTATTGGATTTTCTGTTTCAAAACTACATAGAGAAGTCATTATAAGATGATAGTTCTCTGTACTAGTTGTAAATTGCCAGATGGACAGTCATCTATGATATCATATTCAAGAGGCACTTGGTATTGAAAACTGTAATTCACACGTCTTCCTGGACTGGCAGCTTCAAGCTGTAATAGCAAAGCACAAAGTCAAACGGCAGGGAGGCCTCTTTCCCTCACACACAAACACTCCCTGCTCAGGTCTTTCCACACCACTGGATTCAGAAGGAGCCACCCTCTGTTTCTAGCAGTCTTGTAAGTGGTCTTACAAGTCTTGTAGGTTTTGGGGGACTCATGCTCCTTTCCCAGAAGACCACATGTACCTGGGCGTCCTTACCAGGAGGGACTTTGGAAATGATCTTATCTTACAACTTCATTTTTCAGTTGAGAAACTGAGGCCAAAAGAGTTGAAGCCCCTTGCCCAGAGACAGTTAGCAATTTAAGGTATGAGCTAGGACACGTAAGAAGAGAGACAGTGGATAAACCAAAGCAGTGGGTGTTGTTCCCAACCAACTGTGCAATAATATATTCAACAGTTTTTGTTTCTTTAGGGTAAACATAACTCCTTTGTATCAGCAAGCTAAGCTCTGTGCCTTATGATTCTTATATCAATAAAACAAAAGATATACATTATTAACCTCATTTTATAGACCAGGAAGCTGAGATTGTGTTGTCCAAGGTCACATAACTAGTAAGCAGCAGCACCAGAATGCAAAGAGTTTTGCGCAGCTCCAAAGAGCATGCTCATTCTCCTTCCTCAAGCTGGGGAGTCGATCGAAGCACTCAGTTGAGTTGGTCTGAAGGCTGGAGCTCACCTGGATTTTGGAATTACGGTTCCAGGTAGGCTGCTAGGCACCTGGTCTTTGCTCTTACAGCAAGGAACTTTTTCTGCCTAGGTGTCAGTGGAACCTGTGGCGGCTAGGTGCTTACTACTGCCTACCTGAAGATATGGGAGCCATCCTCCTGACTGCTGCCCAGAATGTGCCTTTTATGAATGGACAAGCTGGGAATCCCCATCTTTACCTGTCACCATCATGCCTGAGCCCCAGGTTCATAGCCTTTCCTCCTCTGGCACTAGGAAGCCAGCCAACTTCAAAGACTCCAATCAGGAAAAGTGGAAAACCTCCTGGACCAAGAAGTAGAGCAAAGGTCTAGGAGAGGCATGCAACTCAGACCCCTGTGATCCAGAATGCCACCTGAAACCTGCCTCATACTGGCAGCAAGGCCCTTCAAACCAGGCAGCCTGCCTCCCCTGGGCCCTGGGCTCCATGCTTCAGGAGTCTGCTCGCTCAGAGGAACAACAGACTGCCTCTGTATGCCAGTCAAAAAGGAAAGCAATTGATTTTGTTTGGGGGAATTTTATGTTAGTCCTTTTTATTATCTCAAGAAGGGCCATGGGGCTTCCCTGGTGGCGCAGTGGTTGAGAGTCCGCCTGCCGATGCAGGGGACATGGGTTCGTGCCCCGGTCCGGGAGGATCCCGCATCCCGCAGAGCGGCTGGGCCCGTGAGCCATGGCTGCTGAGCCTGTGCATCCGGAGCCTGTGCTCTGCAACGGGAGAGGCCACAGCAGTGAGAGGCCCGCATACGACAAACACACACACACACAAAAAGTAGGGCCATGAAATCCTCTAAAGCAAAATCAATTACAGTCATGCTCAGGGAGGCCAGAACAGCCCTTTGGCTTATAAACAAGAGGCAGTTCTCCAGATGAGAAGCCCCAGCCTTGAGTAGCTGCTGTTCCTCCCCACTGCGGACTTGGATCCATGTCACCATCTGCCCTCCATCAGCTTACGGATGGCTCTGTCCTGAGATCCTCAGTAGTTAATGGGACTGTGGGGACACCTTGTCCAAGCTGGACCAGTTGATTTCCCTTCCCAGAAATTAGGAAGTGGATCCAGAGCCTCTGAATGTGGTGAGAACAGAAGGGATATTAACCGGGTGTCTGGGGAGAGGGCATCTTCTGACACAGGCTCTGAAAAGCAGAGAACCCACCTAAGCAGACAAAGAAGCAACTGATGGGTAGAAAGAAGTAGAAATGGAAGACAGAGTTCTGGCAAGTCTTCCAACCCTGGCACCAGACCCTCTGACTGGGCTTGACTTCCAGAAGGAACTCAGGTGGATCGGTAATCCCTCTTTTCTCAGTTTAACTGGATCAAGCTTGTCTGTGTTGTTTGCACCAATATCAGAAACAACTTTTCTTCTTTAGTTTCTTTGGTAACTATTTAAAAATACCCCACAAATTTGTTTAGTTGTTTTCATTAAGAATATCCAGAATAGTTAAATCCATAGAGACAGAAAGAAGATTGGTGGTTACCAGGGGCTGGGGGAGGGATTAATGGGGAGTAACTGCTTAACAGGTATGGGGTTTTCTTTTGGGATGATGAAGATGTTTTGGAACTTGATGTAGGTGCTGGCTGCACAACATTGTGAATGCACTAGATACCAATGAATTGTACATTTTTAGATGGCTAATATTATACTATGCAAATTTGAAATAATTTTTTTTTTTAAAAAGGAAACAGTATGTTATACCTATGAATACCAGGAAGTCCCATTAAAGATGCAGATTTTGCCAACTAACTTACTGAAGTACCTTATTCACTTGTTCATTTATTCATTAATTCTAACAAATATATGTTAAGCATTGACTATGTGCCAAGCACTACCCTGAGGATACTATGGTGAGGAAGACACAGTCCTTGCCTTGGAGAGCTCAGAGAGGACAATTAACAAGCTATAACATTAAAGTACTGCAGGGGCTGTTTTTATCCTTGAGTATCCACTCCTTCCTTTCTTCTAACAATGGAACTCCCCTTTCCAACAGGGAATGCATTCTCTGTGATACAGAAAGGAGGATCATCCCACCCACTTCTTCCAATAGGTTAATCAAGATACCCCCATAAATGGACACATGACCAAAGGTGAGCCAGTCAGAATCTCCCTGGAACTTTTCTGCCATTGCTATCCTGAAAGGCCCTGTCTTTCCACTGGTGTTGCTAAACAGTAGTATGTAAGTATGGGATGCTGGTGGCCACCTGGCCCATCATTGAAGATAACTGTTCCAAGAAATTGCAAGTGAATCAGTTATACATATAACTGATTCACTTTGTTATAAAGCAGAAACTAATACACCATTGTGAAGCAATTATACTCCAATAAAGTTGTAAAAAAAAAAAAGAAATAAGAAATTGCAAGTGAGAGAGACCCAGAGTCCTAAAATTAGCTGCCCCACTGATGTTTCCAGTGATAAAGCCAAGAAATTCTCTTCTTTTTGGCTTAAGTTAGTTTGAGTTGCATTCTGTCACTTTTATTTAAGATTCTTTTCTTGCAAGGAAGGTAAGTGTTTTGACAAGGGAAGTGTTTTGACCTGGTCCCATGGAAACTTATAGCAGAAGCATCTGTCACAGGTTATACGAGGTACCTTGTCCTATAATTACATGTATATTCTAGATTTCAGTGTTGACTACTGAACATTTATGTTCAACCTGCTGTTGCTGTATATTGCTACATTATGATTTCTAAAATGTTTTATGGTCATCAATGCTTGGGAAACAATACATCACAACATACTGTCTCTAAGCCCTGGGAGAATGGTCTATAATGGAAATACTCCTGGAGTGTCTGTGTTTCTAGAATCCTGAGAGAATAGCAGGCTGAAGCTATGCATGGTCCTGGCAGTACAGGGGGAACCCTCAGTCGCTGGCAGCTCCAAAGAACCTGAATTGATCATGAATATCTGGCATCCTGCGTCGCATCCTTCATCCCAGCAGGATTGAGGCTGGTTCCCTAGCAACCCTGCTTCCTTCCTGTCCATCCACCCAGAATTGCAGTTCATTCTTCCTCCCTAGGCTACTGGGATCACTCCCTAATGGTCTGATTCTCAAAGTCTCAGAGAAACTACCTCTTCCCTCCCTTAACTGCCTTCCAGGAAGAGAATTCTTGCTGTTCATCACACATGACAGTGACGTACATGTTGAACAGTTTATAACATGCTTCCACTTACCTTTCTTCATCAGATGCTCACTGCCATTCCATTAGGGAGGAATTGTTCTCTCAATTTTACAGATGAAGAAATAGGCTGAGAGGACCTAAGTAACTTCCCCAAGGCCACACAGCTAGCAAACGAAGGGACTGTGGTAGGATAGTTAAAGAAGCTATCACCCCATCACAGCAGACTGCATTCCACATGAATATTCATAGACCAAACACTCTCCTACCCAGATTTCTGGACTTTTCCAGGTCATTCTATAATCAGTCTCATTGAAACTTTGTGCCTCCTGCTGTTTTAACTGGCAAAGGCCCTGATGCTGCTTTACCATCCTGGATGGGGTTTTCACATCCTGCCACATTCTCAAGGACATCTAGTCTCTTACTGTTTTCCTTCTCACCCATGTACATCTTAGGGGGTCACAAGGTCACGGGCATAGGACAATTATGGAGAAGCACCAAATCCAGGAGGTCTTTTGACAACCAGAAAGTTTAGGCACACCCCCAGACAGTTACAGCTAATATGTAAGTTGACAAAGCAATACACAAAATAATTCAAAGTGTGGCTGACATTTCCAAAACTATTGTGGGCTTTGTGGCCAAGAGAACTTGACCCCAGCAAGACTATGCCCTGGATCTCTGGGACAGACCAGAGGGGCACATTCCACCAAGGCTGGAAAAACCAGAAGCAACGTAGTTTCTCCAGAAGAACACACTGGAGATTGTGTAAACTTGTTCAATTCAATTTAAAGTCCTGAGAAAAACTCCAGGAGACATCCTGTCATAATGTCAGTTACTGTGGCAGGGCTGTCCTTTCTGAGCCTATTTGCCAACCCCTGGTAATAAAAGTCTATCTGTGCCTGACAGTACATATTTATGTGCATGTGTGTATCTGTGTATGTGTGTAGTTTTATGATCATGACATGTAACTTGCTGTATTTGTAGATCCAAAGCAGAGAAGTATTGGAAATTTTACTTGTTTGACCTAATGTTTTGAAAAATGGAAAATTCCATTCATGAATGATCTATTCACACCTTCCTCTGAAGATCTGCTTTTCAGAAACAATAAGCAACCAAAAAGAACTATTTGGTTTGTATTTGATGAGTGTTAGAGACAGGGGCCTAGGACAGAGCAGGCCTTGTTCCCAGTTACACCCAGTAACCTGGCAGCCTTGGAAGGAGGGCTCACAGCTGCCCTTGCAAAGGCACCATCTGCTGGAGTCAAGTCAGACCCTCCCATGTTCTGCTCTGAACCCCTGCTCGCCTCATGTGCTGGCAAGATTACCCTGTTCTCTGCTTCTGCCTCCTCACCATGGATTCAAGAGCTTCCTATTCTTCGGAGTTTGAAGGCTTTCAGGGCTTGGGCCCGGCCTGCAGCTCCACCCCTGGCTTCTCAGACTGGAATTGTCTCTCCCTTGTTTCTGTCCCTCTCCACAAACCCTCTCCCCTCCCTCACTCCCTTGCTATGCCCCATTCCATGCCAGCACACCACAGGACAGCCTTTGCAAATGTTTTTTAAGGTCTAGGAAATGCATTACAATGAAAATGCTTGTCATTTTTGTACAAGTCTGTTCACCTAAAAAAAGTGGGCAGTCTTGAGAAAACCTTAAAAAGGCAGCATGCTGCTTTCAGGGAGAAGCTGGGAGTCTTGCAAACTTGTTGAGAACCTGGGGAAAGAGAGACCTGGGAGCTGGCAACCCATAAAGGGGCAGAGTCGCCAAAAGAAAGGGGCCGCCGAAGGGGGTGAGCCCAGAAAAGGCACCCAGAGGAGTCGGCAGGGTCTGACGTGCCCCAGAAGGGATTTTCCAGGGGATACATCCTGCAGTAATACACCCTCAGGCTGGCCATGCAGCCCTGGGTTTGGATACTGCCTCTGGCAGTCCTGGAAGAGGGAAAGGAGGTGGGCAGAGGGAGTCAGGGCTTCGGGGCCTGACTACGATGGTGCTTAATCAATTCCCTCACTTCTTACAAAGCAGGCATTTCACCAAAACAAGGCTCTTGAGTTGAGAGCTATATGATAGGTACAATATTTAGGACATACTTGTACTAAAAAATGATTCACTCTTTATCAGAAATTTAAATGTAACTGGGCATCCTGTATGTTACCTGGCAACCCTAGGACAGTGAGGAATCTCTCAGAAGGGATACAGAACCAGCTGCTGAGCCTGGGATGACATCTCCCCCCAGCCATCCCTCTCCCCGGAGGCTAAACACTACTCAGCACAGATGAGAGACATGTTCACACTTCAAGAGGGGATGTCAAGAAGGTCTCAGGATGAATGAATACACAGGAGAGAAGTGTCAGCTCCCATCCCAGTCCCCCACCTCCAAGCCTCCCAGCTCCTCAAGCCCAGGCTGGGCTCTGCCCCAGCTCCCAGACTAAGCATCTGAGCATAAGTGTTTTAAGTAGCTTCGCATACCTCATCCATCATTGACAGGAGTTGCAGTCCTAGTCCCTACGCAGCCTTTTTTAAGAACAACCGTTTCTTTTAATCTTGACTATGCAAATGATAGATATGAATGATTATGCAAATAAGTTGCTGTAAAAAAATGGAAAATAAAGAAAATTCTAAATAAAAGAACACGACACAATGTTATTATGCTGGTTTGTTCTCGTGCAGTCTTTTTATACGCCTCTATGAACTGCTTTTTACATAGCTGGCGTCGTATTAAATGTTCAGGGTTTTTACTTGCTTTTTTCACTCAAGTTGTTTTATCCTTTAACGTCATCACATTCAAGTCAACTTTAGTCAAAAAATATTTAGCAAATGCCTACTATCAGCCTACACTGTGTATACAGCAGTAAACAAACCTGACACAGTCCCTGCCCTGTGAGGCTTCGGGGCTGGTGGGTCAGGAGGTTGGGGGGAGGGGAAGGGTCAGACATCGAACCAGGGAGAAAAGAGCAAATGAAAGTATTCTACAAAGTTTGCAGTAAAATCCAAATGTAAATTTTGCTTTTGAAGAAATATGTTCCTAAAACTACAGAGGAAATATTTTAAAGAGTTATATTTAAATATTTTGTATATGACTCTTAAGTGATAGAACATTTAACTGAAGTAGATAAAGCCTGATTGCCTTTTATTTTTTTTTCCCTAGTCACTGAAAAACTTTTAAGTAGCTAATTTTAGTGTTATACTTTTAATTTTTACAGTATCGCATTTATTTATGACCTAGGTAAAACATGAAACACAAGAGATATGACTGTTCCCAAGCTAAGAACAAGGCTTTCTCTCTTTTTTTTTTTAAGGCTTTCTCTTGAAAAACAAGTAAAGAAACAAATACACAAAACCAACAACTATAAATCATATGCTAAAACCAGGTAAACACCCAATTATCTGTATATCAAAAATAAGTGAATTGCCTGAATCTTACCCTTTTAAAAATAACCTAATGAAATGGATAATGCCTGATCACATTTCATTTTTGACTCACTTGGGTCCTGGGGCTTCCTAGGATTACTTCTTACTAAAGCACTGTGATGACTGTGGGGCCAAAATGCATCGCTCTGCAGCACAGCTTTTAGTGGCAGCATAGACTTCCTTTGTGTGAAAAGATCCTAAATTTTTTAATGCCTTATTGCTAAATATTTAAATTGATTCTAAATATTTACTTTTATAATAACAGAGCAGTGAGCATTTTCGTGCACAAATATCCATGTGTGCAAATCTGATTATTTCTTTGGGATAAACTCTATAGTCGACTATTTCAATAACGAGCCTTAGGCAGAGACTGTCTCGTCACACACAAAACGCACTTCCTCATCCCCCTGAGCACGCACTAGGCCACATCTCCCAGGCCGCTTTGTTGGTAGGCGTGGCTGTGAGATGCATTTCTGGCCAATGGAATGGAGATGGGAGCGATGCCTCCACCCGCGCTGGCCTGGCCCATAAAGCTTCCCGTGTACGCTCTTCCATGCTCTTTCCCCTGCTCTTCAGGGTCCTTAGAACACATGCACTGAAAATGGCAGAACTACAAGGTAGAAGGAGCCTGGTCACGGAATCACCCATTCTGAACATTCCACAAAGAGGAAATGAACTTCTATTGTGTTAAGCCTCTGAGATTTGAAGTTGCATCTGTTATAGCAGCTAGTGTTACCTGATACAGGAGTCCTGCCCCCATTTCCCACACCTGAATCCAGTTCCTATTGGGCATCTCAGGCAGTAGAAATGCAGCGGTCCCACTCCAAATTCCCCCACTCTAGTCACTCCCCATTTTCACCACAGGAACCAGAGCCCGTCCTGTTCATGGCAGTCTTCCTTCCTGGGGATTGGACCTAAAGCTGGGCCTCAGTTGAAGCTGTCCTACCCAGCCACTCGCCTGGAAAGACCCCAGTGAAGGCTGCCAACTTCCTGTCCTGGGACTTGCTTTGTAGCCTCTATCCCTGAAAGGCTAGCACCAATCCCTCTCCATGGAGCAAAAAGAATCTACACAAGTCACAGGATAAATAACTCATTCAAATAACAGATCACAAATAACCCATTCTCCAGGCTCGCTGGCACTTATTTTGTGTCGGGAAACCTCTATGTCATTTTTTCTCTATGTCTCTTTCATCAGAAAGCAAAATGGATAATGCAGCTCTGTTCTGGGGAGGGCTGTGGGTTACTGGGAATGGAAGCATCTGAATATGACTGCCCGGCTGCCTGGGGTTTGGGTCAACAGGGGGTGTTGCCTTTGCAGTCCCCCTTTAAAAGCTCTTTCTTCCCACTGTACACTGGGGAAGAGTCTCTGTAGTTGGCACATAGATGCACAAGCATTCCCTTGTGGAGGCTATAGGCCGGTCCATCATGTGCCATGATTGCCATCTTGTGGCAGAGAAAGCATGAGGCTGTGGAGTGTCCCTGGTAGGCATCAAGAAGACCCATTCGACTACAAACAGCTTCCAAAGAGCACAAGAAGATGATGGTGAAGACCAAAGTTGCTTCCTCACACTGCTTCTCAAAGCCCTTTCCTTTGCCTGACCAAAAAAAGCCAAATCCCTGCTTCCTATTTAGCCTCCTGTAAATCATATGCTTTGGGGATTATCTGCAAATCTTATATTTCATTATTATCAAAATGATACATGTACATGATTTAAAAACTAAAACACTACTGAAGACTTTAAAAAAGACTGTCGCAAATCACCCCAAATCAAACCACTCAGAAGTAGCCAGTGTTAGTACTTGGGGCAAGTCACTGCAGGCAGCTAACTCTCCATGTCACCTAGAGAAGAGAAGCAGCCTGGCTTCTAGTGGTTCAGGGCTTAGGCTCTGGCACCAGGCTGCAGGGGCTCCTGGCTGGCTCTGGGCAAGTTACTTAACCTCTGTATATTTCATTTTCTCATCTTAAAAACAGGGATAATAGTGGTATCTCCCTCACAATGTGACTATTAGGACTTAACTCTGAACTACTCAGCACAGTGCCTGGCACATGGAAAACCTTCACGTGTCAGCCTTTATAATGGATGGATGAACAGGCAGAGAGCAAGATGCACTTTTAGGAGAAGAATATTGAACTATGCATGTTATTTTTCACATTAAAAAATAGAATTACCATGTAGTCTAGCAATTCAAATTCTTGGGATTTATCCAAAGAAACCAAAAAGATATCTGCACCCCATGTTCACTGCAGCATTATTTACAATAGCCAAGATATGGAAACAACCTAAGTGTCCATCAATAGATGTGGATAAAGAAAATGTGGTAGAAATATGCCATGTAATATTATTCAGCCACTAAAAAAGAAGGAAATCTTTCCATTTGCCACAATATGGATGGATCTCGAGGGCATTATGTTAAGTAAAATAAGTCAAACAGAGAAAGACAAATACAGTATGATCTCACTTGTATGTGGAATCTTTAAAAATAAATTAATAAATAAATAACAAAGCCAAGCTGATATTTACAGAGAACAGATTGGTGGTTGCCAGAGGCACAGGGTGGGTGAAATGGGTGAAGCTGGTCAAAAGGTACAAACTTCCAGTTATAAAATAAATAATAAGTCATTGGGATGGATGATGTAGTTAATAATACTGTATGGCATATTTGAAAGTTGCTCAGAGTAGATCTTAAAAGTTCTCATCACACACATAAAAAAAAAAAATTAACTATTTATGGTGATAGATGTTAACTAGACTTTCTGTGATCAGATTGCAATATATACAAATACTGAATCATTATTTGATATACCTGAAAATAATATAATGTTACATATCAAATATACTTCAATTTTAAAAAGTTATGGACAATGAAAAGAGGAGGGTAGGGAATCCACAATTGAAGAGACTAGGAACTGAGTAGCTGAATCCCCCTGGGTCCACAGGTGATCAACCGTGTGTCTCTTGGCTGGTTCTTAACCCCCTGTTGCCTCCATGCCCCCAGGGATGCTGCCCCTGGCAGTACAGTTCCCCTTAAGCAATTCCCACTCAGGAGGAAAAAGGAGTGCTAACAATCAACCAGGAGAAACAGAATTAGGGAAGAAAACCCATCCTGCTGTGGTACAAATCTGTGAGTTCCCAGAGGGTGGACGCTGGCTCTCACACACCGAGTTGTCCCCACTCTTCTTTCCGCACCTGGCTTGTCATGGATGCTCAGTCACATGCACTGAAGGAACAAGGACTGTGAGGTAGGCCTGGAAGGCCAGGCCTAGAGCCACTCCCAGGAGATGCCACACACAGAGAAGCCATTCTGGCAGAATCCCTGCTCCCCATCAACAGACGTGGTCCATGATGGAGAGTTCCTACCCAACACCCCCAGAAGGTACCATAGACACACCTGTCTCTTCATCCTCTGGGCTAGATATTATTATCTCCATTTCTCAGTGAGGTAAACCAAGGGTCAGAAAGACAAATAAATTTATCTAGGAGCAATTTGCTAGTAAGTAGCAGAGCTGGGATTCAAATTCAGGATCCAAAATGTCTGACTCTAAATCTCTTTCAACTGATCCTGTTCTTATATAGCAAAGGGAAATAATCATCAACCCATTTCCCTGTTACTTCTGAAGAACTTCAGGGAGTTTCCACATCTGTCCACAACCTA
The DNA here is from genome assembly GCF_949752795.1 of Hyperoodon ampullatus. Classification (NCBI taxonomy): domain Eukaryota; kingdom Metazoa; phylum Chordata; class Mammalia; order Artiodactyla; family Ziphiidae; genus Hyperoodon; species Hyperoodon ampullatus. Next base: position 60,267,637 of record NC_136932.1, read on the forward strand.
CATTTAGTCTAGCCAAGGAATCCCAGAGGTAATTAGAAGCTTGTTTTTTAATCCTTAATCCTTTAACAAGCATCAAGTGGAGTAAAATCTTGGCCATATAGAATCCTTATGAAATTGGGGTGGGGTGGAGTAGAGGAGGTTAGTTGGCTGGTTTGTTGGTTCATTTCAAAGATATAACTCTAACTTCTTCAGAAAGCCATACTAAGAAATAGTCATCACAGGTCATCCAGAAAACTGTGATGGATGCAGGAGTGATCCTCTCTTTCTTGTCTCTTCTGTACAATCCATTGCCAACACAGCCACTGTCTTATTCAGTTCAGTCTGCTATAACAAAGTGCCACAGACTGGGTGGCTTATAAACATCAGAAATTTATTTCTCACAGTTCTGAAGGCTGAAAGTTCTAGATCAGGGTGTCAGTATGGTCAGGTCCTGATGAAAACTCACTTTCTGGTTCATAGACGGCAGTCTTCTTACTGTGTCCTCACATGGCTGACGGGGCAAGGGAACTTTCTGGGATCTCTTTTATAAGGACACTAATCCCTTTCATGAGATTACCTAATTACCTCCCAAAGGCCCCACTTCCAAATACCATCACAATGGGGATTTGGTTTCAACATATGAGTTTTGGGAAGGACACAAACATTCAGCCTAGGGAAGGCCCCTAGTGACAGCATCTTCTCAAAAACAGAGCCAACCATGTTCAATCTCTCACTTAAAACCCTTGCCTGGCTCCCTAACACCAAAGAAAAAAACCTAAGAATCCCTTGCATGACCTACAGGGGCCTGCATGGTCTGGCCTTAGCCACCGAGTCTGTACTTCCTCCTCTGAAAAAGTCCATGCCCCTACTCAAGCTGTTCCCTCTACCTGGAAATTCTTTTCCACTTTACATCAAGAATTCCTTGAGAAACACCAAAGCCCAACAAAAAAAGAAAACAAAATCATTACTTGTGGAAAGCTCTCTCTAATATCCCTCAGTCAAAATTGATCAATCCCTTCTTTGTGTTCAGCTAAAACAACTGGTGTTGCTTGGGTCCCCTTCATGGGCACCCAGCAGTTACTCAACAAACATTTGTTGATTGTTCAGAACAGATATAGAATAACCAACATGATGGGAGACAAGCCTGTATGGAGTACTGCTCTGGTCTATCAGTGCTCCATCCAGGGGCTTGAAAGCCACTGAGGAGGATGAAAGAAATCAAGGGTCATTCTTGTCCTTGCAGCCCAGGTACCACACCTCCTCAGTGCCCCCGTCCACTGCACAATGCAGACCCAAGCAGAATGTGAACTTGCCCTGGCTCTGACTACCTACGAACCCAGAGGCAGCTGTTTGGACCCATTTCCCACTCTAAACTGTGGGTGAGACAGCCAAGTGGCGCAGAGCTGACCAGCATGCATTCCAGCTCCCTAGCTTCCCCACCCAGAATTTGAAGAATATACCCAGAGTTTCCAAAGCATGAAACAGAGACCCTGAGAACAATCACAGGGCTGGAAGGAAAGTTCCTAGTAAAGTCTTTCCCCCTTATCTCTGGGATCTGCTGCCTAGTAACGGGGCATGAAAGGGTATGTCCAATTCCCCTTGGGAGTCCCAGAGCCTTGTGGGGAAAAAAAGCTGACAGCCTGGGAATGTGCTGTAAATAATGGTCAGAGCCCCAAAGGGCTGAGGGCAGGATAGAGGCACATACCCTGGGGCCAATATTCTCCTTCCTTCCTTTCTTCCCCTCCTCCAATGAGTGGGGGCCATGTGCGTGATGAGGAACTGAGAAAGGGGAGCATTGCATTCCCGGAAATGTGCCCCAGGATCCCACTAGCCCACAGATTTGTCACATATGGGTGGTCCTGAGAGGGCCCCTAGATCTCTTGGTTGTACTAGTTTGGCTTTGTAAATAGACTTTGGATTTGGAGTCTGAGAGCCTGGGTTCAAGTCCAAATCCAGCCACTTACTAGCCACATGACTGTATGTAAGGCACTTTCCATCTCTGGCCTGTTTGCTCAGGAGCGAGAGAAGGTAAAATAAGAGCTGTCTTTTTGACCTCTTCCAAGTCTAACTCTACAGTCCTCAGTGGTGATGAAAGTGGGCGAAAGGAGCGGAGGAGTTTCATGGAAGCCTCCTGCTCAGCTTAGCTCATCCCCAGATATAGCAAATGGATGACTAATTGGCTGTGTTTCCACTTACCCTGTCTCTTCAAAATGTGACTGCACCTTGATTAAGGAAGGAGATTCCTAATTTTCATCTTGACTTCATATAAGAAAGATATAAGCAGGACTTCCCTGGTGGTCCAGTGGTTAAGACTCTGCACTTCCAATACAGGGAGCATGGGTTCGATCCCTGGTTAGGGAACTAAGATCCCACATGCCATGTGGCACTGCCAAAAAAAAAAAAAAAAAAGAAAAAAAAAAAGATGTAAGCAAAATGAAGTTTATGGGAGACTCAGAGACCATCTGGGCAATACTTACGTTTTCCAGGCAAGGGAGATGAAGCCCTGGAGGCAGAGGCAGAGCCCAGGACTACCGCCACCCGGTGACTGCAGGATTTCTGGGTCATCCGATCCTTCTGACTCAAGCACCCAGAACCATTGGGGCCAAAATGGCACTAGAGGGGGCTAGTGTGGTGTGCACAGAGTATAAACATGGGAAAAAAATGTTTAATATTTATTTATTTATTTTGGCTGCGTCGGGTCTTAATTGTGGCATGTGGGATCTTCGTTTTGGGAAATTTAGTTGTGGTATGTGGACTTCTTAGTTGGGACATGCGGGATCTAGTTCCCCAACCAGGGACTTAACCTGCCCACCCCTGCATTGGGAGCATGGTGTTCCACCCACTGGACCACCAGGGAAGTCCATGAACATAGAAATTATTAATTCTAGGAATCCAGCTGCATTAGAGCCCAATTATTTGCATGATCTCAGCAATGGCAGTTTCAATTATTTGGAGTTTATTAAACAATTTTTGTCTCTTATAAGAAAGTCAGCAATAATGCAATGGTTCATCCTACGAACCTAAAGAAAGAAATGGACCCTGTCCCAAAATCACAAATACCCAATTTTGAAACTATTTCAAAGGGGCCTCAAACTCAATGAATCCTACCAATAATCCAATAAGTATTCTTGGACCCCAGATTGAGAACTCCAGAAGAAAGACCTCAGGATTTTTGCTTGAAAGTCCAAGGTTCAAATCTTGGCTCCGCCACATACTATTTACATGATCTGGGGCCAGTTCCCAAATCTCTGAGCTTCCATTTCCTCATCTATGAAATGAAATAATACCTCCTACCTCATAGGGTAGTTGTGGGATTAAAGAAGATCTGAAACCATAAAATATAGGGCTGTCACAGGGTTTGCAGACAGTAAGTAAAGCTATTAGATTCTGGGTACTCTCTCAGCACCAGGCTCTGTTCTATGCACTTAATATGCACTTACCTCAACAACTCTATGATACAGGTACTGTCATTTTCCCTGTCATAGATGAGGAAGCTGAGAAACAGAGAGGTTAGGAATTTTCCCAAGATGATACACCTTCTAAATCATTAAGGCCAAATAGTGGGCCCCAGAGTCCATGTTCTCAACCACTACACCATACTGTCTCATTAAATGACAATTTAATTTACTCCAGAAGCATTGTTTTATAAAAAAAAAAAGAAAAAGAAAAGAAAAAATGTTAAAAGCAGAGAAGACAGAAGAATAGGAAGAAACAGATCTTATGAGAAATAGAATGAAACAGATCTTATGACCCAAAGACAGCTTTACAAACCCGCTCACTTTGCCCCTTTCTAGGGACAGAGGCAAAAAGTCAGTGTCCCAAGCCCAGGGGCAGCAGAAGCCCCTGAAAGTCAGCCTCACCCACGTTCTGGCAGGCTAGTGCTTTGAAGACACAGCTTTACATGTGCAAACAATGTCCTAAAATACCTTCTATAAATCATCCCATTCAATTCTCATTCTCCCTATAAGATAGATACTACCACTAGCTCCATTTTACAGATGAGGAAACCCAAACATGGGTTAAAAATATCCCTCTAGACCACAAGCTAGAAAGAGGCAGAGCTATGCCAAAAACCCCGATTGGTCAGAGGCCAAAGCTCCTTTCCTTTTTTTTTAAAACAATCATGGTTCTCTTTATTAAACATTTATGTGCCAATGAAGTTTTAAGAATTTTACATATAATAATTTAATAAAAATATCAACAAATGGAAAACATAAAACAATCTGTATCATAAACCTTCACAATGTTTTTTTTTAACATCTTTATTAGAGTATAATTGCTTTACAATGGTGTGTTAGTTTCTGCTGTATAACCAAGTGAATCAGCTATATGTATACATATATCCCCATATTCCCTCCCTCTTGTGTCACCCTCCCACCCTCCCTATCCCACCCCTCTAGGTGGTCACAAAGCACTGAGCTTATCTCCCTGTGCTGTGCAGCTGCTTCCCACTACCTATATATTTTATATTTGGTAGTTTACATACGCCAGTGCTACACTCTCACTTCGTCCTAGCTTACCCTTCCCCCCACCGTGTCCTCAAGTCCATTCTCTATGTATGCAACTTTATTCTTCTCCTGCCCCTAGGTTCTTCAGAAACATTTTTTTTTAAGATTCCATGTATATTTGTTAGCATACAGTATTTGTTTTTCCCTTTCTGACTTACTTCACTCTGTATGACAGACACTAGGTCCATTCACCTCAATACAAATAACTCAATTTTGTTTCTTTCATGTCTGAGTAATATTCCATTGTATATATGTGCCACATCTTCTTTATCCATTCATCTGTTGATGGACACTTAGGTTGCTTCCATGTCCTAGGTATTGTAAATAGAGCTGCAATGAACTTTTTGGTACATGACTTTTTTGAATTATGGTTTTCTCAGGGTATATGCCAGGTAGTGGGATTTCAGGAACATACAGTAGTTCTAATTTTAGTTTTCTAAGGAAGCTCCATACTGTTCTCCATCATGGCTGTATCAATTTACATCCCCACCAACATTGCAAGAGGGTTCGTTTTCCACCACACCCTCTCCAGCATTTATTGTTTGTAGATTTTTTGATGATGGCCATTCTGACTGGTGTGAGATGATATCACATTGTAGTGTTGATTTGCATTTCTCTAATGATTAATGATGTTGAGCATTCTTTCATGTGTTTGTTGGCAATCTGTATATCTTTGGAGAAATGTCTATTTAGGTCTTCTGCCCATTTTTGGATTGTATTTTTTTGTTTTTTTTTGATATTGAGCTGCATGAGCTGCTTGTAAATTTTGGAGATTAATCCTTTGTCAGTTACTTCATTTGCAAATATTTTCTTCCATTCTGAGGGTTGTCTTTTGGTCTTGTTTATGGTTTCTTTGCTGTGCAAAAGCTGTTAAGTTTCATTAGGTCCCATTGCTTTGTTTTTGTTTTTATTTCTATTTCTCTAGGAGGTGGGTCAAAAAGGATCTTGCTGTGATTTATGTCATAGAGTGTTCTGCCTATGTTTTCTTCTAAGAGTTTGATAGTGTCTATCCTTACACTTAGGTCTTTAATCCATTCTGAGTTTATTTTTGTATATGGCATTAGGTAGTGTTCTAATTTCATACTTTTATATATATCTGTCCAGTTTCCCCAGCACCACTTATTGAAGAGGCTGTCTTCTCCACTGTATATTCTTGCCTCCTTTAACAAAGATAAGGCAAACATATGTGTGTGGGTTTATCTCTGGGCTTTCTATCCTGTTCCATTGGTCTATATTTCTGTTTTTGTGCCAGTACCATACTGCCTTGATTACTGTAGCTTTGTAGTATAGTCTGAAGTCTGGGAGCCTGATTCCACCAGCTCCATTTTTCGTTCTCAAGATTGCTTTGGCTATTCGGGGTCTCTTATGTTTCCATACAAATTGTGAAATTTTTTGTTCTGCTTCTGTGAAAAATGCCAGTGGTAAGTTTTTTGTTTGTTTGCGGTACGTAGGCCTCTCACTGTTGTCACCTTTCCCACTGCGGAGGACAGGCTCTGGCCATGCAATTGACTATTATTGTGTTACTGTCGATTTCCTCTTTCATAACTGTTAGCAGTTGCCTTATATATTGAGGTGCTCCTATGTTGGGTACATATATATTTATAATTGTTATATCTTCTTGGATTGATCCCTTGATCATTATGTAGTGTCCTTCCTTGTCTCTTATAACATTCTTTATTTTAAAATATATTTTATTTGATATGAGTATTGCTACTCCAGCGTTCTTTTGATTTTCCTTTGCATGGAATATATTTTTCCATCCCCTAACTTTCAGTCTGTATGTGTCCCTAGGTCTGAAATGGGTCTCTTGTAGACAGCATATATATGGGTCTTGTTTTTGTATCCATTCGGCGAGGCTGTGTCTTTTGGTTGGAGCATTTAATCCATTCACGTTTAAGGTAATTATTGATATGTATATTCCTATTACTATTTTCTTAATTGTTATGGGTTTGTCTTGGTGGGTCTTTTTCTTCTCTTGTGTTTCCCACTTAGAGAAGTTCCTTTAGCATTTGTTGTAGAGCTGGTTTCATGGTGTTGAATTCTCTTAGCTTTTCCTTGTCTGTAAAGCTTTTGATTTCTCCATCAAATCTGAATGAGATCCCTGCTAGGTGGAGTACTCTTAGTGGTAGGTTCTTCCCTTTCATCACTTTAAATTTATCATGCCATTCCCTTCTGGCTTGTAGATTTTCTGCTGAGAAATCAGCTGTTAACCTCATGGGAGTTCTGTTGTATGTTATTTGTCATTTTTCCCTTGTTGCTTTCAATAATTTTTCTTTGTCTTCAATTTTTGTCAGTTTGATTACTGTGTGTCTCAGCATTATTCTCCTTTGGTTTATCCTTCCTGGGACTCTCTGTGCTTCGTGGACTTCGGTGGCTATTTCTTTTCCCATGCTAGGGAAGTTTTTGACTATAATCATTCAAATATTTTCTCGGGTCCTTTCTCTCTCTCTTCTCCATCTGGGACCCCTATAATGTGAATGTTTTTGCGTTTAATGTTGTCCCAGAGGTCTCTTAGGGTGTCTTCATTTATTTTCATTCTTTTTCTTTATTCTGTTCCATGGCAGTGATTTCCACCTTTCTGTCTTCCAGGTCACTTATCCATTCTTCTGCCACAGTTATTCTCCTACTGATTCCTTTTAGTGTATTTTTCATTTCAGTTATTATATTGCTCATCTCTGTTTGTTTGTTCTTTAATTTTTCTAGGTGTTTGTTCCTTAGTTCTTCTAGGTCTTTGTTAAGCATTTCTTGCATCTTCTCGATCTTTGCCTCCATTCTTTTTCCAAGGTCTTGGATCATCTTCACTATCGTTATTCCAAATTACTTTACTGGAAGGTTGCCTATCCCCACCTCATTTCATTGTTTATCTGAGGATTTATCTTGTTCCTTGAGTTGGTATAAAGTCCTCTGCCTTTTCATTTTCTCTTTCTGTGAATGTGGTTTTCCTTCCATAGGCTGCAGAATGGTAGTTCTTCTTGTTTCTGCTGTCTGCTCTCTGGTGATTGAGTCTGCTCTCCAGTGATTGAGTCTGTCTTAGAGGCTTGTGCAAGCTTCCTTATGGGAGGGACTGGTGGTGGGTAGAGCTGGGTGTTGCTCTGGTGGGCAGAGCTTTAATCCGCTTGTCTGTGGATTAAATAAAAGTTTAATAAAAAGTTTAATCTGCTTTTCTGATGAAGCATGAGGCTGGGTTTCCTCCCTGTTGGTTGTTTGGTCTGAGGCGACCCAGCACTGGAGCCTACCTTGCTCTTGGTGGGGCTAATGGCGGACTCTGGGAGGGCTCACGCCAAGGAGTATTTCCCAGAACTTCTGCTGCCAGTGTCTTTGTCCCCATGGTGAGCCACAGCCATTCCCCACCTCTGCAGGAGACCCTCTAACACTAGCAGTTAAGTATGGCCATTCGCCTATGGGGTGACTACTCCTTCCCCTGGGTCCTGATGTGCACACTACTTTGTGTGTGCCCTCCAAGAGTGGAGTCTCTGTTGAGACTCTGAGTCTCTGAGTGCAGTTGAGACTCTGAGACTCGGAGTGGTGTCGCACAGACTCTGGGTCCTGTGAAGCTTCGATGCTTTGTGGTTCTAGAAATCCTATAGGAGACGGTCCACAGCAGGTGAAGCTAATGCTGTCAGTAGAGGTGGTGAAGCCAAAGATCTGCAGTTCCGATGAGAGGTGCTGATGTACATAGAGGACAAAATCATCTAGTGTGAATGTAGTTCAGGCAGGTTTAAGATGAATGCAGTCATATTAATGTCTAACATCTTCTATCTTGTGCCTCTCCTCAGGGACCCCCTCCTCAGTTCCTGAGGCTCCTGTAAGTCATGTACAGGGGAATGGAGAGTGGGCTCTGTCCAGTCTGAGCCCTGAGTTACCCTGTGTGTACCTTAGGATTTTTTGTATTTCTGTCGTGGCTGTCGTAACATCATCTCTTTCACTTCTGATTTATTTGGGCCGTCTCTTTTTAACAAAACATACTACTGTTGTCTTTTATACTTTACAGAAGTTTAATAAGTGTTTGATCTACTACCCTTACTCTATGTATACTTTTTTGCAGTGAGATTTTTACTTTTGTTTGTTTTCTTGTTACTATCAATAATTAATGAGACTTCTTTTAAGATACCTTCAAAATTGCTTATAAAGCTGCTTTATTAGTGATGACAGAGCTTTAATGGAAGTCATGTTCTGGTTGTAAATTAGAATGCAATGTGCCAGCAAAAAGCCCCTTAAGTTTATGTCTCATTACTTCTTGTTCCTTTTTTAATTTAATTTTTATTTTTTATCAGAGCAAATTTGATTAAAATGTTTTGTTTGTTCTAGGTGTGCAAGATGTGGTTCTTTTACACATATACATGTATCTATACTTCTTCAGATCGTTTTCTCACGTAGGTTATGACACAATGTTGAGTAGCCTTCTCTTGGTATTCCGTAGGTCTCTGGTGATTATATATTTCACATGTGTTTCTATATCTATGTTATCCCCAATATCCTAATGTATACAATCCTCACACCTTTCTATAAGGTGAACCATAACTTTGTTTAATGAATCTGTGATTACCTTTCTCTGTGGAAATATCTTCATTGGTATCAATTTTTAGCTAACACCTATAAGTGATATTATAGGATATGTGTCTTTTGCTGTCTGACTTAGTACAGTTTGCCTGATTACCTCTAGAATCATCTACGGTGCTGCAAATGGCATTGTTTCATTTTTTTTTTTCCCTAGCTAATATTCCATTTGTATATGTACCAGTTTTTCTTTGTCCACTCACCTCTTGATGGACTTTTTGGTTGCCTCCATGTGTTGGCTATTGTAATACAGCTGCAATGCACATTTGACTGCCTGTGTCTTTCCAATTCTGTCATCTTACGTTATAGGCCCAGGAGTGGGCCTCCTGTATCATACGGTATCTCAGGGTTTACCTTTTAAATGCACCACAATTCTGTTCTCATTAGTGGCTCTTTCCAGGTTACATCCCACTTAAAGTTGAGGGTGTGCATTTCTCCACAACACCTTCAGCATTTATTGTTTGTAGTTTTCTTGCTGACGGATATTCTGACTGGTGTGAGCTGATACAATTTTGTGGTTGAATTTGCATGTGACTCATAGTCTGTTGAAATTGAGCTTTAAGGCAGGTCCTTTTTATTTTTCATACTGTGATTACAGCTTAGTTCTTCAAAGTGTTTTCTTAAAGTATGTGTCACATTTTGAAACTTATTTGCCATTACATCCCTCAAGACATTTTGAGGGCAGGTTTCATTTACAGCCCTGCAGTACTTGTTCACATGAAGTGACCATTAGCACAGGCTTTAAAGCAGCTTTTGTAGGTAACAGCCAGAGTGTGGCAGCCTTTCTTCATTCCCCATGCTGGTACTAGGGAAACAGACCTTCTGGCCAGTGATCTTCCTCGGTTATAAATTAGAGTGGAATGTGCCCGGATAAACCCCCAAAAGCTGATGTCTCCTTACTTTTGTTTTTTTAATTTAATTTATATTTTTATTGGAGTAATATTCCATTGGGTATATGGACAACTTCTTGGTGCATTCCTCTGTTGATGGACATTTTCTTTGCTTCCAAGTGTTGGCTATATTAAATATTGCTGGAGTGCAAGATTGCCAGCCTGTGACTTTTTGATTCTCAGTTTCTCAGATGACGGGCCCAGCAGTGAGTGACTGATTGACTAGTAGTGCAATGTTGACCTTTTCAAAGCACCTCCATTGTGTTTTCATTAGTGGCTCTTACCACGTCCCCCTTAGAAACGAGGGTACGAATTTCTCCACAATCCCTTCAGAATTAATTGTTTGCAGCATTTTTACTAATGGCCATTCTGACTGCTGTGACCTGAGAGGTTTTTGTAATTTGGGTTTGCATGTCTTTAAAAATTCCTAAAATTCCTGATTTTTCAATGCCTTTTTTTTCTGTTAAAAAATGTGAGTACAATATATCTCTTGAAATTATCTTCTTGGAAGGTTGCTCTCTTTTGAATTTTTGGTCGATATTCAACACCAGAATTTTTTTGGAGGGCAGGTGTCATTACACAACTGCAAGTTTGGTGAATATTTAGTGACCATTAGCACTGGGTTTAAAGCTGCTGTTGTGGGAAACGGCCACAAGGTGGCAGCATTTCTCCATTCCCAACTCTGGTTACTAGGGCAGCAGAGCCTTTCTGGAAGTCGTGTTCCTAGGTTGTAGGTTAGAATGGAATGTGCCAGCAGAAACGCCCATATGTTTATGTTTCATTACTTCTTCTTGGTTTTTAAAATTTATTTTATGGGGGTAATGATTAGATAGTGTTTGTCCAGGTGTACACAATCTGGTTTATTTGTACAATATATATGTCTATTCATGTTCAGCTCCTCTTCCCATGGAAAATAGTAGTGTTCTGTAGACCTCCCTTGCTATATGGTCAGTCTTTCGATATATGTTTATAATATGTATTTGTACACGTATTGTAACACTAATCTTAATTTACCATTCTGCCCACCTATCCTTTTAGATAAGCATACTTCTAAGTCTGTGAGTGTCTTTCTCTGTGGAAATATGTTCACTTGTGTTAGTTATTAGTTAACGCCTATAAGTGATATCATAGGATATAGGTCTTTTGCTTTCTGACTTACCTCATATTCTGTGATTATCTCCAAGCTCATCTATGGTGCCTGAAATACCAATGTTTCATTGTTTTGCATAGCTAATATTCTGCTGTATACATAGATCATTTCTTCTTTATCCATTCATCTGTTGATGGACATTTTGGTTGCTTCACTGTCTTGGCTATTGTGAATAAGGCTGCAGTGCAGCTTTTACAGCCCGGGTCTTCTCGATTCAGGTCTCAGGTGAGAGGCCCAGTGGTGTGACTGCTGAATTGAATGGTACCTCAATTCTTATTTTAATTGCAGCTCCCTTCTATTCTCATTATTTGCTGTTACCACTTTACATCTCACCAGCAGCTAGAGGGTACACAGTTCTCTAAAATCCCTTCAATATTTATTGTTTGTAGACATTTTGCTGATGGCCAGTCGACAGGTGTGAGTTGAAACCTCTTTGTAGTTTAGATTTGCATGAGTCTAATAATTACTGAGGTTGAGCTTCTATCCATTTTCCTTTTTTTAAAAAAAGACAGTGAGCCAAACTTACCTCTTCATATTATTTTCTTGAAAAATTTCCTAGTTTTGAATTTATTTGGCCATTCCCTACCTCCGGACAGTTGTTTAGGGCAGGTGTCCTTTACAACCCTGAGTCCTTGTGAATATTAAGTGACCATTAGCTGTGGGTTTAAAGCCACTCATATGCATATGAAGTGACCCTTAACACAAGTTTTAAATCTGCTGTTGCATGTAACGGCCAGAGGGCGGCAGCATTTCTGCTTTTCCCAATCTGGTAACTAGGGAAACAGACCTTCCTGGCAGTGGTGTTCCTCGGTTATAAATTAGAGTGGAATGTGCCTGGAAAAACCACCAAATGCTAATGTCTCCTTACTTATGTTTGTTTTCTAAATTGAATTTATATTTTTTATTGGAGTTATATTCCATTGTGTACATGGACCACTTCTTCTTTCTGCATTCCTCTGCTGATGGACATTTTCATAGCTTCGAACTGTTGCCTATGGTAAATATTTCTGTAGTGCATGATTGCCAGCCTGTGTCTTTTTTTTTTTTTTTTTTTTTTGCGGTACGTGGGCCTCTCACTGCTGTGGCCCCTCACATTGCAGAGCACAGGCTCCGGATGCGCAGGCCCAGCAGCCATAGCTCACGGGAGCAGCCGCTCTGCGGCATGTGGGATCTTCCCAAACCGGGGCATGAACCCGTGTCCCCTGCATTGGCGGCGGACTCTCAACTACTGCACCACCAGTGAAGCCCAGCCTGTGTCTTTTTGATTCTCATCCTCTCAGATGATAGGCCCAGCAGTGGGTATGCTTGATTGAATGGTCACTCAGTATTTACCTTTTCAAGGCAACTCCTTTGTGTTTTCCTTACTGGCTCTTAACATGTCCCATGTTGAACCAAGTGTAGGCATTTCTCCACATTCTTCAGCATTTATTGTTTGCAGAAATTTTGCTGAGGGCCATTCTGCCTGGTGTGAGCTGATAGGATTTTTGTAATTTGGATTTGCATGTCTTTAATTATTCCTAATATTCATCATTTTTCCACACCTTTTAAAATTTCTGTTAAAGAAAAACAGAAAAAAACGGAGTACAATTAACCTCTTCAAATTGTCTTCTTGAAAGGTTGCTCTCTTTTGAATATTTTGGTCAATTTTCGACCCCAGGATTGTTTTTGAGGGCAGGTCTCATCCACAGACCTGCAATGAGTGTGAATATTTAGTGACCATTAGCACTGGGTTTAAACTGCTCTTGTGGGAAACGGCCACAAGGCGGCAGCATTTCTCCATTCCCAAATCTGGTTATTAGGGCAGCAGAGCCTTTCTGGAAGTCCTGTTCCTAGGTTGTCAATTAAAATGGAATGTGCCAGGAGAAACCCCCATAAGTTTATGTCACATTACTTCTTGTTCGTTGTTTTAGTTTTTATAATCGGGGTAATGATTAGAATATTGTTTGTCCTAGGTGTACACAATCTGGTTCATTTGCACATTTTATATATATATATATATATATATATATATATATATATATATATATATATATATATATATATTCATGTACAGATCCACTTACCATGTAAATTATTGCAGAGTGTTCCATAGACCTCCCTTGCTATATGGTCGGTCCTTTTGATATATGTATTTAATAGGTATTTGTACACGTATGGTAACCCTAATCTTAATTTTTCCATTCCCCCCACCTTTCCTTTTAGATAAGCATAGTTTGTTTTCTAACTCTGTGTGCGTCTTTCTCTGTGGAAATATGTTCATTTGTGTCAGTTGTTAGATAACGCCTATAAGTGATATCATAGGATATGTCTTTTGCTTTCCAACTTACCTCATGTTCTGTGATTATCTCTAGGCTCATCTATGGTGCCTCAAAGAGCAGTGTTTCATTGTTTTCCATGGCTAATATTCCATTGTGTTCATGGACCACTTCTTCTTTTTCACTCATCTGGTGATGGACATTTTGGTTTCTTCTGTGTCTTGGCTATTGTGAAAATTCCTGCAGTGCAGCTGTTGAAGCCTGTGCCTTCTCGACTCTGGAATTCTCAGGTGAGAGGCTCAGTGGTGGGCCTGCTGAATGGAATGGTGGCTCAATTTTTACTTTTAAACGCAGCTCCTCTCTGTTCTCATTATTGGCTGTTACCACTTTACATCTCACCAGCAGCTAGAGGGTACACAGTTCTCTAAAACCCCTTCAGCATTTATTGTTTGTAGACTTTTAGCTGATGGTAGTTGACATGTGTGAGTTGAAACGTTTTTGGAGGTTAGATTTGCATGAGTCTAATAATTCCTGATGTTGAGCTTTTATCCATTTTCCTCTTTTTTGAAAATGAGTGAGTAAAACTTACCCCTCCATACTATCTCCTTGAAAAATTTGCCAGGTTTGATTTTTTTTGGCCATTCCCTACCTCTGCACACTTGTTTAGGGCAGGTGTCCTTTACAGCCCTGAGTCCTTGTGAATGTTAAGTGAACATTAGCTGTGGGTTTAAAGCCGCTCTTGTGGGAAATGGCCACAAGGCGGAAGCATTTCTACGTTTCCAACTCTGGGTTTTTGGGCAACAGAGCTTTCCTGGAAATCATGTTAGTAAGCTGCAAATTAGAGTTGGATGTGCCAGTGCAAACCCCCAAGAGCTTATATCTCCTAAATTGTTGTTTGTTTTTTTAAATTTAATTTTTATTATTTATCAGAGCAAATTTGATAAAAATGTAGATTCTCCTAGGTGTACAGTTTCTGGTTCATCCTATCAATGTATCTGTCTATTCCTCTTTGGATCCTTTCTCGTGTATGTTATTATGTAGTGTTGAGTAGACCACTCTTTGTATTCCATAGGTATTTTGTGATTATATATTTCATATGTATTAGTACATGTCTGTTAACCCCCATATCCTAATTCATACATTCCTTACACCTTTCCATTTCATTAAACATAATTTGGTTTTCTGAATCTATGCGTGTCCTTCTCTTGGAAATTATTTCATGGGTATCAATTTTTAGGTAACACCTATAAGTGATGTCATAGGATGTCTGTCTTTCGGTTTCTTTCTTACTTCAAGTTGGGTGATTATCTCTAGATCCTTCTATGGTGGTGCCAACGGCACTGTTCCATGCTTTTTCATGGCTAATATTCCATTGTGTACATGGACGACTTCTTCTTGGTGCATTTTTCTGTTGATGGACATTTTGGTTTCTTCCAGGTCTTGGCTATGGTACATGTTGCTGCAGTGCAGGATTGCCAGCCTGTGTCTTTTGATTAGGTCTACTCTGTTGATAGGCCCATGAGTGGGCCTACCAGATCACATGGTAGCTGCATTTTTACCCTAAAATGCATCTCTATTCTGTTCTCACTACTGGCTGTTACCAGGTTACATCCCACCAGTAGCTAAAGGGTATGCAGTTCTCTAAAACCCCTTCAGCATTTATTCTTTGTAGACTTTTTTTTTGCTGATGATCATTCTGACGGCTGTGAGGTGAATGTTTTGTAAACTGGATTTGCATGGCTTTATTAATTCCTGAGGTTCAGCCTTTTCCCATTCCCGTTTTTTTAACAAAAACAGAAAGAAAGAAAAAGAAACAGAAGACAAATGTGCATAAATTATGCCTTTTGAAACTGTCATTTTGAAATGTGGACGTCTTTTGAATTTTTTGTTTGATATACGACCCAAGGATTTGTTTTCAGGGCAGGTGTGATTTACAGGGCTGCAATTATTTTGAATATCAACAGACAATTAGCACTGGGATTAAAGCTGCTGTTGTGTGAAACGCCCACAAGGTGGCAGCAGTTCTCCTTTACCAAATCTGGTTATTAGGGCAACAGAGCCTCAATGGAAGTCATGTTCTAGGTTGTAATTTAGAATGGAATGTGCCAGGAAAGAGCCCCTTAAGTTTATGTCTCACTACTTCTTATTCGTTTTTTTAATTTAGTTTTTATTTTTTATCACAGCAAGTTTGATTACAATGTTTGGCTTGCTCTAGGTGTTCAAGATGTGGTTCTTTTACAAATGAACATATGTCTATTCTTCCTGGGACCCTTTTCCCATGTACATTATGACAGAATGTTGAGTAGTCTTCTCTTGGTATTCCATAGGTCTTTGGTGATTATATATTTCACCTGTGTTTGTATATATCTGTTAACCCCAATATCCTAATGTATCCAATCCTCACAAATTTCATTGGTGAAACATAAGTTTGTTTAATGAATCTGTGGTTGCCCTTCTCTGTGGAAATATCTTCACTGGTATCAATTTATAGGTAACACCTGTAAGTGATATCATACGATATGTGTCTTTCTCTTTCTGACTTACTACAAGTCGCGTGATTACCTGTAGACTCATCTACAGTGCTGCAAATGGCATGGTGTCCTTTTTTTCCTTGGCTAATATTGCGTCTGTACATGTACCAGTTCTTCTTTGTCCACTCATCTGTTGATGGACTTTTTGGTTGTTTCCGTGTTTGGCTATTGTAATGCTGTGGCAATGCACATTTGCCTGCCTGTGTCTTTCCAATTCTGTCTTCTTAGGTTATAGGCCCAGGAGTGGGCCTGCTGGATCATATGGTTACAAAATGTTTTCCTTGTAAAGGCACCTCCATTTTATTCTCATTAGTGGCTCTTTCCAGGTTATGTCCCACTTAAAGTTGAGGGTATGCACTTCTCCACAACACATTCAGCATTTATTGTTTGTAGAATTTTTGCTGATGTTTATTCTGACTAGTGTGAGCTGATACCTCATTGTGGTTGGATTTGCATGCGTCTCATAATCCCTTGAAATTGAGCTTTCTGGCATGTCCTTTTTTTCTTCAAACTGTGAGTACAGCTTAACTCTTCAAATTGTTTTCATGAAGTATGTGTGACATTTAGAAATTTTTTGGCCATTACCTCCCTCAAGACATTTTGAGGGAAGGTTTCATTTACAGCCCTCCAGTACTGGTGCATATGAAGTGACCCTTAGCACAGGTTTTAAATCTGCTGTTGCACATAACGGCCAGAGGGCGGCAGCATTTCTGCTTTTCCAAATCTGGTAACTAGGGAAACAGACCTTCCTGGCAGTGGTATTCCTTGGTTATAAATTAGGGTGGAATGTGCCCGGAAAACCCCCAAAAGCTGATGTCTCCTTACTTATGTTTGTTTTCTAAATTGAATTTATATTTTTTTATTGGAGTCATATTCCATTGTGTACATGGACCACTTCTTCTTTGTGCATTCCTCTGTTGATGGACATTTTCGTAGCTTCCAAGTGTTGGCTATGGTAAATATTGCTGGAGTGCATGATTGCCAGCCTGTTTTTTTGTTTGTTTGTTTGTTTTTTGCGGTACGTGGGCCTCTCACTGCCGTGGCCCCTCCCATTGCAGAGCACAGGCTCCGGATGTGCAGGCCCAGCAGCCATAGCTCATGGGAACAGCCACTCCGCGGCATGTGGGATCTTCCTGAACCAGAGCATGAAACTGTGTCCCCTGCATCGGCCGTGGACTCTCAACCACTGCACCACCAGTGAAGCCCAGCCTGTGTCTTTTTGATTCTCATCCTCTCAGGTGATAGGCCCAGCAGTGCGTATGCTTAATTGAATGGTAGCTCAGTATTTACCTTTTCAAGGCACCTCCTTTGTGTTTTCCTTACTGGCTCTTACCATGTCCCACGTTGAATGAAGTTTAGGGATTTCTCCACAACCCCTTCAGCATTTATTGTTTGCAGAAATTTTGCTGATGGCCATTCTCACTGGTGTGAGCCGATAGGATTTTTGTATATTGCATTTGCATGTCTTTAATTATTCCTAATATTCAGCATTTTCCACACATTTTTAAATTTCTGTTAAAGAAAAACAGAAAAAAACGGAGAGTACAATTAACCTGTTCAAATTGTCTTCTTGAAAGTTTGCTCTCTTTTGAATTTTTTGGTCAATTTTCGAACCCAGGATTGTTTTTGAGGGCAGGTGTCATTTACAGGCCTGCAATGAGTGTGAATATTTAGTGACCAATATCACTGGGTTTAAAGCTGCTGTTCTGGGAAACGGCTATAAGGCGGCAGCATTTCTCCATTCCCAAATCTGGTTACTAGGGCAGCAGAGCCTTTCTGCAAGTCCTGTTCCTAGGTTGTCAATTAAAATGGAATGTGCCAGGAGAAACCCCCATAAGTTTATGTCACATTACTTCTTGTTCATTGTTTTAGTATTTTTAATCTGGGTAATGATTAGAATATTGTTTGTCCTAGGTGTACAAAATCTGGTTCATTTGTGCATTATATATATACATATATATATATATATATGTATATATATATATTCATGTACAGATCCACTTACCATGTAAATTATTGCAGAGTGTTCCATAGACCTCCCTTGCTATATGGTTGGTCTTCTTCATATATGTATTTAATAGGTATTTGTACACATATGGTAACCTTAATCATAATTTTTCCATTCCCCCCACCTTTCCTTTTAGATAAGCATAGTTTGTTTTCTAACTCTGTGAGTGTCTTTCTCTGTGGAAATATGTTCATTTGTGTCAGTTGTTAGATAACGCCTATAATTGATATCATAGGATATGTCTTTTGCTTTCCGACTTACCTCATGTTCTGTGATTATCTCTAGGCTCATCTATGGTGCCTCAAAGAGCAGTGTTTCATTGTTTTCCATGGTTACTATTCCACTGTGTACATGGACCACTTCTTCTTTTTCCACTCATCTGGTGATGGACATTTTGGTTGCTTCTGTGTCTTGGCTATTGTGAAAATTCCTGCAGTGCAGCTGTTGAAGCCTGTGTCTTCTCGACTCTGGACTTCTCAGGTGAGAGGCTCAGCGGTGGGCCTGCTGAATGGAATGGTGGCTCAATTTTTACTTTTAAACGCAGCTCCTTTCTGTTCTCATTATTGGCTGTTACCACTTTACATCTCACCAGCAGCTAGAGAGTACACAGTTTTCTAAAACGTTTCAGCATTTATTGTTTACTTAATTAATTTTAATTAATAATTTTAATTAATTTATTAATTTTTAAAAAAGAACAAGTTGCCAGCTGTATCTGTATCTGGTGAGGGAACAATATCTGGTTCATAATGTGGGTCTTTTCGCTCGGCAATGATATCATGTGATGGGCATGAGATCTTCTGTGTGCTACATTTATTAGGTCATTAATCCCATGTTTGAGGTCTGTGGCCTCGTGACCTAATCACCTCCTAAATGCTCCACCTCCTAGTACCATCAACATAGGAGCTGTGTTTCAAAATTTTAAAATGAGAGGTACAAAATGTTTACACCATAACAGGGACCACAGAATTAACTGATTTTTCCTTTCATGTTAAAGGTTTGCACATTTATATTTATTATATAATCACAAAACCCTTGCTGTTTTTTTTAAATTCTTTTCCCGTATATGCCAGTACACACAATTGAGTAGTGTTCCCTGTGCTATAAAGCAAGTCCTTACCAATATTTATCTATTTTATAGTGTGTATAGGTCAGTCCCAATCTCCCAATTTATCCCTTCCCCACTTATCCTCTGGTAACCATAAGTTTGTTTTCTATATCCATGACTCTATTTCTGTTGTGTAAATTAGTTCATTTGTACCTTTTTTTTTCCTTTTTTAGATTCCTCACATAAGCAATATCAAATGATATCTGTCTTTCTGTGTCTGACTTGCTTCACTCAGTATAACAGTCTCTAGTTGCTACAAAACCCTTAATTGTTAAGGATAACTCTCAATTTTTTCCAGTATCATCAACAATTCTTTCTGGCAGACATGTGACAACACTTTTTTTTTTTTTTTTTTTTTTATGGTACGCGGGCCTCTCACTGTTGTGGCCTCTCCCGTTGCAGAGCACAGGCTCCGGACGCGCAGGCTCAGCGGCCATGGCTCACGGGCCCAGCTGCTCCGCGGCATGTGGGATCTTCCCGGACCGGGGCACGAACCCGTGTCCCCTGCATCGGCAGGCGGACTCTCAATCACTGCGCTACCAGGGAAGCCTGTGACAACACTTTTTAAAGAGGGATATTGAGACCAAGGCTCCTGACTTGCAAACAAACAAAACATCATTTATATAGTAAAAACTTTGCACATCAAAGGATGAAAGCACTTGGTCTAAGTCCCTTTGCACCCACTGCTGACAGAGGGCAGAGGAGTTTGACTCACTAATCTTCCTTACATGCACTTCTTCCTAATGGGGTATTCCATCTAAAACTTATAAGAAGCGGGACTGCATCATGGAACACACCAATCTCTACTACAGATTCTGAAGCAGCAAGAAAACAAAAACAAAAACATGATGAATCCATCCAAAGGGTTCTGTCCACATTGTTACAATAGTTTCCCTCGCATTGTGAACCCTTTTCAAACCCTATCATTTGAACCTACTTTTATTTTTTTTTCAACAAAAATAATGTTAATCTTCAGTCACACGCTCCAGTAATATTACACTATCCCTTGTGAAAGTATGTAGGGATTCGAGGAGCTATGGGAGGCTATCATGAGAGGTTCCCTAGAGTAATTAGGACATTTCATCTAATGTTGGCTCTTCTCCCTAAGATGTCTGCTGTCCTCTTCTTTTTGTAGCTACTAGCATTGAGAAAGTGACCAAGATAAGGTCCTTCTCTTTTCCTACCCATGAATGCAGCTGTGATTAACCCCACAGACCTTGGTGCTTCCAGAATCCCCTGAAGCTACTGACCCTCCATGCATGGCATGACATAGATAAGGATGGTGACGTGTATATTTGTATAGAGCATGCTATAAAATTTTTGAGTCTTCCCTTCCTCATAATTCCAAAGAATAGATTTCTTTGGATTTCTGCTTAATGCTGCTGGAGTTGGTACATAAGTTGAGGGAGGTATCAGGGAACAACAAAAGAGAGGGTAACTGCACAGAAAATACAAGCAGGTATATTTCTGTGTAGTTTCAAGAAGCTTATATGTTATATCAACCATGGTGACATGTTAAGGCTTCCTCTTCCTACTAGTATTACAACAAACATAAAGGATATTTAGGCTGCTTGTTTTATCCCCACCTCTCTCAATTGATCTGCATTCACATATAGGACAATGAAGGGCGCTTTCTACCATCTTAACCAATACTTGAGAACTAGAAAATGTCCAGATTTTTCCAGGGATTATTTTCATATTCCCCAATCAGGCCTATGAAGGAATCTTACCTATTGTGTTTAATGAAGTCATATCTCTGACGGCATCCCATCATCAACAAAACTGGAAAGGAATTTGAAGGGTCTTAGATTTTACCATATTTGAAATTCCAATATTTTAGCCTGACACATTTTTGGATTTTAGAAAAAAAGATTTTAAATGAGACAAAAAATCATTTTTATGACACAAAAAGACAGCAAGAGTTTTATATTTTTATCTGTTCCACTTGCACACAAAAGTCTCATGGGGTTATGTAAAGCACTCCTGTTGGGTGCTGTCCATACAAAGCTTAGGAATCTTAAGCTTCAGTCATCTGAAACTTTTAAATTAAGATGCAAGCAATCCTGTCCAACATTTGAGCAGAGCAAGACACTGTCTTTATTTTATTTGTCAAGTAATTAATATGTCTTTTGCCCCAAGGAGAGAAACAACTGGCATCTTCCATCAATGTGTTGTACAAAAATCTTTGAACACAGAGTGCAAGCAGAGGCTGATACAAGATGTGAAAAAAAATATCAGAGATCCTTGTGGCATTTTCTCCTAACCTATTGTAATCTCCCATTTAAAATGTTGGAATAATCAATCTTCTGAGGAAAAAGGCCCAAGGAAGGTTTTTGCTTCTGTGGAATAATGGGATTGCTAAAGATTTCAGGAGGCAAGACGAATTAGTGAGAATGACCATGAGAAATCAGAGAAAAGTCAGATCCATGGATGAAGTGATGTTTACCTCTGTGAGTCAATGAGAAGTAGGAACAAATGAAAAGAAAGCTGAATACAACATTTTCTGAATAAATGTAACCTTTCAGCTGTCATAGAAAAATTAATACTCACTATGATACAACATATTTAGTTTAGAAAGTTAACTTAAATTTAAAGCTTAATAATTAGATTTACTGAAGAAACAAAAAACATAGTTATGGTTTAGAATAAATAATGTGTTCTGTTACAAATAAGAAGACTACATAAATAAATAGAAATAAGACTAAATAAATAAATAGGAAAATAACTAATTAGATGTTATTAACATTAAAAACTGACACTCATCTAAAGAGAAGGAGAGACAGAAGAGAGAAGAACTCATAGCAAGCATATTTTAAAAACTCCTAAATAAGACGTCTTCAGTTATTAAAAAAAAAATGTCTTCAATAAGAAGATAATGTAATAGCAAAAATGGGGAAAATATACCAAAAGATATTTCAAAAAAGAGAGTACAGAATGTTAAGTAAACATATCAAAAGAACCTGGCTTCTTAGTAGTCAATTAAATGAAAAAAAGTGATACCTGGAATTATCACTCGCCAACCAGAAAGTTCAAATGAAAATGACAGGTATTATCAAGTTTGACAAGAATGTGTATAATCCTTGAATCTCATTCACTGCTGCTGAGGATGAAAAATCATACAAATGAGTGAAGTAAGTCAGAAAGAGAAAGACAAATACCGTATGCTAACACATATATATGGAATTTAAGAAAAAAAATGTCATGAAGAACCTAGGGGTAAGACAGGAATAAAGACACAGACCTACTAGAGAATGGACTTGAGGATATGGGAAGGGGGAAGGGTAAGCTGTGGCAAAGCGAGAGAGTGACATGGACATATATACACTATCAAACGTAAAATAGATAGCTAGTGGGAAGCAGCCGCATAGCACAGGGAGATCAGCTCAGTGCTTTGTGACCACCTAGAGGGGTGGGATGGGGAGGGTGGGAGAGAGGGAGATGCAAGAGGGAAGAAATATGGGAACATATGTATATGTATAACTGTTTTGCTTTGTTATAAAGCAGAAACTAACACACCATTGTGAAGCAGTTATACTCCAATAAAGATGTAAAAAAAAGGAAAAATCATACAAATGATTTGAAAATATCTAGAAATATCTAAAAACATAAACACATGAAAGCTATGACTCAAAAATTTTACTACTACATGTATATTGAACAATAATTTATACACACACCACCAAAGCTCAAGTTCTAGAATTTATATACCAGTGCTATTCTCAATAGACACAAACTGAAAATCACTCATATTGTAATACACATTGGAATAAATTAATAGTTAATTATTTACACTATGGAATCTTATTCAACAGTGGCAATGCATGATCACAACAGGCAACCATATAGGCATATTCACAAGCAACATAAACTAAAAAAGCCCAATCCAAAAGTGATTTTACTGTGCCATAACATTTATATAAAATACAAAATACAGGTAACATGATCTTTTTGTTAGATACAAGAACAATATTAATCCTTAAGGGGAGTCACTAGAATGGGACCAGGGGGCCTCTGAGTATCTGGCAATTTTCTGTGTCTTTATCTAGAAGCTAAGTATAGAGTGTATTCAGATTCTGAATTTTCCGAAATTTGTCATTTCCTTACAAACCATGCATGTTTTAGTTCTTTTTTATACATAACAAAAAGTAAAAATGATAGACTAGGGAAGTTAATTATATTAGCACTTTAATATCCATGCTTTTCAAGGTGGAAGTGAAAGGTATTAAATAGTTGACATTGTGATTACTTCTTAAAAGTAAGGTGAAAATTTGAGATTAATAAATAAGACATACTTCTTCATACATAATCCTCAAACAGGAGGGGTAGAAAGGAGTATTATTTTTTTTTATTTAATACAGAATCGATAAGATAGAAAATAATGAAAACAGACTAGGTTTAAAAAAGAGCACACTGGACTTCCCTGGTGGAACAGTGGGTAAGAATTTGCCTGCCAATGCAGGGGACAGGGGTTCAATCCCTGGTCTGGGAAGATCCCACATGCCGCAGAGCAACTAAGCCCGTGTGCCACAACTACTGAGCCTGCGCTCTAGAGCCAGCAAGGAACAACTACTGAGCCTGCATGACACAACTACTGAAGCCCATGCACCTAGAGCCCATACTCCACAACAAGAGAAACGACCGCAAGGAGAAGCCTGTGCACCACAACGATGAGTAACCCCAGCTTGACAGAACTAGAGAAAACTTGTGCAGCAACGAAGACCCAACACAACCAAAATAAATAAAATTAATTTTTTTGACTTCTGAGATGACTCACTCACGTGGCTCTAGGAAAGAGGCCTCAGTTCCTTGCCACATGGATCTCTCCTTAGGGCTGCTTGTGTGTCCTCATGACATGGCAGCTGGCTGACCTCAGGATGAGTGATCTAGCAGAAACCAAAGCAGAAGCTGCAATGTCTTTTATAACTTTGGAAGCTGCACTTTGTCATTTCTGCAATTTCTTACTAAACAGTCAGCCCTTTTCAAGTACGAGGAGCCACACAGTTACATGGAGACGGGGAGATAATTAGGGGATAATTAGGGCCATCTTGGAGGCTGGCTTCCAAAGTGGCTGACTAGCTAAAGACTGAATTTTGTTTTCTTCACTTCTGGAGAGAAAATGGTCAGTGAATCTCATTGGTGGTCTTTGAGATGTACCAAAGCTACCTCTTGCTCTCACCCCCAGCCGTGTAGCTGACAGGGTCTTGGTGCTCCAGCCGGGTGTCAAGCCTGTGCCTCTGAGTTGGGAGAGCCGAGTTCAGGATATTCGTCTACCAGAGACCTCCAGCACCTTGTAATATCAAATGGCGATAGCCTCCCAGAGATATCCGTCTCAACGCTAAGACTCAGCTCCACTCAGTGACCAGCAAGATCCAGTGCTGGACATCCCATGCCAAACAACTAGCAAGAAAGGAATGCAGTCCCACCCATTAGCAGAGAGGCTGCTTAAAGTCATAATAAGGCCACAGACACCCCAAAACACACCACCGGATGTGGACCTGTCAACCAGAAAGACAAGATCCAGACACACCCAGCAGAACACAGGCACCAGTCCCCTCCACCAGAAAGCCTACACAACCCACTGAACCAACCTTAGCCACTGGGGATAGACACCAAAAACAATGGGAACTACGAATCTGCAGCCTGTGAAAAGGAGACCACAAACACAGTCCCCAAAGACAAATAAGAAGACACAGAATCACACAGCAGATGAAGGAGCAAGGTAAAATCCCACCAGAACAAACAAATGTAGAGGAAATAGGCAGTCTACTGGAAAAAGAATTCAGAGTAATGATAATAAAGATGATCCCAAATCTTGGAACTGGAATGGAGAATGTACAAGAAACGTTTAACAAGGACCTAGAAGAACTAAACAGCAAACAAACAATGATGAACAACACAATAAATGGAATTAAAAATGCTCTAGAAGGAAACAACAGCAGAATAACTGAGGCAGAAGAATGGATAAATGACCTGGAAGACAAAATAGTAGAAAAAACTACCACAGAGCAGAATAAAGAAAAAAGAATGAAAAGAATTGAGGACAATCTGAGATACCTCTGGGACAACATTAAACACACCAACATTCGAATATAGGGGTCCCAGAAGTAGAAGACAAAAAGAAAGAGACTGAGAAAATATTTGAAGAGATAATAGTTGAAAACTTCCCTAATATGGGAAAGGAAATCATTAATCAAGACCAGGAAGTGCAGAGAGTCCCATACAAGATACACCCAAGGAGAAACATGCTGAAACATATACTAATCAAACTCTCAAAAATTAAATACAAAGAAAAAATATTAAAAGCAGCAAGGGAAAAACAACAAATAACATACAAGGGAATCCCCATAAGGTTAACAGCTGATCTTTCAGCAGAAACTCTGCAAGCCAGAAGGGACTGGCAGGACATATTTAAAGTGATGAAAGGGGAAAAACTACAACCAAGATTACTCGACCCAGCAGGGATCTCATTCAGATTTGACAGAGAAATTAAAACCTTTACAGACAAGCAAAAGCTAAGAGAATTCAGCACCACCAAACCAGCTTTACAACAAATACTAAAGGAACTAATCTAGGCAGGAAGCCCAAGGGAAGGAAAAGACCTACAATAACAAACCCAAAAGAATTAAGAAAATGGTAATAAGAACATACATATCAATAATCACCTTAAATGTAAATGGAATAAATGCTCCCACCAAAAGACACAGACTGGCTGAATGGATCCAAAAACATGACCAGTAAATATGCGGCCTACAGGAGACCCACTACAGACCAAGAGACACATGCAGACTGAAAGATAGGGGATGGAATAAGATATTCCATGCAAATGGAAATCAAAAGAAAGCTAGAGTAGCAATTCTCATATCAGACAAAAAATACTTTAATGTAAAGACTATTACAGGAGACAAAGCAGGACATTACATAATGATCAAGGGATCAATCCAAGAAGAAGATATAACAATTGTACATATTTATGCACCCAGTATAGGAGCACCTCAATACATAAGGCAAATGCTAACAGCCATAAAAGGGGAAATCGACAGTAACACAATCATAGTAGGGGACTTTAGCACCCCTCTTTCACCAATGAACAGATCATCCAAAATGAAAATAAATAAGGAAACACAAGCTTTAAATGATACATTAAACAAGATGGACTTAATTGATATTTATAGGACATTCCATCCAAAAACAACACAATATACTTTTTCTCAAGTGCTCGTGGAACATTCTCCAGGATAGATCATATCTTGGGTCACAAAAAAAGCTTTGGTAAATTTAAGAAAATTGAAATCATATCAAGTATCTTTTCCGACCACAATGCTATCAGACTAGATATCAATTACAGGAAAAGAACTGTAAAAAATACAAACACATGGACGCTAAACATTACACCACTTAATAACCAACAGATCACTGAAGAAATCAAAGAGGAAATAAAAATATATCTAGAAACAAATGACAATGAAAGCATGACGACCCAAAACCTATGGGATGCAGCAAAAGCAGTTCTAAGAGGGAGGTTTATAGCAATACAATCCTACCTCAAGAAACAAGAAACATCTCAAATAAACAAGCTAACCTTACACCTAAAGCAATTACAGAAAGAAAGAAAAAAAAAACAAAGTCAGCAGAGGAAAGAAATCATAAACTTCAGATCAGAAATAAATGAAAAAGAAATGAAGGCAACAACAGCAAAGATCAAAAAAACTAAAAGCTGGTTCTCTGAGAAGATAAACAAAATTGATAAACCATTAGCCAGAGTCATCAAGAAAAAAAGGGAGAAGACTCAAATCAATAGAATTTCAAATGAAAAAGGAGAAGTAACAACTGACACTGCAGAAATACAAAGGATCATGAGTGATTACTGCAAGCAACTCTATGCCAATAAAATGGACAACCTGGAAGAAATGGACAAATTCTTAGAAAAGCACACACTTCCAAGACTGAACCAGGAAGAAATAGAAACTATAAACAAACCAATCCCAAGCACTGAAATTGAGACTGTGATTAAAAATCTTCCAATAAACAAAAGCCCAGGATCAGATGGCTTCACAGGCAAATTCTATCAAACATTTAGAGAAGAGTTAACACCTATCCTTCTCAAACTCTTCCAAAATATAGCAGAGTGAGGAACTCTCCCAAACTTATTCTATGAGACCACCATCTCCCTGACACCAAAACCAGACAAAGATGTCACAAAGAAAGAAAACTACAGGTCAATATCACTGATGAACATAGATGCAAAAATCCACAGCAAGATACTAGCAAACAGAATCCAACAGTGCATTAAAAGGATCATACACCAAGATCAAGTGGGGTTTATCCCAGGGATGCAAGGATTCTTCAACACATGCAAATCAATGTGATACACCATATTAAAAACCGGAAGGATAAAAACGATATGGTCATCTCAACAGACATAGAAAAGGCTTTCGAAAATATTAAACACCCATTTATGATAAAAAAAAAAAAACCTCCAGAAAGTAGGCATAGAGGGAACTTTCGTCAACATAATAAAGGCCATATATGACAAACCCACAGCCAACATCATTCTCAATGGTGAAAAAGTGAAACCATTTCCACCAAGGTCAGGAACAAGAAAAGGGTGCCCACTCTCACCACTGTCATTCAACACACTTGTGGAATTTTTAGCTGCTGACGCACGGGTCAGTGCCAGCGTACGGGCCAGGATTAGGGTACGGCGTAGGGTAAGGTGTAGGGCTTGTGGTGAGTTTCCGTTCCGGGCTAGGGTTAGGGTTAGGGAACGGCAAGGTTTAGGGCACAGGTGAGGGTACGTAAACGTGTGAGGGTCAGGTTACGTGCTGACGCATGGGTTAGTGCCAGCGTATGGGCCAGGAATAGGTTACGGTGTAGGGTAAGGTGTAGGGCTGGTGGCGGGTTTCTGTGCTGGGCTAGGGTTAGTGTTAGGGAACGTCAAGGTTTAGGGCAGAGGTGAGGGTATGGAAACGTGTGAAGGTCAGGCTATGTGCTGACGCACGGGTCAGTGCCAGCGTACGGGCCAGGAATAGGGTACGGCGTAGGGTAAGGTGTAGGGCTGGTGGTGGGTTTCCGTTCGGGGCTAGGGTTAGGGTTAGGGAACGGCAAGATTTAGGGCACAGGTGAGGGTACAGAAACGTGTGAGGGTCAGGCTACGTGCTGACGCATGGGTCAGTGCCAGCGTACGGCCAGGAATAGGGTACGGCGTAGGGTAAGGTGTAGGCCTGCTGGTGGGTTTCCGTTCTGGGTTAGGGTTAGGGTTAGGGAACGGCCAGTTTTGGGGCACAGGTGAGGATACGGAAACGTGTGAGGGTCAGGGTACGTGCTGACGCAAGGGTCAGTGCCAGTGTAAGGGTCAGGATTAGTGTAGGGCATAGGGTAAGGTGTAGGGCTGGTATTGGGTTTCCGTTCCATGCTAGGGTTAGGGCTAGGGAACGGCAAGGTTTAGGGCACACGTGAGGATACGGAAACGTGTGAGTGTCAGGCTATGTGCTGATGCACGGGTCAGTGCCAGCATACGGGCCAGGATTAGGTTACGGCGTAGGGTAAGGTGTAGGGCTGGTGGTGGGTTTCCGTTCTTGGGTAGGATTAGGGTTAGGGAACGTCTAGGTTTAGGGCGCAGGTGAGGGTACGGTAACATGTGAGGGTCATTTTACATGATGACGCACGGGTCAGTGCCAGCATACGGCCCAAGAT
The DNA here is from genome assembly GCF_949752795.1 of Hyperoodon ampullatus. NCBI lineage: Eukaryota > Metazoa > Chordata > Mammalia > Artiodactyla > Ziphiidae > Hyperoodon > Hyperoodon ampullatus. The sequence goes on from NC_136932.1 coordinate 60,296,313, forward strand.
TAGGATACGGCGTAGGGTAAGGTGTAGGGCTGGTGGTGGGTTTCCGTTCTGGGCTAGGGTTAGGGTTAGGGTACGGCAAGATTTAGGGCAGAGGTGAGGGTACGGAAACATGTAAGGGTCAGGCTACGTGCTGACACACGGGTCAGTGCCAGCGTACGGGCCAGGAATGGGGTACGGCGTAGGGTAAGGTGTAGGGCTGCTGGTGGGTTTCCGTTCCGGGCTAGGGTTAGGATTAGGGAACGGTAAGTTTTAGGGCACAGGTGAGGGTACAGACACATGTAAGTGTCAGGCTACGTGCTGACACATGGGTCAGTGCCAGCGTACGGGCCAGGAATGGGGTACAGCGTAGGGTAAGGTGTAGGGCTGGTGGTGGGTTTCCGTTCTGGGCTAGGGTTAGGGTTAGGGAACATCAAGGTTTAGGGCAGAGGTGAGGGTACGGAAACGTGTGAGGGTCAGGCTATGTGCTAACGCACGGTCAGTGCCAGCGTACGGCCAAAGATTAGGATACGGTGTAGGGTAAGGTGTAGGGCTGGTGGTGGGTTTCCGTTCTGGGCTAGGGTTAGGGTTCGGGTACGGCAAGATTTAGGGCAGAGGTGAGGGTACGGAAAAGTGTGAAGGTCAGGCTACGTGCTGACGCACGGGTCAATGCCAGCGTACGGGCCAGGGTTAGGATACGGCCTAGAGTAAGGTGTAGGGCTGGTGGTGGGTTTCCGTTTCTGGCTAGGGTTAGGGTTAGGTATTGGCAAGATTTAGGGCACAGGTGAGGGTACGGAAACGTGTGAGGGTCAGGCTACGTGCTGACACACGGGTCAGTGCCAGCGTACGGGCCAGGATTAGGGTACGGCGTACGGTATGGTGTAGGACGGCTGGTGGGTTTCCATTCCAGGCTAGTGTTAGGGTTAGCGAACAGCAAGGTTTAGGGCACAGGTGATGGTACGGAAACGTGTGAGGGTCAGGCTTCGTGCTGACGCACGGGTCAGTGCCAGCGTACGCGCCAGGATTCGGGTACGGCATAGGGTAAAGTGTAGGGCTGGTGGTGGGTTTCCATTCCAGGCAAAGGTTAGTTAGTGAACGGCAAGGTTTAGGGCACAGGTGAGGGTACGGAAACGTGTGAGGGTCAGGCTACGTGCTGACGCAAGGGTCAGTGCCAGCGTACGGGCCTCGATTAGCGTATGGCGTAGGGTAAGGTATAGGGCTGGTGGTGGTTTTCCGTTCCAGGCTAGGGTTAGGGCTATGGAACGGCAAGGTTTAGGGCACACGTGCGGATACGGAAAAGTGTGAGGTGCAGGCTCCGTGCCGACGCACGGGTCAGTGCCGGCGTATGGGCCAGGATTAGAGTACGGCGTAGGGTAAGGTGTAGGGCTGGTGGTGGGTTTCCGTTCCGGGCTAGGGTTAGGGTTAGGGAACGGCAAGGTTTAGGGCACAGGTGAGGTTACGGACACGTGCTAGAGTCAGGGCACGTGCGGACGCACAGGTCTGTGTCAGCGTACGGATTAGGATTAGGGCACGGCGGAGGGTAAGGTGTAGGGCTGCTGGTGGGTTTCCGTTCCGGGATAGGGTTCAGGTTAGGGAATGGCAAGGTTTAGGGCACAGATGAGGGTACGGACAGGTGCTGGGGACAGGGCACGTGCGGACGCACGGGACAGTGTCAGCATACGGATTAGGATTAGGGCACGGCGGAGGGTAAGGTGTAGGGCTGCTGTTGGGTTTCCGTTCCGGGTTAGGGTTCGGGTTAGGGAACGGCAAGGTTTAGGGCACATGTGAGGGTATGTAAACGTGTGAGGGTCAGGTTACGTGCTGACACATGGGTTAGTGCCAGCGTAAGGTCCAGGATTAGGTTACGGCGTAGGGTAAGGTGTAAGGCTGGTGGGGGGTTTCCGTGCCGGGCTAGGGTTAGGTTTAGGGAACGTCAAGGTTTAGGACAGATGTGAGGGTACGGAAACGTGTGAGGGTCAGGCTACGTGTTGACGCACGGGTCAGTGCCAACGTACGGGCCAGGAATAGGGTACGGCGTAGGGTAAGGTGTAGGGCTGGTGGTGGGTTTCCGTTCCGAGCTAGGGTTAGGTTTAGGGAACGGCAAGGTTTAGGGCACAGGTGAGTGTACAGAAATGTGTGAGGGTCAGGCTACGTGGTGACACATGGGTCAGTGCCAGCGTACGGGCCAGGAATAAGGTACAGCGTAAGGTAAGGTGTAGGGCTGGTGGTGGGTTTCCATTCCGGGCTAGGGTTAGTGTTAGGGAATGGCCAGATTTTGTGCACAGGTGAGGGTACGGAAACGTGTGAGGGTTAGGCTACGTGCTGACGCAAGGGTCAGTGCCAGCGTACGGGCCTCGATTAGCGTATGGCGTAGGGTAAGGTATAGGGCTGGTGGAGGTTTTCCGTTCCAGGCTAGGGTTAGGGCTAGGGAACGGCAAGGTTTAGGGCACACGTGCGGATACGGAAAAGTGTGAGGTGCAGGCTCCGTGCCGACGCACGGGTCAGTGCCAGCGTATGGGCAAGGATTAGGGTACGGCGTAGGGTAAGGTGTAGGGCTGGTGGTTTGTTTCCGTTCTGGGCTAGGGTTAGGGTTAGGGAACAGCAAGGTTTAGGGCACAGGTGAGGGTACGGAAACGCGTGAGTGTCAGGCTACGTGCTGAGGCACGGGTCAGTGACGGCGTACGGTCCAGGATTAGGGTACGGCATAGGGTAACGTATAGGGCTCGTGGTGGGTTTCCGTTCCGGACTAGTGTTATGGATAGAGAACGGCAAGGTTTAGGGCACAGGTGAGGGTATCGAAACGTGTGAGGGTCAGGCTACGTGCTGACCCATGGGTCAGTGCCAGCGTATGGGCCAGGATTAGGTTACGGCGTAGGGTAAGGTGTAGGGCTGGTGGTGGGTTTCTGTTCCGGGGTAAGGTTAGTGATAGGGAACGGCAAGGTTTAGGGCACAGGTGAGGGTACGGAAACGTGTGAGGGTCAGGCTATGTGCTGATGCACTGGTCAGTGCCAGCATACGGGCCAGGATTAGGTTACGGCGTAGGGTAAGGTGTAGGGCTGGTGGTGGGTTTCCGTTCCTGGGTAGGATTAGGGTTGGGGAACATCTAGGTTTAGGGCGCAGGTGAGGATACGGAAACGTGTGAGGGTCATTCTACGTGCTGACGCACAGGTCAGTGCCAACATACGGCCCAGGATTCGAATACGGCGTAGGGTAAGGTTTAGGGCTGGTGGTGGGTTTCCGTTCCTGGCTAGGGTTAGGGTTAGGTATTGGCAAGATTTAGGGCACAGGTGAGGGTACGGAAACGTGTGAGGGTCAGGCTACATGCTGACACACGGGTCAGTGCCAGCGTACGGGCCAGGATTAGGTTATGGCGTACGGTATGGTGTAGGACTGGTGGTGGCTTTCCATTCCAGGCTAGTGTTAGGGTTAGCGAACGGCAAGGTTTAGGGCACAGGTGATTGTACGGAAACGTGTGAGGGTCAGGCTTCGTGCTGACGCACGGATCAGTGCCAGCGTACGCGCCAGGATTAGGGTACGGTGTAGGGTAAGGTGTAGGGCTGGTGGTGGGTTTCCATTCCGGGCTAAGGTTAGAGTTAGTGAACGTCAAGGTTTAGGGCAAAGGTGTGGGTACGGAAACGTGTGAGGGTCAGGCTACGTAATGACGCACGGGTCAGTTCCCGCGAATGGGCCAGGATTAGAGTACGGCGTAGGGTAAGGTGTAGGGCTGGTGGTGGGTTTTCGTTCCGGGCTAGGGTTGGGGTTAGGGAACGGCAAGGTTTAGGGCACAGGTGAGGGTACGGACAGGTGCTAGAGTCAGGGAACGTGCGGGCGCATGGGTCAATGTCAGCGTACAGATTAGGATTAGGGTACGGCGGAGGGTAAGGTGTAGGGCTGCTGGTTGGTTTCCGTTCCAGGCTAGGGTTCGGGTTAGGGAACGGCAAGGTTTAGGGCACACGTGAGGGTACGGACACGTGCTGGGGCCAGGGCATGTGCGGACGCAAGTGTCAGTGTCAGCGTTCGGATTAGGATTAGGGCACGGCGGAGGGTAAGGTGTAGGGCTGCTGGTGGGTTTCCGTTGCGGGATAGGGTTCAGGTTAGGGAACGGCAAGGTTTAGGGCACAGGTGAGGTTACGGACACGTGCTGGGACCAGGGAACGTGGGGACGCACGGGTTTGTGTCAGCGTACGGATTAGGATTAGGGCACAGCAGAGGGTAAGGTGTAGGGCTGCTGGTGGGTTTCCGTTCCAGGCTATGGTTAGGGTTAGGGAATGGCAAGGTTTAGGGCAAAGTGAGGGTGCGGACACGTGCTTGGGTCGGGGCACGTGCGGACGCACGGGTCAGTGTCAGCGGACGGATTAGGATTAGGGTACGGCGGATGCTATGGTGTGGGGCTGCTGGTGGGTTTCCGTTCCGGGCTAGGGTTACGGTTAGGGAACGGCAAGGTTTAGGGCACAGGTGAGGGTGCGGACCCGTGCTAGTGTCGGGGCACGTGCGGACGCACGGGTCAGTGTCAGCGTATAGATTAGGTTTAGCTTACGGCGGAGGCTAAGGTGTGGGGCTGCCGGTGGGTTTCCGTTCCGGGGTAGGGTTAGGGTTAGGGAACGGCAAGGTTTAGGGCACAGGTGAGGGTGCGGACACGTGCTTGGGTCGGGGCACGTGGTGACGCACGGGTCAGTGACGGCGTACGGTCCAGGATTAGGGTACGGCATAGGGTAACGTATAGGGCTCGTGGTGGGTTTCCGTTCCGGACTAGTGTTATGGATAGAGAACGGCAAGGTTTAGGGCACAGGTGAGGGTATCGAAACGTGTGAGGGTCAGGCTACGTGCTGACCCATGGGTCAGTGCCAGCGTACGGGCCAGGATTAGGTTACGGCGTAGGGTAAGGTGTAGGGCTGGTGGTGGGTTTCTTTTCCAGGCTAAGGTTAGTGATAGGGAACGGCAAGGTTTAGGGCACAGGTGAGGGTACGGAAACGTGTGAGGGTCAGGCTATGTGCTGATGCACGGGTCAGTGCCAGCATACGGGCCAGGATTAGGTTACGGCGTAGGGTAAGGTGTAGGGCTGGTGGTGGGTTTTCGTTCCTGGGTAGGATTACGGTTAGGGAACATCTAGGTTTAGGGCGCAGGTGAGGATACGGAAACGTGTGAGGGTCATTCTTCATGCTGACGCATGGGTCAGTGCCAACGTACGGCCCAAGATTAGAATACGGCGTAGGGTAAGGTTTAGGGTTGGTGGTGGTTTTCCGTTCCAGGCTAGGGTTAGGGTTAGGGTACAGCAAGATTTAGGGCACAGGTGAGGGTACGGAAACGTTTCAGTGTCAGGCTACGTGCTGACGCACGTGTAAATGTCAGCGTACGGATTAGGATTAGGGTACGGCGGAGGGTAAGGTGTGGGGCTGCCGGTGGGTTTCCGTTCCGGGCTAGGGTTAGGGTTAGGGAACGGCAAGGTTTAGGGCACAGGAGAGGTTGCGGACACGTGCTAGGGTCGGGGCATGTGCGGACGCACGAGTCAGTGTCAGCGTACAGATTAGGATTAGGGAACGGCGGAGGGTAAGGTGTGGGGCTTCCGTTGGGTTTCCGTTCCGGGCTAAGGTTAGGGTTAGGAATGGCAAGGTTTAGGGCACAGGTGAGGGTGCGGACACGTGCTAGTGACGGGGCACGTGCGGACGCAAGTGTCAATGTCAGCGTACTGATTAGGATTAGGGTACGGCGGAAGGTAAGGTGTGGGGCTGCCGGTGGGTTTCCATTCCGGGCTAGGGTTAGGGTTAGTGAACGTCAAGGTTTAGGGCACAGGTGAGGGTGCGGACACGTGCTAGGGTCGGGGCACGTGCGGACCAACGGTTCAGTGTCAGCGTATGGATTAGAATTAAGGTACAAGGGAGAGTAAGGTGTGGGGCTGACGGAGGGTTTCCGTTCCAGGCTAGGGTTAGGGTTAGGGAACGGCAAGGTTTAGGGCACAGGTGAGGGTGCGGACACCTGCTAGGGTCGGTGCACCTGCGGAGGCACGGGTCAGCGTCAGCGTACGGATTAGGATTTGGGTACGTCTTAGGGTAAGGTGTTGGGTTCCCGGTGGGTTTCCGTTCCGGTCTAGGGTTAGGGTTAGGGACCGGCAAGGTTTAGGGCACAGGTGAGGGTGCGGACACGTGCTAGGGTCGGGGCACGTGCGGACGCACGGGTCAGTGTCAGCGTACGGATTAGGATTAGGGTACGGCGGAGGCTAAGGTGTCGGGCTGCCGGTGGGTTTCCGTTCCGGGCTAGGGTTAGGGTTAGGGAACGGCAAGGTTTAGGGCACAGGTGAGGGTGCGGACATGTGCTAGGGTCGGGGCAAGTGCGGACGCACGGGTCAGTGTCAGCGTACGGATTAGGATGAGGGTACGGCGGAGGGTAAGGTGTGGGTCTGCCGGTGGGTTTCCGTTCTGGGCTAGGGTTATGGTTAGGGAATGGCAATGTTTACGGCACAGGTGAGGGTGCGGACACGTGCTAGTGTCTTGGCCCGTGCGGACGCACCGGTCAGTGTCAGCGAACGAATTAGGATTAGGGTTCGGCGGAGGCTAAGGTGTGGTGCTGCCGATGGGTTTCCATCCTGGGCTAGGGTTAGGGTTAGGGAACGGCAAGGTTTAGGGCACAGATGAGGGTGCCGACACGTGCTAGGGTCGGGGCATGTGCGGACGCAGGGGTCAATGTCAGTGTACTGATTAGGATGAGGGTACGGCGGAGGGTAAGGTGTGTGGCTGCCGGTGGGTTTCCGTTCCGGGCTAGGGTTAGGTTTAGGGAACGGCAAGGTTTAGGGCACAGGTGAGGGTGCGGAAACGTGCTAGGGTTGGGGCACGTGTGGACGCACGGGTCAGTGTCAGCATACGGATTAGAATGAGGGTACGGCGGAGGGTAAGGTGTGGTGCTGCCAGTGGGTTTCCGTTCCGGGCTAGGGTTAGGATTAGGGAACGGCAAGGTTTAGGGCACAGGTGAGGGTGCGGACACGTGCTAGGGTCGGGGCACGTGCGGACGCACAGGTCAGTGTCAGCGTACGGATTAGGATGAGGGTACAGCGGAGGGTAAGGTGTGGGGCTGCCGGTGGGTTTCCATTCCGTGCTAGGGTTATAGTTAGGGAACGGCAAGGTTTAGGGCACAGGTTAGGGTGCGAAAACGTGCTAGGGTCGGGGCACGTGCGGACGCACGGGTCAGTGTCAGCGTACGGATTAGGATTAGGGTACGGCGGTGGGTAAGGTGTGTGGCTGCCGGTGGGTTTCCGTTCCGGGCTAGGGTTAAGGTTAGGGAACGGCAAGGTTTAGGGCACAGGTGAGGGTGCGGACACGTGCTAGGGTCGGGGCACGTGCGGACGCACGGGTCAGTGTCAGCGTACGGATTAGGATGAGGGTACGGCGGAGGGTAAGGTGTGGGTCTGCCGGTGGGTTTCCGTTCAGGGCTAGGGTTATGGTTAGGGAATGGCAATGTTTAGGGCACAGGTGAGCGTGCGGACACGTGCTAGTGTCTTGGCCCGTGCGAACGCACCGGTCAGTGTCAGCGAACGAATTAGGATTAGGGTTCGGCGGAGGCTAAGGTGTGCTGCTGCCGATGGGTTTCCATTCCGGGCTAGGGTTAGGGTTAGGGAACGGCAAGGTTTAGGGCACAGTTGAGGGTGCCGACACATGCTAGGGTCGGGGCATGTGCGGACACACGGGTCAATGTCAGCGTACGGATTAGGATGAGGGTACGGCGGAGGGTAAGGTGTGGGGATACCGGTGGCTTTCCGTTCCGGGCTAGGGTTAGGGTTAGGGAATGGCAAGGTTTAGGGCACAGGTGAAGGTGCGGACACATGCTAGCGTCGGGGCACGTGTGGAAGCATGTGTCAGTGTCAGCGTACGGATTAGGATGAGAGTACGGCGGAGGCTACGGTGTGGGGCTGCCGCTGGCTTTCTGTTCCGGGCTAGCGTTACGGTTAGGGAACGGCAAGGTTTAGGGCACAGGTGAGGGAGCGGACACGTGCTAGGGTCGGGGCACGTGCGGACAAACGGGTCAGTGTCAGCGTACGGATTAGGATGAGGGTACAGCGGAGGGTAAGGTGTGCGGCTGCCGGTGGGTTTCCATTCCGTCCTAGGGTTATAGTTAGGGAATGGCAAGGTTTAGGGCACAGGTTAGGGTGCGGAAACGTGCTAGGTTCGGGGCATGTGCGGACAAACGGGTCAGTGTCAGCGTACGGATTAGGATGAGGGTACGGCGGAGGGTAAGGTTTGGGGCTGCCGGTGGGTTTCCATTCCGGGCTAGGGTTAGGGTTAGGGAACGGCTAGGTTTAGGGCACAGGTGAGGGTGCAGACACGTGCTAGGTTCGGGGCACGTGTGGACGCAGGGATCAGTGTCAGCGTACGTATTAGGATTAGGGTACGGCAGAGGATATGGTGTGGGGATGCCGCTGGGTTTCCGTTCAGGGCTAGGGTTAGGGTTAGGGAACGGCTAGGTTTAGGGCACAGGTGAGGGTGCAGCCACGTGCTAGGGTCGGGGCACATGCGGACGCAAGGGTCAGTGTCAGCGTACGGATTAGAATGAGGGTACGGCGGAGGATAAGGTGTGGGGCTGCCGCTGGGTTTCCGTTCCGGGCTAGGGTTAGGGTTAGAGAAGGACAAGGTTTAGGGCACAGGTGAGGGTGCGGACATGTGCTAGGGTCGGGGCACGTGCGGACGCACGGGTCAGTGTCACCGTACGGATTAGGATTAGGGTACGGCGGAGGTTAAGGTGTGGAGCTGCAGCTGGGTTTCCGTTCCGGGCTAGGGCTAGGGTTAGGGAACGGCAAGGTTTAGGGCACAGGTGAGGGTGTGGACACGTGCTAGGGTCGGGGCACGTGCGGACGCACGGTTCTGTGTCAGCGTACGGATTAGAATTAGGGTACGAGGGAGAGTAAGGTGTGGGCCTGCCATTGGGTTTCCGTTCCGTGCTAGGGTTAGGGTTAGGAATGGCAAGGTTTAGGGCACAGGTGAGGGTGCAGACACGTGCTAGTGTCGGGGCACGTGCGGATGCATGGGTCTGTGTCAGCGTACGGATTAGGATTAGGGTACGGCTGAGGCTAAGGTGTGGGACTGCCTGTCGGTTTCCGTTCTGGGCTAGGGTTAGGGTTAGCGAACGGCAAGGTTTAGGGCACAGGTGAGGGTGCGGACACGTGCTAGGTTCGGGGCACGTGCGGACGCACGTGTCAGTGTCAGAGTACGGATTAGGATTAGGGTACGGCGGAGGCTAAGGTGTGGGGCTGCCGCTGGGTTTCCGTTCCGGTCTAGAGTTAGGGTTAGGGAACGGCAAGGTTTAGGGCACAGGTGAGGGTGCAGACACGTGCTAGGGTCGGGGCATGTGCGGACGCACGGGTCAGTGTCAGCATATGGATTAGGATTAGGGTACGGCGGAGGCTAAGGTGTGGGGCGGCCGGTGGGTTTCCGTTCCGGGCTAGGGTTAGGGTTAGGGAACGGCAAGGTTTACGGCACAGGTGAGGGTGCGGACACGTGCTAGGGTCAGGGCACGTGCGGACGCACGTGTCAATGTCAGCGTACGGATTAGGATGAGGGTACGGCGGAGGGTAAGGTTTGGGGCTGCCGGTGGGTTTCCGTTCCGGGCTAGGGTTAGGGTTAGGGAACGGCAAGGTTTAGGGCACGGGTGAGGGTGCGGACATGTGCTAGGGTCCGGCCACGTTCAGACGCACGCGTCAATATCAGCGGACGGATTAGGATGAGGGTACGGCGGAGGGTTAGGTGTGGGGCTGCCGGTGGCTTTCCATTCCAGGCTAGGGTTAGGGTTAGTGAACGGCAAGGTTTAGGGCACTGGTGAGGGTGCGGAAACGTGCTAGGTTCGGGGCACGTGCGGAGCACGGGTCAGTGTCAGCGTACGGATTAGGATGAGGGTACGGCGGAGGCTAAGGTGTGGGGCTGCCGGTGGGTTTCCCTTCCGGGCTAGGGTTAGGTTTAGGGAACGGCAAGGTTTAGGGCACAGATGAGGGTGCGGACACGTGCTAGGGTCGGGGCATGTGCGGACGCGCGGGTCAGTGTCAGCGTACGGATTAGGATGAGGGTACGGCGGAGGGTAAGGTGTGGGGTTGTCGGTGGGTTTCCGTTCCGGGCTAGGGTTAGGGTTAGGGAACGGCAAGGTTTAGGGCACAGGTGAGGGTGCGGACACGTGCTAGGGTCGGGGCACGGGCGGACGCGCGGGTCACTGTCAGCGTACAGATTAGGAGGAGGGTACGGCAGAGGGTAAGGTGTGGGGCTCCGGTGGGTTTCCGTTCCGGGCTAGGGTTAGGGTTAGGGAACGGCAAGGTTTAGGGCACAGATGAGGGTGCGGACACGTGCTAGGGTCGGGGCACGTGCGGACGCACGGGTCACTGTCAGCGTACGGATTAGGATGAGGGTACGGCGGAGGGTAAGGTGTGGGGTTGTCGGTGGGTTTCCGTTCCGGGCTAGGGTTAGGGTTAGGGAACGGCAAGGTTTAGGGCACAGGTGAGGGTGCGGACACGTGCTAGGGTCGGGGCACGGGCGGACGCGCGGGTCACTGTCAGCGTACAGATTAGGAGGAGGGTACGGCAGAGGGTAAGGTGTGGGGCTCCGGTGGGTTTCCGTTCCGGGCTAGGGTTAGGGTTAGGGAACGGCAAGGTTTAGGGCACAGATGAGGGTGCGGACACGTGCTAGGGTCGGGGCACGTGCGGACGCACTGGTCACTGTCAGCGTACAGATTAGGAGGAGGGTACGGCAGAGGGTAAGGTGTGGGGCTCCGGTGGGTTTCCGTTCCGGGCTAGGGTTAGGGTTAGGGAACGGCAAGGTTTAGGGCACAGGTGAGGGTGCGGACACGTGCTAGGGTCAGGGCACGTGCGGACGCACGGTTCAGTGTCAGCGTACGGATTAGGATGAGGGTACGGCGGAGGGTAAGGTGTGGGGCTGCCGCTGGGTTCCCGTTACAGGCTAGGGTTAGGCTTTGGGAACAGCAAGGTTTAAGGCACAGGTGAGGGTGCGGACACGTGCTAGGGTCGGGGCACGTGCGGACGCAGGGGTCAGTGTCAGCGTATGGATTAGGATGAGGGTACGGCGGAGGGTAAGGTGTTGGGCTGCCGGTGGGTTTCCGTTCTGGTCTAGTGTTAGGGTTAGGGAACGGCAAGGTTTAGGGCACAGGTGAGGGTGCGGACACGTGCTAGTGTCGGGGCACGTGTGGATGCATGGGTCTGTGTCAGCGTACGGATTAGGATTAGGGTACGGCTGAGGCTAAGGTGTGGGACTGCCTGTCGGTTTCCGTTCTGGGCTAGGGTTAGGGTTAGCGAACGGCAAGGTTTAGGGCACAGGTGAGGGTGCGGACACGTGCTAGGTTCGGGGCACGTGCGGACGCACGTGTCAGTGTCAGAGTACGGATTAGGATTAGGGTACGGCGGAGGCTAAGGTGTGGGGCTGCCGCTGGGTTTCCGTTCCGGTCTAGAGTTAGGGTTAGGGAACGGCAAGGTTTAGGGCACAGGTGAGGGTGCAGACACGTGCTAGGGTCGGGGCATGTGCGGACGCACGGGTCAGTGTCAGCATATGGATTAGGATTAGGGTACGGCGGAGGCTAAGGTGTGGGGCTGCCGGTGGGTTTCCGTTCCGGGCTAGGGTTAGGGTTAGGGAACGGCAAGGTTTAGGGCATAGGTGAGGGAGCGGACACGTGCTAGGGTCGCGGCACGTGCGGACTCACGTGTCAATGTCAGCGTACGGATTAGGATTAGGGTACGGCGGAGGCTAAGGTGTGGGGCTGCCTGTGGGTTTCCGTTCGTGGCTAGGGTTAGGGTTAGGGAACGGCAAGGTTTAGGGCCCAGGTAAGGGTGCGGACACGTGCTAGGGTCGGGGCACGTGCGGACGCACAGGTCAGCGTCAGCGTATGGATTAGGATTTGGGTACGTCTTAGGGTAAGGTGTGGGGCTGCCGGTGTGTTTCCGTTCAGGGCTAGGGTTAGGGTTAGGGAACGGCAAGGTTTAGGGCACAGGTGAGGGTGCGGACACGTGCTAGGGTCGGGGCACGTGAGGACGCATGGGTCCGTATCATCGTACGGATTAGGATGAGGGTACGGCGGAAGGTAAGGTGTGGGACTGCCGGTGGGTTTCCGTTCCGGGCTAGGGTTAGGGTTAGGGAACTGCAAGGTTTAGGGCACAGGTGAGGTTGCGGACACGTGCTAGTTTCGGGGCTCGTGCGGACGAACGGGTCAGTGTCAGCGTACGGATTAGGATGAGGGTACGGCGGAGGGTAAGGTGTGGGGCTCCCGGTGTGTTTCCGTTCCGGGCTAGGGTTAGGGTTAGGGAACGGCAAGGTTTACGGCACAGGTGAGGGTGCGGACACGTGCTAGGGTCAGGGCACGTGCGGACGGACGTGTCAATGTCAGCGTACGGATTAGGAAGAGGGTACGGCGGAGGGTAAGGTTTGGGGCTGCCGGTGGGTTTCCGTTCCGGGCTAGGGTTAGGGTTAGGGAACGGCAAGGTTTAGGGCACGGGTGAGGGTGCGGACATGTGCTAGGGTCCGGCCACGTTCGGACGCACGCGTCAATATCAGCGGACGGATTAGGATGAGGGTACGGCGGAGGGTTAGGTGTGGGGCTGCCGGTGGCTTTCCATTCCAGGCTAGGGTTAGGGTTAGTGAACGGCAAGGTTTAGGGCACTGGTGAGGGTGCGGAAACGTGCTAGGTTCGGGGCACGTGCGGAGCACGGGTCAGTGTCAGCGTACGGATTAGGATGAGGGTACGGCGGAGGCTAAGGTGTGGGGCTGCCGGTGGGTTTCCCTTCCGGGCTAGGGTTAGGTTTAGGGAACGGCAAGGTTTAGGGCACAGATGAGGGTGCGGACACGTGCTAGGGTCGGGGCATGTGCGGACGCGCGGGTCAGTGTCAGCGTACGGATTAGGATGAGGGTACGGCGGAGGGTAAGGTGTGGGGTTGTCGGTGGGTTTCCGTTCCGGGCTAGGGTTAGGGTTAGGGAACGGCAAGGTTTAGGGCACAGGTGAGGGTGCGGACACGTGCTAGGGTCGGGGCACGGGCGGACGCGCGGGTCACTGTCAGCGTACAGATTAGGAGGAGGGTACGGCAGAGGGTAAGGTGTGGGGCTCCGGTGGGTTTCCGTTCCGGGCTAGGGTTAGGGTTAGGGAACGGCAAGGTTTAGGGCACAGATGAGGGTGCGGACACGTGCTAGGGTCGGGGCACGTGCGGACGCACGGGTCAGTGTCAGCGTACAGATTAGGATGAGGGTGCGGCAGAGGGTAAGGTGTGGGGCTGCCGGTGGGTTTCCGTTCCGGGCTAGGGTTAGGGTTAGGGAACGGCAAGGTTTAGGGCACAGGTGAGGGTGCGGACACGTGCTAGGGTCAGGGCACGTGCGGACGCACGGTTCAGTGTCAGCGTACGGATTAGGATGAGGGTACGGCGGAGGGTAAGGTGTGGGGCTGCCGCTGGGTTCCCGTTACAGGCTAGGGTTAGGCTTTGGGAACAGCAAGGTTTAAGGCACAGGTGAGGGTGCGGACACGTGCTAGGGTCGGGGCACGTGCGGACGCAGGGGTCAGTGTCAGCGTATGGATTAGGATGAGGGTACGGCGGAGGGTAAGGTGTTGGGCTGCCGGTGGGTTTCCGTTCTGGTCTAGTGTTAGGGTTAGGGAACGGCAAGGTTTAGGGCACAGGTGAGGGTGCGGACACGTGCTAGTGTCAGGGCACGTGCGGACGCACGTGTCAGTGTCAGCATACGGATTAGGTTGAGGGTACGGCGGAGGGTAAGCTATGGGGCTGCCGGTGGGTTTCCGTTCCAGGCTAGGGTTAGGGTTAGCAATGGCAAGGTTTAGAGCTCACGTCAGGATGCGGACACGTGCTAGGGTCGGGGCACGTGCGGACGCATTGGTCAGTGTCAGCGTACTGATTAGGATGAGGGTACGGAGTAGGGTAAGGTGTGGGGCTGCCGGTGGTTTTCCGTTCCGGGCTAGGGTTAGGGGTAGGGAACGGCAAGGCTGAGGGCACAGGTGAGGGTGCGGACACGTGCTAGGGTCGGGGCAGGTTCGGACGCGCGGGTCAGTGTCAGCGTACGGATTAGGAGGAGGGTACGGCGGAGGGTAAGGTGTGGGGCTGCCGGTGGGTTTCCGTTACGGGCTAGGGTTAGGGTTAGGGAAGGGCAAGGTTTAGGGCACAGGTGAGGGTGCGGACACGTGCTAGGGTCGGGGCACGTGCTGACGCACTGGTCAGTGTCAGCGTACGGATTAGGATTAGGGTACGGCGGAGGCTAAGGTGTGGGGCTGCCGGTGGGTTTCCATTCCGGGCTAGGGTTAGGGTTAGGAACGGCAAGGTTTAGAGCACAGGTGAGGGTGCGGACACGTGCTAGTGTCGGAGCACGTGCGGACGCACGGGTCAGTGTCAGCGTACGGATTAGGATTAGGGTACGGTGGAGGCTAAGGTGAGGGGCTGCCGCTGCGTTTCCGTTCAGGGCTAGGGTTAGGGTTAGGGAACTCCAAGGTTTAGGGCATGGGTGAGGGTGCGAACACTTGCTAGGGTCGGGACACGTGCGGACGCACGGGTCAGTGTCTGCGTATGGATTAGTATTAGGTTACGGCAGAGGGTGGGGTGTGGGGCTGCCGGTGGGTTTCCCTTCCGGGCTAGGGTTAGGTTTAGGGAACGGCAAGGTTTAGGGCACAGGTGAGGGTGCGGACACGTGCTAGGGTCGGGGCACGTGTGGACACACGGGTCAGTGTCAGCGTACGGATTAGGATGAGGGTACGGCGGAGGCTAAGGTGTGGGGCTTCCGGTGTGTTTCCGTTCCGGGCTAGGGTTATGGTTAGGGAACGGCAAAGTTTAGGGCACAGTTGAGGGTGCGGACACGTGCTAGGGTCAGGGCAGGTGCGGACGCACGGGTCAGTGTCTGCGTACAGATTAGTATTAGGTTACGGCGGAGGGTGGGGTGTGGGGCTGCCGGTGGGTTTCCATTTCGGGCTAGGGTTAGGGTTAGGGAACGGCAAGGTTTAGGGCACAGGTGAGGGTGTGGACACGTGCTAGGGTCGGGGCACGTGTGGACGCACGGGTCAGTATCAGCGTACGGATTAGGATGAGCGTACGGCGGAGGCTAAAGTGTGGGGCTGCCGGTGTGTTTCCGTTCCGGTCTAGGGTTAGGGTTAGGGAACGGCTAGGTTTAGGGCACAGGTGAGGGTGCGGACACGTGCTAGGGTCGGGACACTTGCGGACGCAAGGGTCAGTGTCAGCGTACGGATTAGGATGAGGGTACGGCGGAGGATAAGGTGTGGGGATACCGCTGGGTTTCCGTTCCGGTCTAGGGTTAGGGTTAGGGAACGGCTAGGTTTAGGGCACAGGTGAGGGTGGGGACACGTGCTAGGGTCGAGGCACGTGCGGACGCACGGGTCAGTGTCAGCGTACGGATTAGGATGAGGGTACGGCGCAGGATAAGGTTTGGGGCTGCCGCTGTGTTTCCGTTCCGGGCTAGGGTTAGGGTTAGGGAAGGGCAAGGTTTAGGGCACAGGTGAGGGTGCGGACACGTGCTAGGGTCGGGGCACGTGTGGACGCGCGGGTCAGTGTCAGCGTACGGATTAGGATGAGGGTACGGCGGAGGGTAAGGTGTGGGGCTGCCGGGGGGTTTCCGTTACGGGCTAGGCTTAGGGTTAGGGAAAGGCAATGTTTAGGGCACAGGTGAGGGTGCGGACACGTGCTAGGGTCGGGGCACGTGCGGACGCACTGCTCAGTGTCAGCGTACGGATTAGGATTAGGGTACGGCGGAGGCTAAGGTGTGGGGCTGCCGGTGGGTTTCCGTTCCGGGCTAGGGTTAGGGTTAGGAACGGCAAGGTTTAGGGCACAAGTGAGGGTGCGGACACGTGCTAGGGTCGGGGCACGTGCGGACGCACGGGTCAGTGTCAGCGTACGGATTAGGATTAGGGTACGGCGGAGGCTAAGGTGTGGGTCTGCCGCTGTGTTTCCATTCAGGGCTAGAGTTAGGGTTAGGGAACTCCAAGGTTTAGGGCATGGGTGAGGGTGCGGACACTTGCTAGCGTCGGGACACGTGCGGACGCACGGGTCAGTGTCAGCGTACGGATTAGTATTAGGTTACGGCGGAGGGTGGGGTGTGGGGCTGCCGGTGGGTTTCCATTTCGGGCTAGGGTTAGGGTTAGGGAACGGCAAGGTTTAGGGCACAGGTGAGGGTGCGGACACGTGCTAGGGTCGGGGCACGTGTGGACGCACGGGTCAGTGTCAGCGTACGGATTACAATGAGTGTACGGCGGAGGCTAAGGTGTGGGGCTGCCGGTGTGTTTCCGTTCCGGGCTAGGGTTAGGGTTAGGGAACGGCAAAGTTTAGGGCACAGGTGAGGGTGCGGACACGTGCTAGGGTCAGGGCATGTGCGGACGCACGGGTCAGGGTCAGCGTACGGATTAGGATTTGGGTACGGCGGAGGTTAAGGTGTGCTGCTGCCGATGGGTTTCCATTCCGGGCTAGGGTTAGGGTTAGGGAACGGCAAGGTTTAGGGCACAGGTGAGGGTGCCGACACGTGCTAGGGTCGGGGCATGTGCGGACGCACGGGTCAATGTCAGCGTACGGATTAGGATGAGGGTACGGCGGAGGGTAAGGTGTGGGGCTGCCGGTGGCTTTCCGTTCCAGGCTAGGGTTAGGGTTAGGGAATGGCAAGGTTTAGGGCACAGGTGAAGGTGCGGACACATGCTAGCGTCGGGGCACGTGTGGAAGCATGTGTCAGTGTCAGCGTACGGATTAGGATGAGAGTACGGCGGAGGCTACGGTGTGGGGCTGCCGCTGGCTTTCTGTTCCGGGCTAGGGTTAGGGTTAGGGAACGGCAAGGTTTAGGGCACAGGTGAGGGAGCGGACACGTGCTAGGGTCGGGGCACGTGCGGACCATCGGGTCAGTGTCAGCGTACGGATTAGGATGAGGGTACAGCGGAGGGTAAGGTGTGCGGCTGCCGGTGGGTTTCCATTCCGTCCTAGGGTTATAGTTAGGGAATGGCAAGGTTTAGGGCACAGGTTAGGGTGCGGAAACGTGCTAGGTTCGGGGCACGTGCGGACAAACGGGTCAGTGTCAGCGTACGGATTAGGATGAGGGTACGGCGGATGGTAAGGTTTGGGGCTGCCGGTGGGTTTCCATTCCGGGCTAGGGTTAGGGTTAGGGAACGGCTAGGTTTAGGGCACAGGTGAGGGTGCGGACACGTGCTAGGTTCGGGGCACGTGCGGACGCAGGGATCAGTGTCAGCGTACGTATTAGGATTAGGGTACGGCAGAGGATATGGTTTGGGGATGCCGCTGGGTTTCCGTTCAGGGCTAGGGTTAGGGTTAGGGAACGGCTAGGTTTAGGGCACAGGTGAGGGTGCAGCCACGTGCTAGGGTCGGGGCACATGCGGACGCAAGGGTCAGTGTCAGCGTACGGATTAGAATGAGGGTACGGCGGAGGATAAGGTGTGGGGCTGCCGCTGGGTTTCCGTTCCGGGCTAGGGTTAGGGTTAGAGAAGGACAAGGTTTAGGGCACAGGTGAGGGTGCGGACACGTGCTAGGGTCGGGGCACGTGCGGACGCACGGGTCAGTGTCACCGTACGGATTAGGATTAGGGTACGGCGGAGGTTAAGGTGTGGAGCTGCAGCTGGGTTTCCGTTCCGGGCTAGGGCTAGGGTTAGGGAACGGCAAGGTTTAGGGCACAGGTGAGGGTGCGGACACGTGCTAGGGTCGGGGCACGTGCGGACGCACGGTTCTGTGTCAGCGTACGGATTAGAATTAGGGTACGAGGGAGAGTAATGTGTGGGCCTGCCATTGGGTTTCCGTTCCGTGCTAGGGTTAGGGTTAGGAATGGCAAGGTTTAGGGCACAGGTGAGGGTGCGGACACGTGCTAGTGTCGGGGCACGTGCGGATGCATGGGTCTGTGTCAGCGTACGGATTAGGATTAGGGTACGGCTGAGGCTAAGGTGTGGGACTGCCTGTCGGTTTCCGTTCTGGGCTAGGGTTAGGGTTAGCGAACGGCAAGGTTTAGGGCACAGGTGAGGGTGCGGACACGTGCTAGGTTCGGGGCACGTGCGGACGCACGTGTCAGTGTCAGAGTACGGATTAGGATTAGGGTACGGCGGAGGCTAAGGTGTGGGGCTGCCGCTGGGTTTCCGTTCCGGTCTAGAGTTAGGGTTAGGGAACGGCAAGGTTTAGGGCACAGGTGAGGGTGCGGACACGTGCTAGGGTCGGGGCACGTGCGAATGCACGGGTCTGTGTCAGCGTACGGATTAGAATTAGGGTACCAGGGAGAGTAATGTGTGGGGCTGCCGGTGGGTTTTTCGTTCTGGGCTAGGGTTAGAGTTAAGGAACGGCAAGGTTTAGGGCACAGGTGAGGTTGCGGACACGTGCTAGGGTCGGGGCACGGGCGGACGCACGGTTCAGTGTCAGCGTACGGATTAGGATTAGGGTACGGCGGATGGTAAGGTATGGGGCTTCCGGTGGGTTTCCGTTCCGGGCTATGGTTAGGGTTAGGGAACGGCAAGGTTTAGGGCACAGGTGAGAGTGCAGACACGTGCTAGCGGTGGGGCACGGGAGGACACACAGGTCAGTGTCAGCGTACGGATTAGGATTAGGGTACGGCGGAGACTAAGGTGTGGGGCTGCCGGTGGGTTTCCGTTCCGAGCTAAAATTAGGGTTAGTAACGGCAAGGTTTAGGGCACAGGTGAGGGTGCGGAAACGTGCTAATTTCGGAGCACGTGCGGACGCACGGGTCAGTGTCAGCGTACGGATTAGGATTAGGGTACGACGGAGGCTGAGGTGTGGGGCTGCCGATGGGTTTCCGTTCAGCGCTATGGTTAGGGTTAGGGAAATCCAAGGTTTATGGCATGGGTGAGGGTGCGGACACGTGCTAGGGTCGGGACACGTGCGAACGCACGGGTCAATGTCAGCGTACGGATTAGTATTAGGGTACGGCGGAGGCTACGGTGTGGGGCTGCTGGTGGGTTTCCGTTCCGGGCTAGGGTTAGGGTTAGGGAACGGCAAGGTTTAGGGCACAGGTGAGGGTGCGGACACGTGATAGGGTCGGGTCACGTGTGGACGCACGGGTCAGTGTCAGCGTACGGATTAGGATGAGGGTACGGCGGAGGGTAAGGTGTGGTGCTGCCGGTGTGTTTCCGTTCCGGGCTAGGGTTAGGGTTAGGGAACGGTAAGGTTTAGGGCACAGGTGAGGGTGCGGACACGTGCTAGTGTCGGGGCACGTGCGGACGCACGGGTCAGTGTCAGCGTACGGATTAGGATGAGGGTACGGCGGAAGGTAAGGTGTGGGGCTGCCGGTGGCTTTCTGTTCCGGTCTAGTGTTAGTGTTAGGGAACGGCAAGGTTTAGAGCACAGGTGAGGGTGCGGACACGTGCTAGGTTCGGGGCACGTGCGGACGCACAGGTCAGTGTCAGCGTATGGATTAGGATGAGGGTACGGTGGAGGGTAAGGTGTGGGGCTGACGGTGGGTTTCCATTCCGGGCTAGGGTTAGGGTTAGGGAACAGCAAGGTTTAAGGCACAGGTGAGGGTGCGGACACGTGCTAGGGTCGGGGCACGTGCCGACGCGTGGGTCAGTGTCAGGGTACCGATTAGGATGAGGGTACGGCGGAGGGTAAGGTGTGGGTCTGCCGCTGGGTTTCCGTTCCGGGCTAGGGTTAGGGTTAGGGAACGGCAAGGTTTAGGGCACAGGTGAGGGTTCCGGACACGTGCTAGGGTCGGGGCACGTGCGGACGCACGGGTCAGTATCAGCGTACGGATTAGGATGAGTGCACGGTGGAGGGTAAGGTGTGGGGCTGCCGGTGGGTTTCCGTTCCGGGCTAGGGTTAGGGTTAGGGAACGGCTAGGTTTACGGCACAGGTGAGGTTGCGGACACGTGTTAGGTTCCGGGCACGTGCGGACGCACGGGTCAGTGTCAGCGTACGAATTAGGATTAGGGTACGGCGGAGGATAAGGTGTGGGGCTGCCGCTGGGTTTCCGTTCCGGGCTACGGTTAGGGTTAGGGAACGTCTAGGTTTAGGGCACAGGTGAGGGTGCAGACACGTGCTAGGGTCGGGGCACGTGCGGACGCACGGGTCAGTGTCAGCGTACGGATTAGGATGAGGGTACGGCGGAGGCTAAGGTGTGGGGCTGCCAGTGTGTTTCCGTTCCGGTCTAGGGTTAGGGTTAGGGAACGGCTAGGTTTAGGGCACAGGTGAGGGTGCGGACACGTGCTAGGGTCGGGACACTTGCGGACGCAAGGGTCAGTGTCAGCGTACGGATTAGGATGAGGGTACGGCGGAGGATAAGGTGTGGGGATACCGCTGGGTTTCCGTTCCGGGCTAGGGTTAGGGTTAGGGAACGGCTAGGTTTAGGGCACAGGTGAGGGTGCGGACACGTGCTAGGGTCGAGGCACGTGCGGACGCACGGGTCAGTGTCAGCGTACGGATTAGGATGAGGGTACGGCGCAGGATAAGGTTTGGGGCTGCCGCTGGGTTTCCGTTCCGGGCTAGGGTTAGGGTTAGGGAAGGGCAAGGTTTAGGGCACAGGTGAGGGTGCGGACACGTGCTAGGGTCGGGGCACGTGTGGACGCGCGGGTCAGTGTCAGCGTACGGATTAGGATGAGGGTACGGCGGAGGGTAAGGTGTGGGGCTGCCGGGGGGTTTCCGTTACGGGCTAGGCTTAGGGTTAGGGAAAGGCAAGGTTTAGGGCACAGGTGAGGGTGCGGACACGTGCTAGGGTCGGGGCACGTGCGGACGCACTGCTCAGTGTCAGCGTACGGATTAGGATTAGGGTACGGCGGAGGCTAAGGTGTGGGGCTGCCGGTGGGTTTCCGTTCCGGGCTAGGGTTAGGGTTAGGAACGGCAAGGTTTAGGGCACAAGTGAGGGTGCGGACACGTGCTAGGGTCGGGGCACGTGCGGACGCACGGGTCAGTGTCAGCGTACGGATTAGGATTAGGGTACGGCGGAGGCTAAGGTGTGGGTCTGCCGCTGTGTTTCCATTCAGGGCTAGAGTTAGGGTTAGGGAACTCCAAGGTTTAGGGCATGGGTGAGGGTGCGGACACTTGCTAGGGTCGGGACACGTGCGGACGCACGGGTCAGTGTCAGCGTACGGATTAGTATTAGGTTACGGCGGAGGGTGGGGTGTGGGGCTGCCGGTGGGTTTCCATTTCGGGCTAGGGTTAGGGTTAGGGAACGGCAAGGTTTAGGGCACAGGTGAGGGTGCGGACACGTGCTAGGGTCGGGGCACGTGTGGACGCACGGGTCAGTGTCAGCGTACGGATTAGGATGAGTGTACGGCGGAGGCTAAGGTGTGGGGCTGCCGGTGTGTTTCCGTTCCGGGCTAGGGTTAGGGTTAGGGAACGGCAAAGTTTAGGGCACAGGTGAGGGTGCGGACACGTGCTAGGGTCAGGGCATGTGCGGACGCACGGGTCAGGGTCAGCGTACGGATTAGGATTTGGGTACGGCGGAGGTTAAGGTGTGCTGCTGCCGATGGGTTTCCATTCCGGGCTAGGGTTAGGGTTAGGGAACGGCAAGGTTTAGGGCACAGGTGAGGGTGCCGACACGTGCTAGGGTCGGGGCATGTGCGGACGCACGGGTCAATGTCAGCGTACGGATTAGGATGAGGGTACGGCGGAGGGTAAGGTGTGGGGATACCGGTGGCTTTCCGTTCCGGGCTAGGGTTAGGGTTAGGGAATGGCAAGGTTTAGGGCACAGGTGAAGGTGCGGACACATGCTAGCGTCGGGGCACGTGTGGAAGCATGTGTCAGTGTCAGCGTACGGATTAGGATGAGAGTACGGCGGAGGCTACGGTGTGGGGCTGCCGCTGGCTTTCTGTTCCGGGCTAGCGTTACGGTTAGGGAACGGCAAGGTTTAGGGCACAGGTGAGGGAGCGGACACGTGCTAGGGTCGGGGCACGTGCGGACAAACGGGTCAGTGTCAGCGTACGGATTAGGATGAGGGTACAGCGGAGGATAAGGTGTGCGGCTGCCGGTGGGTTTCCATTCCGTCCTAGGGTTATAGTTAGGGAATGGCAAGGTTTAGGGCACAGGTTAGGGTGCGGAAACATGCTAGGTTCGGGGCACGTGCGGACAAACGGGTCAGTGTCAGCGTACGGATTAGGATGAGGGTACGGCGGAGGGTAAGGTTTGGGGCTGCCGGTGGGTTTCCATTCCGGGCTAGGGTTAGGGTTAGGGAACGGCTAGGTTTAGGGCACAGGTGAGGGTGCGGACACGTGCTAGGTTCGGGGCACGTGCGGACGCAGGGATCAGTGTCAGCGTACGTATTAGGATTAGGGTACGGCAGAGGATATGGTGTGGGGATGCCGCTGGGTTTCCGTTCAGGGCTAGGGTTAGGGTTAGGGAACGGCTAGGTTTAGGGCACAGGTGAGGGTGCAGCCACGTGCTAGGGTCGGGGCACATGCGGACACAAGGGTCAGTGTCAGCGTACGGATTAGAATGAGGGTACGGCGGAGGATAAGGTGTGGGGCTGCCGCTGGGTTTCCGTTCCGGGCTAGGGTTAGGGTTAGAGAAGGACAAGGTTTAGGGCACAGGTGAGGGTGCGGACACGTGCTAGGGTCGGGGCACGTGCGGACGCACGGGTCAGTGTCACCGTATGGATTAGGATTAGGGTACGGCGGAGGTTAAGCTGTGGAGCTGCAGCTGGGTTTCCGTTCCGGGCTAGGGCTAGGGTTAGGGAACGGCAAGGTTTAGGGCACAGGTGAGGGTGCGGACACGTGCTAGGGTCGGGGCACGTGCGGACGCACGGTTCTGTGTCAGCGTACGGATTAGAATTAGGGTACGAGGGAGAGTAAGGTGTGGGCCTGCCATTGGGTTTCCGTTCCGTGCTAGGGTTAGGGTTAGGAATGGCAAGGTTTAGGGCACAGGTGAGGGTGCGGACACATGCTAGTGTCGGGGCACGTGTGGATGCATGGGTCTGTGTCAGCGTACGGATTAGGATTAGGGTACGGCTGAGGCTAAGGTGTGGGGCTGCCTGTCGGTTTCCGTTCAGGGCTAGGGTTAGGGTTAGCGAACGGCAAGGTTTAGGGCACAGGTGAGGTTGCGGACACGTGCTAGGTTCGGGGCACGTGCGGACGCACGTGTCAGTGTCAGAGTACGGATTAGGATTAGGGTACGGCGGAGGCTAAGGTGTGGGGCTGCCGCTGGGTTTCCGTTCCGGTCTAGAGTTAGGGTTAGGGAACGGCAAGGTTTAGGGCACAGGTGAGGGTGCGGACACGTGCTAGGGTCGGGGCACGTGCGAATGCACGGGTCTGTGTCAGCGTACGGATTAGAATTAGGGTACCAGGGAGAGTAATGTGTGGGGCTGCCGGTGGGTTTTTCGTTCTGGGCTAGGGTTAGGGTTAAGGAACGGCAAGGTTTAGGGCACAGGTGAGGTTGCGGACACGTGTTAGGGTCCCGGCACGGGCGGACGCACGGTTCAGTGTCAGCGTACGGATTAGGATTAGGGTACGGCGGATGGTAAGGTATGGGGCTTCCGGTGGGTTTCCGTTCCGGGCTACGGTTAGGGTTAGGGAACAGCAAGGTTTAGGGCACAGGTGAGGGTGCAGACACGTGCTAGCGGTGGGGCACGGGAGGACACACAGGTCAGTGTCAGCGTACGGATTAGGATTAGGGTACGGCGGAGACTAAGGTGTGGGGCTGCCGGTGGGTTTCCGTTCCGAGCTAAAATTAGGGTTAGTAACGGCAAGGTTTAGGGCACAGGTGAGGGTGCGGACACGTGCTAATTTCGGAGCACGTGCGGACGCACGGGTCAGTGTCAGCGTACGGATTAGGATTAGGGTACGACGGAGGCTGAGGTGTGGGGCTGCCGATGGGTTTCCGTTCAGCGCTATGGTTAGGGTTAGGGAAATCCAAGGTTTATGGCATGGGTGAGGGTGCGGACACGTGCTAGGGTCGGGACACGTGCGAACGCACGGGTCAATGTCAGCGTACGGATTAGTATTAGGGTACGGCGGAGGCTACGGTGTGGGGCTGCTGGTGGGTTTCCGTTCCGGGCTAGGGTTAGGGTTAGGGAACGGCAAGGTTTAGGGCACAGGTGAGGGTGCGGACACGTGATAGGGTCGGGTCACGTGTGGACGCACGGGTCAGTGTCAGCGTACGGATTAGGATGAGGGTACGGCGGAGGGTAAGGTGTGGTGCTGCCGGTGTGTTTCCGTTCCGGGCTAGGGTTAGGGTTAGGGAACGGCAAGGTTTAGGGCACAGGTGAGGGTGCGGACACGTGCTAGTGTCGGGGCACGTGCGGACGCACGGGTCAGTGTCAGCGTACGGATTAGGATGAGGGTACGGCGGAAGGTAAGGTGTGGGGCTGCCGGTGGCTTTCTGTTCCGGTCTAGTGTTAGTGTTAGGGAACGGCAAGGTTTAGAGCACAGGTGAGGGTGCGGACACGTGCTAGGTTCGGGGCACGTGCGGACGCACAGGTCAGTGTCAGCGTACGGATTAGGATGAGGGTACGGTGGAGGGTAAGGTGTGGGGCTGCCGGTGGGTTTCCATTCCGGGCTAGGGTTAGGGTTAGGGAACGGCAAGGTTTAAGGCACAGGTGAGGGTGCGGACACGTGCTAGGGTCGGGGCACGTGCCGACGCGTGGGTCAGTGTCAGGGTACCGATTAGGATGAGGGTACGGCGGAGGGTAAGGTGTGGGTCTGCCGCTGGGTTTCCGTTCCGGGATAGGGTTAGGGTTAGGGAACGGCAAGGTTTAGAGCACAGCTGAGGGTGCGGACACGTGCTAGGGTCGAGGCACGTGCGGACGCACGGGTCAGTGTCAGCGTACGGATTAGGATGAGGGTACGGCGGAGGGTAAGGTGTGGCGCTGCCGGTGGTTTTCCGTTCCGGGCTTGGGTTAGGGATAGGGAACGGCAAGGTTTAGCTCACAGCTGAGGGTGTGGAGGCGTGCTAGGGTCGGGGCATATGCGGACGCGCGGGTCAGTGTCAGCGTACGGATTACGATGAGGGTACAGCGGAGGTTAAGGTGTGGGGTTGTCGGTGGGTTTCCATTCCGGGCTAGGGTTAGGGTTAGGGAACGGCAAGGTTTAGGGCACAGGTGAGGGTGCGGACACGTGCTAGGGTCGGGGCACGTGAGGACGCATGGGTCCGTATCATCGTACGGATTAGGATGAGGGTACGGCGGAAGGTAAGGTGTGGGACTGCCGGTGGGTTTCCGTTCCGGGCTAGGGTTAGGGTTAGGGAACTGCAAGGTTTAGGGCACAGGTGAGGTTGCGGACACGTGCTAGGTTCGGGGCTCGTGCGGACGAACGGGTCAGTGTCAGCTTACGGATTAGGATGAGGGTACGGCGGAGGGTAAGGTGTGGGGCTGCCGGTGGGTTTCCGTTCCGGGCTAGGGTTAGGGTTAGGGAACGGCAAGGTTTACGGCACAGGTGAGGGTGCGGACACGTGCTAGGGTCAGGGCACGTGCGGACGCACGTGTCAATGTCAGCGTACGGATTAGGATGAGGGTACGGCGGAGGGTAAGGTTTGGGGCTGCCGGTGGGTTTCCGTTCCGGGTTAGGGTTAGGGTTAGGGAACGGCAAGGTTTAGGGCACGGGTGAGGGTGCAGACATGTGCTAGGGTCCGGCCACGTTCGGACGCACGGGTCAATATCAGCGGACGGATTAGGATGAGGGTACGGCGGAGGGTTAGGTGTGGGGCTGCCGGTGGCTTTCCATTCCAGGCTAGGGTTAGGGTTAGTGAACGGCAAGGTTTAGGGCACTGGTGAGGGTGCGGACACGTGCTAGGTTCGGGGCACGTGCGGAGCACGGGTCAGTGTCAGCGTACGGATTAGGATGAGGGTACGGCGGAAGCTAAGGTGTGGGGCTGCCGGTGGGTTTCCGTTCCGGGCTAGGGTTAGGTTTAGGGAACGGCAAGGTTTAGGGCACAGATGAGGGTGCGGACACGTGCTAGGGTCGGGGCATGTGCGGACGCGCGGGTCAGTGTCAGCGTACGGATTAGGATGAGGGTACGGCGGAGGGTAAGGTGTGGGGTTGTCGGTGGGTTTCCGTTCCGGGCTAGGGTTAGGGTTAGGGAACGGCAAGGTTTAGGGCACAGGTGAGGGTGCGGACACGTGCTAGGGTCGGGGCACGGGCGGACGCGCGGGTCACTGTCAGCGTACAGATTAGGAGGAGGGTACGGCAGAGGGTAAGGTGTGGGGCTCCGGTGGGTTTCCGTTCCGGGCTAGGGTTAGGGTTAGGGAACGGCAAGGTTTAGGGCACAGATGAGGGTGCGGACACGTGCTAGGGTCGGGGCACGTGCGGACGCACGGGTCAGTGTCAGCGTACAGATTAGGATGAGGGTGCGTCAGAGGGTAAGGTGTGGGGCTGCCGGTGGGTTTCCGTTCCGGGCTAGGGTTAGGGTTAGGGAACGGCAAGGTTTAGGGCACAGGTGAGGGTGCGGACACGTGCTAGGGTCAGGGCACGTGCGGACGCACGGTTCAGTGTCAGCGTACGGATTAGGATGAGGGTACGGCGGAGGGTAAGGTGTGGGGCTGCCGCTGGGTTCCCGTTACAGGCTAGGGTTAGGCTTTGGGAACGGCAAGGTTTAAGGCACAGGTGAGGGTGCGGACACGTGCTAGGGTAGGGGCACGTGCGGACGCAGGGGTCAGTGTCAGCGTATGGATTAGGATGAGGGTACGGCGGGGGGTAAGGTGTTGGGCTGCCGGTGGGTTTCCGTTCTGGTCTAGTGTTAGGGTTAGGGAACGGCAAGGTTTAGGGCACAGGTGAGGGTGCGGACACGTGCTAGTGTCAGGGCACGTGCGGACGCACGTGTCAGTGTCAGCATACGGATTAGGATGAGGGTACGGCGGAGGGTAAGCTATGGGGCTGCCGGTGGGTTTCCGTTCCAGGCTAGGGTTAGGGTTAGCAATGGCAAGGTTTAGGGCTCAGGTCAGGATGCGGACACGTGCTAGTGTCGGAGCACGTGCGGACGCACGGGTCAGTGTCAGCGTACGGATTAGGATTAGGGTACGGTGGAGGCTAAGGTGTGGGGCTGCCGCTGCGTTTCCGTTCAGGGCTAGGGTTAGGGTTAGGGAACTCCAAGGTTTAGGGCATGGGTGAGGGTGCGAACACTTGCTAGGGTCGGGACACGTGCGGACGCACGGGTCAGTGTCTGCGTATGGATTAGTATTAGGTTACGGCAGAGGGTGGGGTGTGGGGCTGCCGGTGGGTTTCCATTTCGGGCTAGGGTTAGGTTTAGGGAACGGCAAGGTTTAGGGCACAGGTGAGGGTGCGGACACGTGCTAGGGTCGGGGCACGTGTGGACACACGGGTCAGTGTCAGCGTACGGATTAGGATGAGGGTACGGCGGAGGCTAAGGTGTGGGGCTTCCGGTGTGTTTCCGTTCCGGGCTAGGGTTAGGGTTAGGGAACGGCAAAGTTTAGGGCACAGTTGAGGGTGCGGACACGTGCTAGGGTCAGGGCAGGTGCGGACGCACGGGTCAGTGTCAGCGTACGGATTAGTATTAGGTTACGGCGGAGGGTGGGGTGTGGGGCTGCCGGTGGGTTTCCATTTTGGGCTAGGGTTAGGGTTAGGGAACGGCAAGGTTTAGGGCACAGGTGTGGGTGTGGACACGTGCTAGGCTCGGGGCACGTGTGGACGCAAGGGTCAGTGTCAGCGTACGGATTAGGATGAGCGTACGGCGGAGGCTAAGGTGTGGGGCTGCCGGTGTGTTTCCGTTCCGGTCTAGGGTTAGGGTTAGGGAACGGCTAGGTTTAGGGCACAGGTGAGGGTGCAGACACGTGCTAGGGTCGGGACACTTGCGGACGCAAGGGTCAGTGTCAGCGTACGGATTAGGATGAGGGTACGGCGGAGGATAAGGTGTGGGGATACCGCTGGGTTTCCGTTCCGGGCTAGGGTTAGGGTTAGGGAACGGCTAGGTTTAGGGCACAGGTGAGGGTGCGGACACGTGCTAGGGTCGAGGCACGTGCGGACGCACGGGTCAGTGTCAGCGTACGGATTAGGATGAGGGTACGGTGCAGGATAAGGTTTGGGGCTGCCGCTGGGTTTCCGTTCCGGGCTAGGGTTAGGGTTAGGGAAGGGCAAGGTTTAGGGCACAGGTGAGGGTGCGGACACGTGCTAGGTTCGGGGCACGTGTGGACGCGCGGGTCAGTGTCAGCGTACGGATTAGGATGAGGGTACGGCGGAGGGTAAGGTGTGGGGCTGCCGGGGGGTTTCCGTTACAGGCTAGGCTTAGGGTTAGGGAAAGGCAAGGTTTAGGGCACGAGTGAGGGTGCGGACACGTGCTAGGTTCGGGGCACGTGCGGACGCACTGCTCAGTGTCAGCGTACGGATTAGGATTAGGGTACGGCGGAGGCTAAGGTGTGGGGCTGCCGGTGGGTTTCCGTTCTGGGCTAGGGTTAGGGTTAGGAACGGCAAGGTTTAAGGCACAAGTGAGGGTGCGGACACGTGCTAGGGTCGGGGCACGTGCGGATGCACGTGTCAGTGTCAGCGTACGGATTAGGATTAGGGTACGGCGGAGGCTAAGGTGTGGGTCTGCCGCTGTGTTTCCATTCAGGGCTAGAGTTAGGGTTAGGGAACTCCAAGGTTTAGGGCATGGGTGAGGGTGTGGACACTTGCTAGGGTCGGGACACGTGCGGACGCACGGGTCAGTGTCAGCGTACGGATTAGTATTAGGTTACGGCGGAGGGTGGAGTGTGGGGCTGCCGGTGGGTTTCCATTTCGGGCTAGGGTTAGGGTTAGGGAACGGCAAGGTTTAGGGCACAGGTGAGGGTGCGGACACGTGCTAGGGTCGGGGCACGTGTGGACGCACGGGTCAGTGTCAGCGTACGGATTACAATGAGTGTACGGCGGAGGCTAAGGTGTGGGGCTGCTGGTGTGTTTCCGTTCCGGGCTAGGGTTAGGGTTAGGGAACGGCAAAGTTTAGGGCACAGGTGAGGGTGCGGACACGTGCTAGTGTCGGGGCACTTGCGGATGCATGGGTCTGTGTCAGCGTACGGATTAGGATTAGGGTACGGCTGAGGCTAAGGTGTGGGACTGCCTGTCGGTTTCCGTTCAGGGCTAGGGTTAGGGTTAGCGAACGGCAAGGTTTCGGGCACAGGTGAGGGTGCAGACACGTGCTAGGTTCGGGGCACGTGCGGACGCACGTGTCAGTGTCAGAGTACGGATTAGGATTAGGGTACGGCGGAGGCTAAGGTGTGGGGCTGCCGCTGGGTTTCCGTTCCGGTCTAGAGTTAGGGTTAGGGAACGGCAAGGTTTAGGGCACAGGTGAGGGTGCAGACACGTGCTAGGGTCGGGGCATGTGCGGACGCACGGGTCAGTGTCAGCATATGGATTAGGATTAGGGTACGGCGGAGGCTAAGGTGTGGGGCTGCCGGTGGGTTTCCGTTCCGGGCTAGGGTTAGGGTTAGGGAACGGCAAGGTTTAGGGCATAGGTGAGGGAGCGGACACGTGCTAGGGTCGCGGCACGTGCGGACTCACGTGTCAATGTCAGCGTACGGATTAGGATTAGGGTACGGCGGAGGCTAAGGTGTGGGGCTGCCTGTGGGTTTCCGTTGGTGGCTAGGGTTAGGGTTAGGGAACGGCAAGGTTTAGGGCCCAGGTAAGGGTGCGGACACGTGCTAGGGTCGGGGCACGTGCGGACGCACAGGTCAGCGTCAGCGTATGGATTAGGATTTGGGTACGTCTTAGGGTAAGGTGTGGGGCTGCCGGTGTGTTTCCGTTCCGGGCTAGGGTTAGGGTTAGGGAACGTCAAGGTTTAGGGCACAGGTGAGGGTGCGGACACGTGCTAGGGTCGGGGCACGTGCGAATGCACGGGTCTGTGTCAGCGTACGGATTAGAATTAGGGTACCAGGGAGAGTAATGTGTGGGGCTGCCGGTGGGTTTTTCGTTCTGGGCTAGGGTTAGGGTTAAGGAACGGCAAGGTTTAGGGCACAGGTGAGGTTGCGGACACGTGTTAGGGTCCCGGCACGGGCGGACGCACGGTTCAGTGTCAGCGTACGGATTAGGATTAGGGTACGGCGGATGGTAAGGTATGGGGCTTCCGGTGGGTTTCCGTTCCGGGCTACGGTTAGGGTTAGGGAACGGCAAGGTTTAGGGCACAGGTGAGGGTGCAGACACGTGCTAGCGGTGGGGCACGGGAGGACACACAGGTCAGTGTCAGCGTACGGATTAGGATTAGGGTACGGCGGAGACTAAGGTGTGGGGCTGCCGGTGGGTTTCCGTTCCGAGCTAAAATTAGGGTTAGTAACGGCAAGGTTTAGGGCACAGGTGAGGGTGCGGACACGTGCTAATTTCGGAGCACGTGCGGACGCACGGGTCAGTGTCAGCGTACGGATTAGGATTAGGGTACGACGGAGGCTGAGGTGTGGGGCTGCCGATGGGTTTCCGTTCAGCGCTATGGTTAGGGTTAGGGAAATCCAAGGTTTATGGCATGGGTGAGGGTGCGGACACGTGCTAGGGTCGGGACACGTGCGAACGCACGGGTCAATGTCAGCGTACGGATTAGTATTAGGGTACGGCGGAGGCTACGGTGTGGGGCTGCTGGTGGGTTTCCGTTCCGGGCTAGGGTTAGGGTTAGGGAACGGCAAGGTTTAGGGCACAGGTGAGGGTGCGGACACGTGATAGGGTCGGGTCACGTGTGGACGCACGGGTCAGTGTCAGCGTACGGATTAGGATGAGGGTACGGCGGAGGGTAAGGTGTGGTGCTGCCGGTGTGTTTCCGTTCCGGGCTAGGGTTAGGGTTAGGGAACGGCAAGGTTTAGGGCACAGGTGAGGGTGCGGACACGTGCTAGTGTCGGAGCACGTGCGGACGCACGGGTCAGTGTCAGCGTACGGATTAGGATGAGGGTACGGCGGAAGGTAAGGTGTGGGGCTGCCGGTGGCTTTCTGTTCCGGTCTAGTGTTAGTGTTAGGGAACGGCAAGGTTTAGAGCACAGGTGAGGGTGCGGACACGTGCTAGGTTCGGGGCACGTGCGGACGCACAGGTCAGTGTCAGCGTACGGATTAGGATGAGGGTACGGTGGAGGGTAAGGTGTGGGGCTGCCGGTGGGTTTCCATTCCGGGCTAGGGTTAGGGTTAGGGAACGGCAAGGTTTAAGGCACAGGTGAGGGTGCGGACACGTGCTAGGGTCGGGGCACGTGCCGACGCGTGGGTCAGTGTCAGGGTACCGATTAGGATGAGGGTACGGCGGAGGGTAAGGTGTGGGTCTGCCGCTGGGTTTCCGTTCCGGGCTAGGGTTAGGGTTAGGGAACGGCAAGGTTTAGGGCACAGGTGAGGGTTCCGGACACGTGCTAGGGTCGGGGCACGTGCGGACGCACGGGTCAGTATCAGCGTACGGATTAGGATGAGTGCACGGTGGAGGGTAAGGTGTGGGGCTGCCGGTGGGTTTCCGTTCCGGGCTAGGGTTAGGGTTAGGGAACGGCTAGGTTTACGGCACAGGTGAGGTTGCGGACACGTGTTAGGTTCGGGGCACGTGCGGACGCACGGGTCAGTGTCAGCGTACGAATTAGGATTAGGGTACGGCGGAGGATAAGGTGTGGGGCTGCCGCTGGGTTTCCGTTCCGGGCTACGGTTAGGGTTAGGGAACGTCTAGGTTTAGGGCACAGGTGAGGGTGCAGACACGTGCTAGGTTTGGGGCACGTGCGGACGCACGGGTCAGTGTCAGCGTACGGATTAGGATGAGGGTACGGCGGAGCATAAGGTGTGGGGCTGCCGCTGGGTTTCCGTTCTGGGCTAGGGTTAGGGTTAGGGAACGACAAGGTTTAGAGCACAGCTGAGGGTGCGGACACGTGCTAGGGTCGAGGCACGTGCGGACGCACGGGTCAGTGTCAGCGTACGGATTAGGATGAGGGTACGGCGGAGGGTAAGGTGTGGCGCTGCCGGTGGTTTTCCGTTCCGGGCTTGGGTTAGGGATAGGGAACGGCAAGGTTTAGCTCACAGCTGAGGGTGTGGAGGCGTGCTAGGGTCGGGGCATATGCGGACGCGCGGGTCAGTGTCAGCATACGGATTACGATGAGGGTACAGCGGAGGTTAAGGTGTGGGGTTGTCGGTGGGTTTCCATTCCGGGCTAGGGTTAGGGTTAGGGAACGGCAAGGTTTAGGGCACAGGTGAGGGTGCGGACACGTGCTAGGGTCGGGGCACGGGCGGACGCACGGGTCAGTGTCAGCGTACAGATTAGGATGAGGGTACGGTAGAGGGTAAGGTGTGGGGCTCCGGTGGGTTTCCGTTCCGGGCTAGGGTTAGGGTTAGGGAACGGCAAGGTTTAGGGCACAGGTGAGGGTGCGGACACGTGCTAGGGTCGGGGCACGTGAGGACGCATGGGTCCATATCATCGTACGGATTAGGATGAGGGTACGGCGGAAGGTAAGGTGTGGGACTGCCGGTGGGTTTCCGTTCCGGGCTAGGATTAGGGTTAGGGAACTGCAAGGTTTAGGGCACCGGTGAGGTTGCGGACACGTGCTAGGTTCGGGGCTCGTGCGGACGAACGGGTCAGTGTCAGCGTACGGATTAGGATGAGGGTACGGCGGAGGGTAAGGTGTGGGGCTGCCGGTGGGTTTCCGTTCCGGGCTAGGGTTAGGGTTAGGGAACGGCAAGGTTTACGGCACAGGTGAGGGTGCGGACACGTGCTAGGGTTAGGGCACGTGCGGACGCACGTGTCAATGTCAGGGTACGGATTAGGATGAGGGTACGGCGGAGGGTAAGGTTTGGGGCTGCCGGTGGGTTTCCGTTCCGGGCTAGGGTTAGGGTTAGGGAACGGCAAGGTTTAGGGCACGGGTGAGGGTGCAGACATGTGCTAGGGTCCGGCCACGTTCGGACGCACGGGTCAATATCAGCGGACGGATTAGGATGAGGGTACGGCGGAGGGTTAGGTGTGGGGCTGCCGGTGGCTTTCCATTCCAGGCTAGGGTTAGGGTTAGTGAACGGCAAGGTTTAGGGCACTGGTGAGGGTGCGGACACGTGCTAGGTTCGGGGCACGTGCGGAGCACGGGTCAGTGTCAGCGTACGGATTAGGATGAGGGTACGGCGGAGGCTAAGGTGTGGGGCTGCCACTGGGTTCCCGTTACAGGCTAGGGTTAGGCTTTGGGAACGGCAAGGTTTAAGGCACAGGGGAGGGTGCGGACACGTGCTAGGGTAGGGGCACGTGCGGACGCAGGGGTCAGTGTCAGCGTATGGATTAGGATGAGGGTACGGCGGAGTGTAAGGTGTTGGGCTGCCGGTGGGTTTCCGTTCTGGTCTAGTGTTAGGGTTAGGGAACGGCAAGGTTTAGGGCACAGGTGAGGGTGCGGACACGTGCTAGTGTCAGGGCACGTGCGGACGCACGTGTCAGTGTCAGCATACGGATTAGGATGAGGGTACGGCGGAGGGTAAGCTATGGGGCTGCCGGTGGGTTTCCGTTCCAGGCTAGGGTTAGGGTTAGCAATGGCAAGGTTTAGGGCTCAGGTCAGGATGCGGACACGTGCTAGGGTCGGGGCACGTGCGGACGCATTGGTCAGTGTCAGCGTACTGATTAGGATGAGGGTACGGAGTAGGGTAAGGTGTGGGGCTGCCGGTGGTTTTCCGTTCCGGGCTAGGGTTAGGGGTAGGGAACGGCAAGGCTGAGGGCACAGGTGAGGGTGCGGACACGTGCTAGGGTCGGGGCAGGTTCGGACGCGCGGGTCAGTGTCAGCGTACGGATTAGGATGAGGGTACAGCGGAGGGTAAGGTGTGGGGCTGCCGGTGGGTTTCCGTTACGGGCTAGGGTTAGGGTTAGGGAAGGGCAAGGTTTAGGGCACAGGTGAGGGTGCGGACACGTGCTAGGGTTGGGGCACGTGCTGACGCACTGGTCAGTGTCAGCGTACGGATTAGGATTAGGGTACGGCGGAGGCTAAGGTGTGGGGCTGCCGGTGGGTTTCCATTCCGGGCTAGGGTTAGGGTTAGGAACGGCAAGGTTTAGGGCACAGGTGAGGGTGCGGACACGTGCTAGTGTCGGAGCACGTGCGGACGCACGGGTCAGTGTCAGCGTACGGATTAGGATTAGGGTACGGTGGAGGCTAAGGTGTGGGGCTGCCGCTGCGTTTCCGTTCAGGGCTAGGGTTAGGGTTAGGGAACTCCAAGGTTTAGGGCATGGGTGAGGGTGCGAACACTTGCTAGGGTCGGGACACGTGCGGACGCACGGGTCAGTGTCTGCGTATGGATTAGTATTAGGTTACGGCAGAGGGTGGGGTGTGGGGCTGCCGGTGGGTTTCCATTTCGGGCTAGGGTTAGGTTTAGGGAACGGCAAGGTTTAGGGCACAGGTGAGGGTGCGGACACGTGCTAGGGTCGGGGCACGTGTGGACACACGGGTCAGTGTCAGCGTACGGATTAGGATGAGGGTACAGCGGAGGCTAAGGTGTGGGGCTTCCGGTTTGTTTCCGTTCCGGGCTAGGGTTAGGGTTAGGGAACGGCAAAGTTTAGGGCACAGTTGAGGGTGCGGACACGTGCTAGGGTCAGGGCAGGTGCGGACGCACGGGTCAGTGTCAGCGTACGGATTAGTATTAGGTTACGGCAGAGGGTGGGGTGTGGGGCTGCCGGTGGGTTTCCATTTTGGGCTAGGGTTAGGGTTAGGGAACGGCAAGGTTTAGGGCACAGGTGTGGGTGTGGACACGTGCTAGGGTCGGGGCACGTGTGGACGCACGGGTCAGTGTCAGCGTACGGATTAGGATGAGCGTACGGCGGAGGCTAAGGTGTGGGGCTGCCGGTGTGTTTCCGTTCCGGTCTAGGGTTAGGGTTAGGGAACGGCTAGGTTTAGGGCACAGGTGAGGGTGCGGACACGTGCTAGTGTCGGGACACTTGCGGACGCAAGGGTCAGTGTCAGCGTACGGATTAGGATGAGGGTACGGCGGAGGATAAGGTGTGGGGATACCGCTGGGTTTCCGTTCCGGGCTAGGGTTAGGGTTAGGGAACGGCTAGGTTTAGGGCACAGGTGAGGGTGCGGACACGTGCTAGGGTCGAGGCACGTGCGGACGCACGGGTCAGTGTCAGCGTACGGATTAGGATGAGGGTACGGCGCAGGATAAGGTTTGGGGCTGCCGCTGGGTTTCCGTTCCGGGCTAGGGTTAGGGTTAGGGAAGGGCAAGGTTTAGGGCACAGGTGAAGGTGCGGACACGTGCTAGGGTCGGGGCACGTGTGGACGCGCGGGTCAGTGTCAGCGTACGGATTAGGATGAGGGTACGGCGGAGGGTAAGGTGTGGGGCTGCCGGGGGGTTTCCGTTACGGGCTAGGCTTAGGGTTAGGGAAAGGCAAGGTTTAGGTCACAGGTGAGGGTGCGGACACGTGCTAGGGTCGGGGCACGTGCGGACGCACTGCTCAGTGTCAGCGTACGGATTAGGATTAGGGTACGGCGGAGGCTAAGGTGTGGGGCTGCCGGTGGGTTTCCGTTCCGGGCTAGGGTTAGGGTTAGGAACGGCAAGGTTTAAGGCACAAGTGAGGGTGCGGACACGTGCTAGGGTCGGGGCACGTGCGGATGCACGGGTCAGTGTCAGCGTACGGATTAGGATTAGGGTACGGCGGAGGCTAAGGTGTGGGTCTGCCGCTGTGTTTCCATTCAGGGCTAGAGTTAGGGTTAGGGAACTCCAAGGTTTAGGGCATGGGTGAGGGTGCGGACACTTGCTAGGGTCGGGACACGTGCGGACGCACGGGTCAGTGTCAGCGTACGGATTAGTATTAGGTTACGGCGGAGGGTAGGGTGTGGGGCTGCAGGTGGGTTTCCATTTCGGGCTAGGGTTAGGGTTAGGGAACGGCAAGGTTTAGGGCACAGGTGAGGGTGCGGACACGTGCTAGGGTCGGGGCACGTGTGGACGCACGGGTCAGTGTCAGCGTACGGATTACAATGAGTGTACGGCGGAGGCTAAGGTGTGGGGCTGCCGGTTTGTTTCCGTTCCGGGCTAGGGTTAGGGTTAGGGAACGGCAAAGTTTAGGGCACAGGTGAGGGTGCGGACACGTGCTAGGGTCAGGGCATGTGCGGACGCACGGGTCAGGGTCAGCGTACGGATTAGGATTTGGGTACAGCGGATGGTAAGGTGTGGGGCTTCCGGTGGGTTTCCGTACAGGACTAGGGTTAGGGTTAGGGAATTGCAAGCGTTAGGACACAGGTGAGGGTGGGGACACGTGCTAGGGTCGGGGCACGTGTGGACGAATGGGTCAGTGTCAGCGTACGGATTAGGATGACGCTACGGCGGAGGCTAAGGTATGGGGCTGCCGGTGGGTTTCCGTTCCGGGCTAGGGTTAGGGTTAGGGAACGGCAAGCTTTAGGGCACAGGTGAGGTTGCAGACACGTGCTAGGGTCGGGGCACGTGCGGACGCACGGGTCAGTGTCAGCGTATGGATTAGGATGAGGGTACGGCGGAGGCTAAGGTGTGGGGCTGCCGGTGGGTTTCCGTTCCCCGCTAGGGTTAGGGTTATGGAACGGCAAGGTTTAGGGCACAGGTGAGGGTGCGGACACGTGCTAGGGTCGGGGCACGTGCGGACGCACCGGTCAATGTCAGCGTACAGATTAGGATGAGGGTACGGCGGAGGCTAAGGTGTGGGTGTGCCGGTGGGTTTCCGTTCCGCACTTGGGTTAGGGTTAGCAACGGCAAGGTTTAAGGCACAGGTGAGGGTGCGGACACGTGCTAGGTTCGGGGCACGTGCGGACGCAGGGATCAATGTCAGCGTACGAATTAGGATTAGGGTACAGCAGAGGATAAGGTGTGGGGATGCCGCTGGGTTTCCGTTCAGGGCTAGGGTTAGGGTTAGGGAACTCCAAGGTTTAGGGCATGGGTGAGGGTGCGCACACTTGCTAGGGTCGGGGCACGTGCGGACGCACGGGTCAGTGTCAGCGTACGGATTAGTATTAGGTTATGGCGGAGGGTGGGGTGTGGGGCTGCCGGGGGGTTCCATTTCGGGCTAGGGTTAGTGTTAGGGAACGGCAAGGTTTAGGGCACAGGTGAGGGTGCGGACACGTGCTAGGGTTGGGGCACGTGCGGACGAACGGGTCAGTGTCAGCGTACGGATTAGGATGACGCTACGGCGGAGGCTAAGGTATGGGTCTGCCGGTGGGTTTCCGTTTCGGGCTAGGGTTAGGGTTAGGGAACGGCAAGCTTTAGAGCACAGGTGAGGTTGCAGACACGTGCTAGGGTCGGGGCACGTGCGGACGCACGGGTCAGTGTCAGCGTACGGATTAGGATGAGGGTACGGCGGAGGCTAAGGTGTGGGGCTGCCGGTGGGTTTCCGTTCCCCGCTAGGGTTAGGGTTAGGGAACGGCAAGGTATAGGGCACAGGTGAGGGTGCGGACACGTGCTAGGGTCGGGGCACGTTCGGACGCACCGGTCAATGTCAGCGTACGGATTAGGATGAGGGTACGGCGCAGGGTAAGGTGTGGGGATGCCGGTGGCTTTCCGTTCCTGGCTAGGGTTAGGGTTAGGGAACAGCAAGGTTTAGGGCACAGGTGAAGGTGCGGACACATGCTAGGGTCGGGGCACGTGCGGACGCACGGTTCAGTGTCAGCGTACGGATTAGTATGAGGGTACGGCGGAGGCTACGGTGTGGGGCTACCGGTGGCTTTCCGTTCCGGGCTAGGGTTAGGATTAGGGAACGGCAAGGTTTACGGCACAGGTGATGGTGGGGACACGTGCTAGGGTCGGGGCACGTGCGGACGCACGGGTCAGTGTCAGCGTACGGATTAGGATGAGGGTACGGCGGAGGGTAAGGTGTGGGGCTGCCGCTGGGTTTCCATTCCGCGCTAGGGTTAGGGTTAGGGAACGGCAAAGTTTAGGGCACAGGTGAGGGTGCGGATACGTGCTAGGGTCGTGTCACGTGCGGACGCATGGATCAGTGTAAGCGTACGGATTAGGATGAGGGTACGGCGGAGGGTAAGGTGTTGGGCTGCCGGTGGGTTTCCGTTCCGGGCTAGGGTTAGGGTTAGGGAACAGCAAGGATTAGGGCACAGGTGAGGGTGCGGACACGTGCTAGGGTCCGGGCACGTGTGGACGCACGGGTCTGTGTCAGCGTACGGATTAGGATGAGGGTACGGCGGAGTGTAAGGTGTGGGGATGCCGGTGTGTTTCCGTTCCGGGCTTGGGTTAGCGTAAGGGAACGGCAAGATTTACGGCACAGGTGAGGGTGCGGACACGTGCTAGGGTCGGGGCACGTGCGGACGCACGGTTCAGTGTCAGCGTATGGATTAGGATTAGGGTACGGCGGATGGTAAGGTATGGGGATACCGCTGGGTTTCCGTTCCGGGCTAGGGTTAGGGTTAGGGAACGGCTAGGTTTAGGGCACAGGTGAGGGTGCGGACACGTGCTAGGGTCGGGGCACGTGCGGACGCACTGCTCAGTGTCAGCGTACGGATTAGGATTAGGGTACGTCGGAGGCTAAGGTGTGGGGCTGCCGGTGGGTTTCCGTTCCGGGCTAGGGTTAGGGTTAGGAACGGCAAGGTTTAGGGCACAAGTGAGGGTGCGGACACGTGCTAGGGTCAGGGCACGTGCGGACGCACGTGTCAGTGTCAGCGTACGGATTAGGATTAGGGTACGGCGGAGGCTAAGGTGTGGGTCTGCCGCTGTGTTTCCATTCAGGGCTAGAG
This sequence comes from Hyperoodon ampullatus, assembly GCF_949752795.1. NCBI lineage: Eukaryota > Metazoa > Chordata > Mammalia > Artiodactyla > Ziphiidae > Hyperoodon > Hyperoodon ampullatus. The sequence goes on from NC_136932.1 coordinate 60,334,754, forward strand.
TTAGGGTTAGGGAACTCCAAGGTTTAGGGCATGGGTGAGGGTGCGGACACTTGCTAGGGTCGGGACACGTGCGGACGCACGGGTCAGTGTCAGCGTACGGATTAGTATTAGGTTACGGCGGAGGGTGGGGTGTGGGGCTGCCGGTGGGTTTCCATTTCGGGCTAGGGTTAGGGTTAGGGAACGGCAAGGTTTAGGGCACAGGTGAGGGTGCGGACACGTGCTAGGGTCGGGGCACGTGTGGACGCACGGGTCAGTGTCAGCGTACGGATTAGGATGAGTGTACGGCGGAGGCTAAGGTGTGGGGCTGCCGGTGTGTTTCCGTTCCGGGCTAGGGTTAGGGTTAGGGAACGGCAAAGTTTAGGGCACAGGTGAGGGTGCGGACACGTGCTAGGGTCAGGGCATGTGCGGACGCACGGGTCAGGGTCAGCGTACGGATTAGGATTTGGGTACGGCGGATGGTAAGGTGTGGGGCTTACGGTGGGTTTCCGTACAGGGCTAGGGTTAGGGTTAGGGAATTGCAAGCGTTAGGACACAGGTGAGGGTGGGGACACGTGCTAGGGTCGGGGCACGTGCGGACGAATGGGTCAGTGTCAGCGTACGGATTAGGATGACGCTACGGCGGAGGCTAAGGTATGGGGCTGCCGGTGGTTTTCCGTTGCGGGCTAGGGTTAGGGTTAGGGAACGGCAAGCTTTAGGGCACAGGTGAGGTTGCAGACACGTGCTAGGGTCGGGGCACGTGCGGACGCACGGGTCAGTGTCAGCGTACGGATTAGGATGAGGGTACGGCGGAGGCTAAGGTTTTGGGCTGCCGGTGGGTTTCCGTTCCCCGCTAGGGTTAGGGTTATGGAACGGCAAGGTTTAGGGCACAGGTGAGGGTGCGGACACGTGCTAGGGTCGGGGCACGTGCGGACGCACCGGTCAATGTCAGCGTACGGATTAGGATGAGGGTACGGCGGAGGCTAAGGTGTGGGTGTGCCGGTGGGTTTCCGTTCCGCACTTGGGTTAGGGTTAGCAACGGCAAGGTTTAAGGCACAGGTGAGGGTGCGGACACGTGCTAGGATCGGGGCACGTGCGGACGCAGGGATCAATGTCAGCGTACGAATTAGGATTAGGGTACGGCAGAGGATAATGTGTGGGGATGCCGCTGGGTTTCCGTTCAGGGCTAGGGTTAGGGTTAGGGAACTCCAAGGTTTAGGGCATGGGTGAGGGTGCGGACACTTGCTAGGGTCGGGACACGTGCGGACGCACGGGTCAGTGTCAGCGTACGGATTAGTATTAGGTTATGGCGGAGGGTGGGGTGTGGGGCTGCCGGGGGGTTCCATTTCGGGCTAGGGTTAGGGTTAGGGAACGGCAAGGTTTAGGGCACAGGTGAGGGTGCGGACACGTGCTAGGGTTGGGGCACGTGCGGACGAACGGGTCAGTGTCAGCGTACGGATTAGGATGACGCTACGGCGGAGGCTAAGGTATGGGTCTGCCGGTGGGTTTCCGTTTCGGGCTAGGGTTAGGGTTAGGGAACGGCAAGCTTTAGAGCACAGGTGAGGTTGCAGACTCGTGCTAGGGTCGGGGCACGTGCGGACGCACGGGTCAGTGTCAGCGTACGGATTAGGATGAGGGTACGGCGGAGGCTAAGGTGTGGGGCTGCCGGTGGGTTTCCGTTCCCCGCTAGGGTTAGGGTTAGGGAACGGCAAGGTATAGGGCACAGGTGAGGGTGCGGACACGTGCTAGGGTCGGGGCACGTTCGGACGCACCGGTCAATGTCAGCGTACGGATTAGGACGAGGGTACGGCGGAGGGTAAGGTGTGGGGATGCCGGTGGCTTTCCGTTCCTGGCTAGGGTTAGGGTTAGGGAACAGCAAGGTTTAGGGCACAGGTGAAGGTGCGGACACATGCTAGGGTCGGGGCACGTGCGGACGCACGGGTCAGTGTCAGCGTACGGATTAGTATGAGGGTACGGCGGAGGCTACGGTGTGGGGCTACCGGTGGCTTTCCGTTCCGGGCTAGGGTTAGGATTAGGGAACGGCAAGATTTAGGGCACAGGTGATGGTGGGGACACGTGCTAGGGTCGGGGCACGTGCGGACGCACGGGTCAGTGTCAGCGTACGGATTAGGATGAGGGTACGGCGGAGGGTAAGGTGTGGGGCTGCCGCTGGGTTTCCATTCCGCGCTAGGGTTAGGGTTAGGGAACGGCAAAGTTTAGGGCACAGGTGAGGGTGCGGATACGTGCTAGGGTCGTGTCACGTGCGGACGCATGGATCAGTGTCAGCGTACGGATTAGGATGAGGGTACGGCGGAGGGTAAGGTGTTGGGCTGCCGGTGGGTTTCCGTTCCGGGCTAGGGTTAGGGTTAGGGAACGGCAAGGATTAGGGCACAGGTGAGGGTGCGGACACGTGCTAGGGTCCGGGCACGTGTGGACGCACGGGTCTGTGTCAGCGTACGGATTAGGATGAGGGTACGGCGGAGGGTAAGGTGTGGGGATGCCGGTGTGTTTCCGTTCCGGGCTTGGGTTAGCGTAAGGGAACGGCAAGATTTACGGCACAGGTGATGGTGCGGACACGTGCTAGGGTCGGGGCACGTGCGGACGCACGGTTCAGTGTCAGCGTACGGATTAGGATAAGGGTACGGCGGATGGTAAGGTATGGGGCTTCCGGTGGGTTTCCGTTCCGGGCTAGGGTTAGGGTTAGGGAAAGGCAAGGTTTAGGGCACAGTGGACGGTGCGGACACGTGCTAGTGGTGGGGCACGGGAGGACGCACCGGTCAGTGCCAGCGTACGGATTAGGATTAGGTTACGGCGGAGGCTAAGGTGTGGCGCTGAGGGTGGGTTTCCGTTCCGGGCTAAAATTAGGGTTAGGAACGGCAAGGTTTAGGGCACAGGTGAGGGTGCGGACACGTGCTAGTGTCGGAGCACGTGCTTACGCACGGGTCAGTTTCAGCGTACGGATTAGGATAAGGGTACGGCGGAGGCTAAGGTGTGGGGCTGCCGCTGCGTTTCCGTTCAGGGCTAGGGTTAGGGTTAGGGAACGGCAAGGTTTAGGGCACTGGTGAGGGTGCGGACACGTGCTAGGGTCGGGGCACGTGTGGACGCACAGGTCAGTGTCAGCGTACGCATTAGGATGAGGGTACTGCGGAGGGTAACGTGTGGGGCTGCCGGTGGATTTCCATTCCGGGCTAGGGTTAGGGTTAGGGAACGGCAAGGTTTAGGGCAAGGTGAAGCTGCGGACACGTGCTAGGGTCGGGGCACGTGCCGACGCGTGGATCAGTGTCAGCGTACGGATTAGGAGGAGGGTACGGCAGAGGGTAAGGTGTCGGTCTGCCGCTGGGTTAACATTCCGGGCTAGGGTTAGGGTTAGGGAACAGCTAGGTTTAGGGCACAGGTGAGGGTGCAGACACGTGCTAGGGTCGTGGCACGTGCGGACGCACGGGTCAGTGTCAGCGTACGGATTAGGATGAGGGTACGGCGGAGGATAAGGTGTGGGGCTGCCGCTGGGTTTCCGTTCCGGGCTAGGGTTAGGGTTAGGGAACGACAAGGTTTAGTGCACAGCTGAGGGTGCGGACACGTGCTAGGGTCGGGGCACGTGTGGACGCACCGGTCAGTGTCAGCGTACTGATTAGGATGAGGGTACGGCGGAGGGTAAGGTGTGGGGCTGCCGTTGGGTTTCCGTTCCGGGCTAGGGATAGGGATAGGGAACGGCAAGGTTTAGGGCACAGGTGAGGGTGCGAACACGTGCTTTGGTCGGGGCACGTGCAGACGCACCTTTCAGTGTTAGCATACGGATTAGGATTAGGGTACGGCGGAGGCTAAGGTGTTGGGCTACCGGTGTGTTTCCGTTCCGGGCTAGGGTTAGGGTTAGGGAACGGGAAGGTTTACGGCACAGGTGAGGGTGCGGACACGTGCTAGGGTCAGGACACGTGCGGACGCACGGGTCACTGTCAGCGTACGGATTAGGATTTGGCTACGGCAGAGGGTAAGGTGTGGGGCTGCCGGTGGGTTTCTGTACCGGGCTAGGGTTAGGGTTAGGGAATGGCAAGGTTTAGGACACAGGTGAGGGTGCGGACACGTGCTAGATTCGGGACACGTACGGACGCACGGGTCAGTGTCAGCGTACGGATTAGGATGAGGGTACGGCGGAGGCTAAGGTGTGGGGCTGAAGGTGGGTTTCCGTTCAGGGCTAGGGTTAGGGTTAGGGAACGGCAAGCTTTAGGTCACAGGTGAGGTTGCAGACACGTGCTAGGGTCGGGGCACGTGCGGACCCACGGGTCAGTGTCAGCGTACGGATTAGGATGAGGGTACGGCGGAGGGTAAGGTGTGGGGCTGCCGGTGTGTTTCCTTTCCGGGCTAGGGTTAGGGTTAGGGAACGGCAAGGTTTAGGGCACGGGTGAGGGTGCGGACATGTGCTAGGGTCCGGGCACGTGCGGACGCACTGGTCAATGTCAGCGTACGGATTAGGATGAGGGTACGGCGGACGGTAAGGTGTGGGGCTGCCGGTGGCTTTCCATTCCAGTCTAGTGTTAGGGTTAGTGAACGGAAAGGTTTAGGGCACAGGTGAGGGTGCGGACACGTGCTAGGGTCAGGGCACGTGTGGACGCGCGGGTCAGTGTCAGCGTACGGATTAGGATGAGGGTACGCCGGAGGGTAATGTGTGGGGTTGTCGGTGGGTTTCCGTTCCGGGCTAGGTTTAGGGTTAGGAAACAGCAAGGTTTAGGGCACAGGTGAGGGTGCGGACACGTGCTAGATTCGGGGCACGTGCGGACGCGCGGGTCAGTGTCAGCGTACGAATTAAGATGAGGGTATGTCGGAGGGTAAGGTGTGGGGCTCCGGTGGGTTTCCGTTCCGGGCTAGGGTTAGTGTTAGGGAACGGCAAGGTTTAGGGCACAGGTGAGGGTGCGGACACGTGCTTGGGTCGGGGCACGTGCGGACGCACAGGTCAGTGTCAGCGTACGGATTAGGATGAGGGTACGGCGGAGGGTAAGGTGTGGGGCTGCCGGTGTGTTATCGTTCCGGTCTAGGGTTAGGGTTAGGGAATGGCAAGGTTTAGGGCACAGGTGAGGTTTCGGACACGTGCTAGGGTCTGGGCACCTGCGGACGCACTGGTCAGTGTCAGCGTACGTATTAGGATGAGGGTACGGCGGAGGGTAAGGTGTGGGGCTGCCGGTGGGTTTCCGTTCAGGGCTAGGGTTAGGGTTAGGGAACGGCAAGGGTTAGGGCACAGGTGAGGGTGCGGACACGTGCTAGGTTCGGGGCACTTGCGGACGCCCGTGTCAGTGTCAGCGTACGGATTAGGATGAGGGTACGGCAGACGGTAAGGTGTGGGATTGCCAGTGGGTTTCCGTTCTGGGCTAGGTTTAGGGTTAGGGTACGGCAAGGTTTAAGGCACAGGTGAGGGTGCAGACACGTGCTAGGGTCGGAGCACGTGTGGACGCATGGGTCAGTGTCAGCGTACGGATTAGGATGAGGGTACGGCCGAGGGTAAGGTGAGGGGCTGCCGGTGGGTTTCCGTTCCAGGCTAGGGTTAGGGTAAGGGAACGGCAAGGTTTAGGGCACAGGTGAGGGTGCGGACACGTGCTAGGGTCGGGGCACGTGTGGACGCACGGGTCAGTGTCAGCGTACGGATTAGGATGAGGGTACGGCGGAGGGTAAGGTGTGGTGCTGCCAGTGGGTTTCCTTTCCGGGCTAGGGTTAGGGTTAGGGAACGGCAAGGTTTAGGGCACAGGTGAAGGTGCGGACACATGCTAGGTTCGGGGCACGTGCGGACACGGGTCAGTTTCAGCGTACTGATTAGGATGAGGGTACGGCGGAAGGTAAGGTGTGGGGCTGCCGGTGGCTTTCCGTTCCGGTCTAGTGTTAGTGTTAGGCAACGGCAAGGTTTAGGGCACAGATGAGGGTGCGGACACGTGCTAGGGTCGGGGCACGTGCGGATGCACAGGTCAGTGTCAGCGTACGGATTAGGATGAGGGTACAGCAGAGGGTAAGGTGTGGGGCTGCCGGTGGGTTTCTATTCCGGGCTAGGGTTAGGGTTAGGGAACAGCAAGATTTAGGGCACAGGTGAGGGTTCGGACACGTGCTAGGGACGGGGCACGTGCCGACGCGTGCGTCAGTTTCAGCGTACGGATTAGGATGAGGGTACGGCGGAGGGTAAGGTGTGGGGCTGCCGGTGGGTTTCCGTTCTGGGCTAGGGTTAGGGTTAGGGAACAGCAAGGTTTAGGGCACAGGTGAGGGTGCGGACAATTGCTAGGGTCGGGGCATGTGTGGACGCACGGGTCAGTGTCAGCATACGGATTAGGATGAGGGTACGGCGGAGGGTAAGGTGTGGTGCTGCCAGTGGGTTTCCGTTCCGGGCTAGGGTTAGGGTTAGGGAACGGCAAGGTTTAGGGCACAGGTGAGGGTGCGGACACGTGCTAGGGTCGGGGCACGTGCGGACGCACGGGTCAGTGTCAGCGTACGGATTAGAATTAGGGTACGGAGGAGGGTAAGGTGTCGGGCTGCCGGTGGGTTTCCGTTCCGGGCTAGGGTTAGGGTTAGAGAACGGCAAGGTTTAGGGCACAGGTGAGGGTGCGGACACGTGATATGGTCGGGGCACCTGCGGACGCATGGGTCAGTGTCAGCGTACGGATTAGGAAGAGGGTACGGCGGAGGGAAAGGTGTGGGGCTGCCGCTGGGTTTCGTTCCGGGCTAGGGTTAGGGTTAGGGAACGGCAAGGTTTAGGGCACAGGTGAGGGTGCGGACACGTGCTAGGGTAGGGGCACTTGCGGACACACGGGTCAGTGTCAGCGTACGGATTAGGATGAGGATACGGCGGATGGTAAGGTGTGGGGCTGCCTGTGGGTTTCCGTTCCGGGCTAGGGTTAGGTTTATGGAACGGCAAGGTTTAGGGCACAGCTGAGGGTGCGGACACGAGCTAGGGTCAGGGCATGTGCAGACGCGCGGGTCAGTGTCAGCGTACGTATTAGGATGAGGGTACAGCGGAGGGTAAGGTGTGGGGTTGTCGGTGGGTTTCCGTTCTGGGCTAGGGTTAGGGTTAGGGAACGGCAAGGTTTAGGGCACAGGTGAGGGTGCGGACACGTGCTAGGGTCGGGGCACGGGCGGACGCGCGGGTCAGTGTCATCGTACAGATTAGGATGAGGGTACGGCAGAGGGTAAGGTGTGGGGCTCCGGTGGGTTTCTGTTCCGGGCTAGGGTTAGGGTTAGGGAACGGCAAGGTTTAGGGCACAGGTGAGGGTGCGGACACGTGCTAGGTTCGGGGCACGTGCGGACGCACGGGTCACTGTCAGCGTACGGATTAGGATGACGGTACAGCAGAAGGTAAGGTGTGGGGCTGCCGGTGGCTTTCTGTTCCGGTCTAGTGTTAGTGTTAGGGAACAGCAAGGTTTAGGGCACAGGTGAGGGTGCGGACACGTGCTAGGTACGGGGCACGTGCGGACGCACAGGTCAGTGTCAGCGTACGGATTAGGATGAGGGTACGGCGGAGGTTAAGGTGTGGGGCTGCCGGTGGGTTTCCATTCTGGGCTAGGGTTAGGGTTAGGGAACAGCAAGGTTTAGGGCACAGGTGAGGGTGCGGACAATTGCTAGGGTCGGGGCATGTGTGGACGCACGGGTCAGTGTCAGCATACGGATTAGGATGAGGGTACGGTGGAGGGTAAGGTGTGGTGCTGCCAGTGGGTTTCCGTTCCAGGCTAGGGTTAGGGTTAGGGAACGGCAAGGTTTAGGGCACAGGTGAGGGTGCGGACACGTGCTAGGGTCGGGGCACGTGCGGACGCACGGGTCAGTGTCAGCGTACGGATTAGAATTAGGGTACGGAGGAGGGTAAGGTGTCGGGCTGCCGGTGGGTTTCCGTTCCGGGCTAGGGTTAGGGTTAGAGAACGGCAAGGTTTAGGGCACAGGTGAGGGTGCGGACACGTGATATGGTCGGGGCACCTGCGGACGCATGGGTCAGTGTCAGCGTACGGATTAGGATGAGGATACGGCGGATGGTAAGGTGTGGGGCTGCCTGTGGGTTTCCGTTCCGGGTTAGGGTTAGGTTTATGGAACGGCAAGGTTTAGGGCACAGCTGAGGGTGCGGACACGAGCTAGGGTCGGGGCATGTGCAGACGCGCGGGTCAGTGTCAGCGTACGTATTAGGATGAGGGTACAGCGGAGGGTAAGGTGTGGGGTTGTCGGTGGGTTTCCGTTCTGGGCTAGGGTTAGGGTTAGGGAACGGCAAGGTTTAGGGCACAGGTGAGGGTGCGGACACGTGCTAGGGTCGGGGCACGGGCGGACGCGCGGGTCAGTGTCATCGTACAGATTAGGATGAGGGTACGGCAGAGGGTAAGGTGTGGGGCTCCGGTGGGTTTCTGTTCCGGGCTAGGGTTAGGGTTAGGGAACGGCAAGGTTTAGGGCACAGGTGAGGGTGCGGACACGTGCTAGGTTCGGGGCACGTGCGGACGCACGGGTCACTGTCAGCGTACGGATTAGGATGACGGTACAGCAGAAGGTAAGGTGTGGGGCTGCCGGTGGCTTTCTGTTCCGGTCTAGTGTTAGTGTTAGGGAACAGCAAGGTTTAGGGCACAGGTGAGGGTGCGGACACGTGCTAGGTACGGGGCACGTGCGGACGCACAGGTCAGTGTCAGCGTACGGATTAGGATGAGGGTACGGCGGAGGTTAAGGTGTGGGGCTGCCGGTGGGTTTCCATTCTGGGCTAGGGTTAGGGTTAGGGAACAGCAAGGTTTAGGGCACAGGGGAGGGTGCGGACAATTGCTAGGGTCGGGGCATGTGTGGACGCACGGGTCAGTGTCAGCATACGGATTAGGATGAGGGTACGGTGGAGGGTAAGGTGTGGTGCTGCCAGTGGGTTTCCGTTCCGGGCTAGGGTTAGGGTTAGGGAACGGCAAGGTTTAGGGCACAGGTGAGGGTGCGGACACGTGCTAGGGTCGGGGCACGTGCGGACGCACGGGTCAGTGTCAGCGTACGGATTAGAATTAGGGTACGGAGGAGGGTAAGGTGTCGGGCTGCCGGTGGGTTTCCGTTCCGGGCTAGGGTTAGTGTTAGAGAACGGCAAGGTTTAGGGCACAGGTGAGGGTGCGGACACGTGATATGGTCGGGGCACCTGCGGACGCATGGGTCAGTGTCAGCGTACGGATTAGGAAGAGGGTACGGCGGAGGGAAAGGTGTGGGGCTGCCGCTGGGTTTCGTTCCGGGCTAGGGTTAGGGTTAGGGAACGGCAAGGTTTAGGGCACAGGTGTGGGTGCGGACACGTGCTAGGGTAGGGGCACTTGCGGACACACGGGTCAGTGTCAGCGCACGAATTAAGATGAGGGTATTTCGGAGGGTAAGGTGTGGGGCTCCGGTGGGTTTCCGTTCCGGGCTAGGGTTAGTGTTAGGGAACGGCAAGGTTTAGGGCACAGGTGAGGGTGCGGACACGTGCTTGGGTCGGGGCACGTGCGGACGCACAGGTCAGTGTCAGCGTACGGATTAGGATGAGGGTACGGCGGAGGGTAAGGTGTGGGGCTGCCGGTGTGTTATCGTTCCGGTCTAGGGTTAGGGTTAGGGAATGGCAAGGTTTAGGGCACAGGTGAGGTTTCGGACACGTGCTAGGGTCTGGGCACCTGCGGACGCACTGGTCAGTGTCAGCGTACGTATTAGGATGAGGGTACGGCGGAGGGTAAGGTGTGGGGCTGCCGGTGGGTTTCCGTTCAGAGCTAGGGTTAGGGTTAGGGAACGGCAAGGTTTAGGGCACAGGTGAGGGTGCGGACACGTGCTAGGTTCGGGGCACTTGCGGACGCCCGTGTCAGTGTCAGCGTACGGATTAGGATGAGGGTACGGCAGACGGTAAGGTGTGGGACTGCCGGTGGGTTTCCGTTCTGGGCCAGGTTTAGGGTTAGGGTACGGCAAGGTTTAAGGCACAGGTGAGGGTGCAGACACGTGCTAGGGTCGGAGCACGTGTGGACGCATGGGTCAGTGTCAGCATACGGATTAGGATGAGGGTACGGCGGAGGGTAAGGTGTGGTGCTGCCAGTGGGTTTCCGTTCCGGGCTAGGGTTAGGGTTAGGGAACGGCAAGGTTTAGGGCACAGGTGAGGGTGCGGACACGTGCTAGGGTCGGGGCACGTGCGGACGCACGGGTCAGTGTCAGCGTACGGATTAGAATTAGGGTACGGAGGAGGGTAAGGTGTCGGGCTGCCGGTGGGTTTCCGTTCCGGGCTAGGGTTAGGGTTAGAGAACGGCAAGGTTTAGGGCACAGGTGAGGGTGCGGACACGTGATATGGTCGGGGCACCTGCGGACGCATGGGTCAGTGTCAGCGTACGGATTAGGAAGAGGGTACGGCGGAGGGAAAGGTGTGGGGCTGCCGCTGGGTTTCGTTCCGGGCTAGGGTTAGGGTTAGGGAACGGCAAGGTTTAGGGCACAGGTGAGGGTGCGGACACGTGCTAGGGTAGGGGCACTTGCGGACACACGGGTCAGTGTCAGCGTACGGATTAGGATGAGGATACGGCGGATGGTAAGGTGTGGGGCTGCCTGTGGGTTTCCTTTCCGGGCTAGGGTTAGGTTTATGGAACGGCAAGGTTTAGGGCACAGCTGAGGGTGCGGACACGAGCTAGGGTCAGGGCATGTGCAGACGCGCGGGTCAGTGTCAGCGTACGTATTAGGATGAGGGTACAGCGGAGGGTAAGGTGTGGGGTTGTCGGTGGGTTTCCGTTCTGGGCTAGGGTTAGGGTTAGGGAACGGCAAGGTTTAGGGCACAGGTGAGGGTGCGGACACGTGCTAGGGTCGGGGCACGGGCGGACGCGCGGGTCAGTGTCATCGTACAGATTAGGATGAGGGTACGGCAGAGGGTAAGGTGTGGGGCTCCGGTGGGTTTCTGTTCCGGGCTAGGGTTAGGGTTAGGGAACGGCAAGGTTTAGGGCACAGGTGAGGGTGCGGACACGTGCTAGGTTCGGGGCACGTGCGGACGCACGGGTCACTGTCAGCGTACGGATTAGGATGACGGTACAGCAGAAGGTAAGGTGTGGGGCTGCCGGTGGCTTTCTGTTCCGGTCTAGTGTTAGTGTTAGGGAACAGCAAGGTTTAGGGCACAGGTGAGGGTGCGGACACGTGCTAGGTACGGGGCACGTGCGGACGCACAGGTCAGTGTCAGCGTACGGATTAGGATGAGGGTACGGCGGAGGTTAAGGTGTGGGGCTGCCGGTGGGTTTCCATTCTGGGCTAGGGTTAGGGTTAGGGAACAGCAAGGTTTAGGGCACAGGTGAGGGTGCGGACAATTGCTAGGGTCGGGGCATGTGTGGACGCACGGGTCAGTGTCAGCATACGGATTAGGATGAGGGTACGGTGGAGGGTAAGGTGTGGTGCTGCCAGTGGGTTTCCGTTCCAGGCTAGGGTTAGGGTTAGGGAACGGCAAGGTTTAGGGCACAGGTGAGGGTGCGGACACGTGCTAGGGTCGGGGCACGTGCGGACGCACGGGTCAGTGTCAGCGTACGGATTAGAATTAGGGTACGGAGGAGGGTAAGGTGTCGGGCTGCCGGTGGGTTTCCGTTCCGGGCTAGGGTTAGGGTTAGAGAACGGCAAGGTTTAGGGCACAGGTGAGGGTGCGGACACGTGATATGGTCGGGGCACCTGCGGACGCATGGGTCAGTGTCAGCGTACGGATTAGGATGAGGATACGGCGGATGGTAAGGTGTGGGGCTGCCTGTGGGTTTCCGTTCCGGGTTAGGGTTAGGTTTATGGAACGGCAAGGTTTAGGGCACAGCTGAGGGTGCGGACACGAGCTAGGGTCGGGGCATGTGCAGACGCGCGGGTCAGTGTCAGCGTACGTATTAGGATGAGGGTACAGCGGAGGGTAAGGTGTGGGGTTGTCGGTGGGTTTCCGTTCTGGGCTAGGGTTAGGGTTAGGGAACGGCAAGGTTTAGGGCACAGGTGAGGGTGCGGACACGTGCTAGGGTCGGGGCACGGGCGGACGCGCGGGTCAGTGTCATCGTACAGATTAGGATGAGGGTACGGCAGAGGGTAAGGTGTGGGGCTCCGGTGGGTTTCTGTTCCGGGCTAGGGTTAGGGTTAGGGAACGGCAAGGTTTAGGGCACAGGTGAGGGTGCGGACACGTGCTAGGTTCGGGGCACGTGCGGACGCACGGGTCACTGTCAGCGTACGGATTAGGATGACGGTACAGCAGAAGGTAAGGTGTGGGGCTGCCGGTGGCTTTCTGTTCCGGTCTAGTGTTAGTGTTAGGGAACAGCAAGGTTTAGGGCACAGGTGAGGGTGCGGACACGTGCTAGGTACGGGGCACGTGCGGACGCACAGGTCAGTGTCAGCGTACGGATTAGGATGAGGGTACGGCGGAGGTTAAGGTGTGGGGCTGCCGGTGGGTTTCCATTCTGGGCTAGGGTTAGGGTTAGGGAACAGCAAGGTTTAGGGCACAGGGGAGGGTGCGGACAATTGCTAGGGTCGGGGCATGTGTGGACGCACGGGTCAGTGTCAGCATACGGATTAGGATGAGGGTACGGTGGAGGGTAAGGTGTGGTGCTGCCAGTGGGTTTCCGTTCCGGGCTAGGGTTAGGGTTAGGGAACGGCAAGGTTTAGGGCACAGGTGAGGGTGCGGACACGTGCTAGGGTCGGGGCACGTGCGGACGCACGGGTCAGTGTCAGCGTACGGATTAGAATTAGGGTACGGAGGAGGGTAAGGTGTCGGGCTGCCGGTGGGTTTCCGTTCCGGGCTAGGGTTAGTGTTAGAGAACGGCAAGGTTTAGGGCACAGGTGAGGGTGCGGACACGTGATATGGTCGGGGCACCTGCGGACGCATGGGTCAGTGTCAGCGTACGGATTAGGAAGAGGGTACGGCGGAGGGAAAGGTGTGGGGCTGCCGCTGGGTTTCGTTCCGGGCTAGGGTTAGGGTTAGGGAACGGCAAGGTTTAGGGCACAGGTGTGGGTGCGGACACGTGCTAGGGTAGGGGCACTTGCGGACACACGGGTCAGTGTCAGCGCACGAATTAAGATGAGGGTATGTCGGAGGGTAAGGTGTGGGGCTCCGGTGGGTTTCCGTTCCGGGCTAGGGTTAGTGTTAGGGAACGGCAAGGTTTAGGGCACAGGTGAGGGTGCGGACACGTGCTTGGGTCGGGGCACGTGCGGACGCACAGGTCAGTGTCAGCGTACGGATTAGGATGAGGGTACGGCGGAGGGTAAGGTGTGGGGCTGCCGGTGTGTTATCGTTCCGGTCTAGGGTTAGGGTTAGGGAATGGCAAGGTTTAGGGCACAGGTGAGGTTTCGGACACGTGCTAGGGTCTGGGCACCTGCGGACGCACTGGTCAGTGTCAGCGTACGTATTAGGATGAGGGTACGGCGGAGGGTAAGGTGTGGGGCTGCCGGTGGGTTTCCGTTCAGAGCTAGGGTTAGGGTTAGGGAACGGCAAGGTTTAGGGCACAGGTGAGGGTGCGGACACGTGCTAGGTTCGGGGCACTTGCGGACGCCCGTGTCAGTGTCAGCGTACGGATTAGGATGAGGGTACGGCAGACGGTAAGGTGTGGGACTGCCGGTGGGTTTCCGTTCTGGGCTAGGTTTAGGGTTAGGGTACGGCAAGGTTTAAGGCACAGGTGAGGGTGCAGACACGTGCTAGGGTCGGAGCACGTGTGGACGCATGGGTCAGTGTCAGCGTACGGATTAGGATGAGGGTACGGCCGAGGGTAAGGTGAGGGGCTGCCGGTGGGTTTCCGTTCCAGGCTAGGGTTAGGGTAAGGGAACGGTAAGGTTTAGGGCACAGGTGAGGGTGCGGACACGTGCTAGGGTCGGGGCACGTGTGGACGCACGGGTCAGTGTCAGCGTACGGATTAGGATGAGGGTACGGCGGAGGGTAAGGTGTGGTGCTGCCAGTGGGTTTCCTTTCCGGGCTAGGGTTAGGGTTAGGGAACGGCAAGGTTTAGGGCACAGGTGAAGGTGCGGACACATGCTAGGTTCGGGGCACGTGCGGACACACGGGTCAGTTTCAGCGTACTGATTAGGATGAGGGTACGGCGGAAGGTAAGGTGTGGGGCTGCCGGTGGCTTTCCGTTCCGGTCTAGTGTTAGTGTTAGGCAACGGCAAGGTTTAGGGCACAGATGAGGGTGCGGACACGTGCTAGGGTCGGGGCACGTGCGGATGCACAGGTCAGTGTCAGCGTACGGATTAGGATGAGGGTACAGCAGAGGGTAAGGTGTGGGGCTGCCGGTGGGTTTCTATTCCGGGCTAGGGTTAGGGTTAGGGAACAGCAAGATTTAGGGCACAGGTGAGGGTTCGGACACGTGCTAGGGACGGGGCACGTGCCGACGCGTGCGTCAGTTTCAGCGTACGGATTAGGATGAGGGTACGGCGGAGGGTAAGGTGTGGGGCTGCCGGTGGGTTTCCGTTCTGGGCTAGGGTTAGGGTTAGGGAACAGCAAGGTTTAGGGCACAGGTGAGGGTGCGGACAATTGCTAGGGTCGGGGCATGTGTGGATGCACGGGTCAGTGTCAGCATACGGATTAGGATGAGGGTACGGCGGAGGGTAAGGTGTGGTGCTGCCAGTGGGTTTCCGTTCCGGGCTAGGGTTAGGGTTAGGGAACGGCAAGGTTTAGGGCACAGGTGAGGGTGCGGACACGTGCTAGGGTCGGGGCACGTGCGGACGCACGGGTCAGTGTCAGCGTATGGATTAGAATTAGGGTACGGAGGAGGGTAAGGTGTCGGGCTGCCGGTGGGTTTCCGTTCCGGGCTAGGGTTAGGGTTAGAGAACGGCAAGGTTTAGGGCACAGGTGAGGGTGCGGACACGTGATATGGTCGGGGCACCTGCGGACGCATGGGTCAGTGTCAGCGTACGGATTAGGAAGAGGGTACGGCGGAGGGAAAGGTGTGGGGCTGCCGCTGGGTTTCGTTCCGGGCTAGGGTTAGGGTTAGGGAACGGCAAGGTTTAGGGCACAGGTGAGGGTGCGCACACGTGCTAGGGTAGGGGCACTTGCGGACACACGGGTCAGTGTCAGCGTACGGATTAGGATGAGGATACGGCGGATGGTAAGGTGTGGGGCTGCCTGTGGGTTTCCGTTCCGGGCTAGGGTTAGGTTTATGGAACGGCAAGGTTTAGGGCACAGCTGAGGGTGCGGACACGAGCTAGGGTCGGGGCATGTGCAGACGCGCGGGTCAGTGTCAGCGTACGTATTAGGATGAGGGTACAGCGGAGGGTAAGGTGTGGGGTTGTCGGTGGGTTTCCGTTCTGGGCTAGGGTTAGGGTTAGGGAACGGCAAGGTTTAGGGCACAGGTGAGGGTGCGGACACGTGCTAGGGTCGGGGCACGGGCGGACGCGCGTGTCATTGTCATCGTACAGATTAGGATGAGGGTACGGCAGAGGGTAAGGTGTGGGGCTCCGGTGGGTTTCCGTTCCGGGCTAGTGTTAGGGTTAGGGAACGGCAAGGTTTAGGGCACAGGTGAGGGTGCGGACACGTGCTAGGTTCGGGGCACGTGCGGACGCACGGGTCACTGTCAGCGTACGGATTAGGATGACGGTACAGCAGAAGGTAAGGTGTGGGGCTGCCGGTGGCTTTCTGTTCCGGTCTAGTGTTAGTGTTAGGGAACAGCAAGGTTTAAGGCACAGGTGAGGGTGCGGACACGTGCTAGGTTCGGGGCACGTGCGGACGCACGGGTCAGTGTCAGCGTACGAATTAGGATTAGGGTACGGCGGAGGATGAGGTGTGGGGCTGCCGCTGGGTTTCTGTTCCGGGATAGGTTTAGTTTTAGGGATCGGCTAGGTTTAGGGCACAGGTGAGGGTGCAGACACGTGCTAGGGTCGGGGCACGTGCAGACGCTCGGGTCAGTGTCAGCGTATGGATTAGGATGAGGGTACGGCGGAGGATAAGGTGTGGGGCTGCCGGTTGGTTTCCATTCCGGGCTATGGTTAGGGTTAGGGAACGGCAAGTTTTAGGGCACAGGTGAGGGTGCGGACACGTGCTAGGGTCGGGGCACGTGCGGACGCACGGGTCAGTGTCAGCGTACGGATTAGGATTAGGGTACGGCGGAGGCTAAGGTGTGGGGCTGCCGCTGGGTTTCCGTTCAGGGCTAGGGTTAGGGTTAGGGAACGGCAAGGTTTAGGGCACTGGTGAGGGTGCGGACACGTGCTAGGGTCGGGGCACGTGTGGACGCACAGGTCAGTGTCAGCGTACGCATTAGGATGAGGGTACTGCGGAGGGTAACGTGTGGGGCTGCCGTTGGGTTTCCATTCCGGGCTAGGGTTAGGGTTAGGGAACGGCAAGGTTTAGGGCAAGGTGAAGCTGCTGACACGTGCTAGGGTCGGGGCACGTGCCGACGCGTGGATCAGTGTCAGCGTACGGATTAGGATGAGGGTACGGCAGAGGGTAAGGTGTGGGTCTGTCGCTGGGTTTCCGTTCCGGGCTAGGGTTATGGTTAGGGAATGGCAAGGTTTCGGGCACAGGTGAGGGTGCGGACACGTGCTAGGGTCGGGGAAAGTGCGGACGCACGGGTCAGTGTCAGCGTACGGATTAGGATGAGGGTACGGTGGAGGGTAAGGTGTGGGGCTGCCGGTGGGTTTCTGTTCCAGGCTAGGGTTAGGGTTAGGGAACGGCTAAGTTTAGGGCACAGGTGAGGGTGCAGACACGTGGTAGGTTCGGGGCACGTGCGGACGCACGGGTCAGTGTCAGCGTACAAATTAGGATTAGGGTATGGCGGAGGATAAGGTGTGGGGCTGCCGCTGGGTTTCCGTTCCGGGCTAGGGTTAGGTTTAGGGAACAGCTAGGTTTAGGGCACAGGTGAGGGTGCAGACACGTGCTAGGGTCGGGGCATGTGCGGACGCACGGGTCAGTGTCAGCGTACGGATTAGGATGAGGGTACGGTGGAGGATAAGGTGTGGGGCTGCCACTGGGTTTCCGTTCCGGGCTAGGGTTAGGGTTAGGGAACGACAAGGTTTAGTGCACAGCTGAGGGTGCGGACACGTGCTAGGGTCGGGGCACGTGTGGACGCACCGGTCAGTGTCAGCGTACTGATTAGGATGAGGGTACGGCGGAGGGTAAGGTGTGGGGCTGCCGGTGGGTTTCCGTTCCGGGCTAGGGATAGGGATAGGGAACGGCAAGGTTTAGGGCACAGGTGAGGGTGCGAACACGTGCTTTGTTCGGGGCACGTGCAGACGCACCTTTCAGTGTTAGCATACGGATTAGGATTAGGGTACGGCGGAGGCTAAGGTGTTGGGCTGCCGGTGTGTTTCCGTTCCGGGCTAGGGTTAGGGTTAGGGAACGGGAAGGTTTACGGCACAGGTGAGGATGCGGACACGTGCTAGGGTCAGGACACGTGCGGACGCACGGGTCACTGTCAGCGTACGGATTAGGATTTGGCTACGGCAGAGGGTAAGGTGTGGGGCTGTCGGTGGGTTTCTGTACCGGGCTAGGGTTAGGGTTAGGGAATGGCAAGGTTTAGGACACAGGTGAGGGTGCGGACACGTGCTAGATTCGGGACACGTACGGACGCACGGGTCAGTGTCAGCGTACGGATTAGGATGAGGGTACGGCGGAGGCTAAGGTGTGGGGCTGACGGTGGGTTTCCATTCAGGGCTAGGGTAAGGGTTAGGGAACGGCAAGCTTTAGGGCACAGGTGAGGTTCCAGACACGTGCTAGGGTCGGGGCACGTGCGGACCCACGGGTCAGTGTCAGCGTACGGATTAGGATGAGGGTACGGCGGAGGGTAAGGTGTGGGGCTGCCGGTGGGTTTCCATTCCGGGCTAGGGTTAGGGTAAGGGAACGGCAAGGTTTAGGGCACAGGTGAGGGTGCGGACACGTGCTAGGGTCGGGGCACGTGTGGACGCACGGGTCAGTGTCAGCGTACGGATTAGGATGAGGGTACTGCGGAGGGTAAGGTGTGGTGCTGCCAGTGGGTTTCCTTTCCGGGCTAGGGTTAGGGTTAGGGAACGGCAAGGTTTAGGGCACAGGTGAAGGTGCGGACACATGCTAGGTTCGGGGCACGTGCGGACACACGGGTCAGTTTCAGCGTACGGATTAGGATGAGGGTACGGCGGAAGGTAAGGTGTGGGGCTGCCGGTGGCTTTCCGTTCCGGTCTAGTGTTAGTGTTAGGCAACGGCAAGGTTTAGGGCACAGATGAGGGTGCGGACACGTGCTAGGGTCGGGGCACGTGCGGATGCACAGGTCAGTGTCAGCGTACGGAATAGGATGAGGGTACAGCAGAGGGTAAGGTGTGGGGCTGCCGGTGGGTTTCTATTCCGGGCTAGGGTTAGGGTTAGGGAACAGCAAGATTTAGGGCACAGGTGAGGGTTCGGACACGTGCTAGGGACAGGGCACGTGCCGACGCGTGCGTCAGTGTCAACGTACGGATTAGGATGAGGGTACGGCGGAGGGTAAGGTGTTGGGCTGCCGGTGGGTTTCCGTTCTGGGCTAGGGTTAGGGTTAGGGAACAGCAAGGTTTAGGGCACAGGTGAGGGTGCGGACAATTGCTAGGGTCGGGGCACGTGTGGACGCACGGGTCAGTGTCAGCGTACGGATTAGGATGAGGGTACGGCGGAGGGTAAGGTGTGGTGCTGCCAGTGGGTTTCCGTTCCGGGCTAGGGTTAGGGTTAGGGAACCTCAAGGTTTAGGGCACAGGTCAGGGTGCGGACACGTGCTAGTGTCGGGAAACGTGCGGACACACGGGTCAGTGTCAGCGTATGGATTAGAATTAGGGTACGGAGGAGTGTAAGGTGTCGGGCTGCCGGTGGGTTTCCGTTCCGGGCTAGGGTTAGGGTTAGGGAACGGCAAGGTTTAGGGCACAGGTGAGGGTGCGGACACGTGATATGGTCGGGGCACCTGCGGACGCATGGGTCAGTGTCAGCGTACGGATTAGGAAGAGGGTACGGCGGAGGGAAAGGTGTGGGGCTGCCGCTGGGTTTCGTTCCGGGCTAGGGTTAGCGTTAGGGAACGGCAAGGTTTAGGGCACAGGTGAGGGTGAGGACACGTGCTAGGGTAGGGGCACTTGCGGACAAACGGGTCAGTGTCAGCGTACGGATTAGGATGAGGATACGGCGGATGGTAAGGTGTGGGGCTGCCTGTGGGTTTCCGTTCCGGGCTAGGGTTAGGTTTATGGAACGGCAAGGTTTAGGGCACAGCTGAGGGTGCGGACACGAGCTAGGGTCGGGGCATGTGCAGACGCGCGGGTCAGTGTCAGCGTACGTATTAGGATGAGGGTACAGCGGAGGGTAAGGTGTGGGGTTGTCGGTGGGTTTCCGTTCTGGGCTAGGGTTAGGGTTAGGGAACGGCAAGGTTTAGGGCACAGGTGAGGGTGCGGACACGTGCTAGGGTCGGGGCACGGGCGGACGCGCGGGTCAGTGTCAGCGTACAGATTAGGATGAGGGTACGGCAGAGGGTAAGGTGTGGGGCTCCGGTGGGTTTCCGTTCCGGGCTAGGGTTAGGGTTAGGGAACGGCAAGGTTTAGGGCACAGGTGAGGGTGCGGACACGTGCTAGGTTCGGGGCACGTGCGGACGCACGGGTCACTGTCAGCGTACGGATTAGGATGACGGTACAGCAGAAGGTAAGGTGTGGGGCTGCCGGTGGGTTTCTATTCCGGGCTAGGGTTAGGGTTAGGGAACAGCAAGATTTAGGGCACAGGTGAGGGTTCGGACACGTGCTAGGGACGGGGCACGTGCCGACGCGTGCGTCAGTGTCAGCGTACGGATTAGGATGAGGGTACGGCGGAGGGTATGGTGTGGGGCTGCCGGTGGGTTTCCATTCCGGGCTAGGGTTAGGGTTAGGGAACGGCAAGGTTTAGGGCACAGGTGAGGGTGCGGACACGTGCTAGGGTCGGGGCACGTGCGGACGCATGGGTCAGTGTCAGCGTACGGATTAGAATTAGGGTACGGAGGAGGGTAAGGTGTCGGGCTGCCGGTGGGTTTCCGTTCCGGGCTAGGGTTAGGGTTAGGGAACGGCAAGGTTTAGGGCACAGGTGAGGGTGCAGACACGTGATATTGTTGGGGCACCTGCGGAAGCATGGGTCAGTGTCAGCGTACGGAATAGGATGAGGGTACGGCGGAGGGAAAGGTGTGGGGCTGCCGCTGGGTTTCGTTCTGGGCTAGGGTTAGGGTTAGGGAACGGCAAGGTTTAGGGCACAGGTGAGGGTGCGGACACGTGCTAGGGTAGGGGCACTTGCGGACACACGGGTCAGTGTCAGCGTACGGATTAGGATGAGGATACAGCGGATGGTAAGGTGTGGGGCTGTCTGTGGGTTTCCGTTCCGGGCTAGGGTTAGGTTTATGGAACGGCAAGGTTTAGGGCACAGCTGAGGGTGCGGACACGAGCTAGGGTCGGGGAATGTGCAGACGCGCGGGTCAGTGTCAGCGTACGTATTAGGATGAGGGTACAGCGGAGGGTAAGGTGTGGGGTTGTCGGTGGGTTTCCGTTCTGGGCTAGAGTTAGGGTTAAGGAACGGCAAGGTTTAGGGCAAGGTGAAGCTGCTGACACGTGCTAGAGTCGGGGCACGTGCCGACGCGTGGATCAGTGTCAGCGTACGGATTAGGATGAGGGTACGGCAGAGGGAAAGGTGTGGGTCTGTCGCTGGGTTTCCGTTCCGGGCTAGGGTTAGGGTTAGGGAATGGCAAGGTTTAGGGCACAGGTGAGGGTGCGGACACGTGGTAGGGTCGGGGAACGTGCGGACGCACGGGTCAGTGTCAGCGTACGGATTAGGATGAGGGTACGGTGGAGGGTAAGGTGTGGGGCTGCCGGTGGGTTTCTGTTCCAGGCTAGGGTTAGGGTTAGGGAACGGCTAGGTTTAGGGCACAGGTGAGGGTGCGGACACGTGGTAGGTTCGGGGCACGTGCGGACGAACGGGTCAGTGTCAGCGTACGAATTAGGATTA
Organism: Hyperoodon ampullatus; assembly: GCF_949752795.1. NCBI lineage: Eukaryota > Metazoa > Chordata > Mammalia > Artiodactyla > Ziphiidae > Hyperoodon > Hyperoodon ampullatus. The sequence goes on from NC_136932.1 coordinate 60,355,548, forward strand.
GGGTATGGCGGAGGATAAGGTGTGGGGCTGCCGCTGGGTTTCCGTTCCGGGCTAGGGTTAGGGTTAGGGAACAGCTAGGTTTAGGGCACAGGTGAGGGTGAAGACACGTGCTAGGGTCGGGGCACGTGCGGACGCACGGGTCAGTGTCAGCGTACGGATTAGGATGAGGGTACGGCGGAGGATAAGGTGTGGGGCTGCCGCTGGGTTTCCGTTCCGGGCTAGGGTTAGGGTTAGGGAACGACAAGGTTTAGTGCACAGCTGAGGGTGCGGACACGTGCTAGGGTCGGGGCACGTGTGGACGCACCGGTCAGTGTCAGCGTACTGATTAGGATGAGGGTACGGCGGAGGGTAAGGTGTGGGGCTGCCGGTGGGTTTCCGTTCCGGGCTAGGGATAGGGATAGGGAACGGCAAGGTTTAGGGCACAGGTGAGGGTGCGAACACGTGCTTTGGTCGGGGCACGTGCAGACGCACCTTTCAGTGTTAGCATACGGATTAGGATTAGGGTACGGCGGAGGCTAAGGTGTTGGGCTGCCGGTGTGTTTCCGTTCCGGGCTAGGGTTAGGGTTAGGGAACGGGAAGGTTTACGGCACAGGTGAGGGTGCGGACACGTGCTAGGGTCAGGACACGTGCGGACGCACGGGTCACTGTCAGCGTACGGATTAGGATTTGGCTACGGCAGAGGGTAAGGTGTGGGGCTGCCGGTGGGTTTCTGTACCGGGCTAGGGTTAGGGTTAGGGAATGGCAAGGTTTAGGACACAGGTGAGGGTGCGGACACGTGCTAGATTCGGGACACGTACGGACGCACGGGTCAGTGTCAGCGTACGGATTAGGATGAGGGTACGGCGGAGGCTAAGGTGTGGGGCTGACGGTGGGTTTCCGTTCAGGGCTAGGGTTAGGGTTAGGGAACGGCAAGCTTTAGGTCACAGGTGAGGTTGCAGACACGTGCTAGGGTCGGGGCACGTGCGGACCCACGGGTCAGTGTCAGCGTACGGATTAGGATGAGGGTACGGCGGAGGGTAAGGTGTGGGGCTGCCGGTGTGTTTCCTTTCCGGGCTAGGGTTAGGGTTAGGGAACGGCAAGGTTTAGGGCACGAGTGAGGGTGCGGACATGTGCTAGGGTCCGGGCACGTGCGGACGCACTGGTCAATGTCAGCGTACGGATTAGGATGAGGGTACGGCGGAGGGTAAGGTGTGGGGCTGCCGGTGGCTTTCCATTCCAGGCTAGTGTTAGGGTTAGTGAACGGAAAGGTTTAGGGCACAGGTGAGTGTGCGGACACGTGATAGGGTCAGGGCACTTGTGGACGCGCGGGTCAGTGTCAGCGTACGGATTAGGATGAGGGTACGGCGGAGGGTAAGGTGTGGGGTTGTCGGTGGGTTTCCGTTCCGGGCTAGGTTTAGGGTTAGGAAACAGCAAGGTTTAGGGCACAGGTGAGGGTGCGGACACGTGCTAGATTCGGGGCACGTGCGGACGCGCGGGTCAGTGTCAGCGTACGAATTAGGATGAGGGTATGTTGGAGGGTAAGGTGTGGGGCTCCGGTGGGTTCCCGTTCAGGGCTAGGGTTAGTGTTAGGGAACGGCAAGGTTTAGGGCACAGGTGAGGGTGCGGTCACGTGCTTGGGTCGGGGCACGTGCGGACGCACGGGTCAGTGTCAGCGTACGGATTAGGATGAGGGTACGGCAGAGGGTAAGGTGTGGGGCTGCCGGTGTGTTATCGTTCCGGTCTAGGGTTAGGGTTAGGGAATCGCAAGGTTTAGGGCACAGGTGAGGTTTCGGACATGTGCTAGGTTCGGGGCACTTGTGGACGCCCGTGTCAGTGTCAGCGTACGGATTAGGATGAGGGTACGGCAGACGGTAAGGTGTGGGACTGCCGGTGGGTTTCCGTTCTGGGCTAGGTTTAGGGTTAGGGTACGGCAAGGTTTAAGGCACAGGGGAGGGTGCAGACACGTGCTAGGGTCGGAGCACGTGTGGACGCATGGGTCAGTGTCAGCGTACGGATTAGGATGAGGGTACGGCCGAGGGTAAGGTGAGGGGCTGCCGGTGGGTTTCCGTTCCATGCTAGGGTTAGGGTAAGGGAACGGCAAGGTTTAGGGCACAGGTGAGGGTGCGGACACGTGCTAGGTTCGGGGCACGGGCGGACGCGCGGGTCAGTGTCATCGTACAGATTAGGATGTGGGTACGGCAGAGGGTAAGGTGTGGGGCTCCGGTGGGTTTCCGTTCCGGGCTAGGGTTAGGGTTAGGGAACGGCAAGGTTTAGGGCACAGGTGAGGGTGCGGACACGTGCTAGGTTCGGGGCACGTGCGGATGCACGGGTCACTGTCAGCGTACGGATTAGGATGACGGTACAGCAGAAGGTAAGGTGTGGGGATGCCGGTGGCTTTCCGTTCCGGTCTAGTGTTAGTGTTAGGGAACAGCAAGGTTTAGGGCACAGGTGAGGGTGCGGACACGCGCTAGGTACGGGGCACGTGCAGACGCACAGGTCAGTGTCAGCGTACGGATTAGGATGAGGGTACGGCGGAGCGTAAGGTGTGGGGCTGCCGGTGGGTTTCCATTCCGGGCTAGGGTTAGGGTTAGGGAACGGCAAGGTTTAAGGCACAGGTGAGGGTGCGGACACGTGCTAGGGTCGGGGCACGTGCCGACGCGTGGGTCAGTGTCAGTGTACCGATTAGGATGAGGGTACAGCGGAGGGTAAGGTGTGGGTCTGCCGCTGGGTTTCTGTTCCGGGCTAGGGTTAGGGTTAGGCAACGGCAAGGTTTAGGGCACAGGTGAGGGTTCCGGACACGTGCTAGGGTCAGGGCACGTGCGGACGCACGTGTCAGTGTCAGCGTACGGATTAGGATGAGGGTACGGTGGAGGGTAACGTGTGGGGCTGCCGGTGGGTTTCCGTTCCGGGCTAGGGTTAGGGTTAGGGAACGGCTAGGTTTAGGGCACAGGTGAGGTTGCGGACACGTGCTAGGTTCGGGGCACGTGCGGACGCACGGGTCAGTGTCAGCGTACGAATTAGGATTAGGGTACGGCGGAGGATGAGGTGTGGGGCTGCCGCTGGGTTTCTGTTCCGGGCTAGGGTTAGTTTTAGGGAACGGCTAGGTTTAGGGCACAGGTGAGGGTGCAGACACGTGCTAGGGTCGGGGCACGTGCAGACGCTCGGGTCAGTGTCAGCGTACGGATTAGGATGAGGGTACGGCGGAGGATAAGGTGTGGGGCTGCCGGTGGGTTTCCGTTCCGGGCTACGGTTAGGGTTAGGGAACGGCAAGTTTTAGGGGACAGGTGAGGGTGCGGACACGTGCTAGGGTCGGGGCACGTGCGGACGCACGGGTCAGTGTCAGCGTACGGATTAGGATTAGGGTACGGCGGAGTTTAAGGTGTGGGGCTACCGCTGGGTTTCCGTTCAGGGCTAGGGTTAGGGTTAGGGAACGGCAAGGTGTAGGGCACTGGTGAGGGTGCGGACACGTGCTAGGGTCGGGGCACGTGTGGACGCACAGGTCAGTGTCAGCGTACGCATTAGGATGAGGGTACGGCGGAGGGTAACGTGTGGGGCTGCCGTTGGGTTTCCATTCCGGGCTAGGGTTAGGGTTAGGGAACGGCAAGGTTTAGGGCAAGGTGAAGCTGCTGACACGTGCTAGGGTCGGGGCACGTGCCGACGCGTGGATCAGTGTCAGCGTACGGATTAGGATGAGGGTACGGCAGAGGGTAAGGTGTGGGTCTGTCGCTGGGTTTCTGTTCTGGGCTAGGGTTAGGGTTAGGGAATGGCAAGGTTTAGGGCACAGGTGAGGGTGCGGACACGTGCTAGGGTCGGGGAACGTGCGGACGCACGGGTCAGTGTCAGCGTACGGATTAGGATGAGGGTACGGTGGAGGGTAAGGTGTGGGGCTGCCGTTGGGTTTCTGTTCCAGGCTAGGGTTAGGGTTAGGGAACGGCTAGGTTTAGGGCACAGGTGAGGGTGCGGACACGTGGTAGGTTCGGGGCACGTGCGGACGCACGGGTCAGTGTCAGCGTACGAATTAGGATTAGGGTATGGCGGAGGATAAGGTGTGGGGCTGCCGCTGGGTTTCCGTTCCGGGCTAGGGTTAGGGTTAGGGAACAGCTAGGTTTAGGGCACAGGTGAGGGTGCAGACACGTGCTAGGGTCGGGGCATGTGCGGACGCACGGGTCAGTGTCAGCGTACGGATTAGGATGAGGGTACGGCGGAGGATAAGGTGTGGGGCTGCCGCTGGGTTTCCGTTCCGGGCTAGGGTTAGGGTTAGGGAACGACAAGGTTTAGTGTACAGCTGAGGGTGCGGACACGTGCTAGGGTCGGGGCACGTGTGGACGCACCGGTCAGTGTCAGCGTACTGATTAGGATGAGGGTACGGCGGAGGGTAAGGTGTGGGGCTGCCGGTGGGTTTCCGTTCCGGGCTAGGGTTAGTGTTAGGGAACGGCAAGGTTTAGGGCACAGGTGAGGGTGCGGACACGTGCTTGGGTCGGGGCACGTGCGGACGCACGGGTCAGTGTCAGCGTACGGATTAGGATGAGGGTACGGCGGAGGGTAAGGTGTGGGGCTGCCGGTGTGTTATCGTTCCGGTCTAGGGTTAGGGTTAGGGAATCGCAAAGTTTAGGTCACAGGTGAGGTTTCGGACATGTGCTAGGTTCGGGGCACTTGCGGACGCCCGTGTCAGTGTCAGCGTACGGATTAGGATGAGGGTACGGCAGACGGTAAGGTGTGGGACTGCCGGTGGGTTTCCGTTCTGGGCTAGGTTTAGGGTTAGGGTACGGCAAGGTTTAAGGCACAGGTGAGGGTGCAGACACGTGCTAGGGTCGGAGCACGTGTGGACGCATGGGTCAGTGTCAGCGTACGGATTAGGATGAGGGTACGGCCGAGGGTAAGGTGAGGGGCTGCCGGTGGGTTTCCGTTCCATGCTAGGGTTAGGGTAAGGGAACAGCAAGGTTTAGGGCACAGGTGAGGGTTCGGACACGTGCTAGGGACGGGGCACGTGCCGACGCGTGCGTCAGTGTCAGCGTACGGATTAGGATGAGGGTACGGCGGAGGGTAAGGTGTGGGGCTGCCGGTGGGTTTCCGTTCTGGGCTAGGGTTAGGGTTAGGGAACAGCAAGGTTTAGGGCACAGGTGAGGGTGCGGACAATTGCTAGGGTCGGGGCACGTGTGGACGCACGGTTCAGTGTCAGCATACGGATTAGGATGAGGGTACGGCGGAGGGAAAGGTGTGGTGCTGCCAGTGGGTTTCCGTTCCGGGCTAGGGTTAGGGTTAGGGAACGGCAAGGTTTAGGGCACAGGTGAGGGTGCGGACACGTGCTAGGGTCGGGGCACGTGCGGACGCACGGGTCAGTGTCAGCGTACGGATTAGAATTAGGGTACGGAGGAGGGTAAGGTGTCGGGCTGCCGGTGGGTTTCCGTTCCGGGCTAGGGTTAGGGTTAGGGAACGGCCAGGTTTAGGGCACAGGTGAGGGTGCGGACATGTGATATGGTCGGGGCACCTGCGGACGCATGGGTCAGTGTCAACGTACGGATTAGGAAGATGGTACGGCGGAGGGAAAGGTGTGGGGCTGCCGCTGGGTTTCGTTCCGGGCTAGGGTTAGGGTTAGGGAACGGCAAGGTTTAGGGCACAGGTGAGGGTGCGGACACGTGCTAGGGTAGGGGCACTTGTGGACACACGGGTCAGTGTCAGCGTACGGATTAGGATGAGGATACGGCGGATGGTAAGGTGTGGGGCTGCCTGTGGGTTTCCGTTCCGGGCTAGGGTTAGGTTTATGGAACGGCAAGGTTTAGGGCACAGCTGAGGGTGCGGACACGAGCTAGGTTCGGGGCATGTGCAGACGCGTGGGTCAGTGTCAGCGTACGTATTAGGATGAGGGTACAGCGGAGGGTAAGGTGTGGGGTTGTCGGTGGGTTTCCGTTCTGGGCTAGGGTTAGGGTTAGTGAACGGCAAGGTTTAGGGCACAGGTGAGGGTGCAGACACGTGCTAGTGTCGGGGCACGGGCGGACGCGCGGGTCAGTGTCATCGTACAGATTAGGATGAGGGTACGGCAGAGGGTAAGGTGTGGGGCTCCGGTGGGTTTCCGTTCCGGGCTAGGGTTAGGGTTAGGGAATGGCAAGGTTTAGGGCACAGGTGAGGGTGCGGACACGTGCTAGGTTCGGGGCACGTGCGGACGCACGGGTCACTGTCAGCGTACGGATTAGGATGACGGTACAGCAGAAGGTAAGGTGTGGGGCTGCCGGTGGCTTTCCGTTCCGGTCTAGTGTTAGTGTTAGGGAACAGCAAGGTTTAGGGCACAGGTGAGGTTGCGGACACGCGCTAGGTACGGGGCACGTGCGGACGCACAGGTCAGTGTCAGCGTACGGATTAGGATGAGGGTACGGCGGAGCGTAAGGTGTGGGGCTGCCGGTTGGTTTCCATTCCGGGCTAGGGTTAGGGTTAGGGAACGGCAAGGTTTAAGGCACAGGTGAGGGTGCGGACACGTGCTAGGGTCGGGGCACGTGCCGACGCGTGGGTCAGTGTCAGTGTACCGATTAGGATGAGGGTACAGCGGAGGGTAAGGTGTGGGTCTGCCGCTGGGTTTCCGTTCCGGGCTAGGGTTAGGGTTAGGGAACGGCAAGGTTTAGGGCACAGGTGAGGGTTCCGGACACGTGCTAGGGTCAGGGCACGTGCGGACGCACGGGTCAGTGTCAGCGTACGGATTAGGATGAGGGTACGGTGGAGGGTAACGTGTGGGGCTGCCGGTGGGTTTCCGTTCCGGGCTAGGGTTAGGGTTAGGGAACGGCTAGGTTTAGGGCACAGGTGAGGTTGCGGACACGTGCTAGGTTCGGGGCACGTGCGGACGCACGGGTCAGTGTCAGCGAACGAATTAGGATTAGGGTACGGCGGAGGATGAGGTGTGGGGCTGCCGCTGGGTTTCCGTTCCGGGCTAGGGTTAGTTTTAGGGAACGGCTAGGTTTAGGGCACAGGTGAGGGTGCAGACACGTGCTAGGGTCGGGGCACGTGCAGACGCTCGGGTCAGTGTCAGCGTACGGATTAGGATGAGGGTACGGCGGAGGATAAGGTGTGGGGCTGCCGGTGGGTTTCCGTTCCGGGCTAGGGTTAGGGTTAGGGAACGGCAAGTTTTAGGGCACAGGTGAGGGTGCGGACACGTGCTAGGGTCGGGGCACGTGTGGACGCACGGGTCAGTGTCAGCGTACGGATTAGGATTAGGGTACGGCGGAGGTTAAGGTGTGGGGCTGCCGCTGGGTTTCCGTTCAGGGCTAGGGTTAGGGTTAGGGAACGGCAAGGTGTAGGGCACTGGTGAGGGTGCGGACACGTGCTAGGGTCGGGGCACGTGTGGACGCACAGGTCAGTGTCAGCGTACGCATTAGGATGAGGGTACTGCGGAGGGTAACGTGTGGGGCTGCCGTTGGGTTTCCATTCCGGGCTAGGGTTAGGGTTAGGGAACGGCAAGGTTTAGGGCAAGGTGAAGCTGCTGACACGTGCTAGGGTCGGGGCACGTGCGGACGCACGGTCAGTGTCAGCGTACGAATTAGGATTAGGGTATGGCGGAGGATAAGGTGTGGGGCTGCCGCTGGGTATCCGTTCCGGGCTAGGGTTAGGGTTAGGGAACAGCTAGGTTTAGGGCACAGGTGAGGGTGCAGACACGTGCTAGGGTCGGGGCATGTGCGGACGCACGGGTCAGTGTCAGCGTACGGATTAGGATGAGGGTACGGCGGAGGATAAGGTGTGGGGCTGCCGCTGGGTTTCCATTCCGGGCTAGGATTAGGGTTAGGGAACGACAAGGTTTAGTGCACAGCTGAGGGTGCGGACACGTGCTAGGGTCGGGGCACGTATGGACGCACCGGTCAGTGTCAGCGTACTGATTAGGATGAGGGTACGGCGGAGGGTAAGGTGTGGGGCTGCCGGTGGGTTTCCGTTCCGGGCTAGGAATAGGGATAGGGAACGGCAAGGTTTAGGGCACAGGTGAGGGTGCGAACACGTGCTTTGGTCGGGGCACGTGCAGACGCACCTTTCAGTGTTAGCATACGGATTAGGATTAGGGTACGGCGGAGGCTAAGGTGTTGGGCTGCCGGTGTGTTTCCATTCCGGGCTAGGGTTAGGGTTAGGGAACGGGAAGGTTTACGGCACAGGTGAGGGTGCGGACACGTGCTAGGGTCAGGACACGTGCGGACGCACGGGTCACTGTCAGCGTACAGATTAGGATTTGGCTACGGCAGAGGGTAAGGTGTGGGGCTGCCGGTGGGTTTCTGTACCGGGCTAGGGTTAGGGTTAGGGAATGGCAAGGTTTAGGACACAGGTGAGGGTGCGGACACGTGCTAGATTCGGGACACGTACGGACGCACGGGTCAGTGTCAGCGTACGGATTTGGATGAGGGTACGGCGGAGGCTAAGGTGTGGGGCTGACGGTGGGTTTCCGTTCAGGGCTAGGGTTAGGGTTATGGAACGGCAAGCTTTAGGGCACAGGTGAGGTTGCAGACACGTGCTAGGGTCGGGGCACGTGCGGACCCACGGGTCAGTGTGAGCGTACGGATTAGGATGAGGGTACGGCGGAGGGTAAGGTGTGGGGTTGCCGGTGGGTTTCCTTTCCGGGCTAGGGTTAGGGTTAGGGAAAGGCAAGGTTTAGGGCACGGGTGAGGGTGCGGACATGTGCTAGGGTCCGGGCACGTGCGGACGCACTAGTCAATGTCAGCGTACAGATTAGGATGAGGGTACGGCGGAGGGTAAGGTGTGGGGCTGCCGGTGTCTTTCCATTCCAGGCTAGGGTTAGGGTTAGTGAACGGAAAGGTTTAGGGCACAGGTGAGGGTGCGGACACGTGCTAGGGTCAGGGCACATGTGGACGCGCGGGTCAGTGTCAGTGTACGGATTAGGATGAGGTTACGGCGGAGGGTAAGGTGTGGGGTTGTCGGTGGGTTTCCGTTCCGGGCTAGGTTTAGGATTATGAAACACCAAGGTTTAGGGCACAGGTGAGGGTGCGGACACGTGCTAGATTCGGGGCACGTGCGGACGCGCGGGTCAGTGTCAGCGTACGAATTAGGATGAGGGTATGTCGGAGGGTAAGGTGTGGGGCTGCGGTGGGTTTCTGTTCCGGGCTAGGGTTAGTGTTAGGGAACGGCAAGGTTTAGGGCACAGGTGAGGGTGCGGACACGTGCTTGGGTCGGGGCACGTGCGGACGCACGGGTCAGTGTCAGCGTACAGATTAGGATGAGGGTACGGCGGAGGGTAAGGTGTGGGGCTGCCGGTGTGTTATCGTTCCGGTCTAGGGTTAGGGTTAGGGAATGGCAAGGTTTAGGGCACAGGTGAGGTTTCGGACACGTGCTAGGGTCGGGGCACGTGCGGACGCACTGGTCAGTGTCAGCGTACGTATTAGGATGAGGGTACGGCGGAGGGTAAGGTGTGGCGCTGCCTGTGGGTTTCCGTTCAGGGCTAGGGTTAGGGTTACGGAACGGCAAGGTTTAGGGCACAGGTGAGGGTGCGGACACGTGCTAGGTTCGGGGCACTTGCGGACGCCCGTGTCAGTGTCAGCGTACGGATTAGGATGACGGTACGGCAGACGGTAAGGTGTGGGACTGCCGGTGGGTTTCCGTTCCGGGCTAGGTTTAGGGTTAGGGTACGGCAAGGTTTAAGGCACAGGTGAGGGTGCAGACATGTGCTAGGGTCGGGTCACGTGTGGACGCATGGGTCAGTGTCAGCGTACGGTTTAGGATGAGGGTACGGCCGAGGGTAAGGTGAGGGGCTGCCGGTGGGTTTCCGTTCCAGGCTAGGGTTAGGGTAAGGGAACGGCAAGGTTTAGGGCACGGGTGAGGGTGCGGACACGTGCTAGGGTCGGGGCACGTGTGGACGCACGGGCCAGTGTCACCGTACGGATTAGGATGAGGGTACGGCGGAGGGTAAGGTGTGGTGCTGCCAGTGGGTTTCCTTTCTGGGCTAGGGTTAGTGTTAGGGAATGGCAAGGTTTAGGGCACAGGTGAAGGTGCGGACACATGCTAGGTTCTGGGCACGTGCGGACACACGGGTCAGTTTCAGCGTACGGATTAGGATGAGGGTATGGCGGAAGGTAAGGTGTGGGGCTGCCGGTGGCTTTCCGTTCCGGTCTAGTGTTAGTGTTAGGCAACCGCAAGGTTTAGGGCACAGATGAGGGTGCGGACACGTGCTAGGGTCGGGGCACGTGCGGATGCACAGGTCAGTGTCAGCGTACGGATTAGGATGAGGGTACAGCAGAGGGTAAGGTGTGGGGCTGCCGGTGGGTTTCTATTCCGGGCTAGGGTTAGGGTTAGGGAACAGCAAGATTTAGGGCACAGGTGAGGGTTCGGACACGTGCTAGGGACAGGGCACGTGCCGACGCGTGCGTCAGTGTCAGCGTACGGATTAGGATCAGGGTACGGCGGAGGGTAAGGTTTTGGGCTGCCGGTGGGTTTCCGTTCTGGGCTAGGGTTAGGGTTAGGGAACAGCAAGGTTTAGGGCACAGGTGAGGGTGCGGACAATTGCTAGGGTCGGGGCACGTGTGGACGCACGGGTCAGTGTCAGCGTACGGATTAGGATGAGGGTACGGCGGAGGGTAAGGTGTGGTGCTGCCAGTGGGTTTCCGTTCCGGGCTAGGGTTAGGGTTAGGGAACCTCAAGGTTTAGGGCACAGGTCAGGGTGCGGACACGTGCTAGTGTCGGGGCACGTGCGGACGCACGGGTCAGTGTCAGCGTACGGATTAGAATTAGGGTACGGAGGAGGGTAAGGTGTCGGGCTGCCGGTGGGTTTCCGTTCCGGGCTAGGGTTAGGGTTAGGGAACGGCAAGGTTTAGGGCACAGGTGAGGGTGCGGACACGTGATATGGTCGGGGCACCTGCGGACGCATGGGTCAGTGTCAGCGTACGGATTAGGAAGAGGGTACGGCGGAGGGAAAGGTGTGGGGCTGCCGCTGGGTTTCGTTCCGGGCTAGGGTTAGCGTTAGGGAACGGCAAGGTTTAGGGCACAGGTGAGGGTGCGGACACGTGCTAGGGTAGGGGCACTTGCGGACACATGGGTCAGTGTCAGCGTACGGATTAGGATGAGGATACGGCGGATGGTAAGGTGTGGGGCTGCCTGTGGGTTTCCATTCCAGGCTAGGGTTAGGTTTATGGAACGGCAAGTTTTAGGGCACAGCTGAGGGTGCGGACACGAGCTAGGGTCGGGGCATGTGCAGACGCGCGGGTCAGTGTCAGCGTACGTATTAGGATGAGGGTACAGCGGAGGGTAAGGTGTGGGGTTGTCGCTGGGTTTCCGTTCTGGGCTAGGGTTAGGGTTAGGGAACGGCAAGGTTTAGGGCACAGGTGAGGGTGCGGACACGTGCTAGGGTCGGGGCACGGGCGGACGCGTGGGTCAGTGTCAGCGTACAGATTAGGATGTGGGTACGGCAGAGGGTAAGGTGTGGGGCTCCGGTGGGTTTCCGTTCCGGGCTAGGGTTAGGGTTAGGGAACGGCAAGGTTTAGGGCACAGGTGAGGGTGCGGACACGTGCTAGGTTCGGGGCACGTGCGGACGCACGGGTCACTGTCAGCGTACGGATTAGGATGACGGTACAGCAGAAGGTAAGGTGTGGGGCTGCCGGTGGGTTTCTGTTCCGGTCTAGTGTTAGTGTTAGGGAACGGCAAGGTTTAGGGCACCGGTAAGGGTGCGGACACGTGCTAGGTACGGGGCACATGCGGATGCACAGGTCAGTGTCAGCGTACGGATTAGGATGAGGGTACGGCGGAGGGTAAGGTGTGGGGCTGCCGGTGGGTTTCCATTCCAGGCTAGGGTTAGGGTTAGGGAACGGCAAGGTTTAAGGCACAGGTGAGGGTGCGGACACGTGCTAGGGTCGGGGCACGTGCCGACGCGTGGGTCAGTGTCAGTGTACCGATTAGGATGAGGGTACAGCGGAGGGTAAGGTGTGCGGCTGCCGGTGGGTTTCCGTTCCGGGCTAGGGTTAGGGTTAGGGAACGGCAAGGTTTAGGGCACAGGTGAGGGTGCGGACACGTGCTAGGTTCGGGGAACGAGCGGACGCACGGGTCAGTGTCAGCGTACGGATTAGGATGGTGGTACGGCGGAGGGTAAGGTGTGCGGCTTCCGGTGGGTTTCCGTTCCGGGCTAGGGTTAGGGTTAGGGAACTGCAATGTTTAGGGCACAGGTGAGGGTGCGGACACGTGCTAGGGTCGGGGCACGTGCGGACCCACGGGTCAGTGTCAGCGTACGGATTAGGAAGAGGGTACGGCAGAGGGTAAGGTGTGGGGCTGCCAGGGGGTTTCCGTTCCGGCCTAGGGTTAGGGTTAGGGAACGGCAAGGTTTAGGGCACAGGTGAGGGTGCGGACACGTGCTAGTGTAGGGGCACGTGCGGACTCACGGGTCAGTGTCTGCGTACGGATTAGGATGATGATACGGCGGAGGGTAAGGTGTGGGGCTGCCGGTGGGTTTCCGTTCAGGGCTAGGGTTAGGGTTAGGGAACGGCAAGGTTTAGGGCACAGGTGAGGGTGCGGACACGTGCTAGGGTAGGGGCACGTGCGGACGCACGGGTCAGTGTCAGCGTACGGATTAGGATGAGGGTACGGCGGAGGGTAAGGTGTGGGGCTGCCGGTGGGCTTTCGTTCCGGACAAGGGTTAAGGTTAAGGAACAGCAAGGCTTAGGGCACAGGTGAGGGTGCGGACACGTGCTAGTGTCGGGGCACGTGCGGACGCACGGGTCAGTGTCAGCGTACGGATTAGGATGAGGGTACGGCGGAGGGTAAGGTGTGGGGCTGCCGGTGAGTTTCCGTTCCGGATTAAGGTTAGTGTTAGGGAACGGCAAGGTTTAGGGCACAGGTGAGGGTGCGGACACGTGCTAGGGTAGGGGCACGTGCGGACGAACGGGTCAGTGTCAGCGTACGGATTAGGATGAGGGTACGGCGGAGGGTAAGGTGTGGGGCTGCCGGTGATTTTCCGTTCCGGATTAGGGTTAGTGTTCTGGAACGGCAAGGTTTAGGGCACAGGTGAGGGTGCGGACATGTGCTAGTGACGGGGAACGTGCGGACGCACGGGTCAGTGTCAGCGTACGGCTTAGGATGAGGGTACGGCGGAGGGTAAGCTGTGGGGCTGCCGGTGGGTTTCCGTTCCGGGCTAGGGTTAGGGTTAGGGAACGGCAAGGTTTAGGGCACAGGTGAGGTTCGGACACGTGCTAGTGTCGGGGCACGTGCGGACGCACGGGTCAGTGTCAGCGTACGGATTAGGATGAGGGTACGGCGGAGGGTAAGGTGTGGGGTTGCCGGTGGGTTTCCGTTCCGGGCTAGGGTTAGGGTTAGGGAACGGCAAGGTTTAGGGCACAGGTGAGGGTGTGGACACGTGCTAGGGTCGGGGCACGTGCGCATGCACGGCTCAGTTTCAGCGTACGGATTAGGTTGAGTGTACGGCGGAGGCTAAGTTTTGGAGCTGCCGGTGGGTTTCCGTTCCGGGCTAGGGTTAGGGTTAGGGAACGGCAAGGTTTAGGGCACAGGTGAGGGTGCGGACACGTGCTAGGGTCAGGGCACGTGCGGACGCATGGGTCAGTTTCAGCGTACGGATTAGGATGATGGTACGTGGAGGGTAAGGTGTGGGGCTGCCGGTGGGTTTCCGTTCCGGGCTAGGGTTAGGGTTAGGGAACGGCAAGGTTTATGGCACAGGTGAGGTTGTGGACACGTGCTAGTGTCGGGGCACGTGCGGACGCACGGGTCAGTGTCAGCGTACGGATTAGGTTGAGGGTACGGCGGAGGGTAAGGTGTGGGGCTGCCGGTGAGTTTCCGTTCCGGGCTAGGGTTAGTGTTAGGGAACGGCAAGGTTTAGGGCACAGGTGAGGGTGCGGACACGTGCTAGGGTCGGGGCACGTGCGGACGCACGGGTCAGTGTCAGCATACGGATTAGGATGAGGGTATGGCGGAGGGTAAGTGTGGGGATGCCTGTGGGTTTCCCTTCAGGGCTAAGGTTAGGGTTAGGGAACGGCAAGTTTTAGGTCACAGGTGAGGGTGCGGACACGTGCTATGGTCGGGGCAAGTGCGGACGCGCGGGTCAGTGTCAGCGTGCGGATTAGAATGAGGGTACGGGGGAAGGTAAGGTGTGGAGCTGCCGGTCGTTTTCCATTCCGGGCTAGGGTTAGGGTTAGAGAACGGCAAGGTTTAAGGCACAAGTGAGGGTGCGGACACGTGCTAGGGTCGGGGCACGTGCGGACTCTTGGTTCACTGTCAGCGTACGGATTAGGATGAGGGTACGGCGGAGGGTAAGGTGTGGGGCTGCCGGTGGGTTTCCGTTTCGGGCTAGGGTTAGGGTGAGGGAACGGCAAAGTTTAGGGCACAGGTGAGGGAGCGGACACGTGCTAGTGTCGGGGCACGTGCGGACGCACGGGTCATTGTCAGCGTACGGATTAGGATGAGGGTACGGCGGAGGGTAAGGTGTGGGGCTGCCGGTGGGTTTCCTTTCCGGGCTAGGGTTAGGGTTAGGGAACGGCAAGGTTTAGGGCACAGGTGAGGGTGCGGACACGTGCTAGAGTCGGGGCACGTGCGTACGCACGGGTCAGTGTCAGCGTACGGATTACGATGCGAGTACGACGGAGGGTAAGGTGTGGGGCTGCCGGTGGGTTTCCGTTCCGGGCTAGGGTTAGGTTTAGGGAACGGCAAGGTTTAGGGCACAGGTGAGGGTGTGGACACGTGCTAGGGTCGGGGCACGTGCGGACTCAAGGCTCAGTGTCAGCGTATGGATTAGGATGAGGGTACGGCGGAGGGTAAGGTGTGGGGCTGCCGGTGGGTTTCCGTTTCGGGCTAGGGTTAGGGTGAGGGAACGGCAAAATTTAGGGCACAGGTGAGGGTGCGGACACGTGCTAGTGTCGGGGCACGTGCAGACGCACGGGTCATTGTCAGCGTACGGATTAGGATGAGGGTACGGTGGAGGGTAAGATATGGGGCTGCCGGTGGGTTTCCGTTCAGGGCTAGGGTTAGGGTTTGGGAACGGCAAGGTTTAGGGCACAGGTGAAGGTGCGGACACCTGCTAGGGTCCGGGCACGTGCGGACGCAAAGGTCAGTGTCAGCGTACGGATTAGGATGAGGGTACGGCGGACGGTAACGTGTGGGGCTGCCGGTGGGTTTCCGTTCCGGGCTAGGGTTAGGGTTAGGGAACGGCAAGTTTTAGGGCACAGGTGAGGTTGCGGACACGTGCTAGGGTCGGGGCAAGTGCGGACGCACGGGTCTGTGTCAGCGTACGGATTAGGATGAGGGTACGGCGGAGGGTAAGGTGTGGGGCTGCCGGTGGGTTTCCTTTCCGGGCTAGGGTTAGGGTTAGGGAACGGCAAGGTTTAAGGCACAGGTGAGGGTGCGGACACGGGCTAGAGTCGGGGCACGTGCGTACGCACGGGTCAGTGTCAGCGTACGGATTACGATGCGGGTACGGCGGAGGGTAAGGTGTGGGGCTGCCGGTGGGTTTCCGTTCCGGGCTAGGGTTAGGTTTAGGGAACGGCAAGGTTTAGGGCACAGGTGAGGGTGTGGACACGTGCTAGGGTCGGGGCACGTGCGGATGCAAGGCTCAGTGTCAGCGTACGGATTTAGATGAGCGTACGGCGGAGGGTAAGTTTTGTGGCTGCCTGTGGGTTTCCGTTCCGGGCTAGGGCTAGGGTTAGGGAACGGCAAGGTTTAGGTCACAGGTTAGGGTGCGGACACGTGCTAGCGTCAGGGCACGTGCGGACGCACGGGTCAGTGTCAGCGTACGGATTAGGATGAGGGTACGGCGGAGGGTAAGGTTTGGGGCTGCCGCTGGGTTTCCGTTCCGGGCTAGGGTTAGGATTAGGGAACGGCAAGGTTTAGGGCAGAGGTAAGGGTGTGGACACGTGCTAGGGTCGGGGCACGTGCGGACGCACGGCTCAGTTTCAGCGTACGGATTAGGATGAGGGTACGGCGGAGGCTAAGTTTTGGGGCTGCCGGAGGGTTTCCGTTCCGGGCTAGAGTTAAGGTTAGGAAACGGCAAGGTTTAGGGCACAGGTGACGGTGCGGATACGTGCTAGGTTCGGGGCCCGTGCGGACGCACGGGTCAGTGTCAGCGTACGGATTAGGATGAGCGTACGGCGGAGTGTAAGGTGTGCGGCTGCCGGTGGGTTTCCGTTCCGGGCTCGGGTTAGGGTTTGGGAACGGCAAGGTTTAGGGCACAGGTGAGGGTGCGGACACGTGCTAAGTTCGGGGCACGTGCGGACGCACGGGTCAGTGTCAGCGTACGGATTAGAATGGGGGTACGGCGGAGGGTAAGGTGTGCGGCTTCCAGTGGGTGTCCGTTCCGGGCTAGGGTTAGGGTTAGGGAACTGCAATGTTTAGGGCACAGGTGAGGGTGCGGACACGTGCTAGGGTCGGGGCACGTGCGGACCCACGGGTCAGTGTCAGCGTACGGATTAGGATGAGGGTACGGCAGAGGGTAAGGTGTGGGGCTGCCAGGGGGTTTCCGTTCCGGGCTAGGGTTAGGGTTAGGGAACGGCAAGGTTTAGGGCACAGATGAGGGTGTGGACACGTGCTAGTGTAGGGGCACGTGCGGATGCACGGGTCAGTGTCTGCGTACGGATTAGGATGATGGTACGGCGGAGGGTAAGGTGTGGGGCTGCCGGTGGGTTTCCGTTCTGGGCTAGGGTTAGGGTTAGGGAACGGCAAGGTTTAGGGCACAGGTGACGGTGCGGACACGTGCTAGTGTAGGGGCACGTGCGGACGCAAGGGTCAGTGTCAGCGTACGGATTAGGATGAGGGTACATGGAGGGTAAGGTGTGGGGCTGCCGGTGGGTTTCCGTTCCGGGCTAGGGTTAGGGTTAGGGAATAGCAAGGTTTATGGCACAGGTGAGGATGTGTACACGTGCTAGTGTCGGGGCACGTGTGGACGCACGGGTCAGTGTCAGCGTACGGATTAGGATGAGGGTACGGAGGAGGCTAAGGTGTGGAGCTGCCGGTGGGTTTCCGTTCCGGGCTAGGGTTAGTGTAAGGGAACGGCAAGGTTTAGGGCACAGGTGAGGGTGTGGACACGTGCTAGGGTCGGGGCACGTGAGGACGCATGTGTCAGTGTCAGCGTACGGATTAGGATGAGGGTACGGCGGAGGGTAAGGTGTGGGGCTGCCGGTGGGTTTCCGTTCCGGGCTAGAGTTAGGGTTAGGGAACGGCAAGGTTTAGGGCACAGGTGAGGGTGCGGACACGTGAGAGGGTCGGGGCACGTGCGGACGCACATGTCAGTGTCAGCGTACGGATTAGGATGAGGGTACGGCGGAGGTTATGGTGTGGGGCTGCCAGTGGGTTTCCGTTCCGGGCTAGGGTTAGGGTTAGGGAACGGCAAGGTTTAGGGCACAGGTGAGGGTGCGGACACGTGCTAGGTTCGGGGCACGTGCGGATTCACGGGTCAGTGTCAGCGTACGGATTAGGATGAGAGTACGGCGGAGGGTAAGGTGTGCGGCTGCCGGTGGGTTTCCGTTCCGGGCTAGGGTTAGGGTTAGGGAACGGCAAGGTTTAGGGCACAGGTGAGGGTGCGGACACGTGCTAGGTTTGGGGCACGAGCGGACACACGGGTCAGTTTCAGCGTACGGATTAGGATGTGGGTACGGTAGAGGGTAAGGTGTGGGGCTGCCGGGGGTTTTCCGTTCCGGGCTGGGGTTAGGGTTAAGGAACGGCAATGTTTAGGGCACAGGTGAGGGTGCGGACACGTGCTAGGGTCAGGGCATGTGCGGACGCACGGGTCAGTGTCAGCGTACGGATTAGGATGAGGGTACGGTGGAGGGTAAGGTGTGGGGCTATCGGTGGCTTTCCGTTCCGGGCTAGTGTTAGGGTTAGGCAACGGGAAGGTTTAGGGCACAGGTGAGGTTGCGGACACGTGCTAGTTTCGGGGCACGTGCGGACGCACGGGTCAGTGTCTGCGTACGGATTAGGATGATGGTACGGCGGAGGGTAAGGTGTGGGGCTGCCGGTGGGTTTCCTTTGCGCGCTAGGGTTAGGGTTAGGGAACGGCAAGGTTTAGGGCACAGGTGAGAGTGCGGACACGTGCTAGGGTAGGGGCACGAGCGGACGCATGGG
Organism: Hyperoodon ampullatus; assembly: GCF_949752795.1. Taxonomy (NCBI): domain Eukaryota; kingdom Metazoa; phylum Chordata; class Mammalia; order Artiodactyla; family Ziphiidae; genus Hyperoodon; species Hyperoodon ampullatus. The sequence goes on from NC_136932.1 coordinate 60,373,545, forward strand.
TCAGTGTCAGCGTACGGATTAGGATGAAGGTAAGGCGGAGGGTAAGGTATGGGGCTGCCGGTGGGCTTTCATTCCGGACAAGGGTTAGGGTTAAGGAACAGCAAGTTTTAGGGCACAGGTGAGGGTGCGGACACGTGCTAGTGTCGGGGAACGTGCGGACGCACGGGTCAGTGTCAGCGTACGGATTAGGATGAGGGTACGGCGGAGGGTAAGGTGTGGGGCTGCCAGTGGGTTTCCGTTCCGGGCTAGGGTTAGGGTTAGGGAACGGCAAGGTTTAGGGCACAGGGGAGGTTGCGGACACGTGCTAGGGTCGGGGCACGTGCGGACGCACGCGTCAGTGTCACCGTACGGATTAGGATGAGGGTAAGGCGGAGGGTAAGTGTGGGGATGCCTGTGGGTTTCCGTTCAGGGCTAAGGTTAGGGTTAGGGAACGGCAAGTTTTAGGTCACAGGTGAGGGTGCGGACACGTGCTAGGGTCAGGGCAAGTGCGGACGCGCGGGTCAGTGTCAGCGTGCGGATGAAAATGAGGGTACGGGGGAGGGTTAGGTGTGGGGCTGCCGGTGGTTTTCCATTCCGGGCTAGGGTTAGGGTTAGGGAACGGCAAGGTTTAAGGCACAGGTGAGGGTGCGGACACGTGCTAGGGTCGGGGCACGTGCGGACGCTTAGTTCACTGTCAGCGTACGGATTAGGTTGAGGGTACGGCAGAGGGTAAGGTGTGGGGCTGCCGGTGGGTTTCCGTTTCGGGCTAGGGTTAGGGTGAGGGAACGGCAAAGTTTAGGGCACAGGTGAGGTTGCGGACACGTGCTAGTGTCGGGGCACGTGCGGACGCACGGGTCATTGTCAGCGTACGGATTAGGATGAGGGTACGGTGGAGGGTAAGATATGGGGCTGCCAGTGGGTTTCCGTTCCGGGCTAGGGTTAGTGTTAGGAAACGGCAAGGTTTAGGGCACAGGTGAGGGTGCGGACACGTGCTAGGGTCGGGGCACGTGCGGACGCACGGGTCAGTTTCAGCGTACGGATTAGGATGGGGGTACGGCGGAGGGTAAGGTGTGGGGCTGCCGGTGGGTTTCCGTTCTGGGCTAGGGTTAGGTTTAGGGAACGGCAAGGTTTAGGCCACAGGTGAGGGTGCGGACACGTGCTAGCGTCAGGGCACGTGCGGATGCACGGGTCAGTGTCAGCGTACAGATTAGGATGAGGGTACGGCGGAGGGTAAGGTGTGGGTCTGCCGGTGTTTTTCCGTTCTGGTCTAGGGTTAGGGTTATGCAACGGGAAGGTTTAGGGCACAGGTGAGGGTGTGGACACGTGCTAGGGTGGGGTCATGTGCGGACGCACGGGTCAGTGTCAGCGTACGGATTAGGATGAGGGTACGGTGGAGGATAAGGTGTGGGGCTGCCGGTGGGTTTCCGTTCCGGGCTAGGGTTAGGGTTAGGGAACGGCAAGGTTTAGGGCACAGGTGAGGGTGCGGAGACGTGCTAGAGTCTGGGCACGTGCGTACGCACGTGTCAGTGTCAGCGTACGGATTATGATGCGGGTACGGCGGAGGGTAAGGTGTGGGGCTGCCGGTGGGTTTCCGTTCTGGGCTAGGGTGAGGATTAGGGAACGGCAAGGTTTAGGGCACAGGTGAGGGTGTGGACACGAGCTAGGGTCGGGGCACGTGCGGACGCAAGGCTCAGTTTCAGCGTACGGATTAGGATGAGGGTACGGCTGAGGCTAAAGTTTGGGGCTGCCGGTGGTTTTCCATTCCGGGCTAGGGTTAGGATTAGGGAACGGCAAGGTTTAGGGCACAGGTGAGGGTGCGGACACGCGCTAGGGTCGGGGCACGTGCGGACGCACGGGTCAGTGTTAGCGTACGGATTAGGATGAGTGTACGGCGGAGGGTAAGTTGTGGGGCTGCCGGTGGGTTTTCGTTCTGGACTAGGGTTAGGGTTAGGGAACGGCAAGATTTAGGGCACAGGTGAGGGTGCGGACACGTGCTAGTGTCGCGGAACGTGCGTACGCACGGGTCAGTGTCAGCGTACGGATTAGGATGAGGGTATGGCGGAGGGTAAGGTTTGGGGCTGCCGGTGGGTTTCCCTTACGGGCTAGGGTTAGGGATAGGGAACGGCAAGGTTTAGGGCACAGGTGAGGGTGCGGACACGTGCTAGCGTCAGGGCACGTGCGGACGCACGGGTCAGTGTCAGCGTACGGATTAGGATGAGGGTACGGCGGAGCGTTAGGTGTGGGGCTGCCAGTGGGTTTCCGTTCCGGGCTAGGGTTAGGGTTAGGGAACGGCAAGGTTTAGGGCACAGGTGAGGGTGCGGACACGTGCTAGAGTCGGGGCACGTGCGTACGCACGGTTCAGTGTCAGCGTACGGATTACGATGCGGGTACGGCGGAGAGTAAGGTGTGGGGCTGCCGGTGGGTTTACGTTCCGAGCTAGGGTTAGGATTAGGGAACGGCAAGGTTTAGGGCACAGGGGAGGGTGTGGACACGTGCTAGGGTCGGGGCACGTGCGGACGCAAGGCTCAGTGTCAGCGTACGGATTAGGATGAACGAAGGGCGGAGGGTAAGTTGTGGGGCTGCCGGTGGGTTTCCGTTCCGAGCTAGGGTTAGGGTTAGGGAACGGCAAGGTTTAGGGCACAGGTGAGGGTGCGGACACGTTCTAGGGTCGGGGCACGTGCGGACGCACGGGTCAGTTTCAGCGTACGGATTAGGATGGGGGTACGGCGGAGGGTAAGGTTTGGGTTTGCCGGTGGGTTTCCGTTCCGGGCTAGGGTTAGGGTTAGGGAACGGCAAGGTTTAGGCCACAGGTGAGGGTGCGGACATGTGCTACGGTCGGGGCACGTGCGGACGCAAGGCTCAGTTTCAGCGTACGGATTAGAATGAGTGTACGGCGGAGGCCAAGTTTTGGGGCTACCGGTGGGTTTCCGTTCCGGGCTAGGGTTAAGGTTAGGAAACGGCAAGGTTTAGGGCACAGGTGAGGGTGCGGACACGTGCTAGGTTCGGGGCACGTGCGGACGCACGGGTCAGTGTCAGCGTACGGATTAGGATGAGCGTACGGCGGAGGGTAAGGTGTGCGGCTGCCGGTGGGTTTCCGTTCCTGGCTAGGGTTAGTGTTAGGGAACGGCAAGGTTTAGCGCACAGGTGAGGGTGCCGAGACGTGCTAGGTTCGGGGCACGAGCGGACGCATGGGTCAGTGTCAGCGTACGGATTAGGATGGGGGTACGGCGGAGGGTAAGGTGTGCGGCTGCCGGTGGGTTTTCATTCCGGGCTAGGGTTAGGGTTAGGGAACGTCAAGGTTTAGGGCACAGGTGAGGGTGCGGACACGTGCTAGTGTAGGGGCATGTGCGGACGCACGGATCAGTGTCCGCTTACGGATTAGGATGATGGTACGGCGGAGGTTAAGGTGTGGGGCTGCCGGTGGGTTACTGTTCCGGGCTAGGGTTAGGGTTAGGGAACGGCAAGGTTTAGGGCACAGTTGAGGGTGCGGACACGTGCTAGGGTAGGGGCACGTGCGGACGCACGGGTCAGTGTCAGCGTACGGATTAGGATGAGGGTACGGCGGAGGGTAACGTGTGGTGCTGCCGGTGGGCTTTCGTTCCGGACAAGGGTTAAGGTTAAGGAACAGCAAGGTTTAGGGCACAGGTGAGGGTGTGGACACTTGCTAGTGTCGGGGCACGTGCGGACGCAAGGGTCAGTGTCAGCATACAGATTAGGATGAGGGTACGGCAGAGGGTAAGGTGTGGTGCTGCCGGTGAGTTTCCGTTCCGGGTTAGGTTTAGTGTTATGGAACGGCAAGGTTTAGGGCACAGGTGAGGGAGCGGACACGTGCTAGGGTAGCGGCACGTGCGGACGAACGGGTCAGTGTCAGCGTACGGATTAGGATAAGGGTACGGCGGAGGGTAAGATGTGGGGCTGCCGGTGCGTTTCCGTTCTGGGCTAGGGTTAGTGTTAGGGAACGGCAAGGTTTAGGGCACAGTTGAGGGTGCGGACCCATGCTAGGGTTGGGGCACGTGCGGATGCACGGCTCAGTTTCAGTGTACGGATTAGGTTGAGGGTACGGCGGAGGCTAAGTTTTGGGGCTGCCGGTGGGTTTCCGTTCCGGGCTAGGGTTAGGGTTAGGGAACAGCAAGGTTTAGGGCACAGGTGAGGGTGCGGACACGTGCTACGGTCAGGGCACGTGCGGACGCCTGGGTCAGTTTCAGCGTACGGATTAGGATGAGGGTTCGTGGAGGGTAAGGTGTGGGGCTGCCGGTGGTTTTCCGTTCCGGGCTAGGGTTAGGGTTAGGGAACGGCAAGGTTTAGGGCACAGCTGAGGTTTTGGACACGTGCTACTGTCGGGGCACGTGCGGACGCACGGGTCAGTGTCAGCGTAAGGATTAGGATGAGGGTACGGCGGAGGGTAAGGTGTGGGGCTGCCGGTGGGTTTCCGTTCCGGGCTAGAGTTAGGGTTAGGGAACGGCAAGGTTTAGGTCACAGGTGAGGGTGCGGACACGTGAGAGGGTCGGGGCTCGTGCGGACGCACATGTCAGTGTCAGCGTACGGATGAGGATGACGGTACGGCGGAGGTTAAGGTGTGGGATGCCGGTGGGTTTACGTTCCGGGCTACTGTTAGGGTTAGGGAACGGCAAGGTTTAGGGCACAGGTGAGGGTGCGGACACGTGCTAGGTTCAGGGCACGTGCGGACTCACGTGTCAGTGTCAGCGTACGGATTAGGATGAGCGTACGGCGGAGGGTAAGGTGTGCGGCTGCTGGTGGGTTTCCATTCCGGGCTAGGGTAGGGTTAGGGAACGACAAGGTTTAGGGCACAGGTGAGGGTGCGGACACGTGCTAGGTTCGAGGCACGAGCGGACGCACGGGTCAGTGTCAGCGTACGGATTAGGATGTGGGTACGGCAGAGGGTAAGGTGTGGGGCTGCCGGGGGGCTTCCGTTCCAGGCTGGGGTTAGGGTTAGGGAACGGCAAGGTTTAGGGCACAGGTGAGGGTGCGGACACGTGCTAGGGTCAGGGCACCTGCGGACGCACGGGTCGGTGTCAGCGTACGGATTAGGATGAGGGTACGGTGGATGGTAAGGTGTGGGGCTATCGGTGGCTTTCCGTTCCGGGCTAGGGTTAGTGTTAGGCAACGGGAAGGTTTAGGGCACAGGTGAGGTTGCGGACACGTGCTAGGTTCGGGGCACGTGCGGACGCACGGGTCAGTTTCTGCGTACGGATTAGGATGATGGTACGGCGGAGGGTAAGGTGTGGGGCTGCCAGTGGGTTTCCGTTCCGGGCTAGGGTTAGGGTTAGGGAACGGCAAGGTTTAGGGCACAGGTGAGGGTGCGGACACGTGCTAGGGTCGGGGCAAGTGCGGACGCGGGGTCAGTGTCAGCGTGCGGATTAGAATGAGGGTACGGGAGAGGGTAAGGTGTGGGGCTGCCGGTGGTTTTCCGTTCCGGGCTAGGGTTAGGGTTAGGGAACGGCAAGGTTTAAGGCACAGGTGAGGGTGCGGACACGTGCTAGGGTCGGGGCACGTGCGGACGCTCGGTTCACTGTCAGCGTACGGATTAGGATGAGGGTACGACGGAGGGTAAGGTGTGGGGCTGCCGGTGGGTTTCCGTTTCGGGCTAGGGTTAGGGTGAGGGAACGGCAAAGTTTAGGGCACAGGTGAGGGTGCGGACACGTGCTAGTGTCGGGGCAGGTGCGGACGCACGGGTCATGGTCAGCGTACGGATTAGGATGAGTGTACGGTGGAGGGTAAGATATGGGGCTGCCGGTGGGTTTCCTTTCCGGGCTAGGGTTAGGGTTTGGGAACAGCAAGGTTTAGGGCACAGGTGAGGTTGCGGACACGTGCTAGGGTCCGGGCACGTGCGGACGCACAGTTCAGTGTCAGCGTATGGATTAGCATGAGGGTACGGCGGAGGGTAAGGTGTGGGGCTGCCGGTGGGTTTCCGTTCCGGGCTAGGGTTAGGGTTAGGGAACGGCAATGTTTAGGGCACAGGTGAGGGTGCGGACACGTGCTAGGGTAGGGGCATTTGCAGACGCGCGGGTCAGTGTCAGCGTATGGATTAGGATTAGTGTACGGAGGAGGCTAAGCTGTGGAGCTTCCGCTGGGTTTCCGTTCCGGACTAGGGTTAGGGTTAGGGAACGGCAAGGTTTAGGGCACAGGTGAGGGTGCGGACACGTGCTAGGGTCAGGGCACGTGCGGACGCACGGGTCAGTGTCAGCGTACGGATTAGGATGAGGGTACGGCGGAGGGCAAGGTGTGGGGCTGCCACTGGGTTTCCGTTCTGAGCTAGGGTTAGGGTTAGGGAACGGCAAAGTTTAGGGCACAGGTGAGGTTGCGGACACGTGCTAGGGTCAGGGCATGTGCGGACGCACGGGTCAGTGTCAGCGTACGGATTAGGATGAGGGTACGACGGATGGTAAGGTGTGGGGCTGCCACTGGGTTTCCGTTCTGAGCTAGGGTTATGGTTAGGGAACGGCAAGTTTTAGGGCACAGGTGAGGTTGCGGACACGTGCTAGGGTCAGGGCATGTGCGGACGCACGGGTCAGTGTCAGCGTACGGATTAGGATGAGGGTACGGCGGAGGGTAAGGTGTGGGGCTGCCGGTGGGTTTCCGTTCAGGACAAGGGTTAGGGTTAGGGAACGGCAAGTTTTAGGGCACAGGTGAGGGTGCGGACACGTGCTAGGGTCGGGGCAAGTGCGGACGCACGGGTCAGTGTCAGCGTACGGATTACGATGCGGGTACGGTGGAGGGCAAGATATGGGGCTGCCGGTGGGTTTCCGTTCAGGACTAGGGTTAGGGTTTGGGAACGGCAAGGTTTAGGGCACAGGTGAGGGTGCGGACACGTGCTAGGGTCCGGGCACGTGCGGACGCACTGGTCAGTGTCAGCGTACGGATTAGGATGAGGGTACGGCAGAGGGTAAGGTGTGGGGCTGCCGGTGGGTTTCCGTTCAGGGCTAGAGTTAGGGTTAGGGAACGGCAAGGTTTAGGGCACAGGTGAGGGTGCGGACACGTGAGAGGGTCGGGGCTCGTACGGACGCACATGTCAGTGTCAGCGTACAGATTAGGATGACGGTACGGTGGAGGTTAAGGTGTGGGGCTGCCGGTCGGTTTCCGTTCCGGGCTAGGGTTAGGGTTAGGGAACGGCAAGGTTTAGGGCACAGGTGAGGGTGCGGACACGTGCTAGTTTCGGGGCAAGTGCGGACGCACGGGTCAGTGTCAGCGTACGGATTACGATGCGGGTACGGTGGAGGGTAAGATATGGGGCTGCCAGTGGGTTTCCGTTCAGGGCTAGGGTTAGGGTTTGGGAACGGCAAGGTTTAGGGCACAGGTGAGGGTGCGGACACGTGCTAGGGTCCGGGCACGTGCGGACGCACAGGTCAGTGTCAGCGTACGGATTAGGATGAGGGTACGGCAGAGGGTAAGGTGTGGGGCTGCCGATGGGTTTCCGTTCCGGGCTAGAGTTAGGGTTAGGGAACGGCAAGGTTTAGGGCACAGGTGAGGGTGCGGACACGTGAGAGTGTCGGGGCTCGTGCGGACGCACATGTCAGTGTCAGCGTACGGATTAGGATGACGGTACGGCGGAGGTTAAGGTGTGGGGCTGCCGGTGGGTTTCCGTTCCGGGCTAGGGTTAGGGTTAGGGAACGACAAGTTTTAGGTCACAGGTGAGGGTGCGGACACGTGCTAGGGTCGGGTCAAGTGCGGACGCGCGGGTCAGTGTCAGCGTGCGGATTAGAATGAGGGTACGGTGGAGGGTAAGGTGTGGGGCTGCCGGTGGTTTTCCATTCCGGGCTAGGGTTAGGGTTAGGGAACGGCAAGGTTTAAGGCACAGGTGAGGGTGCGGACACGTGCTAGGGACGGGGCACGTGCGGACGCTCGGTTCACTGTCAGCGTACGGATTAGGATGAGGGTACGACGGAGGGTAAGGTGTGGGGCTGCCGGTGGGTTTCCGTTTCGGGCTAGGGTTAGGGTGAGGGAACGGCAAAGTTTAGGGCACAGGTGAGGGTGCGGACACGTGCTAGTGTCGGGGCAGGTGCGGACGCACGGGTCATTGTCAGCGTACGGCTTAGGATGAGGGTACGGTGGAGGGTAAGATATGGGGCTGCCGGTGGGTTTCCTTTCCGGGCTAGGGTTAGGGTTTGGGAACAGCAAGGTTTAGGGCACAGGTGAGGTTGCGGACACGTGCTAGGGTCCGGGCACGTGCGGACGCACAGGTCAGTGTCAGCGTACGGATTAGGATGAGGGTACGGCGGAGGGTAAGGTGTAGGGCTGCCGGTGGGTTTCCGTTCCGGGCTAGGGTTAGGGTTATGGAACGGCAAGGTTTAGGGCACAGGTGAGGGTGCGGACACGTGCTAGGGTAGGGGGATTTGCAGATGCGCGGGTCAGTGTCAGCGTATGGATTAGGATTAGTGTACGGAGGAGGCTAAGCTGTGGAGCTTCCGCTGGGTTTCCGTTCCGGGCTAGGGTTAGGGTTAGGGAACGGCAAGGCTGAGGGCACAGGTGAGGTTGAGGACACGTGCTAGGGTCGGGGCACGTGCGGACGCGCGGGTCAGTGTCCGCGTACGGACTAGGATGAGGGTACGGCGGAGGCTAAGGTGTGGGGCTGCCCGTGGGTTTCCGTTCCGGGCTAGTGTTAGGGTTAGGGAACGGCAAGGCTGAGGGCACAGGTGAGGGTGCGGACACGTGCTAGGTTCGGGGCACGTGCCGACACGCGGGTCATTGTCCGCGTATGGACTAGGATGAGGGTACGGCGGAGGCTAAGGTGTGAGGCTGCCGGTGGGTTTCCGTTCCGGGCTAGGGTTAGGGTTAGGGAACGGCAAGGCTGAGGGCACAGGTGAGGGTGCGGACACGTGCTAGGGTCGGGGCACGTGCGGACGTGCGGGTCAGAGTCCGCGTACGGACTAGGATGAGGGTACGGCGGAGGCTAAGGTGTGGGGCTGCCGGTGGGTTTCCCTTCCGAGCTAGGGTTAGGGTTAGGGAACGGCAAGGCTGAGGGCACCGGTGAGGGTGCGGACACGTGCTAGGGTCAGGGCACGTGCGGACGCGCGGGTCAGAGTCCGCGTACGGACTAGGATGAGGGTACGGCGGAGGCTAAGGTTTGGGGCTGCCGGTGGGTTTCCGTTCCGGGCTAGGGTTAGGGTTAGGGAACGGCAAGGCTGAGGGCACAGGTGAGGGTGCGGACACGTGCTAGGGTCGGGGCACGTGCGGACGCACTGGTCAGTGTCAGCGTACGGATTAGGATGAGGGTACGGCAGAGGGTAAGGTGTGGGGCTGCCGGTGGGTTTCCGTTCAGGGCTAGATTTAGGGTTAGGGAACGGCAAGGTTTAGGGCACAGGTGAGGGTGCGGACACGTGAGAGGGTCGGGGCTCGTACGGACGCACATGTCAGTGTCAGCGTACAGATTAGGATGACGGTACGGTGGAGGTTAAGGTGTGGGGCTGCCGGTGGGTTTCCGTTCCGGGCTAGGGTTAGGGTTAGGGAACGGCAAGGTTTAGGGCACAGGTGAGGGTGCGGACACGTGCTATGGTCAGGGCACGTGCGGACGCACGGGTCAGTGTCAGCGTACGGATTAGGATGAGGGTACGGCGGAGGGTAAGGTGTGGGGCTGCCACTGGGTTTCCATTCTGAGCTAGGGTTAGGGTTAGGGAACGGCAAGTTTTAGGGCACAGGTGACGGTGCGGACACGTGCTAGGATCGGGGCAAGTGCGGACGCACGGGTCAGTGTCAGCGTACGGATTACGATGCGGGTACGGTGGAGGGTAAGATATGGGGCTGCCGGTGGGTTTCCGTTCAGGGCTAGGGTTAGGGTTTGGGACCGGCAAGGTTTAGGGCACAGGTGAGGGTGCGGACACGTGCTAGGGTCCGGGCACGTGCGGACGCACAGGTCAGTGTGAGCGTACGGATTAGGATGAGGGTACGGCAGAGGGTAAGGTGTGGGGCTGCCGATGGGTTTCCGTTCCGGGCTAGAGTTAGGGTTAGGGAACGGCAAGGTTTAGGGCACAGGTGAGGGTGCGGACACGTGAGAGTGTCGGGGCTCGTGCGGACGCACATGTCAGTGTCAGCGTATGGATTAGGATGACGGTACGGCGGAGGTTAAGGTGTGGGGCTGCCGGTGGGTTTCCGTTCCGGGCTAGGGTTAGGGTTAGGGAACGGCAAGATTTAGGGCACAGGTGAGGGTGCGGACACGTGCTAGGTTCAGGGCACGTGCGGACTCACGGGTCAGTGTCAGCGTACGGATTAGGATGAGCGTACGGCGGAGGGTAAGTTGTGCGGCTGCTGGTGGGTTTCCGTTCCGGGCTAGGGTTAGGGTTAGGGAACGGCAAGGTTTAGGGCACAGGTGAGGTTGCGGACACGTGCTAGGGTCGGGGCACGTGCGGACGCACGGGTCAGTGTCAGCATACGGATTAGGATGAGGGTAAGGCGGAGGGTAAGTGTGGGGATGCCTGTGGGTTTCCGTTCAGGGCTAGGGTTAGGGTTAGGGAACGGCAAGTTTTAGGTCACAGGTGAGGGTGCGGACACGTGCTAGGGTCGAGTCAAGTGCGGACGCGCGGGTCAGTGTCAGCGTGCGGATTAGAATGAGGGTACGGTGGAGGGTAAGGTGTGGGGCTGCCGGTGGTTTTCCATTCCGGGCTAGGGTTAGGGTTAGGGAACGGCATGGTTTAAGGCACAGGTGAGGGTGCGGACACGTGCTAGGGTCGGGGCACGTGCGGACGCTCGGTTCACTGTCAGCGTACAGATTAGGATGAGGGTACGACGGAGGGTAAGGTGTGGGGCTGCTGGTGGGTTTCCATTTCGGGCTAGGGTTAGGGTGAGGGAACGGCAAAGTTTAGGGCACAGGTGAGGGTGCGGACACGTGCTAGTGTCGGGGCAGGTGCGGACGCACGGGTCATTGTCAGCGTACGGATTAGGATGAGGGTACGGTGGAGGGTAAGATATGGGGCTGCCGGTGGGTTTCCTTTCCGGGCTAGGGTTAGGGTTTGGGAACAGCAAGGTTTAGGGCACAGGTGAGGTTGCGGACACGTGCTAGGGTCCGGGCACGTGCGGACGCACAGGTCAGTGTCAGCGTACGGATTAGGATGAGGGTACGGCGGAGGGTAAGGTGTAGGGCTGCCGGTGGGTTTCCGTTCCGGGCTAGGGTTAGGGTTATGGAACGGCAAGGTTTAGGGCACAGGTGAGGGTGCGGACACGTGCTAGGGTAGGGGCATTTGCAGATGCGCGGGTCAGTGTCAGCGTATGGATTAGGATTAGTGTACGGAGGAGGCTAAGCTGTGGAGCTTCCGCTGGGTTTCCGTTCCGGGCTAGGGTTAGGGTTAGGGAACGGCAAGGTTTAGGGCACAGGTGAGGGTGCGGACACGTGCTAGGGTCAGGGCACGTGCGGACGCACGGGTCAGTGTCAGCGTACGGATTAGGATGAGGGTACGGCGGAGGGTAAGGTGTGGGACTGCCGGTGGGTTTCCGTTCAGGACAAGGGTTAGGGTTAGGGAACGGCAAGTTTTAGGGCACAGGTGAGGGTGCGGACACGTGCTAGGGTCGGGGCAAGTGCGGACGCACGGGTCAGTGTCAGCGTACGGATTACGATGCGGGTACGGCGGAGGGTAAGGTGTGGGGCTGCCGGTGGGTTTCCGTTCCGGGCTAGGGTTAGGGTTAGGGAACGGCAAGGTTTAGGGCACAGGTGAGGGTGTGGACACGTGCTAGGGTCGGGGCACGTGCGGACGCAAGGCTCAGTGTCAGCGTACGGATTAGGATGAGCATGCGGCGGAGGGTAAGTTGTGCGGCTGCCGGTGGGTTTCCGTTCCGGGCTAGGGCTAGGGTTAGGGAACGGCAAGGTTTAGGGCACAGGTGAGGGTGCGGACACGTGCTATGGTCGGGGCACGTGCGGACGCACGGGTCAGTTTCAGCGTAAGGATTAGGATGGGGGTACGGCGGAGGGTAAGGTGTGGGGCTGCCGGTGGGTTTCCGTTCTGGGCTAGGGTTAGGTTTAGGGAACGGCAAGGTTTAGGCCACAGGTGAGGGTGCGGACACGTGCTAGCGTCAGGGCACGTGCGGATGCACGGGTCAGTGTCAGCGTACGGATTAGGATGAGGGTACGGCGGAGGGTAAGGTGTGGGGCTGCCGGTGTCTTTCCGTTCCGGTCTAGGGTTAGGGTTAGGCAACGGGAAGGTTTAGGGCACAGGTGAGGGTTTGGACACGTGCTAGGGTCGGGTCATGTGCGGACGCACGGGTCAGTGTCAGCGTACGGATTAGGATGTGGGTACGGTGGAGGGTAAGGTGTGGGGCTGCCGGTGGGTTTCCGTTCCGGGCTAGGGTTAGGGTTAGGGAACCTCAAGGCTTAGGGCACAGGTGAGGGTGCGGAGACGTGCTAGAGTCGGGCACGTGCGTTCGCACGGGTCAGTGTCAGGGTACGGATTACGATGCGGGTACGGCGGAGGTTAATGTGTGGGGCTGCCGGTGGGTTTCCGTTCCGGGCTAGAGTTAGGGTTAGGGAACGGCAAGGTTTAGGGCACAGGTGAGGGTGTGGACACGTGCTAGGGTCGGGGCACGTGCGGACGCATGGCTCAGTTTCAGCGTACGGATTAGGATAAGGGTACGGCGGAGGCTAAGTTTTGGGGCTGCCGGTGGGTTTCCGTTCCGGGCTAGGTTTAAGGTTAGGAAACGGCAAGTTTTAGGGCACAGGTGAGGGTGCGGACACGTGCTAGGTTCGGGGCACGTGCGGACGCACGGGTCAGTGTCAGCGTACGGATTAGGATTAGGGTACGGCAGAGGGTAAGGTGTGAGCCTGCCGGTGAGTTTCCTTTCCGGGATAGGGTTAGTGTTAGGGAACAGCAAGGTTTAGGGCACAGGTGAGGGTGCGGACACGTCCTAGGGTAGGGGCACATGCGGACGAAAGGGTCAGTGTCAGCGTACGGATTAGGATGAGCGTACGGCGGAGGGTAAGGTGTGAGGCTGCCGGTGGGTTTCCGTTCCGGGCTAGGGTTAGGGTTAGGGAACGGCAAGGTTTAGGGCACAGGTGAGGGTGCGGACACGTGCTAGGTTCGGGGAACGAGCGGACGCACGGGTCAATGTCAGCGTACGGATTAGGATTAGGGTACGGCAGAGGGTAAGGTGTGGGGCTACCGGTGAGTTTCCGTTCCGGGTTAGGGTTAGTGTTAGGGAACGGCAAGGTTTACGGCACAGGTGAGGGTGCGGACACGTCCTAGGGTAGGGGCACATGCGGACGAAAGGGTCAGTGTCAGCGTACGGATTAGGATAAGGGTATGGCGGAGGGTAAGGTGTGGGGTTGCCGGTGGGGTTTCGTTCCAGACTATGGTTAGGGTTAAGGCACGGCAAGGTTTAGGGCACAGGTGAGGGTGCGGACACGTGCTAGGTTCGGGGCACGAGCGGACGCACGGGTCAGTGTCAGCGTATGGATTAGGATGTGGGTATGGCAGAGGGTAAGGTGTGGGGCTGCCGGGGGTTTCCATTCCGGTCTGGGGTTAGGGTTAGGGATCGGCAAGTTTTAGGGCACAGGTGAGAGTGCGGACACGTGCTAGGGTAGGGGCACGTGCAGACGCACGGTCAGTGTCAGCGTACGGATTAGGATGAGGGAACGGCGGAGGGTAAGGTATGGGGCTGCCGGTGGGCTTTCGTTCCGGACAAGGGTTAGGGTTAAGGAACAGCAAGTTTTAGGGCATAGGTGAGGGTGCGGACACGTGCTAGTGTCGGGGCACGTGCGGACGCATGGGTCAGTGTCAGCGTACGGATTAGGATGAGGGTACGGCGGAGGGTATGGTGTGGGGCTGCCAGTGGGTTTCCGTTCCGGACTAGGGTTAGGGTTAGGGAACGGCAAGGTTTAGGGCACAGGTGAGGGTGCGGACACGTGCCAGGGTCGGGGCACGTGCGGACGCAAGGGTCAGTGTCAGCATACGGATTAGGATGAGGGTAAGGCGGAGGGTAAGTGTGGGGATGCCGGTGGGTTTCCGTTCCGGGCTAGGGTTAGGGTTAGGGAACGGCAAGTTTTAGGTCACAGGTGAGGGTGCGGACACGTGCTAGTGTCGGGGCACGTGCGGACGCACGGGTCAGTGTCAGCGTACGGATTAGGATGAGGGTACGGCGGAGGGTAAGATGTGGGGCTGCCGGTGGGTTTCCGTTCCGGGCTAGGGTTAGGGTTAGGGAACGGCAAAGTTTAGGGCACAGGTGAGGGTGCGGACACGTGCTAGGGTAGGGGCACGAGCGGACGCATGGGTCAGTGTCAGCGTACGGATTAGGATGAAGGTAAGGCGGAGGGTAAGGTATGGGGCTGCCGGTGGGCTTTCATTCCGGACAAGGGTTAGGGTTAAGGAACAGCAAGTTTTAGGGCACAGGTGAGGGTGCGGACACGTGCTAGTGTCGGGGAACGTGCGGACGCACGGGTCAGTGTCAGCGTACGGATTAGGATGAGGGTACGGCGGAGGGTAAGGTGTGGGGCTGCCAGTGGGTTTCCGTTCCGGGCTAGGGTTAGGGTTAGGGAACGGCAAGTTTTAGGTCACAGGTGAGGGTGCGGACACGTGCTAGGGTCGGGGCACGTGCGGACGCACGCGTCAGTGTCACCGTACGGATTAGGATGAGGGTAAGGCGGAGGGTAAGTGTGGGGATGCCTGTGGGTTTCCGTTCAGGGCTAAGGTTAGGGTTAGGGAACGGCAAGTTTTAGGTCACAGGTGAGGGTGCGGACACGTGCTAGGGTCAGGGCAAGTGCGGACGCGCGGGTCAGTGTCAGCGTGCGGATGAAAATGAGGGTACGGGGGAGGGTTAGGTGTGGGGCTGCCGGTGGTTTTCCATTCCGGGCTAGGGTTAGGGTTAGGGAACGGCAAGGTTTAAGGCACAGGTGAGGGTGCGGACACGTGCTAGGGTCGGGGCACGTGCGGACGCTTAGTTCACTGTCAGCGTACGGATTAGGTTGAGGGTACGGCAGAGGGTAAGGTGTGGGGCTGCCGGTGGGTTTCCGTTTCGGGCTAGGGTTAGGGTGAGGGAACGGCAAAGTTTAGGGCACAGGTGAGGTTGCGGACACGTGCTAGTGTCGGGGCACGTGCGGACGCACGGGTCATTGTCAGCGTACGGATTAGGATGAGGGTACGGTGGAGGGTAAGATATGGGGCTGCCAGTGGGTTTCCGTTCCGGGCTAGGGTTAGTGTTAGGAAACGGCAAGGTTTAGGGCACAGGTGAGGGTGCGGACACGTGCTAGGGTCGGGGCACGTGCGGACGCACGGGTCAGTTTCAGCGTACGGATTAGGATGGGGGTACGGCGGAGGGTAAGGTGTGGGGCTGCCGGTGGGTTTCCGTTCTGGGCTAGGGTTAGGTTTAGGGAACGGCAAGGTTTAGGCCACAGGTGAGGGTGCGGACACGTGCTAGCGTCAGGGCACGTGCGGATGCACGGGTCAGTGTCAGCGTACAGATTAGGATGAGGGTACGGCGGAGGGTAAGGTGTGGGTCTGCCGGTGTTTTTCCGTTCTGGTCTAGGGTTAGGGTTATGCAACGGGAAGGTTTAGGGCACAGGTGAGGGTGTGGACACGTGCTAGGGTGGGGTCATGTGCGGACGCACGGGTCAGTGTCAGCGTACGGATTAGGATGAGGGTACGGTGGAGGATAAGGTGTGGGGCTGCCGGTGGGTTTCCGTTCCGGGCTAGGGTTAGGGTTAGGGAACGGCAAGGTTTAGGGCACAGGTGAGGGTGCGGAGACGTGCTAGAGTCTGGGCACGTGCGTACGCACGTGTCAGTGTCAGCGTACGGATTATGATGCGGGTACGGCGGAGGGTAAGGTGTGGGGCTGCCGGTGGGTTTCCGTTCTGGGCTAGGGTGAGGATTAGGGAACGGCAAGGTTTAGGGCACAGGTGAGGGTGTGGACACGAGCTAGGGTCGGGGCACGTGCGGACGCAAGGCTCAGTTTCAGCGTACGGATTAGGATGAGGGTACGGCTGAGGCTAAAGTTTGGGGCTGCCGGTGGTTTTCCATTCCGGGCTAGGGTTAGGATTAGGGAACGGCAAGGTTTAGGGCACAGGTGAGGGTGCGGACACGCGCTAGGGTCGGGGCACGTGCGGACGCACGGGTCAGTGTTAGCGTACGGATTAGGATGAGTGTACGGCGGAGGGTAAGTTGTGGGGCTGCCGGTGGGTTTTCGTTCTGGACTAGGGTTAGGGTTAGGGAACGGCAAGATTTAGGGCACAGGTGAGGGTGCGGACACGTGCTAGTGTCGCGGAACGTGCGTACGCACGGGTCAGTGTCAGCGTACGGATTAGGATGAGGGTATGGCGGAGGGTAAGGTTTGGGGCTGCCGGTGGGTTTCCCTTACGGGCTAGGGTTAGGGATAGGGAACGGCAAGGTTTAGGGCACAGGTGAGGGTGCGGACACGTGCTAGCGTCAGGGCACGTGCGGACGCACGGGTCAGTGTCAGCGTACGGATTAGGATGAGGGTACGGCGGAGCGTTAGGTGTGGGGCTGCCAGTGGGTTTCCGTTCCGGGCTAGGGTTAGGGTTAGGGAACGGCAAGGTTTAGGGCACAGGTGAGGGTGCGGACACGTGCTAGAGTCGGGGCACGTGCGTACGCACGGTTCAGTGTCAGCGTACGGATTACGATGCGGGTACGGCGGAGAGTAAGGTGTGGGGCTGCCGGTGGGTTTACGTTCCGAGCTAGGGTTAGGATTAGGGAACGGCAAGGTTTAGGGCACAGGGGAGGGTGTGGACACGTGCTAGGGTCGGGGCACGTGCGGACGCAAGGCTCAGTGTCAGCGTACGGATTAGGATGAACGAAGGGCGGAGGGTAAGTTGTGGGGCTGCCGGTGGGTTTCCGTTCCGAGCTAGGGTTAGGGTTAGGGAACGGCAAGGTTTAGGGCACAGGTGAGGGTGCGGACACGTTCTAGGGTCGGGGCACGTGCGGACGCACGGGTCAGTTTCAGCGTACGGATTAGGATGGGGGTACGGCGGAGGGTAAGGTTTGGGTTTGCCGGTGGGTTTCCGTTCCGGGCTAGGGTTAGGGTTAGGGAACGGCAAGGTTTAGGCCACAGGTGAGGGTGCGGACATGTGCTACGGTCGGGGCACGTGCGGACGCAAGGCTCAGTTTCAGCGTACGGATTAGAATGAGTGTACGGCGGAGGCCAAGTTTTGGGGCTACCGGTGGGTTTCCGTTCCGGGCTAGGGTTAAGGTTAGGAAACGGCAAGGTTTAGGGCACAGGTGAGGGTGCGGACACGTGCTAGGTTCGGGGCACGTGCGGACGCACGGGTCAGTGTCAGCGTACGGATTAGGATGAGCGTACGGCGGAGGGTAAGGTGTGCGGCTGCCGGTGGGTTTCCGTTCCTGGCTAGGGTTAGTGTTAGGGAACGGCAAGGTTTAGCGCACAGGTGAGGGTGCCGAGACGTGCTAGGTTCGGGGCACGAGCGGACGCACGGGTCAGTGTCAGCGTACGGATTAGGATGGGGGTACGGCGGAGGGTAAGGTGTGCGGCTGCCGGTGGGTTTTCATTCCGGGCTAGGGTTAGGGTTAGGGAACGTCAAGGTTTAGGGCACAGGTGAGGGTGCGGACACGTGCTAGTGTAGGGGCATGTGCGGACGCACGGATCAGTGTCCGCTTACGGATTAGGATGATGGTACGGCGGAGGTTAAGGTGTGGGGCTGCCGGTGGGTTACTGTTCCGGGCTAGGGTTAGGGTTAGGGAACGGCAAGGTTTAGGGCACAGTTGAGGGTGCGGACACGTGCTAGGGTAGGGGCACGTGCGGACGCACGGGTCAGTGTCAGCGTACGGATTAGGATGAGGGTACGGCGGAGGGTAACGTGTGGTGCTGCCGGTGGGCTTTCGTTCCGGACAAGGGTTAAGGTTAAGGAACAGCAAGGTTTAGGGCACAGGTGAGGGTGTGGACACTTGCTAGTGTCGGGGCACGTGCGGACGCAAGGGTCAGTGTCAGCATACAGATTAGGATGAGGGTACGGCAGAGGGTAAGGTGTGGTGCTGCCGGTGAGTTTCCGTTCCGGGTTAGGTTTAGTGTTATGGAACGGCAAGGTTTAGGGCACAGGTGAGGGAGCGGACACGTGCTAGGGTAGCGGCACGTGCGGACGAACGGGTCAGTGTCAGCGTACGGATTAGGATAAGGGTACGGCGGAGGGTAAGATGTGGGGCTGCCGGTGCGTTTCCGTTCTGGGCTAGGGTTAGTGTTAGGGAACGGCAAGGTTTAGGGCACAGTTGAGGGTGCGGACCCATGCTAGGGTTGGGGCACGTGCGGATGCACGGCTCAGTTTCAGTGTACGGATTAGGTTGAGGGTACGGCGGAGGCTAAGTTTTGGGGCTGCCGGTGGGTTTCCGTTCCGGGCTAGGGTTAGGGTTAGGGAACAGCAAGGTTTAGGGCACAGGTGAGGGTGCGGACACGTGCTACGGTCAGGGCACGTGCGGACGCCTGGGTCAGTTTCAGCGTACGGATTAGGATGAGGGTTCGTGGAGGGTAAGGTGTGGGGCTGCCGGTGGTTTTCCGTTCCGGGCTAGGGTTAGGGTTAGGGAACGGCAAGGTTTAGGGCACAGCTGAGGTTTTGGACACGTGCTACTGTCGGGGCACGTGCGGACGCACGGGTCAGTGTCAGCGTAAGGATTAGGATGAGGGTACGGCGGAGGGTAAGGTGTGGGGCTGCCGGTGGGTTTCCGTTCCGGGCTAGAGTTAGGGTTAGGGAACGGCAAGGTTTAGGTCACAGGTGAGGGTGCGGACACGTGAGAGGGTCGGGGCTCGTGCGGACGCACATGTCAGTGTCAGCGTACGGATGAGGATGACGGTACGGCGGAGGTTAAGGTGTGGGATGCCGGTGGGTTTACGTTCCGGGCTACTGTTAGGGTTAGGGAACGGCAAGGTTTAGGGCACAGGTGAGGGTGCGGACACGTGCTAGGTTCAGGGCACGTGCGGACTCACGTGTCAGTGTCAGCGTACGGATTAGGATGAGCGTACGGCGGAGGGTAAGGTGTGCGGCTGCTGGTGGGTTTCCATTCCGGGCTAGGGTAGGGTTAGGGAACGACAAGGTTTAGGGCACAGGTGAGGGTGCGGACACGTGCTAGGTTCGAGGCACGAGCGGACGCACGGGTCAGTGTCAGCGTACGGATTAGGATGTGGGTACGGCAGAGGGTAAGGTGTGGGGCTGCCGGGGGGCTTCCGTTCCAGGCTGGGGTTAGGGTTAGGGAACGGCAAGGTTTAGGGCACAGGTGAGGGTGCGTACACGTGCTAGGGTCAGGGCACCTGCGGACGCACGGGTCGGTGTCAGCGTACGGATTAGGATGAGGGTACGGTGGATGGTAAGGTGTGGGGCTATCGGTGGCTTTCCGTTCCGGGCTAGGGTTAGTGTTAGGCAACGGGAAGGTTTAGGGCACAGGTGAGGTTGCGGACACGTGCTAGGTTCGGGGCACGTGCGGACGCACGGGTCAGTTTCTGCGTACGGATTAGGATGATGGTACGGCGGAGGGTAAGGTGTGGGGCTGCCAGTGGGTTTCCGTTCCGGGCTAGGGTTAGGGTTAGGGAACGGCAAGGTTTAGGGCACAGGTGAGGGTGCGGACACGTGCTAGGGTCGGGGCAAGTGCGGACGCGGGGTCAGTGTCAGCGTGCGGATTAGAATGAGGGTACGGGAGAGGGTAAGGTGTGGGGCTGCCGGTGGTTTTCCGTTCCGGGCTAGGGTTAGGGTTAGGGAACGGCAAGGTTTAAGGCACAGGTGAGGGTGCGGACACGTGCTAGGGTCGGGGCACGTGCGGACGCTCGGTTCACTGTCAGCGTACGGATTAGGATGAGGGTACGACGGAGGGTAAGGTGTGGGGCTGCCGGTGGGTTTCCGTTTCGGGCTAGGGTTAGGGTGAGGGAACGGCAAAGTTTAGGGCACAGGTGAGGGTGCGGACACGTGCTAGTGTCGGGGCAGGTGCGGACGCACGGGTCATGGTCAGCGTACGGATTAGGATGAGTGTACGGTGGAGGGTAAGATATGGGGCTGCCGGTGGGTTTCCTTTCCGGGCTAGGGTTAGGGTTTGGGAACAGCAAGGTTTAGGGCACAGGTGAGGTTGCGGACACGTGCTAGGGTCCGGGCACGTGCGGACGCACAGTTCAGTGTCAGCGTATGGATTAGCATGAGGGTACGGCGGAGGGTAAGGTGTGGGGCTGCCGGTGGGTTTCCGTTCCGGGCTAGGGTTAGGGTTAGGGAACGGCAATGTTTAGGGCACAGGTGAGGGTGCGGACACGTGCTAGGGTAGGGGCATTTGCAGACGCGCGGGTCAGTGTCAGCGTATGGATTAGGATTAGTGTACGGAGGAGGCTAAGCTGTGGAGCTTCCGCTGGGTTTCCGTTCCGGACTAGGGTTAGGGTTAGGGAACGGCAAGGTTTAGGGCACAGGTGAGGGTGCGGACACGTGCTAGGGTCAGGGCACGTGCGGACGCACGGGTCAGTGTCAGCGTACGGATTAGGATGAGGGTACGGCGGAGGGCAAGGTGTGGGGCTGCCACTGGGTTTCCGTTCTGAGCTAGGGTTAGGGTTAGGGAACGGCAAAGTTTAGGGCACAGGTGAGGTTGCGGACACGTGCTAGGGTCAGGGCATGTGCGGACGCACGGGTCAGTGTCAGCGTACGGATTAGGATGAGGGTACGACGGATGGTAAGGTGTGGGGCTGCCACTGGGTTTCCGTTCTGAGCTAGGGTTATGGTTAGGGAACGGCAAGTTTTAGGGCACAGGTGAGGTTGCGGACACGTGCTAGGGTCAGGGCATGTGCGGACGCACGGGTCAGTGTCAGCGTACGGATTAGGATGAGGGTACGGCGGAGGGTAAGGTGTGGGGCTGCCGGTGGGTTTCCGTTCAGGACAAGGGTTAGGGTTAGGGAACGGCAAGTTTTAGGGCACAGGTGAGGGTGCGGACACGTGCTAGGGTCGGGGCAAGTGCGGACGCACGGGTCAGTGTCAGCGTACGGATTACGATGCGGGTACGGTGGAGGGCAAGATATGGGGCTGCCGGTGGGTTTCCGTTCAGGACTAGGGTTAGGGTTTGGGAACGGCAAGGTTTAGGGCACAGGTGAGGGTGCGGACACGTGCTAGGGTCCGGGCACGTGCGGACGCACTGGTCAGTGTCAGCGTACGGATTAGGATGAGGGTACGGCAGAGGGTAAGGTGTGGGGCTGCCGGTGGGTTTCCGTTCAGGGCTAGAGTTAGGGTTAGGGAACGGCAAGGTTTAGGGCACAGGTGAGGGTGCGGACACGTGAGAGGGTCGGGGCTCGTACGGACGCACATGTCAGTGTCAGCGTACAGATTAGGATGACGGTACGGTGGAGGTTAAGGTGTGGGGCTGCCGGTCGGTTTCCGTTCCGGGCTAGGGTTAGGGTTAGGGAACGGCAAGGTTTAGGGCACAGGTGAGGGTGCGGACACGTGCTAGTTTCGGGGCAAGTGCGGACGCACGGGTCAGTGTCAGCGTACGGATTACGATGCGGGTACGGTGGAGGGTAAGATATGGGGCTGCCAGTGGGTTTCCGTTCAGGGCTAGGGTTAGGGTTTGGGAACGGCAAGGTTTAGGGCACAGGTGAGGGTGCGGACACGTGCTAGGGTCCGGGCACGTGCGGACGCACAGGTCAGTGTCAGCGTACGGATTAGGATGAGGGTACGGCAGAGGGTAAGGTGTGGGGCTGCCGATGGGTTTCCGTTCCGGGCTAGAGTTAGGGTTAGGGAACGGCAAGGTTTAGGGCACAGGTGAGGGTGCGGACACGTGAGAGTGTCGGGGCTCGTGCGGACGCACATGTCAGTGTCAGCGTACGGATTAGGATGACGGTACGGCGGAGGTTAAGGTGTGGGGCTGCCGGTGGGTTTCCGTTCCGGGCTAGGGTTAGGGTTAGGGAACGACAAGTTTTAGGTCACAGGTGAGGGTGCGGACACGTGCTAGGGTCGGGTCAAGTGCGGACGCGCGGGTCAGTGTCAGCGTGCGGATTAGAATGAGGGTACGGTGGAGGGTAAGGTGTGGGGCTGCCGGTGGTTTTCCATTCCGGGCTAGGGTTAGGGTTAGGGAACGGCAAGGTTTAAGGCACAGGTGAGGGTGCGGACACGTGCTAGGGACGGGGCACGTGCGGACGCTCGGTTCACTGTCAGCGTACGGATTAGGATGAGGGTACGACGGAGGGTAAGGTGTGGGGCTGCCGGTGGGTTTCCGTTTCGGGCTAGGGTTAGGGTGAGGGAACGGCAAAGTTTAGGGCACAGGTGAGGGTGCGGACACGTGCTAGTGTCGGGGCAGGTGCGGACGCACGGGTCATTGTCAGCGTACGGCTTAGGATGAGGGTACGGTGGAGGGTAAGATATGGGGCTGCCGGTGGGTTTCCTTTCCGGGCTAGGGTTAGGGTTTGGGAACAGCAAGGTTTAGGGCACAGGTGAGGTTGCGGATACGTGCTAGGGTCCGGGCACGTGCGGACGCACAGGTCAGTGTCAGCGTACGGATTAGGATGAGGGTACGGCGGAGGGTAAGGTGTAGGGCTGCCGGTGGGTTTCCGTTCCGGGCTAGGGTTAGGGTTATGGAACGGCAAGGTTTAGGGCACAGGTGAGGGTGCGGACACGTGCTAGGGTAGGGGGATTTGCAGATGCGCGGGTCAGTGTCAGCGTATGGATTAGGATTAGTGTACGGAGGAGGCTAAGCTGTGGAGCTTCCGCTGGGTTTCCGTTCCGGGCTAGGGTTAGGGTTAGGGAACGGCAAGGCTGAGGGCACAGGTGAGGTTGAGGACACGTGCTAGGGTCGGGGCACGTGCGGACGCGCGGGTCAGTGTCCGCGTACGGACTAGGATGAGGGTACGGCGGAGGCTAAGGTGTGGGGCTGCCCGTGGGTTTCCGTTCCGGGCTAGTGTTAGGGTTAGGGAACGGCAAGGCTGAGGGCACAGGTGAGGGTGCGGACACGTGCTAGGTTCGGGGCACGTGCCGACACGCGGGTCATTGTCCGCGTATGGACTAGGATGAGGGTACGGCGGAGGCTAAGGTGTGAGGCTGCCGGTGGGTTTCCGTTCCGGGCTAGGGTTAGGGTTAGGGAACGGCAAGGCTGAGGGCACAGGTGAGGGTGCGGACACGTGCTAGGGTCGGGGCACGTGCGGACGTGCGGGTCAGAGTCCGCGTACGGACTAGGATGAGGGTACGGCGGAGGCTAAGGTGTGGGGCTGCCGGTGGGTTTCCCTTCCGAGCTAGGGTTAGGGTTAGGGAACGGCAAGGCTGAGGGCACCGGTGAGGGTGCGGACACGTGCTAGGGTCAGGGCACGTGCGGACGCGCGGGTCAGAGTCCGCGTACGGACTAGGATGAGGGTACGGCGGAGGCTAAGGTTTGGGGCTGCCGGTGGGTTTCCGTTCCGGGCTAGGGTTAGGGTTAGGGAACGGCAAGGCTGAGGGCACAGGTGAGGGTGCGGACACGTGCTAGGGTCGGGGCACGTGCGGACGCACTGGTCAGTGTCAGCGTACGGATTAGGATGAGGGTACGGCAGAGGGTAAGGTGTGGGGCTGCCGGTGGGTTTCCGTTCAGGGCTAGATTTAGGGTTAGGGAACGGCAAGGTTTAGGGCACAGGTGAGGGTGCGGACACGTGAGAGGGTCGGGGCTCGTACGGACGCACATGTCAGTGTCAGCGTACAGATTAGGATGACGGTACGGTGGAGGTTAAGGTGTGGGGCTGCCGGTGGGTTTCCGTTCCGGGCTAGGGTTAGGGTTAGGGAACGGCAAGGTTTAGGGCACAGGTGAGGGTGCGGACACGTGCTATGGTCAGGGCACGTGCGGACGCACGGGTCAGTGTCAGCGTACGGATTAGGATGAGGGTACGGCGGAGGGTAAGGTGTGGGGCTGCCACTGGGTTTCCATTCTGAGCTAGGGTTAGGGTTAGGGAACGGCAAAGTTTAGGGCACAGGTGAGGTTGCGGACACGTGCTAGGGTCAGGGCACGTGCGGACGCACAGGTCAGTGTGAGCGTACGGATTAGGATGAGGGTACGGCAGAGGGTAAGGTGTGGGGCTGCCGATGGGTTTCCGTTCCGGGCTAGAGTTAGGGTTAGGGAACGGCAAGGTTTAGGGCACAGGTGAGGGTGCGGACACGTGAGAGTGTCGGGGCTCGTGCGGACGCACATGTCAGTGTCAGCGTATGGATTAGGATGACGGTACGGCGGAGGTTAAGGTGTGGGGCTGCCGGTGGGTTTCCGTTCCGGGCTAGGGTTAGGGTTAGGGAACGGCAAGATTTAGGGCACAGGTGAGGGTGCGGACACGTGCTAGGTTCAGGGCACGTGCGGACTCACGGGTCAGTGTCAGCGTACGGATTAGGATGAGCGTACGGCGGAGGGTAAGTTGTGCGGCTGCTGGTGGGTTTCCGTTCCGGGCTAGGGTTAGGGTTAGGGAACGGCAAGGTTTAGGGCACAGGTGAGGTTGCGGACACGTGCTAGGGTCGGGGCACGTGCGGACGCACGGGTCAGTGTCAGCATACGGATTAGGATGAGGGTAAGGCGGAGGGTAAGTGTGGGGATGCCTGTGGGTTTCCGTTCAGGGCTAGGGTTAGGGTTAGGGAACGGCAAGTTTTAGGTCACAGGTGAGGGTGCGGACACGTGCTAGGGTCGAGTCAAGTGCGGACGCGCGGGTCAGTGTCAGCGTGCGGATTAGAATGAGGGTACGGTGGAGGGTAAGGTGTGGGGCTGCCGGTGGTTTTCCATTCCGGGCTAGGGTTAGGGTTAGGGAACGGCATGGTTTAAGGCACAGGTGAGGGTGCGGACACGTGCTAGGGTCGGGGCACGTGCGGACGCTCGGTTCACTGTCAGCGTACAGATTAGGATGAGGGTACGACGGAGGGTAAGGTGTGGGGCTGCTGGTGGGTTTCCATTTCGGGCTAGGGTTAGGGTGAGGGAACGGCAAAGTTTAGGGCACAGGTGAGGGTGCGGACACGTGCTAGTGTCGGGGCAGGTGCGGACGCACGGGTCATTGTCAGCGTACGGATTAGGATGAGGGTATGGTGGAGGGTAAGATATGGGGCTGCCGGTGGGTTTCCTTTCCGGGCTAGGGTTAGGGTTTGGGAACAGCAAGGTTTAGGGCACAGGTGAGGTTGCGGACACGTGCTAGGGTCCGGGCACGTGCGGACGCACAGGTCAGTGTCAGCGTACGGATTAGGATGAGGGTACGGCGGAGGGTAAGGTGTAGGGCTGCCGGTGGGTTTCCGTTCCGGGCTAGGGTTAGGGTTATGGAACGGCAAGGTTTAGGGCACAGGTGAGGGTGCGGACACGTGCTAGGGTAGGGGCATTTGCAGATGCGCGGGTCAGTGTCAGCGTATGGATTAGGATTAGTGTACGGAGGAGGCTAAGCTGTGGAGCTTCCGCTGGGTTTCCGTTCCGGGCTAGGGTTAGGGTTAGGGAACGGCAAGGTTTAGGGCACAGGTGAGGGTGCGGACACGTGCTAGGGTCAGGGCACGTGCGGACGCACGGGTCAGTGTCAGCGTACGGATTAGGATGAGGGTACGGCGGAGGGTAAGGTGTGGGACTGCCGGTGGGTTTCCGTTCAGGACAAGGGTTAGGGTTAGGGAACGGCAAGTTTTAGGGCACAGGTGAGGGTGCGGACACGTGCTAGGGTCGGGGCAAGTGCGGACGCACGGGTCAGTGTCAGCGTACGGATTACGATGCGGGTACGGCGGAGGGTAAGGTGTGGGGCTGCCGGTGGGTTTCCGTTCCGGGCTAGGGTTAGGGTTAGGGAACGGCAAGGTTTAGGGCACAGGTGAGGGTGTGGACACGTGCTAGGGTCGGGGCACGTGCGGACGCAAGGCTCAGTGTCAGCGTACGGATTAGGATGAGCATGCGGCGGAGGGTAAGTTGTGCGGCTGCCGGTGGGTTTCCGTTCCGGGCTAGGGCTAGGGTTAGGGAACGGCAAGGTTTAGGGCACAGGTGAGGGTGCGGACACGTGCTATGGTCGGGGCACGTGCGGACGCACGGGTCAGTTTCAGCGTAAGGATTAGGATGGGGGTACGGCGGAGGGTAAGGTGTGGGGCTGCCGGTGGGTTTCCGTTCTGGGCTAGGGTTAGGTTTAGGGAACGGCAAGGTTTAGGCCACAGGTGAGGGTGCGGACACGTGCTAGCGTCAGGGCACGTGCGGATGCACGGGTCAGTGTCAGCGTACGGATTAGGATGAGGGTACGGCGGAGGGTAAGGTGTGGGGCTGCCGGTGTCTTTCCGTTCCGGTCTAGGGTTAGGGTTAGGCAACGGGAAGGTTTAGGGCACAGGTGAGGGTTTGGACACGTGCTAGGGTCGGGTCATGTGCGGACGCACGGGTCAGTGTCAGCGTACGGATTAGGATGTGGGTACGGTGGAGGGTAAGGTGTGGGGCTGCCGGTGGGTTTCCGTTCCGGGCTAGGGTTAGGGTTAGGGAACCTCAAGGCTTAGGGCACAGGTGAGGGTGCGGAGACGTGCTAGAGTCGGGCACGTGCGTTCGCACGGGTCAGTGTCAGGGTACGGATTACGATGCGGGTACGGCGGAGGTTAATGTGTGGGGCTGCCGGTGGGTTTCCGTTCCGGGCTAGAGTTAGGGTTAGGGAACGGCAAGGTTTAGGGCACAGGTGAGGGTGTGGACACGTGCTAGGGTCGGGGCACGTGCGGACGCATGGCTCAGTTTCAGCGTACGGATTAGGATAAGGGTACGGCGGAGGCTAAGTTTTGGGGCTGCCGGTGGGTTTCCGTTCCGGGCTAGGTTTAAGGTTAGGAAACGGCAAGTTTTAGGGCACAGGTGAGGGTGCGGACACGTGCTAGGTTCGGGGCACGTGCGGACGCACGGGTCAGTGTCAGCGTACGGATTAGGATTAGGGTACGGCAGAGGGTAAGGTGTGAGGCTGCCGGTGAGTTTCCTTTCCGGGATAGGGTTAGTGTTAGGGAACAGCAAGGTTTAGGGCACAGGTGAGGGTGCGGACACGTCCTAGGGTAGGGGCACATGCGGACGAAAGGGTCAGTGTCAGCGTACGGATTAGGATGAGCGTACGGCGGAGGGTAAGGTGTGAGGCTGCCGGTGGGTTTCCGTTCCGGGCTAGGGTTAGGGTTAGGGAACGGCAAGGTTTAGGGCACAGGTGAGGGTGCGGACACGTGCTAGGTTCGGGGAACGAGCGGACGCACGGGTCAATGTCAGCGTACGGATTAGGATTAGGGTACGGCAGAGGGTAAGGTGTGGGGCTACCGGTGAGTTTCCGTTCCGGGTTAGGGTTAGTGTTAGGGAACGGCAAGGTTTACGGCACAGGTGAGGGTGCGGACACGTCCTAGGGTAGGGGCACATGCGGACGAAAGGGTCAGTGTCAGCGTACGGATTAGGATAAGGGTATGGCGGAGGGTAAGGTGTGGGGTTGCCGGTGGGGTTTCGTTCCAGACTATGGTTAGGGTTAAGGCACGGCAAGGTTTAGGGCACAGGTGAGGGTGCGGACACGTGCTAGGTTCGGGGCACGAGCGGACGCACGGGTCAGTGTCAGCGTATGGATTAGGATGTGGGTATGGCAGAGGGTAAGGTGTGGGGCTGCCGGGGGTTTCCATTCCGGTCTGGGGTTAGGGTTAGGGATCGGCAAGTTTTAGGGCACAGGTGAGAGTGCGGACACGTGCTAGGGTAGGGGCACGTGCAGACGCACGGTCAGTGTCAGCGTACGGATTAGGATGAGGGAACGGCGGAGGGTAAGGTATGGGGCTGCCGGTGGGCTTTCGTTCCGGACAAGGGTTAGGGTTAAGGAACAGCAAGTTTTAGGGCATAGGTGAGGGTGCGGACACGTGCTAGTGTCGGGGCACGTGCGGACGCATGGGTCAGTGTCA
Organism: Hyperoodon ampullatus; assembly: GCF_949752795.1. NCBI lineage: Eukaryota > Metazoa > Chordata > Mammalia > Artiodactyla > Ziphiidae > Hyperoodon > Hyperoodon ampullatus. The sequence goes on from NC_136932.1 coordinate 60,401,257, forward strand.
GCGTACGGATTAGGATGAGGGTACGGCGGAGGGTATGGTGTGGGGCTGCCAGTGGGTTTCCGTTCCGGACTAGGGTTAGGGTTAGGGAACGGCAAGGTTTAGGGCACAGGTGAGGGTGCGGACACGTGCCAGGGTCGGGGCACGTGCGGACGCAAGGGTCAGTGTCAGCATACGGATTAGGATGAGGGTAAGGCGGAGGGTAAGTGTGGGGATGCCGGTGGGTTTCCGTTCCGGGCTAGGGTTAGGGTTAGGGAACGGCAAGTTTTAGGTCACAGGTGAGGGTGCGGACACGTGCTAGTGTCGGGGCACGTGCGGACGCACGGGTCAGTGTCAGCGTACGGATTAGGATGAGGGTACGGCGGAGGGTAAGATGTGGGGCTGCCGGTGGGTTTCCGTTCCGGGCTAGGGTTAGAGTTAGGGAACGGCAAAGTTTAGGGCACAGGTGAGGGTGCGGACACGTGCTAGTGCCGGGGCACGTGCGGACGCACAGCTCAGTGTCAGCGTACGGATTAGGATGAGGGTACGGCGGAGGGTAAGGTTTGGGGCTGCCGGTGGCTCTCCATTCCGGGCTAGGGTTAGGGTTAGGCAACGGGAAGATTTAGGGCACAGGTGAGGGTGCGGACACGTTCTAGGCTCGGGGCACAGGCGGACGCACGGGTCAGTGTCAGCGTACGGATTAGGATGATGGTACGGCGGAGTGTAAGGTGTGGGGCTGCCGGTGGGTTTCCGTTCCTGGCTAGGGTTAGGGTTAGGGAATGGCACGGTTTAGGGCACAGGTGAGGGTGCGGACACGTGCTAGGGTCGGGGCACGTGCGGACGCACGGGTCAGTGTCAGCGTACGGATTAGGATGATGGTACGGCGGAGGCTAAGGTGTGGGGCTGCTGGTGGGTTTCCGTACTGGAATAGGGTTACGGTTAGGGAACGGCAAGGTTTAGGGCACAGGTGAGGTTGTGGACATGTGCTAGGCTCGGGGCACGTGCGGACGCAAGGGTCAGTGTCAGCGTACGGATTAGGATGAGGGTACGACAGAGGGTAAGGTGTGGGGCTGCCGGTGGGTTTCCGTTCCGGGCTAGGGTTAGGGTTAGGGAACAGCAAGGTTTAGGGCACAGGTGAGGGTGCGGACACGTGCTAGGGTAGGGGCACGTGCGGACGCGCGGGTCAGTTTCAGCGTATGGATTAGGATGAGGGTACGGCAGAGGGTATGGTGTGGGGCTGGGTGGTTTTCCATTCCGGGCTAGGGTTAGGGTTAGGGAACGGCAAGGTTTAAGGCACAGGTGAGGGTGCGGACACGTGCTATGGTCGGGGCATGTGCGGACGCTTGGTTCACTGTCAGCGTAGGATTAGGATGAGGGTACGACGGAGGGTAAGGTGTGGGGTTGCCGGTGGTTTTCCGTTTCGGGCTAGGGTTAGGGTGAGGGAACGGCAAGGCTGAGGGCACAGGTGAGGGTGCGGACACCTGCTAGGGTCAGGGCACGTGCGGACGCGCGGGTCAGAGTCCGCGTACGGACTAGGATGAGGGTACGGCGGAGGCTAAGGTGTGGGGCTGCCGGTGGGTTTCCGTTCCGGGCTAGGGTTAGGGTTAGGGAACGGCAAGGTTGAGGGCACAGGTGAGGTTGCGGACACGTGCTAGGGTCGGGGCACGTGCGGACGCACGGGCCAGTGTCCGGGTACGGATTAGGATGAGGTTACGGAGGAGGCATAGGTCTGGGGCTGCCGGTGGGTTTCGGTTCCGGGCTAGGGTTAGGGTTAGGGAACGGCAAGGTTGAGGGCACAGGTGAGGGTGCGGACACGTGCTAGGGTCGGGGCACGTGCCAACGCACGGGCCACTGTCCGCGTACAGAGTAGGATGAGGGTACGGCAGAGGCTAAGGTGTGGGGCTGCCGGTGGGTTTCCGTTCCGGGCTAGGGTTAGGGTTAGGGAACGGCAAGGTTTAGGGCACAGGTGACGGTGTGGACACGTGCTAGGGTTGGGGAACGTGCATACGCACGGGTCAGTGTCAGCGTACGGATTAGGATGATGGTACGGCAGAGGGTAAGGTGTGGGGCTGCCGGTGGGTTTCCGTTCCTGTCTACGGTTAGGGTTAGGCAACGAGAAGGTTTAGGGCACAGGTGAGGGTGCGGACACGTGCTAGCGTCGGGGCACGTGCGGACGCACGGGTCAGTGTCAGCGTATGGATTAGGATGAGGGTACGGCAGAGGGTAAGGTGTGGGGCTGCCGGAGGGGTTTCGTTCCGGACTAGGGTTAGGGTTAGGGAACGGCAAGGTTTAGAGCACAGGTGAGGGTGCGGACACGTGCTAGTGTCGGGGCACGTGCGGACGCACGGGTCAGTGTCAGTGTACGGATTAGGATGAGGGTATGGCGGAGGGTAAGGTGTGGGGCTGCCAGTGGTTTTCCGTTCCGGGCTAGGGTTAGGGTTAGGGAACGGCAAGGTTTAGGGCACAGGTGAGGGTGCGGACACGTGCCAGGGTCAGGGCACATGCGGGCGCACAGCTCAGTGTCAGCGTACGAATTAGGATGAGGGTACGGCGGAGGGTAAGGTGTGGGGCTGCCGGTGGGTTTCCGTTCTGCGCTAGGGTTAGGGTTAGGGAACGGCAAGGTTTAGGGCACAGGTGTGGGTGCGGACACGTGCTAGGGTCGGGGCACGTGCTAACGCACAGGTCAGTGTCAGCGTACGGATTAGGAAGATGGTACGGCGGAGGGTAAGGTGTGGGGCTGCCGGTGGGTTTCCGTTCCGGACTAGGGTTAGGGTTAGGGAACGGCAAGGTTTATTGCACAGGTGAGGGTGTGGACACGTGCTAGTGTCAGGGCACGTGCGGATGCATGGGTCAGTGTCAGCCTACGGATTAGGATGAGGGTACGGCGGAGGGTATGGTGTGGGGCTGCCAGTGGGTTTCCGTTCCGGACTAGGGTTAGGGTTAGGGAACGGCAAGGTTTAGGGCACAGGTGAGGGTGCGGACACGTGCCAGGGTCGGGGCACGTGCGGACGCAAGGGTCAGTGTCAGCATACGGATTAGGATGAGGGTAAGGCGGAGGGTAAGTGTGGGGATGCCGGTGGGTTTCCGTTCAGGGCTAGGGTTAGGGTTAGGGAACGGCAAGTTTTAGGTCACAGGTGAGGGTGCGGACACGTGCTAGTGTCGGGGCACGTGCGGACGCACGGGTCAGTGTCAGCGTACGGATTAGGATGAGGGTACGGCGGAGGGTAAGATGTGGGGCTGCCGGTGGGTTTCCGTTCCGGGCTAGGGTTAGGGTTAGGGAACGGCAAAGTTTAGGGCACAGGTGAGGGTGCGGACACGTGCTAGTGCCGGGGCACGTGCGGACGCACAGCTCAGTGTCAGCGTACGGATTAGGATGAGGATACGGCGGAGGGTAAGGTTTGGGGCTGCCGGTGGCTCTCCATTCCGGGCTAGGGTTAGGGTTAGGCAACGGGAAGATTTAGGGCACAGGTGAGGGTGCGGACACGTTCTAGGCTCGGGGCACAGGCGGACGCACGGGTCAGTGTCAGCGTACGGATTAGGATGATGGTACGGCGGAGTGTAAGGTGTGGGGCTGCCGGTGGGTTTCCGTTCCTGGCTAGGGTTAGGGTTAGGGAATGGCACGGTTTAGGGCACAGGTGAGGGTGCGGACACGTGCTAGGGTCGGGGCACGTGCGGACGCACGGGTCAGTGTCAGCGTACGGATTAGGATGATGGTACGGCGGAGGCTAAGGTGTGGGGCTGCTGGTGGGTTTCCGTACTGGAATAGGGTTACGGTTAGGGAACGGCAAGGTTTAGGGCACAGGTGAGGTTGTGGACATGTGCTAGGCTCGGGGCACGTGCGGACGCAAGGGTCAGTGTCAGCGTACGGATTAGGATGAGGGTACGACGGAGGGTAAGGTGTGGGGCTGCCGGTGGGTTTCCGTTCCAGGCTAGGGTTAGGGTTAGGGAACAGCAAGGTTTAGGGCACAGGTGAGGGTGCGGACACGTGCTAGGGTAGGGGCACGTGCGGACGCGCGGGTCAGTGTCAGCGTATGGATTAGGATGAGGGTACGGCAGAGGGTATGGTGTGGGGCTGGGTGGTTTTCCATTCCGGGCTAGGGTTAGGGTTAGGGAACGGCAAGGTTTAAGGCACAGGTGAGGGTGCGGACACGTGCTATGGTCGGGGCATGTGCGGACGCTTGGTTCACTGTCAGCGTAGGATTAGGATGAGGGTACGACGGAGGGTAAGGTGTGGGGCTGCCGGTGGTTTTCCGTTTCGGGCTAGGGTTAGGGTGAGGGAACGGCAAGGCTGAGGGCACAGGTGAGGGTGCGGACACCTGCTAGGGTCAGGGCACGTGCGGACGCGCGGGTCAGAGTCCGCGTACGGACTAGGATGAGGGTACGGCGGAGGCTAAGGTGTGGGGCTGCCGGTGGGTTTCCGTTCCGGGCTAGGGTTAGGGTTAGGGAACGGCAAGGTTGAGGGCACAGGTGAGGTTGCGGACACGTGCTAGGGTCGGGGCACGTGCGGACGCACGGGCCAGTGTCCGGGTACGGATTAGGATGAGGTTACGGAGGAGGCATAGGTCTGGGGCTGCCGGTGGGTTTCGGTTCCGGGCTAGGGTTAGGGTTAGGGAACGGCAAGGTTGAGGGCACAGGTGAGGGTGCGGACACGTGCTAGGGTCGGGGCACGTGCCAACGCACGGGCCACTGTCCGCGTACAGAGTAGGATGAGGGTACGGCAGAGGCTAAGGTGTGGGGCTGCCGGTGGGTTTCCGTTCCGGGCTAGGGTTAGGGTTAGGGAACGGCAAGGTTTAGGGCACAGGTGACGGTGTGGACACGTGCTAGGGTAGGGGAACGTGCATACGCACGGGTCAGTGTCAGCGTACGGATTAGGATGATGGTACGGCAGAGGGTAAGGTGTGGGGCTGCCGGTGGGTTTCCGTTCCTGTCTACGGTTAGGGTTAGGCAACGAGAAGGTTTAGGGCACAGGTGAGGGTGCGGACACGTGCTAGCGTCAGGGCACGTGCGGACGCACGGGTCAGTGTCAGCGTATGGATTAGGATGAGGGTACGGCAGAGGGTAAGGTGTGGGGCTGCCGGAGGGGTTTCGTTCCGGACTAGGGTTAGGGTTAGGGAACGGCAAGGTTTAGAGCACAGGTGAGGGTGCGGACACGTGCTAGTGTCGGGGCACGTGCGGACGCACGGGTCAGTGTCAGTGTACGGATTAGGATGAGGGTATGGCGGAGGGTAAGGTGTGGGGCTGCCAGTGGTTTTCCGTTCCGGGCTAGGGTTAGGGTTAGGGAACGGCAAGGTTTAGGGCACAGGTGAGGGTGCGGACACGTGCCAGGGTCAGGGCACATGCGGGCGCACAGCTCAGTGTCAGCGTACGAATTAGGATGAGGGTACGGCGGAGGGTAAGGTGTGGGGCTGCCGGTGGGTTTCCGTTCTGCGCTAGGGTTAGGGTTAGGGAACGGCAAGGTTTAGGGCACAGGTGTGGGTGCGGACACGTGCTAGGGTCGGGGCACGTGCTAACGCACAGGTCAGTGTCAGCGTACGGATTAGGATGATGGTACGGCGGAGGGTAAGGTGTGGGGCTGCCGGTGGGTTTCCGTTCCGGACTAGGGTTAGGGTTAGGGAACGGCAAGGTTTATTGCACAGGTGAGGGTGTGGACACGTGCTAGTGTCAGGGCACGTGCGGATGCATGGGTCAGTGTCAGCCTACGGATTAGGATGAGGGTACGGCGGAGGGTAAGGTGTGGGTCTGCCGGTGGGTTTCCTTTCCGTGCTAGGGTTAGGGTTAGGGAACGGCAAGGTTTTGGGCACAGATGAGGGTGCAGACACGTGCTAGGGTCGGGGTACGTGCGGACGCACGGGTCAGTGTCAGCGTACGGATTAGGATGAGGGTACGGCGGAGGGTAAGGTTTGGGGCTGCCGGTGGCTCTCCATTCCGGGCTAGGGTTAGGGTTAGGCAACGGGAAGATTTGGGGCACAGGTGAGGGTGCGGACACGTTCTAGGCTCGGGGCACAGGCGGACGCACGGGTCAGTGTCAGCGTACGGATTAGGATGATGGTACGGCGGAGTGTAAGGTGTGGGGCTGCCGGTGGGTTTCCGTTCCTGGCTAGGGTTAGGGTTAGGGAATGGCACGGTTTAGGGCACAGGTGAGGGTGCGGACACGTGCTAGGGTCGGGGCACGTGCGGACGCACGGGTCAGTGTCAGCGTACGGATTAGGATGAGGGTACGGCGGAGGCTAAGGTGTGGGGCTGCTGGTGGGTTTCCGTACTGGAATAGGGTTACGGTTAGGGAACGGCAAGGTTTAGGGCACAGGTGAGGTTGTGGACATGTGCTAGGCTCGGGGCACGTGCGGACGCAAGGGTCAGTGTCAGCGTACGGATTAGGATGAGGGTACGACGGAGGGTAAGGTGTGGGGCTGCCGGTGGGTTTCCGTTCCGGGCTAGGGTTAGGGTTAGGGAACAGCAAGGTTTAGGGCACAGGTGAGGGTGCGGACACGTGCTAGGGTAGGGGCACGTGCGGACGCGCGGGTCAGTGTCAGCGTATGGATTAGGATGAGGGTACGGCAGAGGGTATGGTGTGGGGCTGGGTGGTTTTCCATTCCGAGCTAGGGTTAGGGTTAGGGAACGGCAAGGTTTAAGGCACAGGTGAGGGTGCGGACACGTGCTATGGTCGGGGCATATGCGGACGCTTGGTTCACTGTCAGCGTACGGATCAGGATGAGGGTACGGCGGAGGGTAAGGTGTGGGGCTGCCGGTGGGTTTCCATTTCGGGCTAGGGTTAGGGTTAGGGAACGGCAAGGCGGAGGGCACAGGTGAGGGTGCGGACACGTGCAAGGGTCAGGGCACGTGCGGACGCGCGGGTCAGAGTCCGCGTACGGACTAGGATGAGGGTACGGCGGAGGCTAAGGTGTGGGGCTGCCGGTGGGTTTCCGTTCAGGGCTAGGGTTAGGGTTAGGGAACGGCAAGGCTGAGGGCACAGGTGAGGGTGCGGACACGTGCTAGGGTCGGGGCACGTGCGGACGCGTGGGTCAGTGTCCGCGTACGGACTAGGATGAGGGTACGGCGGAGGCTAAGGTGTGGGGCTGCCGGTGGGTTTCTGTTCCGGGCTAGGGTTAGGGTTAGGGAACGGCAAGGCTGAGGGCACAGGTGAGGGTGCGGACACGTGCTAGGGTCGGGGCACGTGCGGACGCGCGGGTCAGTGTCCGCGTACGGACAAGGCTGAGGGTACAGAGGAGGCAAAGGTCTGGGGCTGCCGGTGGGTTTCCGTTCCGGGCTAGGGTTAGGGTTAGGGAACGGCAAGGTTGAGGGCACAGGTGAGGGTGCGGACACGTGCTAGGGTCGGGGCACGTGCGGACGCACGGGCCAGTGTCCGGGTACGGATTAGGATGAGGTTACGGAGGAGGCAAAGGTCTGGGGCTGCCGGTGGGTTTCCGTTCCGGGCTAGGGTTAGGGTTAGGGAACGGCAAGGTTGAGGGCACAGGTGAGGGTGCGGACACGTGCTAGGGTCGGGGCACGTGCGGACGCACGGGCCACTGTCCACGTACAGAGTAGGATGAGGGTACGGCAGAGGCTAAGGTGTGGGGCTGCCGGTGGGTTTCCGTTCCGGGCTAAGGTTAGGGTTAGGGAACGGCAAGGTTTAGGGCACAGGTGAGGGTGCGGACACGTGCTAGGGTAGGGGAACGTGCATACGCACGGGTCAGTGTCAGCGTACGGATTAGGATGATGGTACGGCAGAGGGTAAGATGTGGGGCTGCCGGTGGGTTTCCGTTCCGGTCTAGGGTTAGGGTTAGGCAACGAGAAGGTTTAGGGCACAGGTGAGGGTGTGGACACGTGCTAGGGTCGGGGCACGTGCGGACGCACGGGTCAGTGTCAGCGTACGGATTAGGATGAGGGTACCGCAGAGGGTAAGATGTGGGGCTGCCGGAGGGGTTTCGTTCCGGACTAGGGTTAGGGTTAGGGAACGGCAAGGTTTAGGGCACAGGTGAGGGTGCGGACACGTGCTAGTGTCGGGGCACATGCGGACGCACGGGTCAGTGTCAGTGTACGGATTAGGATGAGGGTATGGCGGAGGGTAAGGTGTGGGGCTGCCAGTGGTTTTCCGTTCTGGGCTAGGGTTAGGGTTAGGGAACGGCAAGGTTTAGGGCACAGGTGAGGGTGCGGACACGTGCTAGGGTCAGGGCACGTGCTGGCGCACAGCTCAGTGTCAGCGTACGAATTAGGATGAGGGTACGGCGGAGGGTAAGGTGTGGGGCTGCCGGTGGGTTTCCGTTCTGCGCTAGGGTTAGGGTTAGGGAACGGCAAGGTTTAGGGCACAGGTGAGGGTGCGGACACGTGCTAGGGTCGGGGCACGTGCGAACGCACAGATCAGTGTCAGCGTACGGATTAGGATGAGGGTACGGCGGAGGGTAAGGTGTGGGGCTGCCGGTGGATTTCCGTTCCGGACTAGGGTTAGGGTTAGGGAACGGCAAGGTTTATTGCACAGGTGAGGGTGTGGACACGTGCTAGGGTCAGGGCACGTGCGGATGCATGGGTCAGTGTCAGCCTACAGATTAGGATGAGGGTACGGCGCAGGGTAAGGTGTGGGTCTGCCGGTGGGTTTCCTTTCCGTGCTAGGGTTAGGGTTAGGGAACGGCAAGGTTTTGGGCACAGATGAGGGTGCAGACACGTGCTAGGGTCGGGGTACGTGCGGACGCACGGGTCAGTGTCAGCGTACGGATTAGGATGAGGGTACGGCGGAGGGTAAGGTTTGGGGCTGCCGGTGGGTTTCCGTTCCGGGCTAGGGTTAGGGTTAGGGAACAGCAAGGTTTAGGGCACAGGTGAGGGTGCGGACACGTGCTAGGGTAGGGGCACGTGCGGACGCGCGGGTCAGTGTCAGCGTATGGATTAGGATGAGGGTACGGCAGAGGGTATGGTGCGGGGCTGGGTGGTTTTCCATTCCGGGCTAGGGTTAAGGTTAGGCAACGGGAAGATTTAGGGCACAGGTAAGGGTGCGGACACGTTCTAGGCTCGTGGCACGGGCGGACGCACGGGTCAGTGTCAGCGTACGGATTAGGATGATGGTACGGCGGTGTGTAAGGTGTGGGGCTGCCGGTGGGTTTCCGTTCCTGGCTAGGGTTAGGGTTAGGGAATGGCACGGTTTAGGGCACAGGTGAGGGTGCGGACACGTGCTAGGGTCGGGGCACGTGCGGACGCACGGGTCAGTGTCAGCGTACGGATTAGGATGAGGGTACGGCGGAGGCTAAGGTGTGGGGCTGCTGGTGGGTTTCCGTACTGGAATAGGGTTACGGTTAGGGAACAGCAAGGTTTAGGGCACAGGTGAGGTTGTGGACATGTGCTAGGCTCGGGGCACGTGCGGACGCAAGGGTCAGTGTCAGCGTACGGATTAGGATGAGGGTACGACGGAGGGTAAGGTGTGGGGCTGCCGGTGGGTTTCCGTTCCGGGCTAGGGTTAGGGTTAGGGAACAGCAAGGTTTAGGGCACAGGTGAGGGTGCGGACACGTGCTAGGGTAGGGGCACGTGCGGACGCGCGGGTCAGTGTCAGCGTATGGATTAGGATGAGGGTACGGCAGAGGGTATGGTGCGGGGCTGGGTGGTTTTCCATTCCGGGCTAGGGTTAGGGTTAGGGAACGGCAAGGTTTAAGGCACAGGTGAGGGTGCGGACACGTGCTATGGTCGGGGCATGTGCGGACGCTTGGTTCACTGTCAGCGTACGGATTAGGATGAGGGTACGGAGGAGGGTAAGGTGTGGGGCTGCCGGTGGGTTTCCGTTTCGGGCTAGGGTTAGGGTGAGGGAACGGCAAGGCTGAGGGCACAGGTGAGGGTGCGGACACGTGCTAGGGTCAGGGCACGTGCGGACGCGCGGGTCAGAGTCCGCGTACGGACTAGGATGAGGGTACGGCGGAGGCTAAGGTGTGGGGCTGCCGGTGGGTTTCCGTTCCGGGCTAGGGTTAGGGTTAGGGAACGGCAAGGCTGAGGGCACAGGTGAGGGTGCGGACACGTGCTAGGGTCGGGGCACGTGCGGACGCGCGGGTCAGTGTCCGCGTACGGACTAGGATGAGGGTACGGCGGAGGCTAAGGTGTGGGGCTGCCGGTGGGTTTCCGTTCCGGGCTAGGGTTAGGGTTAGGGAACGGCAAGGCTGAGGGCACAGGTGAGGGTGCGGACACGTGCTAGGGTCGGGGCACGTGCGGACGCGCGTTTCAGTGTCCGCGTACGGACTAGGATGAGGGTACGGCGGAGGCTAAGGTGTGGGGCTGCCGGTGGGTTTCCGTTCCGGGCTAGGGTTAGGGTTAGGGAACGGCAAGGCTGAGGGCACAGGTGAGGGTGCGGACACGTGCTAGGGTTGGGGCACGTGCGGACGCGCGGGTCAGTGTCCGCGTACGGACTAGGATGAGGGTACGGCGGAGGCTAAGGTGTGGGGCTGCCGGTGGGTTTCCATTCCGGGATAGGGTTAGGGTTAGGGAACGGCAAGGCTGAGGGCACAGGTGAGGGTGCGGACACGTGCTAGGGTCGGGGCACGTGCGGACGCGCGGGTCAGTGTCCGCGTACGGACTAGGATGAGGGTACGGCGGAGGCTAAGGTGTGGGGCTGCCGGTGGGTTTCCGTTCCGGGCTAGGGTTAGGGTTAGGGAACGGCAAGGCTGAGGGCACAGGTGAGGGTGCAGACACGTGCTAGGGTCGGGGCACGTGCGGACACGCTGGTCAGTGTCCGCGTACGGACTAGGATGAGGGTACGGCGGAGGCTAAGGTGTGGGGCTGCCGGTGGTTTTCCGTTCCGGGCTAGGGTTAGGGTTAGGGAAAGGCAAGGCTGAGGGCACAGGTGAGGTTGAGGACACGTGCTACGGTCGGGGCACGTGCGGACGCGCGGGTCAGTTTCCGCGTACGGACTAGGATGAGGGTACGGCGGAGGCTAAGGTGTGGGGCTGCCGGTGGGTTTCCCTTCCGGGCTAGGGTTAGGGTTAGGGAACGGCAAGGCTGAGGGCACAGGTGAGGGTGCGGACACGTGCTAGGGTCGGGGAACGTGCGGACGCGTGGGTCAGTGTCCGCGTACGGACTAGGATGAGGGTACGGCGGAAGCTAAGGTGTGGGGCTGCCGTTGGGTTTCCGTTCCGGGTTAGGGTTAGGGTTAGGGAACGGCAAGGCTGAGGGCACAGGTGAGGGTGCGGACACGTGCTAGGGTCGGGGCACGTGCGGACGCGCGGGTCAGTGTCCGCGTACGGACTAGGATGAGGGTACGGCGGAGGCTAAGGTGTGGGGCTGCCGGTGGGTTTCCGTTCCGGGTTAGGGTTAGGGTTAGGGAACGGCAAGGCTGAGGGCACAGGTGAGGGTGCGGACACGTGCTAGGGTCGGGGCACGTGCGGACGCGCGGGTCAGTGTCCGCGTACGGACTAGGATGAGGGTACGGCAGAGGCTAAGGTGTGGGGCTGCCGGTGGGTTTCCGTTCCGGGCTAGGGTTAGGGTTAGGGAACGGCAAGGCTGAGGGCACAGGTGAGGGTGCGGACACGTGCTAGGTTCGGGGCACGTGCCGACACGCGGGTCAGTGTCCGCGTACGGACTAGGATGAGGGTACGGCGGAGGCTAAGGTGTGGGGCTGCCGGTGGGCTTCCCTTCCGAGCTAGGGTTAGGGTTAGGGAACGGCAAGGCTGAGGGCACCGGTGAGGGTGCGGACACGTGCTAGGGTCAGGGCACGTGCGGACGCGCGGGTCAGAGTCCGCGTACGGACTAGGATGAGGGTACGGCGGAGGCTAAGGTGTGGGGCTGCCGGTGGGTTTCCGTTCCGGGCTAGGGTTAGGGTTAGGGAACGGCAAGGCTGAGGGCACAGGTGAGGGTGCGGACACGTGCTAGGGTCGGGGCACGTGCGGACGCACTGGTCAGTGTCAGCGTACGGATTAGGATGAGGGTACGGCAGAGGGTAAGGTGTGGGGCTGCCGGTGGGTTTCCGTTCAGGGCTAGATTTAGGGTTAGGGAACGGCAAGGTTTAGGGCACAGGTGAGGGTGCGGACACGTGAGAGGGTCGGGGCTCGTACGGACGCACATGTCAGTGTCAGCGTACAGATTAGGATGACGGTACGGTGGAGGTTAAGGTGTGGGGCTGCCGGTGGGTTTCCGTTCCGGGCTAGGGTTAGGGTTAGGGAACGGCAAGGTTTAGGGCACAGGTGAGGGTGCGGACACGTGCTATGGTCAGGGCACGTGCGGACGCACGGGTCAGTGTCAGCGTACGGATTAGGATGAGGGTACGGCGGAGGGTAAGGTGTGGGGCTGCCACTGGGTTTCCATTCTGAGCTAGGGTTAGGGTTAGGGAACGGCAAAGTTTAGGGCACAGGTGAGGTTGCGGACACGTGCTAGGGTCAGGGCACGTGCGGACGCACGGGTCAGTGTCAACGTACGGATTAGGATGAGGGTACGGCGGAGGGTAAGGTGTGGGGCTGCCGGTGGGTTTCCGTTCAGGACAAGGGTTAGGGTTAGGGAACGGCAAGTTTTAGGGCACAGGTGACGGTGCGGACACGTGCTAGGATCGGGGCAAGTGCGGACGCACGGGTCAGTGTCAGCGTACGGATTACGATGCGGGTACGGTGGAGGGTAAGATATGGGGCTGCCGGTGGGTTTCCGTTCAGGGCTAGGGTTAGGGTTTGGGAACGGCAAGGTTTAGGGCACAGGTGAGGGTGCGGACACGTGCTAGGGTCCGGGCACGTGCGGACGCACAGGTCAGTGTGAGCGTACGGATTAGGATGAGGGTACGGCAGAGGGTAAGGTGTGGGGCTGCCGATGGGTTTCCGTTCCGGGCTAGAGTTAGGGTTAGGGAACGGCAAGGTTTAGGGCACAGGTGAGGGTGCGGACACGTGAGAGTGTCGGGGCTCGTGCGGACGCACATGTCAGTGTCAGCGTATGGATTAGGATGACGGTACGGCGGAGGTTAAGGTGTGGGGCTGCCGGTGGGTTTCCGTTCCGGGCTAGGGTTAGGGTTAGGGAACGGCAAGATTTAGGGCACAGGTGAGGGTGCGGACACGTGCTAGGTTCAGGGCACGTGCGGACTCACGGGTCAGTGTCAGCGTACGGATTAGGATGAGCGTACGGCGGAGGGTAAGTTGTGCGGCTGCTGGTGGGTTTCCGTTCCGGGCTAGGGTTAGGGTTAGGGAACGGCAAGGTTTAGGGCACAGGTGACGTTGCGGACACGTGCTAGGGTCGGGGCACGTGCGGACGCATGGGTCAGTGTCAGCATACGGATTAGGATGAGGGTAAGGCGGAGGGTAAGTGTGGGGATGCCTGTGGGTTTCCGTTCAGGGCTAGGGTTAGGGTTAGGGAACGGCAAGTTTTAGGTCACAGGTGAGGGTGCGGACACGTGCTAGGGTCGAGTCAAGTGCGGACGCGCGGGTCAGTGTCAGCGTGCGGATTAGAATGAGGGTACGGTGGAGGGTAAGGTGTGGGGCTGCCGGTGGTTTTCCATTCCGGGCTAGGGTTAGGGTTAGGGAACGGCATGGTTTAAGGCACAGGTGAGGGTGCGGACACGTGCTAGGGTCGGGGCACGTGCGGACGCTCGGTTCACTGTCAGCGTACAGATTAGGATGAGGGTACGACGTAGGGTAAGGTGTGGGGCTGCTGGTGGGTTTCCATTTCGGGCTAGGGTTAGGGTGAGGGAACGGCAAAGTTTAGGGCACAGGTGAGGGTGCGGACACGTGCTAGTGTCGGGGCAGGTGCGGACGCACGGGTCATTGTCAGCGTACGGATTAGGATGAGGGTACGGTGGAGGGTAAGATATGGGGCTGCCGGTGGGTTTCCTTTCCGGGCTAGGGTTAGGGTTTGGGAACAGCAAGGTTTAGGGCACAGGTGAGGTTGCGGACACGTGCTAGGGTCCGGGCACGTGCGGACGCACAGGTCAGTGTCAGCGTACGGATTAGGATGAGGGTACGGCGGAGGGTAAGGTGTAGGGCTGCCGGTGGGTTTCCGTTCCGGGCTAGGGTTAGGGTTATGGAACGGCAAGGTTTAGGGCACAGGTGAGGGTGCGGACACGTGCTAGGGTAGGGGCATTTGCAGATGCGCGGGTCAGTGTCAGCGTATGGATTAGGATTAGTGTACGGAGGAGGCTAAGCTGTGGAGCTTCCGCTGGGTTTCCGTTCCGGGCTAGGGTTAGGGTTAGGGAACGGCAAGGTTTAGGGCACAGGTGAGGGTGCGGACACGTGCTAGGGTCAGGGCACGTGCGGACGCACGGGTCAGTGTCAGCGTACGGATTAGGATGAGGGTACGGCAGAGGGTAAGGTGTGGGGCTGCCGGTGGGTTTCCGTTCAGGACAAGGGTTAGGGTTAGGGAACGGCAAGTTTTAGGGCACAGGTGAGGGTGCGGACACGTGCTAGGGTCGGGGCAAGTGCGGACGCACGGGTCAGTGTCAGCGTACGGATTACGATGCGGGTACGGCGGAGGGTAAGGTGTGGGGCTGCCGGTGGGTTTCCGTTCCGGGCTAGGGTTAGGGTTAGGGAACGGCAAGGTTTAGGGCACAGGTGAGGGTGTGGACACGTGCTAGGGTCGGGGCACGTGCGGACGCAAGGCTCAGTGTCAGCGTACGGATTAGGATGAGCATGCGGCGGAGGGTAAGTTGTGCGGCTGCCGGTGGGTTTCCGTTCCGGGCTAGGGCTAGGGTTAGGGAACGGCAAGGTTTAGGGCACAGGTGAGGGTGCGGACACGTGCTATGGTCGGGGCACGTGCGGACGCACGGGTCAGTTTCAGCGTAAGGATTAGGATGGGGGTACGGCGGAGGGTAAGGTGTGGGGCTGCCGGTGGGTTTCCGTTCTGGGCTAGGGTTAGGTTTAGGGAACGGCAAGGTTTAGGCCACAGGTGAGGGTGCGGACACGTGCTAGCGTCAGGGCACGTGCGGATGCACGGGTCAGTGTCAGCGTACGGATTAGGATGAGGGTACGGCGGAGGGTAAGGTGTGGGGCTGCCGGTGTCTTTCCGTTCCGGTCTACGGTTAGGGTTAGGCAACGGGAAGGTTTAGGGCACAGGTGAGGGTTTGGACACGTGCTAGGGTCGGGTCATGTGCGGACGCACGGGTCAGTGTCAGCGTACGGATTAGGATGTGGGTACGGTGGAGGGTAAGGTGTGGGGCTGCCGGTGGGTTTCCGTTCCGGGCTAGGGTTAGGGTTAGGGAACCTCAAGGCTTAGGGCACAGGTGAGGGTGCGGAGACGTGCTAGAGTCGGGCACGTGCGTTCGCACGGGTCAGTGTCAGGGTACGGATTACGATGCGGGTACGGCGGAGGTTAATGTGTAGGGCTGCCGGTGGGTTTCCGTTCCGGGCTAGAGTTAGGGTTAGGGAACGGCAAGGTTTAGGGCACAGGTGAGGGTGTGGACACGTGCTAGGGTCGGGGCACGTGCGGACGCATGGCTCAGTTTCAGCGTACGGATTAGGATAAGGGTACGGCGGAGGCTAAGTTTTGGGGCTGCCGGTGGGTTTCCGTTCCGGGCTAGGTTTAAGGTTCGGAAACGGCAAGGTTTAGGGCACAGGTGAGGGTGCGGACACGTCCTAGGGTAGGGGCATATGCGGACGAAAGGGTCAGTGTCAGCGTACGGATTAGGATGAGCGTACGGCGGAGGGTTAGGTGTGAGGCTGCCGGTGGGTTTCCGTTCCGGGCTAGGGTTAGGGTTAGGGAACGGCAAGGATTAGGGCACAGGTGAGGGTGCGGACACGTGCTAGGTTCGGGGAACGAGCGGACGCACGGGTCAATGTCAGCGTACGGATTAGGATTAGGGTACGGCAGAGGGTAAGGTGTGGGGCTGCCGGTGAGTTTCCGTTCCGGGTTAGGGTTAGTGTTAGGGAACGGCAAGGTTTACGGCACAGGTGAGGGTGCGGACACGTCCTAGGGTAGGGGCACATGCGGACGAAAGGGTCAGTGTCAGCGTACGGATTAGGATAAGGGTATGGCGGAGGGTAAGCTGTGGGGTTGCCGGTGGGGTTTCGTTCCAGACTATGGTTAGGGTTAAGGCACGGCAAGGTTTAGGGCACAGGTGAGGGTGCGGACACGTGCTAGGTTCGGGGCACGAGCGGACGCACGGGTCAGTGTCAGCGTATGGATTAGGATGTGGGTATGGCAGAGGGTAAGGTGTGGGGCTTCCGGGGGTTTCCATTCCGGTCTGGGGTTAGGGTTAGGGATCGGCAAGTTTTAGGGCACAGGTGAGGGTGCGGACACGTGCTAGTGTCAGGGCACGTGTGGACGCACGGGTCAGTGTCAGCGTACGGATTAGGATGAGGGTACGGTGGAGGGTAAGGTGTGGGGCTATCGGTGGCTTTCCGTTCCGGGCTAGGGTTAGGGTTAGGCAATGGGAAGGTTTAGGGCACAGGTGAGGTTGCGGACACGTGCTAGGTTCGGGGCACATGCGGACGCACGGGTCAGTGTCTGCGTACGTATTAGGATGATGGTACGGAGGAGGGTAAGGTGTGGGGCTGCCGGTGGGTTTCCGTTCCGCGCTAGGGTTAGGGTTAGGGAACGGCAAGTTTTAGGGCACAGGTGAGAGTGCGGACACGTGCTAGGGTAGGGGCACGTGCGGACGCACGGTCAGTGTCAGCGTACGGATTAGGATGAGGGAACGGCGGAGGGTAAGGTATGGGGCTGCCGGTGGGCTTTCGTTCCGGACAAGGGTTAGGGTTAAGGAACAGCAAGTTTTAGGGCATAGGTGAGGGTGCGGACACGTGCTAGTGTCGGGGCACGTGCGGACGCATGGGTCAGTGTCAGCGTACGGATTAGGATGAGGGTACGGCGGAGGGTAAGGTGTGGGGCTGCCAGTGGGTTTCCGTTCCGGACTAGGGTTAGGGTTAGGGAACGGCAAGGTTTAGGGCACAGGTGACGGTGCGGACACGTGCTAGGGTCGGGGCACGTGCGGACGCAAGGGTCAGTGTCAGCATACGGATTAGGATGAGGGTAAGGCGGAGGGTAAGTGTGGGGATGCCGGTGGGTTTCCGTTCAGGGCTAGGGTTAGGGTTAGGGAACGGCAAGTTTTAGGTCACAGGTGAGGGTGCGGACACGTGCTAGTGTCGGGGCACGTGCGGACGCACGGGTCAGTGTCAGCGTACGGATTAGGATGAGGGTACGGCGGAGGGTAAGATGTGGGGCTGCCGGTGGGTTTCCGTTCCGGGCTAGGGTTAGGGTTAGGGAACGGCAAAGTTTAGGGCACAGGTGAGGGTGCGGACACGTGCTAGTGCCGGGGCACGTGCGGACGCACGGGTCATTGTCAGCGTACGGATTAGGATGAGGGTACGGTGGAGGGTAAGATATGGGGCTGCCGGTGGGTTTCCGTTCCGGGCTAGGGTTAGTGTTTGGGAACGGCAAGGTTTAGGGCACAGGTGAGGTTGTGGCCACGTGCTAGGGTCGGGGCACGTGCGGACGCAAGGGTCAGTGTCAGCATACGGATTAGGATAAGGGTAAGGCGGAGGGTAAGGTGTGGGGCTGCCAGTGGTTTTCCGTTCCGGGCTAGGGTTAGGGATAGGGAACGGCAAGGTTTAGGGCACAGGTGAGGGTGCGGACACGTGCTAGGGTCAGGGCACGTGCGGGCGCACAGCTCAGTGTCAGCGTACGAATTAGGATGAGGGTACGGCGGAGGGTAAGGTGTGGGGCTGCCGGTGGGTTTCCGTTCTGCGCTAGGGTTAGGGTTAGGGAACGGCAAGGTTTAGGGCACAGGTGAGGGTGCGGACACGTGCTAGGGTCGGGGCACGTGCGAACGCACAGGTCAGTGTCAGCGTACGGATTAGGATGAGGGTACGGCGGAGGGTAAGGTTTGGGGCTGCCCTTGGGTTTCCGTTCCGGACTAGGGTTAGGTTTAGGGAACGGCAAGGTTTATTGCACAGGTGAGGGTGTGGACACGTGCTAGGGTCAGGGCACGTGCGGATGCATGGGTCAGTGTCAGCCTACGGATTAGGATGAGGGTACTGCAGAGGGTAAGGTGTGGGTCTGCCGGTGGGTTTCCTTTCCGTGCTAGGGTTAGGGTTAGGGAACGGCAAGTTTTAGGTCACAGGTGAGGGTGCGGACACGTGCTAGGGTCGAGTCAAGTGCGGACGCGCGGGTCAGTGTCAGCGTGCGGATTAGAATGAGGGTACGGTGGAGGGTAAGGTGTGGGGCTGCCGGTGGTTTTCCATTCCGGGCTAGGGTTAGGGTTAGGGAACGGCATGGTTTAAGGCACAGGTGAGGGTGCGGACACGTGCTAGGGTCGGGGCACGTGCGGACGCACGGGTCAGTGTCAGCGTACGGATTAGGATGAGGGTACGGCGGAGGCTAAGGTGTGGGGCTGCTGGTGGGTTTCCGTACTGGAATAGGGTTACGGTTAGGGAACGGCAAGGTTTAGGGCACAGGTGAGGTTGTGGACATGTGCTAGGCTCGGGGCACGTGCGGACGCAAGGGTCAGTGTCAGCGTACGGATTAGGATGAGGGTACGACGGAGGGTAAGGTGTGGGGCTGCCGGTGGGTTTCCGTTCCGGGCTAGGGTTAGGGTTAGGGAACAGCAAGGTTTAGGGCACAGGTGAGGGTGCGGACACGTGCTAGGGTAGGGGCACGTGCGGACGCGCGGGTCAGTGTCAGCGTATGGATTAGGATGAGGGTACGGCAGAGGGTATGGTGTGGGGCTGGGTGGTTTTCCATTCCGGGCTAGGGTTAGGGTTAGGGAACGGCAAGGTTTAAGGCACAGGTGAGGGTGCGGACACGTGCTATGGTCGGGGCATG
This sequence comes from Hyperoodon ampullatus, assembly GCF_949752795.1. Classification (NCBI taxonomy): domain Eukaryota; kingdom Metazoa; phylum Chordata; class Mammalia; order Artiodactyla; family Ziphiidae; genus Hyperoodon; species Hyperoodon ampullatus. The sequence goes on from NC_136932.1 coordinate 60,419,917, forward strand.
TGCGGACGCTTGGTTCACTGTCAGCGTAGGATTAGGATGAGGGTACGGCGGAGGGTAAGGTGTGGGGCTGCCGGTGGTTTTCCGTTTCGGGCTAGGGTTAGGGTGAGGGAACGGCAAGGCTGAGGGCACAGGTGAGGGTGCGGACACGTGCTAGGGTCAGGGCACGTGCGGACGCGCGGGTCAGAGTCCGCGTACGGACTAGGATGAGGGTACGGCGGAGGCTAAGGTGTGGGGCTGCCGGTGGGTTTCCGTTCTGGGCTAGGGTTAGGGTTAGGGAACGGCAAGGTTGAGGGCACAGGTGAGGGTGCGGACACGTGCTAGGGTCGGGGCACGTGCGGACGCACGGGCCAGTGTCCGGGTACGGATTAGGATGAGGTTACGGAGGAGGCATAGGTCTGGGGCTGCCGGTGGGTTTCGGTTCCGGTCTAGGGTTAGGGTTAGGGAACGGCAAGGTTGAGGGCACAGGTGAGGGTGCGGACACGTGCTAGGGTCGGGGCACGTGCCAACGCACGGGCCACTGTCCGCGTACAGAGTAGGATGAGGGTACGGCAGAGGCTAAGGTGTGGGGCTGCCGGTGGGTTTCGGTTCCGGGCTAGGGTTAGGGTTAGGGAACGGCAAGGTTTAGGGCACAGGTGACGGTGTGGACACGTGCTAGGGTAGGGGAACGTGCATACGCACGGGTCAGTGTCAGCGTACGGATTAGGATGATGGTACGGCAGAGGGTAAGGTGTGGGGCTGCCGGTGGTTTTCCGTTCCTGTCTACGGTTAGGGTTAGGCAACGAGAAGGTTTAGGGCACAGGTGAGGGTGCGGACACGTGCTAGCGTCGGGGCACGTGCGGACGCACGGGTCAGTGTCAGCGTATGGATTAGGATGAGGGTACGGCAGAGGGTAAGGTGTGGGGCTGCCGGAGGGGTTTCGTTCCGGATTAGGGTTAGGGTTAGGGAACGGCAAGGTTTAGGGCACAGGTGAGGGTGCGGACACGTGCTAGTGTCGGGGCACGTGCGGACGCACGGGTCAGTGTCAGTGTACGGATTAGGATGAGGGTATGGCGGAGGGTAAGGTGTGGGGCTGCCAGTGGTTTTCCGTTCCGGGCTAGGGTTAGGGTTAGGGAACGGCAAGGTTTAAGGCACAGGTGAGGGTGCGGACACGTGCCAGGGTCAGGGCACATGCGGGCGCACAGCTCAGTGTCAGCGTACGAATTAGGATGAGGGTACGGCGGAGGGTAAGGTGTGGGGCTGCCGGTGGGTTTCCGTTCTGCGCTAGGGTTAGGGTTAGGGAACGGCAAGGTTTAGGGCACAGGTGTGGGTGCGGACACGTGCTAGGGTCGGGGCACGTGCTAACGCACAGGTCAGTGTCAGCGTACGGATTAGGATGATGGTACGGCGGAGGGTAAGGTGTGGGGCTGCCGGTGGGTTTCCGTTCCGGACTAGGGTTAGGGTTAGGGAACGGCAAGGTTTATTGCACAGGTGAGGGTGTGGACACGTGCTAGTGTCAGGGCACGTGCGGATGCATGGGTCAGTGTCAGCCTACGGATTAGGATGAGGGTACGGCGGAGGGTAAGGTGTGGGTCTGCCGGTGGGTTTCCTTTCCGTGCTAGGGTTAGGGTTAGGGAACGGCAAGGTTTTGGGCACAGATGAGGGTGCAGACACGTGCTAGGGTCGGGGTACGTGCGGACGCACGGGTCAGTGTCAGCGTACGGATTAGGATGAGGGTACGGCGGAGGGTAAGGTTTGGGGCTGCCGGTGGCTCTCCGTTCCGGGCTAGGGTTAGGGATAGGCAACGGGAAGATTTAGGGCACAGGTGAGGGTGCGGACACGTTCTAGGCTCGGGGCACGGGCGGACGCACGGGTCAGTGTCAGCGTACGGATTAGGATGATGGTACGGCGGAGTGTAAGGTGTGGGGCTGCCGGTGGGTTTCCGTTCCTGGCTAGGGTTAGGGTTAGGGAATGGCACGGTTTAGGGCACAGGTGAGGGTGCGGACACGTGCTAGGGTCGGGGCACGTGCGGACGCACGGGTCAGTGTCAGCGTACGGATTAGGATGAGGGTACGGCGGAGGCTAAGGTGTGGGGCTGCTGGTGGGTTTCCGTACTGGAATAGGGTTACGGTTAGGGAACGGCAAGGTTTAGGGCACAGGTGAGGTTGTGGACATGTGCTAGGCTCGGGGCACGTGCGGACGCAAGGGTCAGTGTCAGCGTACGGATTAGGATGAGGGTACGACGGAGGGTAAGGTGTGGGGCTGCCGGTGGGTTTCCGTTCCGGGCTAGGGTTAGGGTTAGGGAACAGCAAGGTTTAGGGCACAGGTGAGGGTGCGGACACGTGCTAGGGTAGGGGCACGTGCGGACGCGCGGGTCAGTGTCAGCGTATGGATTAGGATGAGGGTACGGCAGAGGGTATGGTGTGGGGCTGGGTGGTTTTCCATTCCGAGCTAGGGTTAGGATTAGGGAACGGCAAGGTTTAAGGCACAGGTGAGGGTGCGGACACGTGCTATGGTCGGGGCATGTGCGGACGCTTGGTTCACTGTCAGCGTACGGATCAGGATGAGGGTACGGCGGAGGGTAAGGTGTGGGGCTGCCGGTGGGTTTCCATTTCGGGCTAGGGTTAGGGTTAGGGAACGGCAAGGCTGAGGGCACAGGTGAGGGTGCGGACACGTGCTAGGGTCAGGGCACGTGCGGACGCGCGGGTCAGAGTCCGCGTACGGACTAGGATGAGGGTACGGCGGAGGCTAAGGTGTGGGGCTGACGGTGGGTTTCCGTTCCGGGCTAGGGTTAGGGTTAGGGAACGGCAAGGCTGAGGGCACAGGTGAGGGTGCGGACACGTGCTAGGGTCGGGGCACGTGCGGACGCGCGGGTCAGTGTCCGCGTACGGACTAGGATGAGGGTACGGCGGAGGCTAAGGTGTGGGGCTGCCGGTGGGTTTCTGTTCCGGGCTAGGGTTAGGGTTAGGGAACGGCAAGGCTGAGGGCACAGGTGAGGATGCGGACACGTGCTAGGGTCGGGGCACGTGCGGACGCGCGGGTCAGTGTCCGCGTACGGACTAGGCTGAGGGTACAGAGGAGGCAAAGGTCTGGGGCTGCCGGTGGGTTTCCGTTCCGGGCTAGGGTTAGGGTTAGGGAACGGCAAGGTTGAGGGCACAGGTGAGGGTGCGGACACGTGCTAGGGTCGGGGCACGTGCGGACGCACGGGCCAGTGTCCGGGTACGGATTAGGATGAGGTTACGGAGGAGGCAAAGGTCTGGGGCTGCCGGTGGGTTTCCGTTCTGCGCTAGGGTTAGGGTTAGGGAACGGCAAGGTTGAGGGCACAGGTGAGGATGCGGACACCTGCTAGGGTCGGGGCACGTGCGGACGCACGGGCCACTGTCCACGTACAGAGTAGGATGAGGGTACGGCGGAGGGTAAGGTGTGGGGCTGCCGGTGGGTTTCCGTTCCGGGCTAGGGTTAGGGTTAGGGAACAGCAAGGTTTATTGCACAGGTGAGGGTGTGGACACGTGCTAGGGTCAGGGCACGTGCGGATGCATGGGTCAGTGTCAGCCTACGGATTAGGATGAGGGTACGGCGGAGGGTAAGGTGTGGGTCTGCCGGTGGGTTTCCTTTCCGTGCTAGGGTTAGGGTTAGGGAACGGCAAGGTTTTGGGCACAGATGAGGGTGCAGACACGTGCTAGGGTCGGGGTACGTGCGGACGCACGGGTCAGTGTCAGCGTACGGATTAGGATGAGGGTACGGCGGAGGGTAAGGTTTGGGGCTGCCGGTGGCTCTCCGTTCCGGGCTAGGGTTAGGGTTAGGCAACGGGAAGATTTAGGGCACAGGTGAGGGTGCGGACACGTTCTAGGCTCGTGGCACGGGCGGACGCACGGGTCAGTGTCAGCGTACGGATTAGGATGATGGTACGGCGGTGTGTAAGGTGTGGGGCTGCCGGTGGGTTTCCGTTCCTGGCTAGGTTTAGGGTTAGGGAATGGCACGGTTTAGGGCACAGGTGAGGGTGCGGACACGTGCTAGGGTCGGGGCACGTGCGGACGCACGGGTCAGTGTCAGCGTACGGATTAGGATGAGGGTACGGCGGAGGCTAAGGTGTGGGGCTGCAGGTGGGTTTCCGTACTGGAATAGGGTTACGGTTAGGGAACAGCAAGGTTTAGGGCACAGGTGAGGTTGTGGACATGTGCTAGGCTCGGGGCACGTGCGGACGCAAGGGTCAGTGTCAGCGTACGGATTAGGATGAGGGTACGACGGAGGGTAAGGTGTGGGGCTGCCGGTGGGTTTCCATTCCGGGCTAGGGTTAGGGTTAGGGAACAGCAAGGTTTAGGGCACAGGTGAGGGTGCGGACACGTGCTAGGGTATGGGCACGTGCGGACGCGCGGGTCAGTGTCAGCGTATGGATTAGGATGAGGGTACGGCAGAGGGTATGGTGCGGGGCTGGGTGGTTTTCCATTCCGGGCTAGGGTTAGGGTTAGGGAACGGCAAGGTTTAAGGCACAGGTGAGGGTGCGGACACGTGCTATGGTCGGGGCATGTGCGGACGCTTGGTTCACTGTCAGCGTACGGATTAGGATGAGGGTACGGAGGAGGGTAAGGTGTGGGGCTGCCGGTGGGTTTCCGTTTCGGGCTAGGGTTAGGGTGAGGGAACGGCAAGGCTGAGGGCACAGGTGAGGGTGCGGACACGTGCTAGGCTCAGGGCACATGCGGACGCGCGGGTCAGAGTCCGCGTACGGACTAGGATGAGGGTACGGCGGAGGCTAAGGTGTGGGGCTGCCGGTGGGTTTCCGTTCAGGGCTAGGGTTAGGGTTAGGGAACGGCAAGGCTGAGGGCAAAGGTGAGGGTGCGGACACGTGCTAGGGTCGGGGCACGTGCGGACGCGCGTGTCAGTGTTCGCGTACGGACTAAGATGAGGGTACGGCGGAGGCTAAGGTGTGGGGCTGCCGGTGGGTTTCTGTTCCGGGCTACGGTTAGGGTTAGGGAACGGCAAGGCTGAGGGCACAGGTGAGGGTGCGGACACGTGCTAAGGTCGGGGCACGTGCGGACGCGCGGGTCAGTGTCCGCGTACGGACTAGGCTGAGGGTACGGCGGAGGCTAAGGTGTGGGGCTGCCGGTGGGTTTCCGTTCCGGGCTAGGGTTAGGGTTAGGGAACGGCAAGGCTGAGGGCACAGGTGAGGGTGCGGACACGTGCTAGGGGCGGGGCACGTGCGGACGCGCGGGTCAGCGTCGGCGTACGGACTAGGATGAGGGTACGGTGGAGGCTAAGGTGTGGGGCTGCCGGTGGGTTTCCGTTCCGGGCTAGGGTTAGGGTTAGGGAACGGCAAGGCTGAGGGCACAGGTGAGGGTGCGGACACGTGCTAGGGTCGGGGCACGTGCGGACGCGCGGGTCAGTGTCCGCGTACGGACTAGGATGAGGGTACGGCAGAGGCTAAGGTGTGGGGCTGCCGGTGGGTTTCCGTTCCGGGCTAGGGTTAGGGTTAGGGAACGGCAAGGCTGAGGGCACAGGTGAGGGTGCGGACACGTGCTAGGGTCGGGGCACGTGCGGACGCGCGTGTCAGTGTCCGCGTACGGACTAGGATGAGGGTACGGCGGAGGCTAAGGTGTGGGGCTGCCGGTGGGTTTCCGTTCCGGGCTAGGGTTAGGGTTAGGGAACGGCAAGGCTGAGGGCACAGGTGAGGGTGCAGACACGTGCTAGGGTCGGGGCACGTGCGGACACGCGGGTCAGTGTCCGCGTACGGACTAGGATGAGGGTACGGCGGAGGCTAAGGTGTGGGGCTGCCGGTGGGTTTCCGTTCCGGGCTAGGGTTAGGGTTAGGGAAAGGCAAGGCTGAGGGCACAGGTGAGGTTGAGGACACGTGCTAGGGTCGGGGCACGTGCGGACGCGCGGGTCAGTTTCCGCGTACGGACTAGGATGAGGGTACGGCGGAGGCTAAGGTGTGGGGCTGCCGGTGGGTTTCCGTTCCGGGCTAGGGTTAGGGTTAGGGAACGGCAAGGCTGAGGGCACAGGTGAGGGTGCGGACACGTGCTAGGGTCGGGGCACGTGCGGACGCGTGGGTCAGTGTCCGCGTACGGACTAGGATGAGGGTACGGCGGAAGCTAAGGTGTGGGGCTGCCGTTGGGTTTCCGTTCCGGGCTAGGGTTAGGGTTAGGGAACGGCAAGGCTGAGGGCACAGGTGAGGGTGCGGACACGTGCTAGGTTCGGGGCACGTGCCGACACGCGGGTCATTGTCCGCGTATGGACTAGGATGAGGGTACGGCGGAGGCTAAGGTGTGAGGCTGCCGGTGGGTTTCCGTTCCGGGCTAGGGTTAGGGTTAGGGAACGGCAAGGCTGAGGGCACAGGTGAGGGTGCGGACACGTGCTAGGGTCGGGGCACGTGAGGACGTGCGGGTCAGAGTCCGCGTACGGACTAGGATGAGGGTACGGCGGAGGCTAAGGTGTGGGGCTGCCGGTGGGTTTCCCTTCCGGGCTAGGGTTAGGGTTAGGGAACGGCAAGGCTGAGGGCACAGGTGAGGGTGCGGACACGTGCTAGGGTCAGGGCACGTGCGGACGCGCGGGTCAGAGTCCGCGTACGGACTAGGATGAGGGTACGGCGGAGGCTAAGGTGTGGGGCTGCCGGTGGGTTTCCGTTCCGGGCTAGGGTTAGGGTTAGGGAACGGCAAGGCTGAGGGCACAGGTGAGGGTGCGGACACGTGCTAGGGTCGGGGCACGTGCGGACGCGCGGGTCAGTGTCCGCGTACGGACTACGATGAGGGTACGGCGGAGGCTAAGGTGTGGGGCTGCCGGTGGGTTTCCTTTCCGGGCTAGGGTTAGGGTTAGGGAACGGCAAGGCTGAGGGCACAGGTGAGGGTGCGGACACGTGCTAGGGTCGGGGCACGTGCGGACGCGCGGGTCAGTGTCCGCGTACGGACTAGGATGAGGGTACGGCGGAGGCTAAGGTGTGGGGCTGCCGGTGGGTTTCCGTTCCGGGCTAGGGTTAGGGTTAGGGAACGGCAAGGCTGAGGGCACAGGTGAGGGTGCGGACACGTGCTAGGGTCGGGGCACGTGCGGACGCACGGGCCAGTGTCCGGGTACGGATTAGGATGAGGTTACGGAGGAGGCATAGGTCTGGGGCTGCCGGTGGGTTTCGGTTCCGGGCTAGGGTTAGGGTTAGGGAACGGCAAGGTTGAGGGCACAGGTGAGGGTGCGGACACGTGCTAGGGTCGGGGCACGTGCCAACGCACGGGCCACTGTCCGCGTACAGAGTAGGATGAGGGTACGGCAGAGGCTAAGGTGTGGGGCTGCCGGTGGGTTTCCGTTCCGGGCTAGGGTTAGGGTTAGGGAACGGCAAGGTTTAGGGCACAGGTGACGGTGTGGACACGTGCTAGTGTAGGGGAACGTGCATACGCACGTGTCAGTGTCAGCGTACGGATTAGGATGATGGTACGGCAGAGGGTAAGGTGTGGGGCTGCCGGTGGTTTTCCGTTCCTGTCTACGGTTATGGTTAGGCAACGAGAAGGTTTAGGGCACAGGTGAGGGTGCGGACACGTGCTAGCATCGGGGCACGTGCGGACGCACGGGTCAGTGTCAGCGTATGGATTAGGATGAGGGTACGGCAGAGGGTAAGGTGTGGGGCTGCCGGAGGGGTTTCCTTCCGGACTAGGGTTAGGGTTAGGGAACGGCAAGGTTTAGGGCACAGGTGAGGGTGCGGACACGTGCTAGTGTCGGGGCACGTGCGGACGCACGGGTCAGTGTCAGTGTACGGATTAGGATGAGGGTATGGCGGAGGGTAAGGTGTGGGGCTGCCAGTGGTTTTCCGTTCCGGGCTAGGGTTAGGGTTAGGGAACGGCAAGGTTTAGGGCACAGGTGAGGGTGAGGACACGTGCCAGGGTCAGGGCACATGCGGGCGCACAGCTCAGTGTCAGCGTACGAATTAGGATGAGGGTACGGCGGAGGGTAAGGTGTGGGGCTGCCGGTGGGTTTCCGTTCTGCGCTAGGGTTAGGGTTAGGGAACGGCAAGGTTTAGGGCACAGGTGTGGGTGCGGACACGTGCTAGGGTCGGGGCACGTGCTAACGCACAGGTCAGGGTCAGCGTACGGATTAGGATGATGGTACGGCGGAGGGTAAGGTGTGGGGCTGCCGGTGGGTTTCCGTTCCGGAGTAGGGTTAGGGTTAGGGAACGGCAAGGTTTATTGCACAGGTGAGGGTGTGGACACGTGCTAGTGTCAGGGCACGTGCGGATGCATGGGTCAGTGTCAGCCTACGGATTAGGATGAGGGTACGGCGGAGGGTAAGGTGTGGGTCTGCCGGTGGGTTTCCTTTCCGTGCTAGGGTTAGGGTTAGGGAACGGCAAGGTATTGGGCACAGATGAGGGTGCAGACACGTGCTAGGGTCGGGGTACGTGCGGACGCACGGGTCAGTGTCAGCGTACGGATTAGGATGAGGGTACGGCGGAGGGTAAGGTTTGGGGCTGCCGGTGGCTCTCCGTTCCGGGCTAGGGTTAGGGATAGGCAACGGGATGATTTAGGGCACAGGTGAGGGTGCGGACACGTTCTAGGCTCGGGGCACGGGCGGACGCACGGGTCAGTGTCAGGGTACGGATTAGGATGATGGTACGGCGGAGTGTAAGGTGTGGGGCTGCCGGTGGGTTTCCGTTCCTGGCTAGGGTTAGGGTTAGGGAATGGCACGGTTTAGGGCACAGGTGAGGGTGCGGACACGTGCTAGGGTCGGGGCACGTGCGGACGCACGGGTCAGTGTCAGCGTACGGATTAGGATGAGGGTACGGCGGAGGCTAAGGTGTGGGGCTGCTGGTGGGTTTCCGTACTGGAATAGGGTTACGGTTAGGGAACGGCAAGGTTTAGGGCACAGGTGAGGTTGTGGACATGTGCTAGGCTCGGGGCACGTGCGGACGCAAGGGTCAGTGTCAGCGTACGGATTAGGATGAGGGTACGACGGAGGGTAAGGTGTGGGGCTGCCGGTGGGTTTCTGTTCCGGGCTAGGGTTAGGGTTAGGGAACAGCAAGGTTTAGGGCACAGGTGAGGGTGCGGACACGTGCTAGGGTAGGGGCACGTGCGGACGCGCGGGTCAGTGTCAGCGTATGGATTAGGATGAGGGTACGGCAGAGGGTATGGTGTGGGGCTGGGTGGTTTTCCATTCCGAGCTAGGGTTAGGATTAGGGAACGGCAAGGTTTAAGGCACAGGTGAGGGTGCGGACACGTGCTATGGTCGGGGCATGTGCGGACGCTTGGTTCACTGTCAGCGTACGGATCAGGATGAGGGTACGGCGGAGGGTAAGGTGTGGGGCTGCCGGTGGGTTTCCATTTCGGGCTAGGGTTAGGGTTAGGGAACGGCAAGGCTGAGGGCACAGGTGAGGGTGCGGACACGTTCTAGGGTCAGGGCACGTGCGGACGCGCGGGTCAGAGTCCGCGTACTGACTAGGATGAGGGTACGGCGGAGGCTAAGGTGTGGGGCTGCCGGTGGGTTTCCGTTCCGGGCTAGGGTTAGGGTTAGGGAACGGCAAGGCTGAGGGCACAGGTGAGGGTGCGGACACGTGCTAGGGTCGGGGCATGTGCGGACGCGCGGGTCAGTGTCCGCGTACGGACTAGGATGAGGGTACGGCGGAGGCTAAGGTGTGGGGCTGCCGGTGGGTTTCTGTTCCGGGCTAGGGTTAGGGTTAGGGAACGGCAAGGCTGAGGGCACAGGTGAGGGTGCGGACACGTGCTAGGGTCGGGGCACGTGCAGACGCGCGGGTCAGTGTCCGCGTACGGACTAGGCTGAGGGTACAGAGGAGGCAAAGGTCTGGGGCTGCCGGTGGGTTTCCGTTCCGGGCTAGGGTTAGGGTTAGGGAACGGCAAGGTTGAGGGCACAGGTGAGGGTGCGGACACGTGCTAGGGTCGGGGCACGTGCGGACGCACGGGCCAGTGTCCGGGTACGGATTAGGATGAGGTTACGGAGGAGGCAAAGGTCTCGGGCTGCCGGTGGGTTTCCGTTCCGGGCTAGGGTTAGGGTTAGGGAACGGCAAGGTTGAGGGCACAGGTGAGGGTGCGGACACGTGCTAGGGTCGGGGCACGTGCGGACGCACGGGCCACTGTCCACGTACAGAGTAGGATGAGGGTACGGCAGAGGCTAAGGTGTGGGGCTGCCGGTGGGTTTCCGTTCCGGGCTAGGGTTAGGGTTAGGGAACGGCAAGGTTTAGGGCACAGGTGAGGGTGCGGACACGTGCTAGGGTAGGGGAACGTGCATACGCACGGGTCAGTGTCAGCGTACGGATTAGGATGATGGTACGGCAGAGGGTAAGATGTGGGGCTGCCGGTGGGTTTCCGTTCCGGTCTAGGGTTAGGGTTAGGCAACGAGAAGGTTTAGGGCACAGGTGAGGGTGTGGACACGTGCTAGGGTCGGGGCACGTGCGGACGCACGGGTCAGTGTCAGCGTACGGATTAGGATGAGGGTACGGCAGAGGGTAAGGTGTGGGGCTGCCGGAGGGTTTTCGTTCCGGACTAGGGTTAGGGTTAGGGAACGGCAAGGTTTAGGGCACAGGTGAGGGTGCGGACACGTGCTAGTGTCGGGGCACGTGCGGACGCACGGGTCAGTGTCAGTGTACGGATTAGGATGAGGGTATGGCGGAGGGTAAGGTGTGGGGCTGCCAGTGGTTTTCCGTTCTGGGCTAGGGTTAGGGTTAGGGAACGGCAAGGTTTAGGGCACAGGTGAGGGTGCGGACACGTGCTAGGGTCGGGGCACGTGCGGACGCGTGGGTCAGTGTCCGCGTACGGACTAGGATGAGGGTACGGCGGAAGCTAAGGTGTGGGGCTGCCGTAGGGTTTCCGTTCCGGGCTACGGTTAGGGTTAGGGAACGGCAAGGCTGAGGGCACAGGTGAGGGTGCGGACACGTGCTAGGGTCGGGGCACGTGCGGACGCGCGGGTCAGTGTCCGCGTACGGACGAGGATGAGGGTACGGCGGAGGCTAAGGTGTGGGGCTGCCGGTGGGTTTCCGTTCCGGGCTAGGGTTAGGGTTAGGGAACGGCAAGGCTGAGGGCACAGGTGAGGGTGCGGACACGTGCTAGGGTCAGGGCACGTGCGGACGCGCGGGTCAGTGTCCGCGTACGGACTAGGATGAGGGTACGGCGGAGGCTAAGGTGTGGGGCTGCCGGTGGGTTTCCGTTCCGGGCTAGGGTTAGGGTTAGGGAACGGCAAGGCTGAGGGCACAGGTGAGGTTGAGGACACGTGCTAGGGTCGGGGCACGTGCGGACGCGCGGGTCAGTGTCCGCGTACGGACTAGGATGAGGGTACGGCGGAGGCTAAGGTGTGGGGCTGCCCGTGGGTTTCCGTTCCGGGCTAGGGTTAGGGTTAGGGAACGGCAAGGCTGAGGGCACAGGTGAGGGTGCGGACACGTGCTAGGGTCGGGGCACGTGCGGACGCGCGGGTCAGTGTCCGCGTACGGACTAGGATGAGGGTACGGCGGAGGCTAAGGTGTGGGGCTGCCGGTGGGTTTCCGTTCCGGGCTAGGGTTAGGGTTAGGGAACGGCAAGGCTGAGGGCACAGGTGAGGGTGTGGACACGTGCTAGGGTCGGGGCACGTGAGGACGCGCGGGTCAGTGTCCGCGTACGGACTAGGATGAGGGTACGGCGGAGGCTAAGGTGTGGGGCTGCCGGTGGGTTTCCGTTCCGGGCTAGGGTTAGGGTTAGGGAACGGCAAGGCTGAGGGCACAGGTGAGGCAGCGGACACGTGCTAGGGTCGGGGCACGTGCGGACGCGCGGGTCAGTGTCCGCGTACGGACTAGGATGAGGGTACGGCGGACGCTAAGGTGTGGGGCTGCCGGTGGGTTTCCCTTCCGGGCTAGGGTTAGGGTTAGGGAACGGCAAGGCTGAGGGCACAGGTGAGGGTGCGGACACGTGCTAGGGTCGGGGCACGTGCGGACGCGCGGGTCAGTGTCCGCGTATGGACTAGGATGAGGGTACGGCGGAGGCTAAGGTGTGGGGCTGCCGGTGGGTTTCGCTTCCGGGCTAGGGTTAGGGTTAGGGAACGGCAAGGCTGAGGGCACAGGTGAGGGTTCGGACACGTGCTAGGGTCGGGGCACGTGCGGACGCGCGGGTCAGTGTCCGCGTACGGACTAGGATGAGGGTACGGCGGAGGCTAAGGTGTGGGGCTGCCGGTGGGTTTCCGTTCCGGGCTAGGGTTAGGGTTAGGGAACGGCAAGGCTGAGGGCACAGGTGAGGGTGCGGACACGTGCTAGGGTCGGGGCACGTGCGGACGCGCGGGTCAGTGTCCGCGTACGGACTAGGATGAGGGTACGGCGGAGGCTAAGGTGTGGGGCTGCCGGTGGGTTTCGCTTCCGGGCTAGGGTTAGGGTTAGGGAAGGGCAAGGCTGAGGGCACAGGTGATGGTGCGGACACGTGCTAGGTTCGGGGCACGTGCGGACGCGCGGGTCAGTGTCCGCGTACGGACTAGGATGAGGGTACGGCGGAGGCTAAGGTGTGGGGCTGCCGGTGGGTTTCCGTTCCGGGCTAGGGTTAGGGTTAGGGAACGGCAAGGCTGAGGGCACAGGTGAGGGTGCGGACACGTGCTAGGGTCGGGGCACGTGCGGAAGCGCGGGTCAGTGTCCGCGTAGGGACTAGGATGAGGGTACTGCGGAGGCTAAGGTGTGGGGCTGCCGGTGGGTTTCCCTTCCCGGCTAGGGTTAGGGTTAGGGAACGGCAAGGCTGAGGGCACAGGTGAGGGTGCGGACACGTGCTAGGGTCGGGGCACGTGCGGACGCGCGAGTCAGTGTCCGCGTACGGACTAGGATGAGGGTACGGCGGAGGCTAAGGTGTGGGGCTGCCCGTGGGTTTCGCTTCCGGGCTAGGGTTAGGGTTAGGGAACGGCAAGGCTGAGGGCACAGGTGAGGGTGCGGACACGTGCTAGGGTCGGGGCATGTGCGGACGCGCGGTTCAGTGTCCGCGTACGTACTAGGATGAGGGTACGGCGGAGGCTAAGGTGTGGGGTTGTCGGTGGGTTTCCGTTCCGGGCTAGGGTTAGGGTTAGGGAGCGGCAAGGCTGAGGGCACAGGTGAGGATGCGGACACGTGCTAGGGTCGGGGCACGTGCGGACGCGCGGGTCAGTGTCCGCGTACGGACTAGGATGAGGGTACGGCGGAGGCTAAGGTGTGGGGCTGCCGGTGGGTTTCCTTTCCGGGCTAGGGTTAGGGTTAGGGAACGGCAAGGCTGAGGGCACAGGTGAGGGTGCGGACACGTGCTAGGGTCGGGGCACGTGCGGACGCGCAGGTCAGTGTCCGCGTACGGACTAGGATGAGGGTACGGCGGAGGCTAAGGTGTGGGGCTGCCGGTGGGTTTCCGTTCCGGGCTAGGGTTAGGGTTAGGGAACGGCAAGGCTGAGGGCACAGGTGAGGGTGCGGACACGTGCTAGGGTCAGGGCACGTGCGGACGCGCGGGTCAGTGTCCGCGTACGGACTAGGATGAGGGTACGGCGGAGGCTAAGGTGTGGGGCTGCCGGTGGGTTTCCCTTCCGGGCTAGGGTTAGGGTTAGGGAACGGCAAGGCTGAGGGCACAGGTGAGGGTGTGGACACGTGATAGGGTCGGGGCACGTGCGGACGCGTGGGTCAGTGTCCGCGTACGGACTAGGATGAGGGTACGGCGGAGGCTAAGGTGTGGGGCTGCCGGTGGGTTTCTGTTCCGGGCTAGGGTTAGGGTTAGGGAACGGCAAGGCTGAGGGCACAGGTGAGGGTGCGGACACGTGCTAGGGTCGGGGCACGTGCGGACGCGCGGGTCAGTGTCCGCGTACGGACTAGGATGAGGGTACGGCGGAGGCTAAGGTGTGGGGCTGCCGGTGGGTTTCCGTTCCGGGCTAGAGTTAGGGTTAGGGAACAGCAAGGCTGAGGGCACAGGTGAGGGTGCGGACACGTGCTAGGGTCGGGGCACGTGCGGACGCGCGGGTCAGTGTCCGCGTACGGACTAGGATGAGGGTACGGCGGAGGCTAAGGTGTGGGGCTGCCGGTGGGTTTCCGTTCCGGGCTAGGGTTAGGGTTAGGGAACGGCAAGGCTGAGGGCACAGGTGAGGGTGCGGACACGTGCTAGGGTCGGGGCACGTGCGGACGCGCGGGTCAGTGTCCGCGTACGGACTAGGATGAGGGTACGGCGGAGGCTAAGGTGTGGGGCTGCCGGTGGGTTTCCGTTCTGGGCTAGGGTTAGGGTTAGGGAACGGCAAGGCTGAGGGCACAGGTGAGGGTGCATACACGTGCTAGGGTCGGGGCACGTGCGGACGCGCGGGTCAGTGTCCGCGTACGGACTAGGATGAGGGTACGGCGGAGGCTAAGGTGTGGGGCTGACGGTGGGTTTCCGTTCCGGGCTAGGGTTAGGGTTAGGGAACGGCAAGGCTGAGGGCACAGGTGAGGGTGCGGACACGTGCTAGGGTCGGGGCACGTGCGGACGCACGGGTCAGTGTCCGCGTATGGACTAGGATGAGGGTACGGCGGAGGCTAAGGTGTGGGGCTGCCGGTGGGTTTCCGTTCAGGGCTAGGCTTAGGGTTAGGGAACGGCAAGGCTGAGGGCACAGGTGAGGGTGCGGACACGTGCTAGGGTCGGGGCACGTGCGGACGCGCGGGTCAGTGTCTGCGTACGGACTAGGATGAGGGTACGGAGGAGGCTAAGGTGTGGGGCTGCCGGTGGGTTTCCGTTCCGGGCTAGGGTTAGGGTTAGGGAACGGCAAGGCTGAGGGCACAGGTGAGGGGGCGGACACGTGCTAGGGTCGGGGCACGTGCGGACGCGCGGGTCAGTGTCCGCGTACGGACTAGGATGAGGGTACGGCGGAGGCTAAGGTGTGGGGCTGCCGGTGGGTTTCCGTTCCGGGCTAGGGTTAGGGTTAGGGAACGGCAAGGCTGAGGGCACAGGTGAGGGTGCGGACACGTGCTAGGGTCGGGGCACGTGCGGACGCGCGGGTCAGTGTCCGCGTACGGACTAGGAAGAGGGTACGGCGGAGGCTAAGGTGTGGGGCTGCCGGTGGGTTTCCGTTCCGGGCTAGGGTTAGGGTTAGGGAACGGCAAGGCTGAGGGCACAGGTCAGGGTGCAGACACGTGCTAGGGTCGGGGCACGTGCGGACGCGCGGTTCAGTGTCCGCGTATGGACTAGGATGAGGGTACGGCGGAGGCTAAGGTGTGGGGCTGCCGGTGGGTTTCCGTTCCGGGCTAGGGTTAGGGTTAGGGAACGGCAAGGTTGAGGGCACAGGTGAGGGTGCGGACACGTGCTAGGGTCGGGGCACGTGCGGACGCACGGGCCAGTGTCCGGGTACGGATTAGGATGAGGTTACGGAGGAGGCAAAGGTCTCGGGCTGCCGGTGGGTTTCCGTTCCGGGCTAGGGTTAGGGTTAGGGAACGGCAAGGTTGAGGGCACAGGTGAGGGTGCGGACACGTGCTAGGGTCGGGGCACGTGCGGACGCACGGGCCACTGTCCACGTACAGAGTAGGATGAGGGTACGGCAGAGGCTAAGGTGTGGGGCTGCCGGTGGGTTTCCGTTCCGGGCTAGGGTTAGGGTTAGGGAACGGCAAGGTTTAGGGCACAGGTGAGGGTGCGGACACGTGCTAGGGTAGGGGAACGTGCATACGCACGGGTCAGTGTCAGCGTACGGATTAGGATGATGGTACGGCAGAGGGTAAGATGTGGGGCTGCCGGTGGGTTTCCGTTCCGGTCTAGGGTTAGGGTTAGGCAACGAGAAGGTTTAGGGCACAGGTGAGGGTGTGGACACGTGCTAGGGTCGGGGCACGTGCGGACGCACGGGTCAGTGTCAGCGTACGGATTAGGATGAGGGTACGGCAGAGGGTAAGGTGTGGGGCTGCCGGAGGGTTTTCGTTCCGGACTAGGGTTAGGGTTAGGGAACGGCAAGGTTTAGGGCACAGGTGAGGGTGCGGACACGTGCTAGTGTCGGGGCACGTGCGGACGCACGGGTCAGTGTCAGTGTACGGATTAGGATGAGGGTATGGCGGAGGGTAAGGTGTGGGGCTGCCAGTGGTTTTCCGTTCTGGGCTAGGGTTAGGGTTAGGGAACGGCAAGGTTTAGGGCACAGGTGAGGGTGCGGACACGTGCTAGGGTCGGGGCACGTGCGGACGCGTGGGTCAGTGTCCGCGTACGGACTAGGATGAGGGTACGGCGGAAGCTAAGGTGTGGGGCTGCCGTTGGGTTTCCGTTCCGGGCTACGGTTAGGGTTAGGGAACGGCAAGGCTGAGGGCACAGGTGAGGGTGCGGACACGTGCTAGGGTCGGGGCACGTGCGGACGCGCGGGTCAGTGTCCGCGTACGGACGAGGATGAGGGTACGGCGGAGGCTAAGGTGTGGGGCTGCCGGTGGGTTTCCGTTCCGGGCTAGGGTTAGGGTTAGGGAACGGCAAGGCTGAGGGCACAGGTGAGGGTGCGGACACGTGCTAGGGTCGGGGCACGTGCGGACGCGCGGGTCAGTGTCCGCGTACGGACTAGGATGAGGGTACGGCGGAGGCTAAGGTGTGGGGCTGCCGGTGGGTTTCCGTTCCGGGCTAGGGTTAGGGTTAGGGAACGGCAAGGCTGAGGGCACAGGTGAGGTTGAGGACACGTGCTAGGGTCGGGGCACGTGCGGACGCGCGGGTCAGTGTCCGCGTACGGACTAGGATGAGGGTACGGCGGAGGCTAAGGTGTGGGGCTGCCCGTGGGTTTCCGTTCCGGGCTAGGGTTAGGGTTAGGGAACGGCAAGGCTGAGGGCACAGGTGAGGGTGCGGACACGTGCTAGGGTCGGGGCACGTGCGGACGCGCGGGTCAGTGTCCGCGTACGGACTACGATGAGGGTACGGCGGAGGCTAAGGTGTGGGGCTGCCGGTGGGTTTCCGTTCCGGGCTAGGGTTAGGGTTAGGGTTAGGGAACGGCAAGGCTGAGGGCACAGGTGAGGGTGCGGACACGTGCTAGGGTCGGGGCACGTGCGGACGCGCGGGTCAGTGTCCGCGTACGGACTAGGATGAGGGTACGGCGGAGGCTAAGGTGTGGGGCTGCCGGTGGGTTTCCGTTCCGGGCTAGGGTTAGGGTTAGGGAACGGCAAGGCTGAGGGCACAGGTGAGGGTGTGGACACGTGCTAGGGTCGGGGCACGTGAGGACGCGCGGGTCAGTGTCCGCGTACGGACTAGGATGAGGGTACGGCGGAGGCTAAGGTGTGGGGCTGCCGGTGGGTTTCCGTTCCGGGCTAGGGTTAGGGTTAGGGAACGGCAAGGCTGAGGGCACAGGTGAGGCAGCGGACACGTGCTAGGGTCGGGGCACGTGCGGACGCGCGGGTCAGTGTCCGCGTACGGACTAGGATGAGGGTACGGCGGACGCTAAGGTGTGGGGCTGCCGGTGGGTTTCCCTTCCGGGCTAGGGTTAGGGTTAGGGAACGGCAAGGCTGAGGGCACAGGTGAGGGTGCGGACACGTGCTAGGGTCGGGGCACGTGCGGACGCGCGGGTCAGTGTCCGCGTATGGACTAGGATGAGGGTACGGCGGAGGCTAAGGTGTGGGGCTGCCGGTGGGTTTCGCTTCCGGGCTAGGGTTAGGGTTAGGGAACGGCAAGGCTGAGGGCACAGGTGAGGGTTCGGACACGTGCTAGGGTCGGGGCACGTGCGGACGTGCGGGTCAGTGTCCGCGTACGGACTAGGATGAGGGTACGGCGGAGGCTAAGGTGTGGGGCTGCCGGTGGGTTTCCGTTCCGGGCTAGGGTTAGGGTTAGGGAACGGCAAGGCTGAGGGCACAGGTGAGGGTGCGGACACGTGCTAGGGTCGGGGCACGTGCGGACGCGCGGGTCAGTGTCCGCGTACGGACTAGGATGAGGGTACGGCGGAGGCTAAGGTGTGGGGCTGCCGGTGGGTTTCGCTTCCGGGCTAGGGTTAGGGTTAGGGAAGGGCAAGGCTGAGGGCACAGGTGATGGTGCGGACACGTGCTAGGTTCGGGGCACGTGCGGACGCGCGGGTCAGTGTCCGCGTACGGACTAGGATGAGGGTACGGCGGAGGCTAAGGTGTGGGGCTGCCGGTGGGTTTCCGTTCCGGGCTAGGGTTAGGGTTAGGGAACGGCAAGGCTGAGGGCACAGGTGAGGGTGCGGACACGTGCTAGGGTCGGGGCACGTGCGGAAGCGCGGGTCAGTGTCCGCGTAGGGACTAGGATGAGGGTACTGCGGAGGCTAAGGTGTGGGGCTGCCGGTGGGTTTCCCTTCCCGGCTAGGGTTAGGGTTAGGGAACGGCAAGGCTGAGGGCACAGGTGAGGGTGCGGACACGTGCTAGGGTCGGGGCACGTGCGGACGCGCGAGTCAGTGTCCGCGTACGGACTAGGATGAGGGTACGGCGGAGGCTAAGGTGTGGGGCTGCCCGTGGGTTTCGCTTCCGGGCTAGGGTTAGGGTTAGGGAACGGCAAGGCTGAGGGCACAGGTGAGGGTGCGGACACGTGCTAGGGTCGGGGCATGTGCGGACGCGCGGGTCAGTGTCCGCGTACGGACTAGGATGAGGGTACGGCGGAGGCTAAGGTGTGGGGTTGTCGGTGGGTTTCCGTTCCGGGCTAGGGTTAGGGTTAGGGAGCGGCAAGACTGAGGGCACAGGTGAGGATGCGGACACGTGCTAGGGTCGGGGCACGTGCGGACGCGCGGGTCAGTGTCCGCGTACGGACTAGGATGAGGGTACGGCGGAGGCTAAGGTGTGGGGCTGCCGGTGGGTTTCCTTTCCGGGCTAGGGTTAGGGTTAGGGAACGGCAAGGCTGAGGGCACAGGTGAGGGTGCGGACACGTGCTAGGGTCGGGGCACGTGCGGACGCGCAGGTCAGTGTCCGCGTACGGACTAGGATGAGGGTACGGCGGAGGCTAAGGTGTGGGGCTGCCGGTGGGTTTCCGTTCCGGGCTAGGGTTAGGGTTAGGGAACGGCAAGGCTGAGGGCACAGGTGAGGGTGCGGACATGTGCTAGGGTCAGGGCACGTGCGGACGCGCGGGTCAGTGTCCGCGTACGGACTAGGATGAGGGTACGGCGGAGGCTAAGGTGTGGGGCTGCCGGTGGGTTTCCCTTCCGGGCTAGGGTTAGGGTTAGGGAACGGCAAGGCTGAGGGCACAGGTGAGGGTGCGGACACGTGATAGGGTCGGGGCACGTGCGGACGCGCGGGTCAGTGTCCGCGTACGGACTAGGATGAGGGTACGGCGGAGGCTAAGGTGTGGGGCTGCCGGTGGGTTTCTGTTCCGGGCTAGGGTTAGGGTTAGGGAACGGCAAGGCTGAGGGCACAGGTGAGGGTGCGGACACGTGCTAGGGTCGGGGCACGTGCGGACGCGCGGGTCAGTGTCCGCGTACGGACTAGGATGAGGGTACGGCGGAGGCTAAGGTGTGGGGCTGCCGGTGGGTTTCCGTTCCGGGCTAGAGTTAGGGTTAGGGAACAGCAAGGCTGAGGGCACAGGTGAGGGTGCGGACACGTGCTAGGGTCGGGGCACGTGCGGACGCGCGGGTCAGTGTCCGCGTACGGACTAGGATGAGGGTACGGCGGAGGCTAAGGTGTGGGGCTGCCGGTGGGTTTCCGTTCCGGGCTAGGGTTAGGGTTAGGGAACGGCAAGGCTGAGGGCACAGGTGAGGGTGCGGACACGTGCTAGGGTCGGGGCACGTGCGGACGCGCGGGTCAGTGTCCGCGTACGGACTAGGATGAGGGTACGGCGGAGGCTAAGGTGTGGGGCTGCCGGTGGGTTTCCGTTCTGGGCTAGGGTTAGGGTTAGGGAACGGCAAGGCTGAGGGCACAGGTGAGGGTGCATACACGTGCTAGGGTCGGGGCACGTGCGGACGCGCGGGTCAGTGTCCGCGTACGGACTAGGATGAGGGTACGGCGGAGGCTAAGGTGTGGGGCTGACGGTGGGTTTCCGTTCCGGGCTAGGGTTAGGGTTAGGGAACGGCAAGGCTGAGGGCACAGGTGAGGGTGCGGACACGTGCTAGGGTCGGGGCACGTGCGGACGCACGGGTCAGTGTCCGCGTATGGACTAGGATGAGGGTACGGCGGAGGCTAAGGTGTGGGGCTGCCGGTGGGTTTCCGTTCAGGGCTAGGCTTAGGGTTAGGGAACGGCAAGGCTGAGGGCACAGGTGAGGGTGCGGACACGTGCTAGGGTCGGGGCACGTGCGGACGCGCGGGTCAGTGTCTGCGTACGGACTAGGATGAGGGTACGGAGGAGGCTAAGGTGTGGGGCTGCCGGTGGGTTTCCGTTCCGGGCTAGGGTTAGGGTTAGGGAACGGCAAGGCTGAGGGCACAGGTGAGGGGGCGGACACGTGCTAGGGTCGGGGCACGTGCGGACGCGCGGGTCAGTGTCCGCGTACGGACTAGGATGAGGGTACGGCGGAGGCTAAGGTGTGGGGCTGCCGGTGTGTCTCCGTTCCGGGCTAGGGTTAGGGTTAGGGAACGGCAAGGCTGAGGGCACAGGTGAGGGTGCGGACACGTGCTAGGGTCGGGGCACGTGCGGACGCGCGGGTCAGTGTCCGCGTACGGACTAGGAAGAGGGTACGGCGGAGGCTAAGGTGTGGGGCTGCCGGTGGGTTTCCGTTCCGGGCTAGGGTTAGGGTTAGGGAACGGCAAGGCTGAGGGCACAGGTCAGGGTGCAGACACGTGCTAGGGTCGGGGCACGTGCGGACGCGCGGTTCAGTGTCCGCGTACGGACTAGGATGAGGGTACGGCGGAGGCTAAGGTGTGGGGCTGCCGGTGGGTTTCCGTTCCGGGCTAGGGTTAGGGTTAGGGAACGGCAAGGCTGAGGGCACAGGTGAGGATGCGGACACGTGCTAGGGTCGGGGCACGTGCGGACGCGCGGGTCAGTGTCCGCGTACGGACTAGGATGAGGGTACGGCGGAGGCTAAGGTGTGGGGCTGCCGGTGGGTTTCCGTTCCGGGCTAGGGTTAGGGTTAGGGAACGGCAAGGCTGAGGGCACAGGTGAGGGTGCGGACACGTGCTAGGGTCGGGGCACGTGCGGACGCGCAGGTCAGTGTCCGCGTACGGACTAGGATGAGGGTACGGCGGAGGCTAAGGTGTGGGGCTGCCGGTGGGTTTCCGTTCCGGGCTAGGGTTAGGGTTAGGGAACGGCAAGGCTGAGGGCACAGGTGAGGGTGCGGACACGTGCTAGGGTCAGGGCACGTGCGGACGCGCGGGTCAGTGTCCGCGTACGGACTAGGATGAGGGTACGGCGGAGGCTAAGGTGTGGGGCTGCCGGTGGGTTTCCCTTCCGGGCTAGGGTTAGGGTTAGGGAACGGCAAGGCTGAGGGCACAGGTGAGGGTGCGGACACGTGATAGGGTCGGGGCACGTGCGGACGCGCGGGTCAGTGTCCGCGTACGGACTAGGATGAGGGTACGGCGGAGGCTAAGGTGTGGGGCTGCCGGTGGGTTTCTGTTCCGGGCTAGGGTTAGGGTTAGGGAACGGCAAGGTAGAGGGCACAGGTGAGGGTGCGGACACGTGCTAGGGTCGGGGCACGTGCGGACGCGCGGGTCAGTGTCCGCGTACGGACTAGGATGAGGGTACGGCGGAGGCTAAGGTGTGGGGCTGCCGGTGGGTTTCCGTTCCGGGCTAGAGTTAGGGTTAGGGAACAGCAAGGCTGAGGGCACAGGTGAGGGTGCGGACACGTGCTAGGGTCGGGGCACGTGCGGACGCGCGGGTCAGTGTCCGCGTACGGACTAGGATGAGGGTACGGCGGAGGCTAAGGTGTGGGGCTGCCGGTGGGTTTCCGTTCCGGGCTAGGGTTAGGGTTAGGGAACGGCAAGGCTGAGGGCACAGGTGAGGGTGCGGACACGTGCTAGGGTCGGGGCACGTGCGGACGCGCGGGTCAGTGTCCGCGTACGGACTAGGATGAGGGTACGGCGGAGGCTAAGGTGTGGGGCTGCCGGTGGGTTTCCGTTCTGGGCTAGGGTTAGGGTTAGGGAACGGCAAGGCTGAGGGCACAGGTGAGGGTGCATACACGTGCTAGGGTCGGGGCACGTGCGGACGCGCGGGTCAGTGTCCGCGTACGGACTAGGATGAGGGTACGGCGGAGGCTAAGGTGTGGGGCTGACGGTGGGTTTCCGTTCCGGGCTAGGGTTAGGGTTAGGGAACGGCAAGGCTGAGGGCACAGGTGAGGGTGCGGACACGTGCTAGGGTCGGGGCACGTGCGGACGCACGGGTCAGTGTCCGCGTATGGACTAGGATGAGGGTACGGCGGAGGCTAAGGTGTGGGGCTGCCGGTGGGTTTCCGTTCAGGGCTAGGCTTAGGGTTAGGGAACGGCAAGGCTGAGGGCACAGGTGAGGGTGCGGACACGTGCTAGGGTCGGGGCACGTGCGGACGCGCGGGTCAGTGTCTGCGTACGGACTAGGATGAGGGTACGGAGGAGGCTAAGGTGTGGGGCTGCCGGTGGGTTTCCGTTCCGGGCTAGGGTTAGGGTTAGGGAACGGCAAGGCTGAGGGCACAGGTGAGGGGGCGGACACGTGCTAGGGTCGGGGCACGTGCGGACGCGCGGGTCAGTGTCCGCGTACGGACTAGGATGAGGGTACGGCGGAGGCTAAGGTGTGGGGCTGCCGGTGGGTTTCCGTTCCGGGCTAGGGTTAGGGTTAGGGAACGGCAAGGCTGAGGGCACAGGTGAGGGTGCGGACACGTGCTAGGGTCGGGGCACGTGCGGACGCGCGGGTCAGTGTCCGCGTACGGACTAGGAAGAGGGTACGGCGGAGGCTAAGGTGTGGGGCTGCCGGTGGGTTTCCGTTCCGGGCTAGGGTTAGGGTTAGGGAACGGCAAGGCTGAGGGCACAGGTCAGGGTGCAGACACGTGCTAGGGTCGGGGCACGTGCGGACGCGCGGTTCAGTGTCCGCGTACGGACTAGGATGAGGGTACGGCGGAGGCTAAGGTGTGGGGCTGCCGGTGGGTTTCCGTTCCGGGCTAGGGTTAGGGTTAGGGAACGGCAAGGCTGAGGGCACAGGTGAGGATGCGGACACGTGCTAGGGTCGGGGCACGTGCGGACGCGCGGGTCAGTGTCCGCGTACGGACTAGGATGAGGGTACGGCGGAGGCTAAGGTGTGGGGCTGCCGGTGGGTTTCCGTTCCGGGCTAGGGTTAGGGTTAGGGAACGGCAAGGCTGAGGGCACAGGTGAGGGTGCGGACACGTGCTAGGGTCAGGGCACGTGCGGACGCGCGGGTCAGTGTCCGCGTACGGACTAGGATGAGGGTACGGCGGAGGCTAAGGTGTGGGGCTGCCGGTGGGTTTCCCTTCCGGGCTAGGGTTAGGGTTAGGGAACGGCAAGGCTGAGGGCACAGGTGAGGGTGCGGACACGTGCTAGGGTCGGGGCACGTGCGGATGCGCGGTTCAGTGTCCGCGTACGGATTAGGATGAGGGTACGGAGGAGGCTAAGGTGTGGGGCTGCCGGTGGGTTTCCGTTCCGGGCTAGGGTTAGGGTTAGGGAACGGCAAGGCTGAGGGCACAGGTGAGGGTGCGGACACGTGCTAGGGTCGGGGCACGTGCGGACGCGCGGGTCAGTGTCCGCGTACGGACAAGGCTGAGGGTACAGAGGAGGCAAAGGTCTGGGGCTGCCGGTGGGTTTCCGTTCCGGGCTAGGGTTAGGGTTAGGGAACGGCAAGGTTGAGGGCACAGGTGAGGGTGCGGACACGTGCTAGGGTCGGGGCACGTGCGGACGCACGGGCCAGTGTCCGGGTACGGATTAGGATGAGGTTACGGAGGAGGCAAATGTCTGGGGCTGCCGGTGGGTTTCCGTTCCGGGCTAGGGTTAGGGTTAGGGAACGGCAAGGTTGAGGGCACAGGTGAGGGTGCGGACACGTGCTAGGGTCGGGGCACGTGCGGACGCACGGGCCACTGTCCACGTACAGAGTAGGATGAGGGTACGGCAGAGGCTAAGGTGTGGGGCTGCCGGTGGGTTTCCGTTCCGGGCTAAGGTTAGGGTTAGGGAACGGCAAGGTTTAGGGCACAGGTGAGGGTGCGGACACGTGCTAGGGTAGGGGAACGTGCATACGCACGGGTCAGTGTCAGCGTACGGATTAGGATGATGGTACGGCAGAGGGTAAGATGTGGGGCTGCCGGTGGGTTTCCGTTCCGGTCTAGGGTTAGGGTTAGGCAACGAGAAGGTTTAGGGCACAGGTGAGGGTGTGGACACGTGCTAGGGTCGGGGCACGTGCGGACGCACGGGTCAGTGTCAGCGTACGGATTAGGATGAGGGTACCGCAGAGGGTAAGATGTGGGGCTGCCGGAGGGGTTTCGTTCCGGACTAGGGTTAGGGTTAGGGAACGGCAAGGTTTAGGGCACAGGTGAGGGTGCGGACACGTGCTAGTGTCGGGGCACATGCGGACGCACGGGTCAGTGTCAGTGTACGGATTAGGATGAGGGTATGGCGGAGGGTAAGGTGTGGGGCTGCCAGTGGTTTTCCGTTCTGGGCTAGGGTTAGGGTTAGGGAACGGCAAGGTTTAGGGCACAGGTGAGGGTGCGGACACGTGCTAGGGTCAGGGCACGTGCTGGCGCACAGCTCAGTGTCAGCGTACGAATTAGGATGAGGGTACGGCGGAGGGTAAGGTGTGGGGCTGCCGGTGGGTTTCCGTTCTGCGCTAGGGTTAGGGTTAGGGAACGGCAAGGTTTAGGGCACAGGTGAGGGTGCGGACACGTGCTAGGGTCGGGGCACGTGCGAACGCACAGATCAGTGTCAGCGTACGGATTAGGATGAGGGTACGGCGGAGGGTAAGGTGTGGGGCTGCCGGTGGATTTCCGTTCCGGACTAGGGTTAGGGTTAGGGAACGGCAAGGTTTATTGCACAGGTGAGGGTGTGGACACGTGCTAGGGTCAGGGCACGTGCGGATGCATGGGTCAGTGTCAGCCTACAGATTAGGATGAGGGTACGGCGCAGGGTAAGGTGTGGGTCTGCCGGTGGGTTTCCTTTCCGTGCTAGGGTTAGGGTTAGGGAACGGCAAGGTTTTGGGCACAGATGAGGGTGCAGACACGTGCTAGGGTCGGGGTACGTGCGGACGCACGGGTCAGTGTCAGCGTACGGATTAGGATGAGGGTACGGCGGAGGGTAAGGTTTGGGGCTGCCGGTGGGTTTCCGTTCCGGGCTAGGGTTAGGGTTAGGGAACAGCAAGGTTTAGGGCACAGGTGAGGGTGCGGACACGTGCTAGGGTAGGGGCACGTGCGGACGCGCGGGTCAGTGTCAGCGTATGGATTAGGATGAGGGTACGGCAGAGGGTATGGTGCGGGGCTGGGTGGTTTTCCATTCCGGGCTAGGGTTAGGGTTAGGCAACGGGAAGATTTAGGGCACAGGTGAGGGTGCGGACACGTTCTAGGCTCGTGGCACGGGCGGACGCACGGGTCAGTGTCAGCGTACGGATTAGGATGATGGTACGGCGGTGTGTAAGGTGTGGGGCTGCCGGTGGGTTTCCGTTCCTGGCTAGGGTTAGGGTTAGGGAATGGCACGGTTTAGGGCACAGGTGAGGGTGCGGACACGTGCTAGGGTCGGGGCACGTGCGGACGCACGGGTCAGTGTCAGCGTACGGATTAGGATGAGGGTACGGCGGAGGCTAAGGTGTGGGGCTGCTGGTGGGTTTCCGTACTGGAATAGGGTTACGGTTAGGGAACAGCAAGGTTTAGGGCACAGGTGAGGTTGTGGACATGTGCTAGGCTCGGGGCACGTGCGGACGCAAGGGTCAGTGTCAGCGTACGGATTAGGATGAGGGTACGACGGAGGGTAAGGTGTGGGGCTGCCGGTGGGTTTCCGTTCCGGGCTAGGGTTAGGGTTAGGGAACAGCAAGGTTTAGGGCACAGGTGAGGGTGCGGACACGTGCTAGGGTAGGGGCACGTGCGGACGCGCGGGTCAGTGTCAGCGTATGGATTAGGATGAGGGTACGGCAGAGGGTATGGTGCGGGGCTGGGTGGTTTTCCATTCCGGGCTAGGGTTAGGGTTAGGGAACGGCAAGGTTTAAGGCACAGGTGAGGGTGCGGACACGTGCTATGGTCGGGGCATGTGCGGACGCTTGGTTCACTGTCAGCGTACGGATTAGGATGAGGGTACGGAGGAGGGTAAGGTGTGGGGCTGCCGGTGGGTTTCCGTTTCGGGCTAGGGTTAGGGTGAGGGAACGGCAAGGCTGAGGGCACAGGTGAGGGTGCGGACACGTGCTAGGGTCAGGGCACGTGCGGACGCGCGGGTCAGAGTCCGCGTACGGACTAGGATGAGGGTACGGCGGAGGCTAAGGTGTGGGGCTGCCGGTGGGTTTCCGTTCCGGGCTAGGGTTAGGGTTAGGGAACGGCAAGGCTGAGGGCACAGGTGAGGGTGCGGACACGTGCTAGGTTCGGGGCACGTGCGGACGCGCGGGTCAGTGTCCGCGTACGGACTAGGATGAGGGTACGGCGGAGGCTAAGGTGTGGGGCTGCCGGTGGGTTTCCGTTCCGGGCTAGGGTTAGGGTTAGGGAACGGCAAGGCTGAGGGCACAGGTGAGGGTGCGGACACGTGCTAGGGTCGGGGCACGTGCGGACGCGCGTTTCAGTGTCCGCGTACGGACTAGGATGAGGGTACGGCGGAGGCTAAGGTGTGGGGCTGCCGGTGGGTTTCCGTTCCGGGCTAGGGTTAGGGTTAGGGAACGGCAAGGCTGAGGGCACAGGTGAGGGTGCGGACACGTGCTAGGGTTGGGGCACGTGCGGACGCGCGGGTCAGTGTCCGCGTACGGACTAGGATGAGGGTACGGCGGAGGCTAAGGTGTGGGGCTGCCGGTGGGTTTCCATTCCGGGATAGGGTTAGGGTTAGGGAACGGCAAGGCTGAGGGCACAGGTGAGGGTGCGGACACGTGCTAGGGTCGGGGCACGTGCGGACGCGCGGGTCAGTGTCCGCGTACGGACTAGGATGAGGGTACGGCGGAGGCTAAGGTGTGGGGCTGCCGGTGGGTTTCCGTTCCGGGCTAGGGTTAGGGTTAGGGAACGGCAAGGCTGAGGGCACAGGTGAGGGTGCAGACACGTGCTAGGGTCGGGGCACGTGCGGACACGCTGGTCAGTGTCCGCGTACGGACTAGGATGAGGGTACGGCGGAGGCTAAGGTGTGGGGCTGCCGGTGGTTTTCCGTTCCGGGCTAGGGTTAGGGTTAGGGAAAGGCAAGGCTGAGGGCACAGGTGAGGTTGAGGACACGTGCTACGGTCGGGGCACGTGCGGACGCGCGGGTCAGTTTCCGCGTACGGACTAGGATGAGGGTACGGCGGAGGCTAAGGTGTGGGGCTGCCGGTGGGTTTCCCTTCCGGGCTAGGGTTAGGGTTAGGGAACGGCAAGGCTGAGGGCACAGGTGAGGGTGCGGACACGTGCTAGGGTCGGGGAACGTGCGGACGCGTGGGTCAGTGTCCGCGTACGGACTAGGATGAGGGTACGGCGGAAGCTAAGGTGTGGGGCTGCCGTTGGGTTTCCGTTCCGGGTTAGGGTTAGGGTTAGGGAACGGCAAGGCTGAGGGCACAGGTGAGGGTGCGGACACGTGCTAGGGTCGGGGCACGTGCGGACGCGCGGGTCAGTGTCCGCGTACGGACTAGGATGAGGGTACGGCGGAGGCTAAGGTGTGGGGCTGCCGGTGGGTTTCCGTTCCGGGTTAGGGTTAGGGTTAGGGAACGGCAAGGCTGAGGGCACAGGTGAGGGTGCGGACACGTGCTAGGGTCGGGGCACGTGCGGACGCGCGGGTCAGTGTCCGCGTACGGACTAGGATGAGGGTACGGCAGAGGCTAAGGTGTGGGGCTGCCGGTGGGTTTCCGTTCCGGGCTAGGGTTAGGGTTAGGGAACGGCAAGGCTGAGGGCACAGGTGAGGGTGCGGACACGTGCTAGGTTCGGGGCACGTGCCGACACGCGGGTCAGTGTACGCGTACGGACTAGGATGAGGGTACGGCGGAGGCTAAGGTGTGGGGCTGCCGGTGGGTTTCCCTTCCGAGCTAGGGTTAGGGTTAGGGAACGGCAAGGCTGAGGGCACCGGTGAGGGTGCGGACACGTGCTAGGGTCAGGGCACGTGCGGACGCGCGGGTCAGAGTCCGCGTACGGACTAGGATGAGGGTACGGCGGAGGCTAAGGTGTGGGGCTGCCGGTGGGTTTCCGTTCCGGGCTAGGGTTAGGGTTAGGGAACGGCAAGGCTGAGGGCACAGGTGAGGGTGCGGACACGTGCTAGGGTCGGGGCACGTGCGGACGCACTGGTCAGTGTCAGCGTACGGATTAGGATGAGGGTACGGCAGAGGGTAAGGTGTGGGGCTGCCGGTGGGTTTCCGTTCAGGGCTAGATTTAGGGTTAGGGAACGGCAAGGTTTAGGGCACAGCTGAGGGTGCGGACACGTGAGAGGGTCGGGGCTCGTACGGACGCACATGTCAGTGTCAGCGTACAGATTAGGATGACGGTACGGTGGAGGTTAAGGTGTGGGGCTGCCGGTGGGTTTCCGTTCCGGGCTAGGGTTAGGGTTAGGGAACGGCAAGGTTTAGGGCACAGGTGAGGGTGCGGACACGTGCTATGGTCAGGGCACGTGCGGACGCACGGGTCAGTGTCAGCGTACGGATTAGGATGAGGGTACGGCGGAGGGTAAGGTGTGGGGCTGCCACTGGGTTTCCATTCTGAGCTAGGGTTAGGGTTAGGGAACGGCAAAGTTTAGGGCACAGGTGAGGTTGCGGACACGTGCTAGGGTCAGGGCACGTGCGGACGCACGGGTCAGTGTCAACGTACGGATTAGGATGAGGGTACGGCGGAGGGTAAGGTGTGGGGCTGCCGGTGGGTTTCCGTTCAGGACAAGGGTTAGGGTTAGGGAACGGCAAGTTTTAGGGCACAGGTGACGGTGCGGACACGTGCTAGGATCGGGGCAAGTGCGGACGCACGGGTCAGTGTCAGCGTACGGATTACGATGCGGGTACGGTGGAGGGTAAGATATGGGGCTGCCGGTGGGTTTCCGTTCAGGGCTAGGGTTAGGGTTTGGGAACGGCAAGGTTTAGGGCACAGGTGAGGGTGCGGACACGTGCTAGGGTCCGGGCACGTGCGGACGCACAGGTCAGTGTGAGCGTACGGATTAGGATGAGGGTACGGCAGAGGGTAAGGTGTGGGGCTGCCGATGGGTTTCCGTTCCGGGCTAGAGTTAGGGTTAGGGAACGGCAAGGTTTAGGGCACAGGTGAGGGTGCGGACACGTGAGAGTGTCGGGGCTCGTGCGGACGCACATGTCAGTGTCAGCGTATGGATTAGGATGACGGTACGGCGGAGGTTAAGGTGTGGGGCTGCCGGTGGGTTTCCGTTCCGGGCTAGGGTTAGGGTTAGGGAACGGCAAGATTTAGGGCACAGGTGAGGGTGCGGACACGTGCTAGGTTCAGGGCACGTGCGGACTCACGGGTCAGTGTCAGCGTACGGATTAGGATGAGCGTACGGCGGAGGGTAAGTTGTGCGGCTGCTGGTGGGTTTCCGTTCCGGGCTAGGGTTAGGGTTAGGGAACGGCAAGGTTTAGGGCACAGGTGACGTTGCGGACACGTGCTAGGGTCGGGGCACGTGCGGACGCATGGGTCAGTGTCAGCATACGGATTAGGATGAGGGTAAGGCGGAGGGTAAGTGTGGGGATGCCTGTGGGTTTCCGTTCAGGGCTAGGGTTAGGGTTAGGGAACGGCAAGTTTTAGGTCACAGGTGAGGGTGCGGACACGTGCTAGGGTCGAGTCAAGTGCGGACGCGCGGGTCAGTGTCAGCGTGCGGATTAGAATGAGGGTACGGTGGAGGGTAAGGTGTGGGGCTGCCGGTGGTTTTCCATTCCGGGCTAGGGTTAGGGTTAGGGAACGGCATGGTTTAAGGCACAGGTGAGGGTGCGGACACGTGCTAGGGTCGGGGCACGTGCGGACGCTCGGTTCACTGTCAGCGTACAGATTAGGATGAGGGTACGACGGAGGGTAAGGTGTGGGGCTGCTGGTGGGTTTCCATTTCGGGCTAGGGTTAGGGTGAGGGAACGGCAAAGTTTAGGGCACAGGTGAGGGTGCGGACACGTGCTAGTGTCGGGGCAGGTGCGGACGCACGGGTCATTGTCAGCGTACGGATTAGGATGAGGGTACGGTGGAGGGTAAGATATGGGGCTGCCGGTGGGTTTCCTTTCCGGGCTAGGGTTAGGGTTTGGGAACAGCAAGGTTTAGGGCACAGGTGAGGTTGCGGACACGTGCTAGGGTCCGGGCACGTGCGGACGCACAGGTCAGTGTCAGCGTACGGATTAGGATGAGGGTACGGCGGAGGGTAAGGTGTAGGGCTGCCGGTGGGTTTCCGTTCCGGGCTAGGGTTAGGGTTATGGAACGGCAAGGTTTAGGGCACAGGTGAGGGTGCGGACACGTGCTAGGGTAGGGGCATTTGCAGATGCGCGGGTCAGTGTCAGCGTATGGATTAGGATTAGTGTACGGAGGAGGCTAAGCTGTGGAGCTTCCGCTGGGTTTCCGTTCCGGGCTAGGGTTAGGGTTAGGGAACGGCAAGGTTTAGGGCACAGGTGAGGGTGCGGACACGTGCTAGGGTCAGGGCACGTGCGGACGCACGGGTCAGTGTCAGCGTACGGATTAGGATGAGGGTACGGCAGAGGGTAAGGTGTGGGGCTGCCGGTGGGTTTCCGTTCAGGACAAGGGTTAGGGTTAGGGAACGGCAAGTTTTAGGGCACAGGTGAGGGTGCGGACACGTGCTAGGGTCGGGGCAAGTGCGGACGCACGGGTCAGTGTCAGCGTACGGATTACGATGCGGGTACGGCGGAGGGTAAGGTGTGGGGCTGCCGGTGGGTTTCCGTTCCGGGCTAGGGTTAGGGTTAGGGAACGGCAAGGTTTAGGGCACAGGTGAGGGTGTGGACACGTGCTAGGGTCGGGGCACGTGCGGACGCAAGGCTCAGTGTCAGCGTACGGATTAGGATGAGCATGCGGCGGAGGGTAAGTTGTGCGGCTGCCGGTGGGTTTCCGTTCCGGGCTAGGGCTAGGGTTAGGGAACGGCAAGGTTTAGGGCACAGGTGAGGGTGCGGACACGTGCTATGGTCGGGGCACGTGCGGACGCACGGGTCAGTTTCAGCGTAAGGATTAGGATGGGGGTACGGCGGAGGGTAAGGTGTGGGGCTGCCGGTGGGTTTCCGTTCTGGGCTAGGGTTAGGTTTAGGGAACGGCAAGGTTTAGGCCACAGGTGAGGGTGCGGACACGTGCTAGCGTCAGGGCACGTGCGGATGCACGGGTCAGTGTCAGCGTACGGATTAGGATGAGGGTACGGCGGAGGGTAAGGTGTGGGGCTGCCGGTGTCTTTCCGTTCCGGTCTACGGTTAGGGTTAGGCAACGGGAAGGTTTAGGGCACAGGTGAGGGTTTGGACACGTGCTAGGGTCGGGTCATGTGCGGACGCACGGGTCAGTGTCAGCGTACGGATTAGGATGTGGGTACGGTGGAGGGTAAGGTGTGGGGCTGCCGGTGGGTTTCCGTTCCGGGCTAGGGTTAGGGTTAGGGAACCTCAAGGCTTAGGGCACAGGTGAGGGTGCGGAGACGTGCTAGAGTCAGGCACGTGCGTTCGCACGGGTCAGTGTCAGGGTACGGATTACGATGCGGGTACGGCGGAGGTTAATGTGTAGGGCTGCCGGTGGGTTTCCGTTCCGGGCTAGAGTTAGGGTTAGGGAACGGCAAGGTTTAGGGCACAGGTGAGGGTGTGGACACGTGCTAGGGTCGGGGCACGTGCGGACGCATGGCTCAGTTTCAGCGTACGGATTAGGATAAGGGTACGGCGGAGGCTAAGTTTTGGGGCTGCCGGTGGGTTTCCGTTCCGGGCTAGGTTTAAGGTTCGGAAACGGCAAGGTTTAGGGCACAGGTGAGGGTGCGGACACGTCCTAGGGTAGGGGCATATGCGGACGAAAGGGTCAGTGTCAGCGTACGGATTAGGATGAGCGTACGGCGGAGGGTTAGGTGTGAGGCTGCCGGTGGGTTTCCGTTCCGGGCTAGGGTTAGGGTTAGGGAACGGCAAGGATTAGGGCACAGGTGAGGGTGCGGACACGTGCTAGGTTCGGGGAACGAGCGGACGCACGGGTCAATGTCAGCGTACGGATTAGGATTAGGGTACGGCAGAGGGTAAGGTGTGGGGCTGCCGGTGAGTTTCCGTTCCGGGTTAGGGTTAGTGTTAGGGAACGGCAAGGTTTACGGCACAGGTGAGGGTGCGGACACGTCCTAGGGTAGGGGCACATGCGGACGAAAGGGTCAGTGTCAGCGTACGGATTAGGATAAGGGTATGGCGGAGGGTAAGCTGTGGGGTTGCCGGTGGGGTTTCGTTCCAGACTATGGTTAGGGTTAAGGCACGGCAAGGTTTAGGGCACAGGTGAGGGTGCGGACACGTGCTAGGTTCGGGGCACGAGCGGACGCACGGGTCAGTGTCAGCGTATGGATTAGGATGTGGGTATGGCAGAGGGTAAGGTGTGGGGCTTCCGGGGGTTTCCATTCCGGTCTGGGGTTAGGGTTAGGGATCGGCAAGTTTTAGGGCACAGGTGAGGGTGCGGACACGTGCTAGTGTCAGGGCACGTGTGGACGCACGGGTCAGTGTCAGCGTACGGATTAGGATGAGGGTACGGTGGAGGGTAAGGTGTGGGGCTATCGGTGGCTTTCCGTTCCGGGCTAGGGTTAGGGTTAGGCAATGGGAAGGTTTAGGGCACAGGTGAGGTTGCGGACACGTGCTAGGTTCGGGGCACATGCGGACGCACGGGTCAGTGTCTGCGTACGTATTAGGATGATGGTACGGAGGAGGGTAAGGTGTGGGGCTGCCGGTGGGTTTCCGTTCCGCGCTAGGGTTAGGGTTAGGGAACGGCAAGTTTTAGGGCACAGGTGAGAGTGCGGACACGTGCTAGGGTAGGGGCACGTGCGGACGCACGGTCAGTGTCAGCGTACGGATTAGGATGAGGGAACGGCGGAGGGTAAGGTATGGGGCTGCCGGTGGGCTTTCGTTCCGGACAAGGGTTAGGGTTAAGGAACAGCAAGTTTTAGGGCATAGGTGAGGGTGCGGACACGTGCTAGTGTCGGGGCACGTGCGGACGCATGGGTCAGTGTCAGCGTACGGATTAGGATGAGGGTACGGCGGAGGGTAAGGTGTGGGGCTGCCAGTGGGTTTCCGTTCCGGACTAGGGTTAGGGTTAGGGAACGGCAAGGTTTAGGGCACAGGTGACGGTGCGGACACGTGCTAGGGTCGGGGCACGTGCGGACGCAAGGGTCAGTGTCAGCATACGGATTAGGATGAGGGTAAGGCGGAGGGTAAGTGTGGGGATGCCGGTGGGTTTCCGTTCAGGGCTAGGGTTAGGGTTAGGGAACGGCAAGTTTTAGGTCACAGGTGAGGGTGCGGACACGTGCTAGTGTCGGGGCACGTGCGGACGCACGGGTCAGTGTCAGCGTACGGATTAGGATGAGGGTACGGCGGAGGGTAAGATGTGGGGCTGCCGGTGGGTTTCCGTTCCGGGCTAGGGTTAGGGTTAGGGAACGGCAAAGTTTAGGGCACAGGTGAGGGTGCGGACACGTGCTAGTGCCGGGGCACGTGCGGACGCACGGGTCATTGTCAGCGTACGGATTAGGATGAGGGTACGGTGGAGGGTAAGATATGGGGCTGCCGGTGGGTTTCCGTTCCGGGCTAGGGTTAGTGTTTGGGAACGGCAAGGTTTAGGGCACAGGTGAGGTTGTGGCCACGTGCTAGGGTCGGGGCACGTGCGGACGCAAGGGTCAGTGTCAGCATACGGATTAGGATAAGGGTAAGGCGGAGGGTAAGGTGTGGGGCTGCCAGTGGTTTTCCGTTCCGGGCTAGGGTTAGGGATAGGGAACGGCAAGGTTTAGGGCACAGGTGAGGGTGCGGACACGTGCTAGGGTCAGGGCACGTGCGGGCGCACAGCTCAGTGTCAGCGTACGAATTAGGATGAGGGTACGGCGGAGGGTAAGGTGTGGGGCTGCCGGTGGGTTTCCGTTCTGCGCTAGGGTTAGGGTTAGGGAACGGCAAGGTTTAGGGCACAGGTGAGGGTGCGGACACGTGCTAGGGTCGGGGCACGTGCGAACGCACAGGTCAGTGTCAGCGTACGGATTAGGATGAGGGTACGGCGGAGGGTAAGGTTTGGGGCTGCCCTTGGGTTTCCGTTCCGGACTAGGGTTAGGTTTAGGGAACGGCAAGGTTTATTGCACAGGTGAGGGTGTGGACACGTGCTAGGGTCAGGGCACGTGCGGATGCATGGGTCAGTGTCAGCCTACGGATTAGGATGAGGGTACTGCAGAGGGTAAGGTGTGGGTCTGCCGGTGGGTTTCCTTTCCGTGCTAGGGTTAGGGTTAGGGAACGGCAAGTTTTAGGTCACAGGTGAGGGTGCGGACACGTGCTAGGGTCGAGTCAAGTGCGGACGCGCGGGTCAGTGTCAGCGTGCGGATTAGAATGAGGGTACGGTGGAGGGTAAGGTGTGGGGCTGCCGGTGGTTTTCCATTCCGGGCTAGGGTTAGGGTTAGGGAACGGCATGGTTTAAGGCACAGGTGAGGGTGCGGACACGTGCTAGGGTCGGGGCACGTGCGGACGCACGGGTCAGTGTCAGCGTACGGATTAGGATGAGGGTACGGCGGAGGCTAAGGTGTGGGGCTGCTGGTGGGTTTCCGTACTGGAATAGGGTTACGGTTAGGGAACGGCAAGGTTTAGGGCACAGGTGAGGTTGTGGACATGTGCTAGGCTCGGGGCACGTGCGGACGCAAGGGTCAGTGTCAGCGTACGGATTAGGATGAGGGTACGACGGAGGGTAAGGTGTGGGGCTGCCGGTGGGTTTCCGTTCCGGGCTAGGGTTAGGGTTAGGGAACAGCAAGGTTTAGGGCACAGGTGAGGGTGCGGACACGTGCTAGGGTAGGGGCACGTGCGGACGCGCGGGTCAGTGTCAGCGTATGGATTAGGATGAGGGTACGGCAGAGGGTATGGTGTGGGGCTGGGTGGTTTTCCATTCCGGGCTAGGGTTAGGGTTAGGGAACGGCAAGGTTTAAGGCACAGGTGAGGGTGCGGACACGTGCTATGGTCGGGGCATGTGCGGACGCTTGGTTCACTGTCAGCGTAGGATTAGGATGAGGGTACGGCGGAGGGTAAGGTGTGGGGCTGCCGGTGGTTTTCCGTTTCGGGCTAGGGTTAGGGTGAGGGAACGGCAAGGCTGAGGGCACAGGTGAGGGTGCGGACACGTGCTAGGGTCAGGGCACGTGCGGACGCGCGGGTCAGAGTCCGCGTACGGACTAGGATGAGGGTACGGCGGAGGCTAAGGTGTGGGGCTGCCGGTGGGTTTCCGTTCTGGGCTAGGGTTAGGGTTAGGGAACGGCAAGGTTGAGGGCACAGGTGAGGGTGCGGACACGTGCTAGGGTCGGGGCACGTGCGGACGCACGGGCCAGTGTCCGGGTACGGATTAGGATGAGGTTACGGAGGAGGCATAGGTCTGGGGCTGCCGGTGGGTTTCGGTTCCGGTCTAGGGTTAGGGTTAGGGAACGGCAAGGTTGAGGGCACAGGTGAGGGTGCGGACACGTGCTAGGGTCGGGGCACGTGCCAACGCACGGGCCACTGTCCGCGTACAGAGTAGGATGAGGGTACGGCAGAGGCTAAGGTGTGGGGCTGCCGGTGGGTTTCCGTTCCGGGCTAGGGTTAGGGTTAGGGAACGGCAAGGTTTAGGGCACAGGTGACGGTGTGGACACGTGCTAGGGTAGGGGAACGTGCATACGCACGGGTCAGTGTCAGCGTACGGATTAGGATGATGGTACGGCAGAGGGTAAGGTGTGGGGCTGCCGGTGGTTTTCCGTTCCTGTCTACGGTTAGGGTTAGGCAACGAGAAGGTTTAGGGCACAGGTGAGGGTGCGGACACGTGCTAGCGTCGGGGCACGTGCGGACGCACGGGTCAGTGTCAGCGTATGGATTAGGATGAGGGTACGGCAGAGGGTAAGGTGTGGGGCTGCCGGAGGGGTTTCGTTCCGGATTAGGGTTAGGGTTAGGGAACGGCAAGGTTTAGGGCACAGGTGAGGGTGCGGACACGTGCTAGTGTCGGGGCACGTGCGGACGCACGGGTCAGTGTCAGTGTACGGATTAGGATGAGGGTATGGCGGAGGGTAAGGTGTGGGGCTGCCAGTGGTTTTCCGTTCCGGGCTAGGGTTAGGGTTAGGGAACGGCAAGGTTTAAGGCACAGGTGAGGGTGCGGACACGTGCCAGGGTCAGGGCACATGCGGGCGCACAGCTCAGTGTCAGCGTACGAATTAGGATGAGGGTACGGCGGAGGGTAAGGTGTGGGGCTGCCGGTGGGTTTCCGTTCTGCGCTAGGGTTAGGGTTAGGGAACGGCAAGGTTTAGGGCACAGGTGTGGGTGCGGACACGTGCTAGGGTCGGGGCACGTGCTAACGCACAGGTCAGTGTCAGCGTACGGATTAGGATGATGGTACGGCGGAGGGTAAGGTGTGGGGCTGCCGGTGGGTTTCCGTTCCGGACTAGGGTTAGGGTTAGGGAACGGCAAGGTTTATTGCACAGGTGAGGGTGTGGACACGTGCTAGTGTCAGGGCACGTGCGGATGCATGGGTCAGTGTCAGCCTACGGATTAGGATGAGGGTACGGCGGAGGGTAAGGTGTGGGTCTGCCGGTGGGTTTCCTTTCCGTGCTAGGGTTAGGGTTAGGGAACGGCAAGGTTTTGGGCACAGATGAGGGTGCAGACACGTGCTAGGGTCGGGGTACGTGCGGACGCACGGGTCAGTGTCAGCGTACGGATTAGGATGAGGGTACGGCGGAGGGTAAGGTTTGGGGCTGCCGGTGGCTCTCCGTTCCGGGCTAGGGTTAGGGATAGGCAACGGGAAGATTTAGGGCACAGGTGAGGGTGCGGACACGTTCTAGGCTCGGGGCACGGGCGGACGCACGGGTCAGTGTCAGCGTACGGATTAGGATGATGGTACGGCGGAGTGTAAGGTGTGGGGCTGCCGGTGGGTTTCCGTTCCTGGCTAGGGTTAGGGTTAGGGAATGGCACGGTTTAGGGCACAGGTGAGGGTGCGGACACGTGCTAGGGTCGGGGCACGTGCGGACGCACGGGTCAGTGTCAGCGTACGGATTAGGATGAGGGTACGGCGGAGGCTAAGGTGTGGGGCTGCTGGTGGGTTTCCGTACTGGAATAGGGTTACGGTTAGGGAACGGCAAGGTTTAGGGCACAGGTGAGGTTGTGGACATGTGCTAGGCTCGGGGCACGTGCGGACGCAAGGGTCAGTGTCAGCGTACGGATTAGGATGAGGGTACGACGGAGGGTAAGGTGTGGGGCTGCCGGTGGGTTTCCGTTCCGGGCTAGGGTTAGGGTTAGGGAACAGCAAGGTTTAGGGCACAGGTGAGGGTGCGGACACGTGCTAGGGTAGGGGCACGTGCGGACGCGCGGGTCAGTGTCAGCGTATGGATTAGGATGAGGGTACGGCAGAGGGTATGGTGTGGGGCTGGGTGGTTTTCCATTCCGAGCTAGGGTTAGGATTAGGGAACGGCAAGGTTTAAGGCACAGGTGAGGGTGCGGACACGTGCTATGGTCGGGGCATGTGCGGACGCTTGGTTCACTGTCAGCGTACGGATCAGGATGAGGGTACGGCGGAGGGTAAGGTGTGGGGCTGCCGGTGGGTTTCCATTTCGGGCTAGGGTTAGGGTTAGGGAACGGCAAGGCTGAGGGCACAGGTGAGGGTGCGGACACGTGCTAGGGTCAGGGCACGTGCGGACGCGCGGGTCAGAGTCCGCGTACGGACTAGGATGAGGGTACGGCGGAGGCTAAGGTGTGGGGCTGACGGTGGGTTTCCGTTCCGGGCTAGGGTTAGGGTTAGGGAACGGCAAGGCTGAGGGCACAGGTGAGGGTGCGGACACGTGCTAGGGTCGGGGCACGTGCGGACGCGCGGGTCAGTGTCCGCGTACGGACTAGGATGAGGGTACGGCGGAGGCTAAGGTGTGGGGCTGCCGGTGGGTTTCTGTTCCGGGCTAGGGTTAGGGTTAGGGAACGGCAAGGCTGAGGGCACAGGTGAGGATGCGGACACGTGCTAGGGTCGGGGCACGTGCGGACGCGCGGGTCAGTGTCCGCGTACGGACTAGGCTGAGGGTACAGAGGAGGCAAAGGTCTGGGGCTGCCGGTGGGTTTCCGTTCCGGGCTAGGGTTAGGGTTAGGGAACGGCAAGGTTGAGGGCACAGGTGAGGGTGCGGACACGTGCTAGGGTCGGGGCACGTGCGGACGCACGGGCCAGTGTCCGGGTACGGATTAGGATGAGGTTACGGAGGAGGCAAAGGTCTGGGGCTGCCGGTGGGTTTCCGTTCTGCGCTAGGGTTAGGGTTAGGGAACGGCAAGGTTGAGGGCACAGGTGAGGATGCGGACACCTGCTAGGGTCGGGGCACGTGCGGACGCACGGGCCACTGTCCACGTACAGAGTAGGATGAGGGTACGGCGGAGGGTAAGGTGTGGGGCTGCCGGTGGGTTTCCGTTCCGGGCTAGGGTTAGGGTTAGGGAACAGCAAGGTTTATTGCACAGGTGAGGGTGTGGACACGTGCTAGGGTCAGGGCACGTGCGGATGCATGGGTCAGTGTCAGCCTACGGATTAGGATGAGGGTACGGCGGAGGGTAAGGTGTGGGTCTGCCGGTGGGTTTCCTTTCCGTGCTAGGGTTAGGGTTAGGGAACGGCAAGGTTTTGGGCACAGATGAGGGTGCAGACACGTGCTAGGGTCGGGGTACGTGCGGACGCACGGGTCAGTGTCAGCGTACGGATTAGGATGAGGGTACGGCGGAGGGTAAGGTTTGGGGCTGCCGGTGGCTCTCCGTTCCGGGCTAGGGTTAGGGTTAGGCAACGGGAAGATTTAGGGCACAGGTGAGGGTGCGGACACGTTCTAGGCTCGTGGCACGGGCGGACGCACGGGTCAGTGTCAGCGTACGGATTAGGATGATGGTACGGCGGTGTGTAAGGTGTGGGGCTGCCGGTGGGTTTCCGTTCCTGGCTAGGTTTAGGGTTAGGGAATGGCACGGTTTAGGGCACAGGTGAGGGTGCGGACACGTGCTAGGGTCGGGGCACGTGCGGACGCACGGGTCAGTGTCAGCGTACGGATTAGGATGAGGGTACGGCGGAGGCTAAGGTGTGGGGCTGCAGGTGGGTTTCCGTACTGGAATAGGGTTACGGTTAGGGAACAGCAAGGTTTAGGGCACAGGTGAGGTTGTGGACATGTGCTAGGCTCGGGGCACGTGCGGACGCAAGGGTCAGTGTCAGCGTACGGATTAGGATGAGGGTACGACGGAGGGTAAGGTGTGGGGCTGCCGGTGGGTTTCCATTCCGGGCTAGGGTTAGGGTTAGGGAACAGCAAGGTTTAGGGCACAGGTGAGGGTGCGGACACGTGCTAGGGTATGGGCACGTGCGGACGCGCGGGTCAGTGTCAGCGTATGGATTAGGATGAGGGTACGGCAGAGGGTATGGTGCGGGGCTGGGTGGTTTTCCATTCCGGGCTAGGGTTAGGGTTAGGGAACGGCAAGGTTTAAGGCACAGGTGAGGGTGCGGACACGTGCTATGGTCGGGGCATGTGCGGACGCTTGGTTCACTGTCAGCGTACGGATTAGGATGAGGGTACGGAGGAGGGTAAGGTGTGGGGCTGCCGGTGGGTTTCCGTTTCGGGCTAGGGTTAGGGTGAGGGAACGGCAAGGCTGAGGGCACAGGTGAGGGTGCGGACACGTGCTAGGCTCAGGGCACATGCGGACGCGCGGGTCAGAGTCCGCGTACGGACTAGGATGAGGGTACGGCGGAGGCTAAGGTGTGGGGCTGCCGGTGGGTTTCCGTTCAGGGCTAGGGTTAGGGTTAGGGAACGGCAAGGCTGAGGGCAAAGGTGAGGGTGCGGACACGTGCTAGGGTCGGGGCACGTGCGGACGCGCGTGTCAGTGTTCGCGTACGGACTAAGATGAGGGTACGGCGGAGGCTAAGGTGTGGGGCTGCCGGTGGGTTTCTGTTCCGGGCTACGGTTAGGGTTAGGGAACGGCAAGGCTGAGGGCACAGGTGAGGGTGCGGACACGTGCTAAGGTCGGGGCACGTGCGGACGCGCGGGTCAGTGTCCGCGTACGGACTAGGCTGAGGGTACGGCGGAGGCTAAGGTGTGGGGCTGCCGGTGGGTTTCCGTTCCGGGCTAGGGTTAGGGTTAGGGAACGGCAAGGCTGAGGGCACAGGTGAGGGTGCGGACACGTGCTAGGGGCGGGGCACGTGCGGACGCGCGGGTCAGCGTCGGCGTACGGACTAGGATGAGGGTACGGTGGAGGCTAAGGTGTGGGGCTGCCGGTGGGTTTCCGTTCCGGGCTAGGGTTAGGGTTAGGGAACGGCAAGGCTGAGGGCACAGGTGAGGGTGCGGACACGTGCTAGGGTCGGGGCACGTGCGGACGCGCGGGTCAGTGTCCGCGTACGGACTAGGATGAGGGTACGGCAGAGGCTAAGGTGTGGGGCTGCCGGTGGGTTTCCGTTCCGGGCTAGGGTTAGGGTTAGGGAACGGCAAGGCTGAGGGCACAGGTGAGGGTGCGGACACGTGCTAGGGTCGGGGCACGTGCGGACGCGCGTGTCAGTGTCCGCGTACGGACTAGGATGAGGGTACGGCGGAGGCTAAGGTGTGGGGCTGCCGGTGGGTTTCCGTTCCGGGCTAGGGTTAGGGTTAGGGAACGGCAAGGCTGAGGGCACAGGTGAGGGTGCAGACACGTGCTAGGGTCGGGGCACGTGCGGACACGCGGGTCAGTGTCCGCGTACGGACTAGGATGAGGGTACGGCGGAGGCTAAGGTGTGGGGCTGCCGGTGGGTTTCCGTTCCGGGCTAGGGTTAGGGTTAGGGAAAGGCAAGGCTGAGGGCACAGGTGAGGTTGAGGACACGTGCTAGGGTCGGGGCACGTGCGGACGCGCGGGTCAGTTTCCGCGTACGGACTAGGATGAGGGTACGGCGGAGGCTAAGGTGTGGGGCTGCCGGTGGGTTTCCGTTCCGGGCTAGGGTTAGGGTTAGGGAACGGCAAGGCTGAGGGCACAGGTGAGGGTGCGGACACGTGCTAGGGTCGGGGCACGTGCGGACGCGTGGGTCAGTGTCCGCGTACGGACTAGGATGAGGGTACGGCGGAAGCTAAGGTGTGGGGCTGCCGTTGGGTTTCCGTTCCGGGCTAGGGTTAGGGTTAGGGAACGGCAAGGCTGAGGGCACAGGTGAGGGTGCGGACACGTGCTAGGTTCGGGGCACGTGCCGACACGCGGGTCATTGTCCGCGTATGGACTAGGATGAGGGTACGGCGGAGGCTAAGGTGTGAGGCTGCCGGTGGGTTTCCGTTCCGGGCTAGGGTTAGGGTTAGGGAACGGCAAGGCTGAGGGCACAGGTGAGGGTGCGGACACGTGCTAGGGTCGGGGCACGTGAGGACGTGCGGGTCAGAGTCCGCGTACGGACTAGGATGAGGGTACGGCGGAGGCTAAGGTGTGGGGCTGCCGGTGGGTTTCCCTTCCGGGCTAGGGTTAGGGTTAGGGAACGGCAAGGCTGAGGGCACAGGTGAGGGTGCGGACACGTGCTAGGGTCAGGGCACGTGCGGACGCGCGGGTCAGAGTCCGCGTACGGACTAGGATGAGGGTACGGCGGAGGCTAAGGTGTGGGGCTGCCGGTGGGTTTCCGTTCCGGGCTAGGGTTAGGGTTAGGGAACGGCAAGGCTGAGGGCACAGGTGAGGGTGCGGACACGTGCTAGGGTCGGGGCACGTGCGGACGCGCGGGTCAGTGTCCGCGTACGGACTACGATGAGGGTACGGCGGAGGCTAAGGTGTGGGGCTGCCGGTGGGTTTCCTTTCCGGGCTAGGGTTAGGGTTAGGGAACGGCAAGGCTGAGGGCACAGGTGAGGGTGCGGACACGTGCTAGGGTCGGGGCACGTGCGGACGCGCGGGTCAGTGTCCGCGTACGGACTAGGATGAGGGTACGGCGGAGGCTAAGGTGTGGGGCTGCCGGTGGGTTTCCGTTCCGGGCTAGGGTTAGGGTTAGGGAACGGCAAGGCTGAGGGCACAGGTGAGGGTGCGGACACGTGCTAGGGTCGGGGCACGTGCGGACGCACGGGCCAGTGTCCGGGTACGGATTAGGATGAGGTTACGGAGGAGGCATAGGTCTGGGGCTGCCGGTGGGTTTCGGTTCCGGGCTAGGGTTAGGGTTAGGGAACGGCAAGGTTGAGGGCACAGGTGAGGGTGCGGACACGTGCTAGGGTCGGGGCACGTGCCAACGCACGGGCCACTGTCCGCGTACAGAGTAGGATGAGGGTACGGCAGAGGCTAAGGTGTGGGGCTGCCGGTGGGTTTCCGTTCCGGGCTAGGGTTAGGGTTAGGGAACGGCAAGGTTTAGGGCACAGGTGACGGTGTGGACACGTGCTAGTGTAGGGGAACGTGCATACGCACGTGTCAGTGTCAGCGTACGGATTAGGATGATGGTACGGCAGAGGGTAAGGTGTGGGGCTGCCGGTGGTTTTCCGTTCCTGTCTACGGTTATGGTTAGGCAACGAGAAGGTTTAGGGCACAGGTGAGGGTGCGGACACGTGCTAGCATCGGGGCACGTGCGGACGCACGGGTCAGTGTCAGCGTATGGATTAGGATGAGGGTACGGCAGAGGGTAAGGTGTGGGGCTGCCGGAGGGGTTTCCTTCCGGACTAGGGTTAGGGTTAGGGAACGGCAAGGTTTAGGGCACAGGTGAGGGTGCGGACACGTGCTAGTGTCGGGGCACGTGCGGACGCACGGGTCAGTGTCAGTGTACGGATTAGGATGAGGGTATGGCGGAGGGTAAGGTGTGGGGCTGCCAGTGGTTTTCCGTTCCGGGCTAGGGTTAGGGTTAGGGAACGGCAAGGTTTAGGGCACAGGTGAGGGTGAGGACACGTGCCAGGGTCAGGGCACATGCGGGCGCACAGCTCAGTGTCAGCGTACGAATTAGGATGAGGGTACGGCGGAGGGTAAGGTGTGGGGCTGCCGGTGGGTTTCCGTTCTGCGCTAGGGTTAGGGTTAGGGAACGGCAAGGTTTAGGGCACAGGTGTGGGTGCGGACACGTGCTAGGGTCGGGGCACGTGCTAACGCACAGGTCAGGGTCAGCGTACGGATTAGGATGATGGTACGGCGGAGGGTAAGGTGTGGGGCTGCCGGTGGGTTTCCGTTCCGGAGTAGGGTTAGGGTTAGGGAACGGCAAGGTTTATTGCACAGGTGAGGGTGTGGACACGTGCTAGTGTCAGGGCACGTGCGGATGCATGGGTCAGTGTCAGCCTACGGATTAGGATGAGGGTACGGCGGAGGGTAAGGTGTGGGTCTGCCGGTGGGTTTCCTTTCCGTGCTAGGGTTAGGGTTAGGGAACGGCAAGGTATTGGGCACAGATGAGGGTGCAGACACGTGCTAGGGTCGGGGTACGTGCGGACGCACGGGTCAGTGTCAGCGTACGGATTAGGATGAGGGTACGGCGGAGGGTAAGGTTTGGGGCTGCCGGTGGCTCTCCGTTCCGGGCTAGGGTTAGGGATAGGCAACGGGATGATTTAGGGCACAGGTGAGGGTGCGGACACGTTCTAGGCTCGGGGCACGGGCGGACGCACGGGTCAGTGTCAGGGTACGGATTAGGATGATGGTACGGCGGAGTGTAAGGTGTGGGGCTGCCGGTGGGTTTCCGTTCCTGGCTAGGGTTAGGGTTAGGGAATGGCACGGTTTAGGGCACAGGTGAGGGTGCGGACACGTGCTAGGGTCGGGGCACGTGCGGACGCACGGGTCAGTGTCAGCGTACGGATTAGGATGAGGGTACGGCGGAGGCTAAGGTGTGGGGCTGCTGGTGGGTTTCCGTACTGGAATAGGGTTACGGTTAGGGAACGGCAAGGTTTAGGGCACAGGTGAGGTTGT
Source organism: Hyperoodon ampullatus (assembly GCF_949752795.1). Lineage (NCBI taxonomy): Eukaryota > Metazoa > Chordata > Mammalia > Artiodactyla > Ziphiidae > Hyperoodon > Hyperoodon ampullatus. The sequence goes on from NC_136932.1 coordinate 60,463,629, forward strand.
GGACATGTGCTAGGCTCGGGGCACGTGCGGACGCAAGGGTCAGTGTCAGCGTACGGATTAGGATGAGGGTACGACGGAGGGTAAGGTGTGGGGCTGCCGGTGGGTTTCTGTTCCGGGCTAGGGTTAGGGTTAGGGAACAGCAAGGTTTAGGGCACAGGTGAGGGTGCGGACACGTGCTAGGGTAGGGGCACGTGCGGACGCGCGGGTCAGTGTCAGCGTATGGATTAGGATGAGGGTACGGCAGAGGGTATGGTGTGGGGCTGGGTGGTTTTCCATTCCGAGCTAGGGTTAGGATTAGGGAACGGCAAGGTTTAAGGCACAGGTGAGGGTGCGGACACGTGCTATGGTCGGGGCATGTGCGGACGCTTGGTTCACTGTCAGCGTACGGATCAGGATGAGGGTACGGCGGAGGGTAAGGTGTGGGGCTGCCGGTGGGTTTCCATTTCGGGCTAGGGTTAGGGTTAGGGAACGGCAAGGCTGAGGGCACAGGTGAGGGTGCGGACACGTTCTAGGGTCAGGGCACGTGCGGACGCGCGGGTCAGAGTCCGCGTACTGACTAGGATGAGGGTACGGCGGAGGCTAAGGTGTGGGGCTGCCGGTGGGTTTCCGTTCCGGGCTAGGGTTAGGGTTAGGGAACGGCAAGGCTGAGGGCACAGGTGAGGGTGCGGACACGTGCTAGGGTCGGGGCATGTGCGGACGCGCGGGTCAGTGTCCGCGTACGGACTAGGATGAGGGTACGGCGGAGGCTAAGGTGTGGGGCTGCCGGTGGGTTTCTGTTCCGGGCTAGGGTTAGGGTTAGGGAACGGCAAGGCTGAGGGCACAGGTGAGGGTGCGGACACGTGCTAGGGTCGGGGCACGTGCAGACGCGCGGGTCAGTGTCCGCGTACGGACTAGGCTGAGGGTACAGAGGAGGCAAAGGTCTGGGGCTGCCGGTGGGTTTCCGTTCCGGGCTAGGGTTAGGGTTAGGGAACGGCAAGGTTGAGGGCACAGGTGAGGGTGCGGACACGTGCTAGGGTCGGGGCACGTGCGGACGCACGGGCCAGTGTCCGGGTACGGATTAGGATGAGGTTACGGAGGAGGCAAAGGTCTCGGGCTGCCGGTGGGTTTCCGTTCCGGGCTAGGGTTAGGGTTAGGGAACGGCAAGGTTGAGGGCACAGGTGAGGGTGCGGACACGTGCTAGGGTCGGGGCACGTGCGGACGCACGGGCCACTGTCCACGTACAGAGTAGGATGAGGGTACGGCAGAGGCTAAGGTGTGGGGCTGCCGGTGGGTTTCCGTTCCGGGCTAGGGTTAGGGTTAGGGAACGGCAAGGTTTAGGGCACAGGTGAGGGTGCGGACACGTGCTAGGGTAGGGGAACGTGCATACGCACGGGTCAGTGTCAGCGTACGGATTAGGATGATGGTACGGCAGAGGGTAAGATGTGGGGCTGCCGGTGGGTTTCCGTTCCGGTCTAGGGTTAGGGTTAGGCAACGAGAAGGTTTAGGGCACAGGTGAGGGTGTGGACACGTGCTAGGGTCGGGGCACGTGCGGACGCACGGGTCAGTGTCAGCGTACGGATTAGGATGAGGGTACGGCAGAGGGTAAGGTGTGGGGCTGCCGGAGGGTTTTCGTTCCGGACTAGGGTTAGGGTTAGGGAACGGCAAGGTTTAGGGCACAGGTGAGGGTGCGGACACGTGCTAGTGTCGGGGCACGTGCGGACGCACGGGTCAGTGTCAGTGTACGGATTAGGATGAGGGTATGGCGGAGGGTAAGGTGTGGGGCTGCCAGTGGTTTTCCGTTCTGGGCTAGGGTTAGGGTTAGGGAACGGCAAGGTTTAGGGCACAGGTGAGGGTGCGGACACGTGCTAGGGTCGGGGCACGTGCGGACGCGTGGGTCAGTGTCCGCGTACGGACTAGGATGAGGGTACGGCGGAAGCTAAGGTGTGGGGCTGCCGTAGGGTTTCCGTTCCGGGCTACGGTTAGGGTTAGGGAACGGCAAGGCTGAGGGCACAGGTGAGGGTGCGGACACGTGCTAGGGTCGGGGCACGTGCGGACGCGCGGGTCAGTGTCCGCGTACGGACGAGGATGAGGGTACGGCGGAGGCTAAGGTGTGGGGCTGCCGGTGGGTTTCCGTTCCGGGCTAGGGTTAGGGTTAGGGAACGGCAAGGCTGAGGGCACAGGTGAGGGTGCGGACACGTGCTAGGGTCGGGGCACGTGCGGACGCGCGGGTCAGTGTCCGCGTACGGACTAGGATGAGGGTACGGCGGAGGCTAAGGTGTGGGGCTGCCGGTGGGTTTCCGTTCCGGGCTAGGGTTAGGGTTAGGGAACGGCAAGGCTGAGGGCACAGGTGAGGTTGAGGACACGTGCTAGGGTCGGGGCACGTGCGGACGCGCGGGTCAGTGTCCGCGTACGGACTAGGATGAGGGTACGGCGGAGGCTAAGGTGTGGGGCTGCCCGTGGGTTTCCGTTCCGGGCTAGGGTTAGGGTTAGGGAACGGCAAGGCTGAGGGCACAGGTGAGGGTGCGGACACGTGCTAGGGTCGGGGCACGTGCGGACGCGCGGGTCAGTGTCCGCGTACGGACTAGGATGAGGGTACGGCGGAGGCTAAGGTGTGGGGCTGCCGGTGGGTTTCCGTTCCGGGCTAGGGTTAGGGTTAGGGAACGGCAAGGCTGAGGGCACAGGTGAGGGTGTGGACACGTGCTAGGGTCGGGGCACGTGAGGACGCGCGGGTCAGTGTCCGCGTACGGACTAGGATGAGGGTACGGCGGAGGCTAAGGTGTGGGGCTGCCGGTGGGTTTCCGTTCCGGGCTAGGGTTAGGGTTAGGGAACGGCAAGGCTGAGGGCACAGGTGAGGCAGCGGACACGTGCTAGGGTCGGGGCACGTGCGGACGCGCGGGTCAGTGTCCGCGTACGGACTAGGATGAGGGTACGGCGGACGCTAAGGTGTGGGGCTGCCGGTGGGTTTCCCTTCCGGGCTAGGGTTAGGGTTAGGGAACGGCAAGGCTGAGGGCACAGGTGAGGGTGCGGACACGTGCTAGGGTCGGGGCACGTGCGGACGCGCGGGTCAGTGTCCGCGTATGGACTAGGATGAGGGTACGGCGGAGGCTAAGGTGTGGGGCTGCCGGTGGGTTTCGCTTCCGGGCTAGGGTTAGGGTTAGGGAACGGCAAGGCTGAGGGCACAGGTGAGGGTTCGGACACGTGCTAGGGTCGGGGCACGTGCGGACGCGCGGGTCAGTGTCCGCGTACGGACTAGGATGAGGGTACGGCGGAGGCTAAGGTGTGGGGCTGCCGGTGGGTTTCCGTTCCGGGCTAGGGTTAGGGTTAGGGAACGGCAAGGCTGAGGGCACAGGTGAGGGTGCGGACACGTGCTAGGGTCGGGGCACGTGCGGACGCGCGGGTCAGTGTCCGCGTACGGACTAGGATGAGGGTACGGCGGAGGCTAAGGTGTGGGGCTGCCGGTGGGTTTCGCTTCCGGGCTAGGGTTAGGGTTAGGGAAGGGCAAGGCTGAGGGCACAGGTGATGGTGCGGACACGTGCTAGGTTCGGGGCACGTGCGGACGCGCGGGTCAGTGTCCGCGTACGGACTAGGATGAGGGTACGGCGGAGGCTAAGGTGTGGGGCTGCCGGTGGGTTTCCGTTCCGGGCTAGGGTTAGGGTTAGGGAACGGCAAGGCTGAGGGCACAGGTGAGGGTGCGGACACGTGCTAGGGTCGGGGCACGTGCGGAAGCGCGGGTCAGTGTCCGCGTAGGGACTAGGATGAGGGTACTGCGGAGGCTAAGGTGTGGGGCTGCCGGTGGGTTTCCCTTCCCGGCTAGGGTTAGGGTTAGGGAACGGCAAGGCTGAGGGCACAGGTGAGGGTGCGGACACGTGCTAGGGTCGGGGCACGTGCGGACGCGCGAGTCAGTGTCCGCGTACGGACTAGGATGAGGGTACGGCGGAGGCTAAGGTGTGGGGCTGCCCGTGGGTTTCGCTTCCGGGCTAGGGTTAGGGTTAGGGAACGGCAAGGCTGAGGGCACAGGTGAGGGTGCGGACACGTGCTAGGGTCGGGGCATGTGCGGACGCGCGGTTCAGTGTCCGCGTACGTACTAGGATGAGGGTACGGCGGAGGCTAAGGTGTGGGGTTGTCGGTGGGTTTCCGTTCCGGGCTAGGGTTAGGGTTAGGGAGCGGCAAGGCTGAGGGCACAGGTGAGGATGCGGACACGTGCTAGGGTCGGGGCACGTGCGGACGCGCGGGTCAGTGTCCGCGTACGGACTAGGATGAGGGTACGGCGGAGGCTAAGGTGTGGGGCTGCCGGTGGGTTTCCTTTCCGGGCTAGGGTTAGGGTTAGGGAACGGCAAGGCTGAGGGCACAGGTGAGGGTGCGGACACGTGCTAGGGTCGGGGCACGTGCGGACGCGCAGGTCAGTGTCCGCGTACGGACTAGGATGAGGGTACGGCGGAGGCTAAGGTGTGGGGCTGCCGGTGGGTTTCCGTTCCGGGCTAGGGTTAGGGTTAGGGAACGGCAAGGCTGAGGGCACAGGTGAGGGTGCGGACACGTGCTAGGGTCAGGGCACGTGCGGACGCGCGGGTCAGTGTCCGCGTACGGACTAGGATGAGGGTACGGCGGAGGCTAAGGTGTGGGGCTGCCGGTGGGTTTCCCTTCCGGGCTAGGGTTAGGGTTAGGGAACGGCAAGGCTGAGGGCACAGGTGAGGGTGTGGACACGTGATAGGGTCGGGGCACGTGCGGACGCGCGGGTCAGTGTCCGCGTACGGACTAGGATGAGGGTACGGCGGAGGCTAAGGTGTGGGGCTGCCGGTGGGTTTCTGTTCCGGGCTAGGGTTAGGGTTAGGGAACGGCAAGGCTGAGGGCACAGGTGAGGGTGCGGACACGTGCTAGGGTCGGGGCACGTGCGGACGCGCGGGTCAGTGTCCGCGTACGGACTAGGATGAGGGTACGGCGGAGGCTAAGGTGTGGGGCTGCCGGTGGGTTTCCGTTCCGGGCTAGAGTTAGGGTTAGGGAACAGCAAGGCTGAGGGCACAGGTGAGGGTGCGGACACGTGCTAGGGTCGGGGCACGTGCGGACGCGCGGGTCAGTGTCCGCGTACGGACTAGGATGAGGGTACGGCGGAGGCTAAGGTGTGGGGCTGCCGGTGGGTTTCCGTTCCGGGCTAGGGTTAGGGTTAGGGAACGGCAAGGCTGAGGGCACAGGTGAGGGTGCGGACACGTGCTAGGGTCGGGGCACGTGCGGACGCGCGGGTCAGTGTCCGCGTACGGACTAGGATGAGGGTACGGCGGAGGCTAAGGTGTGGGGCTGCCGGTGGGTTTCCGTTCTGGGCTAGGGTTAGGGTTAGGGAACGGCAAGGCTGAGGGCACAGGTGAGGGTGCATACACGTGCTAGGGTCGGGGCACGTGCGGACGCGCGGGTCAGTGTCCGCGTACGGACTAGGATGAGGGTACGGCGGAGGCTAAGGTGTGGGGCTGACGGTGGGTTTCCGTTCCGGGCTAGGGTTAGGGTTAGGGAACGGCAAGGCTGAGGGCACAGGTGAGGGTGCGGACACGTGCTAGGGTCGGGGCACGTGCGGACGCACGGGTCAGTGTCCGCGTATGGACTAGGATGAGGGTACGGCGGAGGCTAAGGTGTGGGGCTGCCGGTGGGTTTCCGTTCAGGGCTAGGCTTAGGGTTAGGGAACGGCAAGGCTGAGGGCACAGGTGAGGGTGCGGACACGTGCTAGGGTCGGGGCACGTGCGGACGCGCGGGTCAGTGTCTGCGTACGGACTAGGATGAGGGTACGGAGGAGGCTAAGGTGTGGGGCTGCCGGTGGGTTTCCGTTCCGGGCTAGGGTTAGGGTTAGGGAACGGCAAGGCTGAGGGCACAGGTGAGGGGGCGGACACGTGCTAGGGTCGGGGCACGTGCGGACGCGCGGGTCAGTGTCCGCGTACGGACTAGGATGAGGGTACGGCGGAGGCTAAGGTGTGGGGCTGCCGGTGGGTTTCCGTTCCGGGCTAGGGTTAGGGTTAGGGAACGGCAAGGCTGAGGGCACAGGTGAGGGTGCGGACACGTGCTAGGGTCGGGGCACGTGCGGACGCGCGGGTCAGTGTCCGCGTACGGACTAGGAAGAGGGTACGGCGGAGGCTAAGTTGTGGGGCTGCCGGTGGGTTTCCGTTCCGGGCTAGGGTTAGGGTTAGGGAACGGCAAGGCTGAGGGCACAGGTCAGGGTGCAGACACGTGCTAGGGTCGGGGCACGTGCGGACGCGCGGTTCAGTGTCCGCGTATGGACTAGGATGAGGGTACGGCGGAGGCTAAGGTGTGGGGCTGCCGGTGGGTTTCCGTTCCGGGCTAGGGTTAGGGTTAGGGAACGGCAAGGTTGAGGGCACAGGTGAGGGTGCGGACACGTGCTAGGGTCGGGGCACGTGCGGACGCACGGGCCAGTGTCCGGGTACGGATTAGGATGAGGTTACGGAGGAGGCAAAGGTCTCGGGCTGCCGGTGGGTTTCCGTTCCGGGCTAGGGTTAGGGTTAGGGAACGGCAAGGTTGAGGGCACAGGTGAGGGTGCGGACACGTGCTAGGGTCGGGGCACGTGCGGACGCACGGGCCACTGTCCACGTACAGAGTAGGATGAGGGTACGGCAGAGGCTAAGGTGTGGGGCTGCCGGTGGGTTTCCGTTCCGGGCTAGGGTTAGGGTTAGGGAACGGCAAGGTTTAGGGCACAGGTGAGGGTGCGGACACGTGCTAGGGTAGGGGAACGTGCATACGCACGGGTCAGTGTCAGCGTACGGATTAGGATGATGGTACGGCAGAGGGTAAGATGTGGGGCTGCCGGTGGGTTTCCGTTCCGGTCTAGGGTTAGGGTTAGGCAACGAGAAGGTTTAGGGCACAGGTGAGGGTGTGGACACGTGCTAGGGTCGGGGCACGTGCGGACGCACGGGTCAGTGTCAGCGTACGGATTAGGATGAGGGTACGGCAGAGGGTAAGGTGTGGGGCTGCCGGAGGGTTTTCGTTCCGGACTAGGGTTAGGGTTAGGGAACGGCAAGGTTTAGGGCACAGGTGAGGGTGCGGACACGTGCTAGTGTCGGGGCACGTGCGGACGCACGGGTCAGTGTCAGTGTACGGATTAGGATGAGGGTATGGCGGAGGGTAAGGTGTGGGGCTGCCAGTGGTTTTCCGTTCTGGGCTAGGGTTAGGGTTAGGGAACGGCAAGGTTTAGGGCACAGGTGAGGGTGCGGACACGTGCTAGGGTCGGGGCACGTGCGGACGCGTGGGTCAGTGTCCGCGTACGGACTAGGATGAGGGTACGGCGGAAGCTAAGGTGTGGGGCTGCCGTTGGGTTTCCGTTCCGGGCTACGGTTAGGGTTAGGGAACGGCAAGGCTGAGGGCACAGGTGAGGGTGCGGACACGTGCTAGGGTCGGGGCACGTGCGGACGCGCGGGTCAGTGTCCGCGTACGGACGAGGATGAGGGTACGGCGGAGGCTAAGGTGTGGGGCTGCCGGTGGGTTTCCGTTCCGGGCTAGGGTTAGGGTTAGGGAACGGCAAGGCTGAGGGCACAGGTGAGGGTGCGGACACGTGCTAGGGTCGGGGCACGTGCGGACGCGCGGGTCAGTGTCCGCGTACGGACTAGGATGAGGGTACGGCGGAGGCTAAGGTGTGGGGCTGCCGGTGGGTTTCCGTTCCGGGCTAGGGTTAGGGTTAGGGAACGGCAAGGCTGAGGGCACAGGTGAGGTTGAGGACACGTGCTAGGGTCGGGGCACGTGCGGACGCGCGGGTCAGTGTCCGCGTACGGACTAGGATGAGGGTACGGCGGAGGCTAAGGTGTGGGGCTGCCCGTGGGTTTCCGTTCCGGGCTAGGGTTAGGGTTAGGGAACGGCAAGGCTGAGGGCACAGGTGAGGGTGCGGACACGTGCTAGGGTCGGGGCACGTGCGGACGCGCGGGTCAGTGTCCGCGTACGGACTACGATGAGGGTACGGCGGAGGCTAAGGTGTGGGGCTGCCGGTGGGTTTCCGTTCCGGGCTAGGGTTAGGGTTAGGGTTAGGGAACGGCAAGGCTGAGGGCACAGGTGAGGGTGCGGACACGTGCTAGGGTCGGGGCACGTGCGGACGCGCGGGTCAGTGTCCGCGTACGGACTAGGATGAGGGTACGGCGGAGGCTAAGGTGTGGGGCTGCCGGTGGGTTTCCGTTCCGGGCTAGGGTTAGGGTTAGGGAACGGCAAGGCTGAGGGCACAGGTGAGGGTGTGGACACGTGCTAGGGTCGGGGCACGTGAGGACGCGCGGGTCAGTGTCCGCGTACGGACTAGGATGAGGGTACGGCGGAGGCTAAGGTGTGGGGCTGCCGGTGGGTTTCCGTTCCGGGCTAGGGTTAGGGTTAGGGAACGGCAAGGCTGAGGGCACAGGTGAGGCAGCGGACACGTGCTAGGGTCGGGGCACGTGCGGACGCGCGGGTCAGTGTCCGCGTACGGACTAGGATGAGGGTACGGCGGACGCTAAGGTGTGGGGCTGCCGGTGGGTTTCCCTTCCGGGCTAGGGTTAGGGTTAGGGAACGGCAAGGCTGAGGGCACAGGTGAGGGTGCGGACACGTGCTAGGGTCGGGGCACGTGCGGACGCGCGGGTCAGTGTCCGCGTATGGACTAGGATGAGGGTACGGCGGAGGCTAAGGTGTGGGGCTGCCGGTGGGTTTCGCTTCCGGGCTAGGGTTAGGGTTAGGGAACGGCAAGGCTGAGGGCACAGGTGAGGGTTCGGACACGTGCTAGGGTCGGGGCACGTGCGGACGTGCGGGTCAGTGTCCGCGTACGGACTAGGATGAGGGTACGGCGGAGGCTAAGGTGTGGGGCTGCCGGTGGGTTTCCGTTCCGGGCTAGGGTTAGGGTTAGGGAACGGCAAGGCTGAGGGCACAGGTGAGGGTGCGGACACGTGCTAGGGTCGGGGCACGTGCGGACGCGCGGGTCAGTGTCCGCGTACGGACTAGGATGAGGGTACGGCGGAGGCTAAGGTGTGGGGCTGCCGGTGGGTTTCGCTTCCGGGCTAGGGTTAGGGTTAGGGAAGGGCAAGGCTGAGGGCACAGGTGATGGTGCGGACACGTGCTAGGTTCGGGGCACGTGCGGACGCGCGGGTCAGTGTCCGCGTACGGACTAGGATGAGGGTACGGCGGAGGCTAAGGTGTGGGGCTGCCGGTGGGTTTCCGTTCCGGGCTAGGGTTAGGGTTAGGGAACGGCAAGGCTGAGGGCACAGGTGAGGGTGCGGACACGTGCTAGGGTCGGGGCACGTGCGGAAGCGCGGGTCAGTGTCCGCGTAGGGACTAGGATGAGGGTACTGCGGAGGCTAAGGTGTGGGGCTGCCGGTGGGTTTCCCTTCCCGGCTAGGGTTAGGGTTAGGGAACGGCAAGGCTGAGGGCACAGGTGAGGGTGCGGACACGTGCTAGGGTCGGGGCACGTGCGGACGCGCGAGTCAGTGTCCGCGTACGGACTAGGATGAGGGTACGGCGGAGGCTAAGGTGTGGGGCTGCCCGTGGGTTTCGCTTCCGGGCTAGGGTTAGGGTTAGGGAACGGCAAGGCTGAGGGCACAGGTGAGGGTGCGGACACGTGCTAGGGTCGGGGCATGTGCGGACGCGCGGGTCAGTGTCCGCGTACGGACTAGGATGAGGGTACGGCGGAGGCTAAGGTGTGGGGTTGTCGGTGGGTTTCCGTTCCGGGCTAGGGTTAGGGTTAGGGAGCGGCAAGACTGAGGGCACAGGTGAGGATGCGGACACGTGCTAGGGTCGGGGCACGTGCGGACGCGCGGGTCAGTGTCCGCGTACGGACTAGGATGAGGGTACGGCGGAGGCTAAGGTGTGGGGCTGCCGGTGGGTTTCCTTTCCGGGCTAGGGTTAGGGTTAGGGAACGGCAAGGCTGAGGGCACAGGTGAGGGTGCGGACACGTGCTAGGGTCGGGGCACGTGCGGACGCGCAGGTCAGTGTCCGCGTACGGACTAGGATGAGGGTACGGCGGAGGCTAAGGTGTGGGGCTGCCGGTGGGTTTCCGTTCCGGGCTAGGGTTAGGGTTAGGGAACGGCAAGGCTGAGGGCACAGGTGAGGGTGCGGACACGTGCTAGGGTCAGGGCACGTGCGGACGCGCGGGTCAGTGTCCGCGTACGGACTAGGATGAGGGTACGGCGGAGGCTAAGGTGTGGGGCTGCCGGTGGGTTTCCCTTCCGGGCTAGGGTTAGGGTTAGGGAACGGCAAGGCTGAGGGCACAGGTGAGGGTGCGGACACGTGATAGGGTCGGGGCACGTGCGGACGCGCGGGTCAGTGTCCGCGTACGGACTAGGATGAGGGTACGGCGGAGGCTAAGGTGTGGGGCTGCCGGTGGGTTTCTGTTCCGGGCTAGGGTTAGGGTTAGGGAACGGCAAGGCTGAGGGCACAGGTGAGGGTGCGGACACGTGCTAGGGTCGGGGCACGTGCGGACGCGCGGGTCAGTGTCCGCGTACGGACTAGGATGAGGGTACGGCGGAGGCTAAGGTGTGGGGCTGCCGGTGGGTTTCCGTTCCGGGCTAGAGTTAGGGTTAGGGAACAGCAAGGCTGAGGGCACAGGTGAGGGTGCGGACACGTGCTAGGGTCGGGGCACGTGCGGACGCGCGGGTCAGTGTCCGCGTACGGACTAGGATGAGGGTACGGCGGAGGCTAAGGTGTGGGGCTGCCGGTGGGTTTCCGTTCCGGGCTAGGGTTAGGGTTAGGGAACGGCAAGGCTGAGGGCACAGGTGAGGGTGCGGACACGTGCTAGGGTCGGGGCACGTGCGGACGCGCGGGTCAGTGTCCGCGTACGGACTAGGATGAGGGTACGGCGGAGGCTAAGGTGTGGGGCTGCCGGTGGGTTTCCGTTCTGGGCTAGGGTTAGGGTTAGGGAACGGCAAGGCTGAGGGCACAGGTGAGGGTGCATACACGTGCTAGGGTCGGGGCACGTGCGGACGCGCGGGTCAGTGTCCGCGTACGGACTAGGATGAGGGTACGGCGGAGGCTAAGGTGTGGGGCTGACGGTGGGTTTCCGTTCCGGGCTAGGGTTAGGGTTAGGGAACGGCAAGGCTGAGGGCACAGGTGAGGGTGCGGACACGTGCTAGGGTCGGGGCACGTGCGGACGCACGGGTCAGTGTCCGCGTATGGACTAGGATGAGGGTACGGCGGAGGCTAAGGTGTGGGGCTGCCGGTGGTTTTCCGTTCAGGGCTAGGCTTAGGGTTAGGGAACGGCAAGGCTGAGGGCACAGGTGAGGGTGCGGACACGTGCTAGGGTCGGGGCACGTGCGGACGCGCGGGTCAGTGTCTGCGTACGGACTAGGATGAGGGTACGGAGGAGGCTAAGGTGTGGGGCTGCCGGTGGGTTTCCGTTCCGGGCTAGGGTTAGGGTTAGGGAACGGCAAGGCTGAGGGCACAGGTGAGGGGGCGGACACGTGCTAGGGTCGGGGCACGTGCGGACGCGCGGGTCAGTGTCCGCGTACGGACTAGGATGAGGGTACGGCGGAGGCTAAGGTGTGGGGCTGCCGGTGTGTTTCCGTTCCGGGCTAGGGTTAGGGTTAGGGAACGGCAAGGCTGAGGGCACAGGTGAGGGTGCGGACACGTGCTAGGGTCGGGGCACGTGCGGACGCGCGGGTCAGTGTCCGCGTACGGACTAGGAAGAGGGTACGGCGGAGGCTAAGGTGTGGGGCTGCCGGTGGGTTTCCGTTCCGGGCTAGGGTTAGGGTTAGGGAACGGCAAGGCTGAGGGCACAGGTCAGGGTGCAGACACGTGCTAGGGTCGGGGCACGTGCGGACGCGCGGTTCAGTGTCCGCGTACGGACTAGGATGAGGGTACGGCGGAGGCTAAGGTGTGGGGCTGCCGGTGGGTTTCCGTTCCGGGCTAGGGTTAGGGTTAGGGAACGGCAAGGCTGAGGGCACAGGTGAGGATGCGGACACGTGCTAGGGTCGGGGCACGTGCGGACGCGCGGGTCAGTGTCCGCGTACGGACTAGGATGAGGGTACGGCGGAGGCTAAGGTGTGGGGCTGCCGGTGGGTTTCCGTTCCGGGCTAGGGTTAGGGTTAGGGAACGGCAAGGCTGAGGGCACAGGTGAGGGTGCGGACACGTGCTAGGGTCGGGGCACGTGCGGACGCGCAGGTCAGTGTCCGCGTACGGACTAGGATGAGGGTACGGCGGAGGCTAAGGTGTGGGGCTGCCGGTGGGTTTCCGTTCCGGGCTAGGGTTAGGGTTAGGGAACGGCAAGGCTGAGGGCACAGGTGAGGGTGCGGACACGTGCTAGGGTCAGGGCACGTGCGGACGCGCGGGTCAGTGTCCGCGTACGGACTAGGATGAGGGTACGGCGGAGGCTAAGGTGTGGGGCTGCCGGTGGGTTTCCCTTCCGGGCTAGGGTTAGGGTTAGGGAACGGCAAGGCTGAGGGCACAGGTGAGGGTGCGGACACGTGATAGGGTCGGGGCACGTGCGGACGCGCGGGTCAGTGTCCGCGTACGGACTAGGATGAGGGTACGGCGGAGGCTAAGGTGTGGGGCTGCCGGTGGGTTTCTGTTCCGGGCTAGGGTTAGGGTTAGGGAACGGCAAGGCTGAGGGCACAGGTGAGGGTGCGGACACGTGCTAGGGTCGGGGCACGTGCGGACGCGCGGGTCAGTGTCCGCGTACGGACTAGGATGAGGGTACGGCGGAGGCTAAGGTGTGGGGCTGCCGGTGGGTTTCCGTTCCGGGCTAGAGTTAGGGTTAGGGAACAGCAAGGCTGAGGGCACAGGTGAGGGTGCGGACACGTGCTAGGGTCGGGGCACGTGCGGACGCGCGGGTCAGTGTCCGCGTACGGACTAGGATGAGGGTACGGCGGAGGCTAAGGTGTGGGGCTGCCGGTGGGTTTCCGTTCCGGGCTAGGGTTAGGGTTAGGGAACGGCAAGGCTGAGGGCACAGGTGAGGGTGCGGACACGTGCTAGGGTCGGGGCACGTGCGGACGCGCGGGTCAGTGTCCGCGTACGGACTAGGATGAGGGTACGGCGGAGGCTAAGGTGTGGGGCTGCCGGTGGGTTTCCGTTCTGGGCTAGGGTTAGGGTTAGGGAACGGCAAGGCTGAGGGCACAGGTGAGGGTGCATACACGTGCTAGGGTCGGGGCACGTGCGGACGCGCGGGTCAGTGTCCGCGTACGGACTAGGATGAGGGTACGGCGGAGGCTAAGGTGTGGGGCTGACGGTGGGTTTCCGTTCCGGGCTAGGGTTAGGGTTAGGGAACGGCAAGGCTGAGGGCACAGGTGAGGGTGCGGACACGTGCTAGGGTCGGGGCACGTGCGGACGCACGGGTCAGTGTCCGCGTATGGACTAGGATGAGGGTACGGCGGAGGCTAAGGTGTGGGGCTGCCGGTGGGTTTCCGTTCAGGGCTAGGCTTAGGGTTAGGGAACGGCAAGGCTGAGGGCACAGGTGAGGGTGCGGACACGTGCTAGGGTCGGGGCACGTGCGGACGCGCGGGTCAGTGTCTGCGTACGGACTAGGATGAGGGTACGGAGGAGGCTAAGGTGTGGGGCTGCCGGTGGGTTTCCGTTCCGGGCTAGGGTTAGGGTTAGGGAACGGCAAGGCTGAGGGCACAGGTGAGGGGGCGGACACGTGCTAGGGTCGGGGCACGTGCGGACGCGCGGGTCAGTGTCCGCGTACGGACTAGGATGAGGGTACGGCGGAGGCTAAGGTGTGGGGCTGCCGGTGGGTTTCCGTTCCGGGCTAGGGTTAGGGTTAGGGAACGGCAAGGCTGAGGGCACAGGTGAGGGTGCGGACACGTGCTAGGGTCGGGGCACGTGCGGACGCGCGGGTCAGTGTCCGCGTACGGACTAGGAAGAGGGTACGGCGGAGGCTAAGGTGTGGGGCTGCCGGTGGGTTTCCGTTCCGGGCTAGGGTTAGGGTTAGGGAACGGCAAGGCTGAGGGCACAGGTCAGGGTGCAGACACGTGCTAGGGTCGGGGCACGTGCGGACGCGCGGTTCAGTGTCCGCGTACGGACTAGGATGAGGGTACGGCGGAGGCTAAGGTGTGGGGCTGCCGGTGGGTTTCCGTTCCGGGCTAGGGTTAGGGTTAGGGAACGGCAAGGCTGAGGGCACAGGTGAGGATGCGGACACGTGCTAGGGTCGGGGCACGTGCGGACGCGCGGGTCAGTGTCCGCGTACGGACTAGGATGAGGGTACGGCGGAGGCTAAGGTGTGGGGCTGCCGGTGGGTTTCCGTTCCGGGCTAGGGTTAGGGTTAGGGAACGGCAAGGCTGAGGGCACAGGTGAGGGTGCGGACACGTGCTAGGGTCGGGGCACGTGCGGACGCGCAGGTTAGTGTCCGCGTACGGACTAGGATGAGGGTACGGCGGAGGCTAAGGTGTGGGGCTGCCGGTGGGTTTCCGTTCCGGGCTAGGGTTAGGGTTAGGGAACGGCAAGGCTGAGGGCACAGGTGAGGGTGCGGACACGTGCTAGGGTCAGGGCACGTGCGGACGCGCGGGTCAGTGTCCGCGTACGGACTAGGATGAGGGTACGGCGGAGGCTAAGGTGTGGGGCTGCCGGTGGGTTTCCCTTCCGGGCTAGGGTTAGGGTTAGGGAACGGCAAGGCTGAGGGCACAGGTGAGGGTGCGGACACGTGCTAGGGTCGGGGCACGTGCGGATGCGCGGTTCAGTGTCCGCGTACGGATTAGGATGAGGGTACGGAGGAGGCTAAGGTGTGGGGCTGCCGGTGGGTTTCCGTTCCGGGCTAGGGTTAGGGTTAGGGAACGGCAAGGCTGAGGGCACAGGTGAGGGTGCGGACACGTGCTAGGGTCGGGGCACGTGCGGACGCGCGGGTCAGTGTCCGCGTACGGACTAGGATGAGGGTACGGCGGAGGCTAAGGTGTGGGGCTGCCGATGGGTTTCCGTTCCGGGCTAGGGTTAGGGTTAGGGAACGGCAAGGCTGAGGGCACAGGTGAGGGTGCGGACACGTGCTAGGGTCGGGGCACGTGCGGACGCGCGGGTCAGTGTCCGCGTACGGACTAGGATGAGGGTACGGCGGAGGCTAAGGTGTGGGGTTGCCTGTGGGTTTCCCTTCCGGGCTAGGGTTAGGGTTAGGGAACGGCAAGGCTGAGGGCACAGGTGGGGGTGCGGATACGTGCTAGGGTCGGGGCACGTGCGGACGTGAGGGTCAGTGTCCGCGTACGGACTAGGATGAGGGTACGGCAGAGGCTAAGGTGTGGGGCTGCCGGCGGGTTTCCGTTCCGGGCTAGGGTTAGGGTTAGGGAACGGCAAGGCTGAGGGCACAGGTGAGGGTGCGGACACGTGCTAGGGTCGGGGCACGTGCGGACGCGCGGGTCAGTGTCCGCGTACGGACTAGGATGAGGGTACGGCGGAGGCTAAGGTGTGGGGATGCCGGTGGGTTTCCGTTCCGGGCTAGGTTTAGGGTTAGGGAACGGCAAGGCTGAGGGCACAGGTGAGGGTGCGGACACGTGCTAGGGTCGGGGCACGTGCGGACGCGCGGGTCAGTGTCCGCGTACGGACTAGGATGAGGGTACGGCGGAGGCTAAGGTGTGGGGCTGCCGGTGGGTTTCCATTCCGGGCTAGGGTTAGGGTTAGGGAACGGCAAGGCTGAGGGCACAGGTGAGGGTGCGGACACGTGCTAGGGTCGGGGCACGTGCGGACGCGCGGGTCAGTGTCCGCGTACGGACTAGGATGAGGGTACGGCGGAGGCTAAGGTGTGGGGCTGCCGGTGGGTTTCCGTTCCGGGCTAGGGTTAGGGTTAGGGAACGGCAAGGCTGAGGGCACAGGTGAGGGTGCGGACACGTGCTAGGGTCGGGGCACGTGCGGACGCGCGGGTCAGTGTCCGCGTACGGACTAGGATGAGGGTACGGCGGAGGCTAAGGTGTGGGGCTGCCGGTGGGTTTCCGTTCCGGGCTAGGGTTAGGGTTAGGGAACGGCAAGGCTGAGGGCACAGGTGAGGGTGCGGACACGTGCTAGGGTCGGGGCACGTGCGGACGCGCGGGTCAGTGTCCGCGTACGGACTAGGATGAGGGTACGGCGGAGGCTAAGGTGTGGGGCTGCCGGTGGGTTTCCGTTCCGGGCTAGGGTTAGGGTTAGGGAACGGCAAGGCTGAGGGCACAGGTGAGGGTGCGGACACGTGCTAGGGTCGGGGCACGTGCGGACGCGCGGGTCAGTGTCCGCGTACGGACTAGGATGAGGGTACGGCGGAGGCTAAGGTGTGGGGCTGCCGGTGGGTTTCCGTTCCGGGCTAGGGTTAGGGTTAGGGAACGGCAAGGCTGAGGGCACAGGTGAGGGTGCGGACACGTGCTAGGTTCGGGGCACGTGCGGACTCGCGGGTCAGTGTCCGCGTACGGACTAGGATGAGGGTACGGCGGAGCCTAAGGTGTGGGGCTGCCGGTGGGTTTCCGTTCCGGGCTAGGGTTAGGGTTAGGGAACGGCAAGGCTGAGGGCACAGGTCAGGGTGCGGACACGTGCTAGGGTCGGGGCACGTGCGGACGCGCGGGTCAGTGTCCACGTACGGACTAGGATGAGGGTACGGCGGAGGCTAAGGTGTGGGGCTGCCGGTGGGTTTCCCTTCTGGGCTAGGGTTAGGGTTAGGGAACGGCAAGGCTGAGGGCACAGGTCAGGGTGCGGACACGTGCTAGGGTCGGGGCACGTGCGGACGCGCGTGTCAGTGTCCGCGTACGGACTAGGATGAGGGTACGGCGGAGGCTAAGGTGTGGGGCTGCCGGTGGGTTTCCATTCCGGGCTAGGGTTAGGGTTAGGGAACGGTAAGGGTGAGGGCACAGGTGAGGGTGCGGACACGTGCTAGGGTCGGGGCACGTGCGGACGCGCGGGTCAGTGTCCGCGTACGGATCAGGATGAGGGTACGGCGGAGGCTAAGGTGTGGGGCTGCCGGTGGGTTTCCGTTCCGGGCTAGGGTTAGGGTTAGGGAACGGCAAGGCTGAGGGCACAGGTGAGGGTGCGGACACGTGCTAGGGTCGGGGCACGTGCGGACGCGCGGGTCAGTGTCCGCGTACGGACTAGGATGAGGGTACGGCGGAGGCTAAGGTGTGCGGCTGCCGGTGGGTTTCCGTTCCGGGCTAGGGTTAGGGTTAGGTAACGGCAAGGCTGAGGGCACAGGTGAGGGTGCGGACACGTGCTAGGGTCGGGGCACGTGCGGACGCGCGGGTCAGTGTCCGCGTACGGACTAGGATGAGGGTACGGCGGAGGCTAAGGTGTGGGGCTGCCTGTGGGTTTCCCTTCCGGGCTAGGGTTAGGGTTAGGGAACGGCAAGGCTGAGGGCACAGGTGGGGGTGCGGACACGTGCTAGGGTCGGGGCACGTGCGGACATGAGGGTCAGTGTCCGCGTATGGACTAGGATGAGGGTACGGCGGAGGCTAAGGTGTGGGGCTGCCGGTGGGTTTCCGTTCCGGGCTAGGGTTAGGGTTAGGGAACGGCAAGGCTGAGGGCACAGGTGAGGGTGCGGACACGTGCTAGGGTTGGGGCACGTGCGGACGCGCGGGTCAGTGTCCGCGTACGGACTAGGATGAGGGTACGGCGGAGGCTAAGGTGTGGGGCTGCCGGTGGGTTTCCGTTCCGGGCTAGGTTTAGGGTTAGGGAACGGCAAGGCTGAGGGCACAGGTGAGGGTGCGGACACGTGCTAGGGTCGGGGCACGTGCGGACGCGCGGGTCAGTGTCCGCGTACGGACTAGGATGAGGGTACGGCGGAGGCTAAGGTGTGGGGCTGCCGGTGGGTTTCCGTTCCGGGCTAGGGTTAGGGTTAGTGAACGGCAAGGCTGAGGGCACAGGTGAGGGTGCGGACACGTGCTAGGGTCGGGGCACGTGCGGACGCGCGGGTCAGTGTCCGCGTACGGACTAGGATGAGGGTACGGTGGAGGCTAAGGTGTGGGGCTGCCGGTGGGTTTCCGTTCCGGGCTAGGGTTAGGGTTAGGGAACGGTAAGGGTGAGGGCACAGGTGAGGGTGCGGACACGTGCTAGGGTCGGGGCACGTGCGGACGCGCGGGTCAGTGTCCGCGTACGGATCAGGATGAGGGTACGGCGGAGGCTAAGGTGTGGGGCTGCCGGTGGGTTTCCGTTCCGGGCTAGGGTTAGGGTTAGGGAACGGCAAGGCTGAGGGCACAGGTGAGGGTGCGGACACGTGCTAGGGTCGGGGCACGTGCGGACGCGCGGGTCAGTGTCCGCGTACGGATCAGGATGAGGGTACGGCGGAGGCTAAGGTGTGGGGCTGCCGGTGGGTTTCCGTTCCGGGCTAGGGTTAGGGTTAGGGAACGGCAAGGCTGAGGGCACAGGTGAGGGTGCGGACACGTGCTAGGGTCGGGGCACGTGCGGACGCGCGGGTCAGTGTCCGCGTACGGACTAGGATGAGGGTACGGCGGAGGCTAAGGTGTGCGGCTGCCGGTGGGTTTCCGTTCCGGGCTAGGGTTAGGGTTAGGTAACGGCAAGGCTGAGGGCACAGGTGAGGGTGCGGACACGTGCTAGGGTCGGGGCACGTGCGGACGCGCGGGTCAGTGTCCGCGTACGGACTAGGATGAGGGTACGGCGGAGGCTAAGGTGTGGGGCTGCCTGTGGGTTTCCCTTCCGGGCTAGGGTTAGGGTTAGGGAACGGCAAGGCTGAGGGCACAGGTGGGGGTGCGGACACGTGCTAGGGTCGGGGCACGTGCGGACATGAGGGTCAGTGTCCGCGTATGGACTAGGATGAGGGTACGGCGGAGGCTAAGGTGTGGGGCTGCCGGTGGGTTTCCGTTCCGGGCTAGGGTTAGGGTTAGGGAACGGCAAGGCTGAGGGCACAGGTGAGGGTGCGGACACGTGCTAGGGTTGGGGCACGTGCGGACGCGCGGGTCAGTGTCCGCGTACGGACTAGGATGAGGGTACGGCGGAGGCTAAGGTGTGGGGCTGCCGGTGGGTTTCCGTTCCGGGCTAGGTTTAGGGTTAGGGAACGGCAAGGCTGAGGGCACAGGTGAGGGTGCGGACACGTGCTAGGGTCGGGGCACGTGCGGACGCGCGGGTCAGTGTCCGCGTACGGACTAGGATGAGGGTACGGCGGAGGCTAAGGTGTGGGGCTGCCGGTGGGTTTCCGTTCCGGGCTAGGGTTAGGGTTAGTGAACGGCAAGGCTGAGGGCACAGGTGAGGGTGCGGACACGTGCTAGGGTCGGGGCACGTGCGGACGCGCGGGTCAGTGTCCGCGTACGGACTAGGATGAGGGTACGGCGGAGGCTAAGGTGTGGGGCTGCCGGTGGGTTTCCGTTCCGGGCTAGGGTTAGGGTTAGGGAACGGCAAGGCTGAGGGTACAGGTGAGGGTGCGGACACGTGCTAGGGTCGGGGCACGTGCGGACGCGTGGGTCAGTGTCCGCGTACGGACTAGGATTAGGGTACGGCGGAGGCTAAGGTGTGGGGCTGCCGGTGGATTTCCGTTCCGGGCTAGGGTTAGGGTTAGGGAACGGCAAGGCTGAGGGCACAGGTGAGGGTGCGGACACGTGCTAGGGTCGGGGCACGTGCGGACGCGCGGGTCAGTGTCCGCGTACGGACTAGGATGAGGGTACGGCGGAGGCTAAGGTGTGGGGCTGCCGGTGGGTTTCCGTTCCGGGCTAGGGTTAGGGTTAGGGAACGGCAAGGCTGAGGGCACAGGTGAGGGTGCGGACACGTGCTAGGGTCGGGGCACGTGCGGACGCGCGGGTCAGTGTCCGCGTACGGACTAGGATGAGGGTACGGCGGAGGCTAAGGTGTGGGGCTGCCGGTGGGTTTCCGTTCCGGGCTAGGGTTAGGTTTAGGGAACGGCAAGGCTGAGGGCACAGGTGAGGGTGCGGACACGTGCTAGGGTCGGGGCACGTGCGGACGCGCGGGTCAGTGTCCGCGTACGGCCTAGGATGAGGGTACGGCGGAGGCTAAGGTGTGGGGCTGCCGGTGGGTTTCCGTTCCGGGCTAGGGTTAGTGTTAGGGAATGGCAAGGCTGAGGGCACAGGTGAGGGTGCGGACACGTGCTAGGGTCGGGGCACGTGCGGACGCGCGGGTCAGTGTCCGCGTACGGACTAGGATGAGGGTACGGTGGAGGCTAAGGTGTGGGGCTGCCGGTGGGTTTCCGTTCCGGGCTAGGGTTAGGGTTAGGGAACGGCAAGGCTGAGGACACAGGTGAGGGTGCGGACACGTGCTAGGGTCGGGGCACGTGCGGACGCGCGGGTCAGTGTCCGCGTACGGACTAGGATGAGGGTACGGCGGAGGCTAAGGTGTGGGGCTGCCGGTGGGTTTCCGTTCCGGGCTAGGGTTAGGGTTAGGGAACGGCAAGGCTGAGGGCACAGGTGAGGGTGCGGACACGTGCTAGGGTCGGGGCACGTGCGGACGCGCGGGTAAGTGTCCGCGTACGGACTAGGATGAGGGTACGGCGGAGGCTAAGGTGTGGGGCTGCCGGTGGGTTTCCGTTCAGGGCTAGGGTTAGAGTTAGGGAACGGCAAGGCTGAGGGCAAAGGTGAGGGTGCGGACACGTGCTAGTGTCGGGGCACGTGCGGACGCGCGGGTCAGTGTCCGCGTACGGACTAGGATGAGGGTACGGCGGAGGCTAAGGTGTGGGGCTGCCGGTGGGTTTCCGTTCCGGGCTAGGGTTAGGGTTAGGGAACGGCAAGGCTGAGGGCACAGGTGAGGGTGCGGACACGTGCTAGGGTCGGGGCACGTGCGGACGCGCGGGTCAGTGTCCGCGTACGGACTAGGATGAGGGTACGGCGGAGGCTAAGGTGTGGGGCTGCCGGTGGGTTTCCTTTCCGGGCTAGGGTTAGGGTTAGGGAACGGCAAGGCTGAGGGCACAGGTGAGGGTGCGGACACGTGCTAGGGTCGGGGCACGTGCGGACGCGCGGGTCAGTGTCCGCGTACGGACTAGGATGAGGGTACGGCGGAGGCTAAGGTGTGGGGCTGCCGGTGGGTTTCCGTTCCGGGCTAGGGTTAGGGTTAGGGAACGGCAAGGCTGAGGGCACAGGTGAGGGTGCGGACACGTGCTAGGGTCGGGGCACGTGCGGACGCACGGGTCAGTGTCCGCGTACGGACTAGGATGAGGGTACGGCGGAGGGTAAGGTGTGGGGCTGCCGGTGGGTTTCCGTTCCGGGCTAGGGTTAGGGTTAGGGAACGGCAAGGCTGAGGGCACAGGTGAGGGTGCGGACACGTGCTAGGGTCGGGGCACGTGCGGACGCGCGGGTCAGTGTCCGCGTACGGACTAGGATGAGGGTACGGCGGAGGCTAAGGTGTGGGGCTGCCGGTGGGTTTCCGTTCCGGGCTAGGGTTAGGGATAGGGAACGGCAAGGCTGAGGGCATAGGTGAGGGTGCAGACACGTGCTAGGGTCGGGGCACGTGCGGACGCGCGGGTCAGTGTCCGCGTACGGACTAGGATGAGGGTACGGCGGAGGCTAAGGTGTGGGGCTGCCGGTGGGTTTCGCTTCCGGGCTAGGGTTAGGGTTAGGGAACGGCAAGGCTGAGGGCACAGGTGAGGGTGCGGACACGTGCTAGGGTCGGGGCACGTGCGGACGCGCGGGTCAGTGTCCGCGTACGGACTAGGATGAGGGTACGGCGGAGGCTAAGGTGTGGGGCTGCCGGTGGGTTTCCGTTCCGGGCTAGGGTTAGGGTTAGGGAACGGCAAGGCTGAGGGCACAGGTGAGGGCGCGGACACGTGCTAGGATCGGGGCACATGCGGACGCGCGGGTCAGTGTCCGCGTACGGACTAGGATGAGGGTACGGCGGAGCCTAAGGTGTGGGGCTGCCGATGGGTTTCCGTTCCGGGCTAGGGTTAGGGTTAGGGAACGGCAAGGCTGAGGGCACAGGTGAGGGTGCGGACACGTGCTAGGGTCGGGGCACGTGCGGACGCGCGGGTCAGTGTCCGCGTACGGACTAGGATGAGGGTACGGCGGAGGCTAAGGTGTGGGGCTGCCGGTGGGTTTCCGTTCCGGGCTAGGGTTAGGGTTAGGGAACGGCAAGGCTGAGGGCACAGGTGAGGGTGCGGACACGTGCTAGGGTTGGGGCACGTGCGGACGCGCGGGTCAGTGTCCGCGTACGGACTAGGATGAGGGTACGGCGGAGGCTAAGGTGTGGGGCTGCCGGTGGGTTTCCGTTCCGGGCTAGGGTTAGGGTTAGGGAACGGCAAGGCTGAGGGCACAGGTGAGGGTGCGTACACGTGCTAGGGTCGGGGCACGTGCGGACGCGCTGGTCAGTGTCCGCGTACGGACTAGGATGAGGGTACGGTGGAGGCTAAGGTGTGGGGCTGCCGGTGGGTTTCTGTTCCGGGCTAGGGTTAGGGTTAGGGAACGGCAAGGCTGAGGGCACAGGTGAGGGTGCGGACACGTGCTAGGGAAGGGGCACGTGCGTACGCGCGGGTCAGTGTCCGCGTACGGACTAGGATGAGGGTACGGCGGAGGCTAAGGTGTGGGGCTGCCGGTGGGTTTCCTTTCCGGGCTAGGGTTAGGGTTAGGGAACGGCAAGGCTGAGGGCACAGGTGAGGGTGCGGACACGTGCTAGGGTCGGGGCACGTGCCGACGCGCGGGTCAGTGTCCGCGTACGGACTAGGATGAGGGTACGGCGGAGGCTAAGGTGTGGGGCTGCCGGTGGGTTTCCGTTACGGGCTAGGATTAGGGTTAGGGAACGGCAAGGCTGAGGGCACAGGTGAGGGTGCGGACACGTGCTAGGGTCGGGGCACGTGCGGACGCGCGGGTCAGTGTCCGCGTACGGACTAGGATGAGGGTACGGCGGAGGCTAAGGTGTGGGGCTGCCGGTGGGTTTCCGTTCCGGGCTAGGGTTAGGGTTAGGGAACGGCAAGGCTGAGGGCACAGGTGAGGGTGCGGACACGTGCTAGGGTCGGGGCACGTGCGGACGCGCGGGTCAGTGTCCGCGTACGGACTAGGATGAGGGTACGGCGGAGGCTAAGGTGTGGGGCTGACGGTGGGTTTCCGTTCCGGGCTAGGGTTAGGGTTAGGGAACGGCAAGGCTGAGGGCACAGGTCAGGGTGCGGACACGTGCTAGGGTCGGGGCACGTGCGGACGCGCGGGTCAGTGTCCGCGTACGGACTAGGATGAGGGTACGGCGGAGGCTATGGTGTGGGGCTGCCGGTGGGTTTCCGTTCAGGGCTAGGCTTAGGGTTAGGGAACGGCAAGGCTGAGGGCACAGGTGAGGGTGCGGACACGTGCTAGGGTCGGGGCACGTGCGGACGCGCGGGTCAGTGTCCGCGTACGGACTAGGATGAGGGTACGGCGGAGGCTAAGGTGTGGGGCTGCCGGTGGGTTTCCGTTCCGGGCTAGGGTTAGGGTTAGGGAACGGCAAGGCTGAGGGCACAGGTGAGGGTGCGGACACGTGCTAGGGTCGGGGCACGTGCGGACGCGCGGGTCAGTGTCCGCGTACGGACTAGGATGAGGGTACGGCGGAGGCTAAGGTTTGGGGCTGCCGGTGGGTTTCCGTTCCGGGCTAGGGTTAGGGTTAGGGAACGGCAAGGCTGAGGGCACAGGTGAGGGTGCGGACACGTGCTAGGGTCGGGGCACGTGCGGACGCGCGGGTCAGTGTCCGCGTACGGACTAGGATGGGGGTACGGCGGAGGCTAAGGTGTGGGGCTGCCGGTGGGTTTCCGTTCCGGGCTAGGGTTAGGGTTAGGGAACGGCAAGACTGAGGGCACAGGTGAGGGTGCGGACACGTGCTAGGGTCGGGGCACGTGCGGACGCGCGGGTCAATGTCCGCGTACGGACTAGGATGAGGGTACGGCGGAGGCTAAGGTGTGGGGCTGCCGGTGGGTTTCCGTTCCGGGCTAGGGTTAGGGTTAGGGAACGGCAAGGCTGAGGGCACAGGTGAGGGTGCGGACACGTGCTAGGGTAGGGGCACGTGCGGACGCGCAGGTCAGTGTCCGCGTACGGACTAGGATGAGGGTACGGCGGAGGGTAAGGTGTGGGGCTGCCGGTGGGTTTCCGTTCCGGGCTAGGGTTAGGGTTAGGGAACGGCAAGGCTGAGGGCACAGGTGAGGGTGCGGACACGTGCTAGGGTCGGGGCACGTGCGGACGCGCGGGTCAGTGTCCGCGTACGGACTAGGATGAGGGTACGGCGGAGGCTAAGGTGTGGGGCTGCCGGTGGGTTTCCGTTCCGGGCTAGGGTTAGGTTTAGGGAACGGCAAGGCTGAGGGCACAGGTGAGGGTGCGGACACGTGCTAGGGTCGGGGCACGTGCGGACGCGCGGGTCAGTGTCCGCGTACGGACTAGGATGAGGGTACGGCGGAGGCTAAGGTGTGGGGCTGCCGGTGGGTTTCCATTCCGGGCTAGGGTTAGGGTTAGGGAAAGGCAAGGCTGAGGGCACAGGTGAGGGTGCGGACAAGTGCTAGGGTCGGGGCACGTGCGGACGCGCGGGTCAGTGTCCGCGTACGGACTAGGATGAGGGTACGGCGGAGGCTAAGGTGTGGGGCTGCCGGTGGGTTTCCGTTCCGGGCTAGGGTTAGGGTTAGGGAACTTCAAGGCTGAGGGCACAGGTGAGGGTGCGTACACGTGATAGGGTCGGGGCACGTGCGGACGCGCGGGTCAGTGTCCGCGGACGGACTAGGATGAGGGTACGGCGGAGGTTGAGGTGTGGGGCTGCCGGTGGGTTTCCGTTCCGGGCTAGGGTTAGGGTTAGGGAACGGCAAGTCTGAGGGCACAGGTGAGGGTGCGGACACGTGCTAGGGTCGGGGCACGTGCGGACGCGCGGGTCAGTGTCCGCGTACGGACTAGGATGAGGGTACGGCGGAGGCTAAGGTATGGGGCTGCCGGTGGGTTTCGCTTCCGGGCTAGGATTAGGGTTAGGGAACAGCAAGGCTGAGGGCACAGGTGAGGGTGCGGACACGTGCTAGGGTCGGGGCACGTGCGGACGCGCGGGTCAGTGTCCGCGTACGGACTAGGATGAGGGTACGGCGGAGGCTAAGGTGTGGGGCTGCCGGTGGGTTTCCGTTCCGGGCTAGGGTTAGGGTTAGGGAACGGCAAGGCTGAGGGCACAGGTGAGGGTGCGGACACGTGCTAGGGTCGGGGCACGTGCGGACGCGCGGGTCAGTGTCCGCGTACGGACTAGGATGAGGGTACGGCAGAGCCTAAGGTGTGGGGCTGCCGGTGGGTTTCCGTTCCGGGCTAGGGTTAGGGTTAGGGAACGGCAAGGCTGAGGGCACAGGTGAGGGTGCGGACACGTGCTAGGGTCGGGGCACGTGCGGACGCGCGGGTCAGTGTCCGCGTACGGACTAGGATGAGGGTACGGCGGAGGCTAAGGTGTGGGGCTGCCGGTGGGTTTCCTTTCCGGGCTAGGGTTAGGGTTAGGGAACGGCAAGGCTGAGGGCACAGGTGAGGGTGCGGACACGTGCTAGGGTCGGGGCACGTGCGGACGCGCGGGTCAGTGTCCGCATACGGACTAGGATGAGGGTACGGCGGAGGCTAAGGTGTGGGGCTGCCGGTGGGTTTCCGTTCCGGGCTAGGGTTAGGGTTAGGAAACGGCAAGGCTGAGGGCACAGGTGAGGGTGCGGACACGTGCTAGGGTCAGGGCACGTGCGGACGCGCGGGTCAGTGTCCGCGTACGGACTAGGATGAGGGTACGGCGGAGGCTAAGGTGTGGGGCTGCCGGTGGGTTTCCGTTCCGGGCTAGAGTTAGGGTTAGGGAACGGCAATGCTGAGGGCACAGGTGAGGGTGCGGACACGTGCTAGGGTCGGGGCACGTGCGGACGCGCGGGTCAGTGTCCGCGTACGGACTAGGATGAGGGTACGGCGGAGGCTAAGGTGTGGGGCTGCCGGTGGGTTTCCGTTCCGGGCTAGGGTTAGGGTTAGGGAACGGCAAGCCTGAGGGCACAGGTGAGGGTGCGGACACGTGCTAGGGTCGGGTCACGTGCGGACGCGCGGGTCAGTGTCCGCTTACGGACTAGGAAGAGGGTACGGCGGAGGCTAAGGTGTGGGGCTGCCGGTGGGTTTCCGTTCCGGGCTAGGGTTAGGGTTAGGGAACGGCAAGGTATTGGGCACAGATGAGGGTGCAGACACGTGCTAGGGTCGGGGTACGTGCGGACGCACGGGTCAGTGTCAGCGTACGGATTAGGATGAGGGTACGGCGGAGGGTAAGGTTTGGGGCTGCCGGTGGCTCTCCGTTCCGGGCTAGGGTTAGGGATAGGCAACGGGAAGATTTAGGGCACAGGTGAGGGTGCGGACACGTTCTAGGCTCGGGGCACGGGCGGACGCACGGGTCAGTGTCAGCGTACGGATTAGGATGATGGTACGGCGGAGTGTAAGGTGTGGGGCTGCCGGTGGGTTTCCGTTCCTGGCTAGGGTTAGGGTTAGGGAATGGCACGGTTTAGGGCACAGGTGAGGGTGCGGACACGTGCTAGGGTCGGGGCACGTGCGGACGCACGGGTCAGTGTCAGCGTACGGATTAGGATGAGGGTACGGCGGAGGCTAAGGTGTGGGGCTGCTGGTGGGTTTCCGTACTGGAATAGGGTTACGGTTAGGGAACGGCAAGGTTTAGGGCACAGGTGAGGTTGTGGACATGTGCTAGGCTCGGGGAACGTGCGGACGCAAGGGTCAGTGTCAGCGTACGGATTAGGATGAGGGTACGACGGAGGGTAAGGTGTGGGGCTGCCGGTGGGTTTCTGTTCCGGGCTAGGGTTAGGGTTAGGGAACAGCAAGGTTTAGGGCACAGGTGAGGGTGCGGACACGTGCTAGGGTAGGGGCACATGCGGACGCGCGGGTCAGTGTCAGCGTATGGATTAGGATGAGGGTACGGCAGAGGGTATGGTGTGGGGCTGGGTGGTTTTCCATTCCGAGCTAGGGTTAGGATTAGGGAACGGCAAGGTTTAAGGCACAGGTGAGGGTGCGGACACGTGCTATGGTCGGGGCATGTGCGGACGCTTGGTTCACTGTCAGCGTACGGATCAGGATGAGGGTACGGCGGAGGGTAAGGTGTGGGGCTGCCGGTGGGTTTCCATTTCGGGCTAGGGTTAGGGTTAGGGAACGGCAAGGCTGAGGGCACAGGTGAGGGTGCGGACACGTTCTAGGGTCAGGGCACGTGTGGACGCGCGGGTCAGAGTCCGCGTACGGACTAGGATGAGGGTACGGCGGAGGCTAAGGTGTGGGGCTGCCGGTGGGTTTCCGTTCCGGGCTAGGGTTAGGGTTAGGGAACGGCAAGGCTGAGGGCACAGGTGAGGGTGCGGACACGTGCTAGGGTCGGGGCATGTGCGGACGCGCGGGTCAGTGTCCGCGTACGGACTAGGATGAGGGTACGGCGGAGGCTAAGGTGTGGGGCTGCCGGTGGGTTTCTGTTCCGGGCTAGGGTTAGGGTTAGGGAACGGCAAGGCTGAGGGCACAGGTGAGGGTGCGGACAGGTGCTAGGGTCGGGGCACGTGCAGACGCGCGGGTCAGTGTCCGCGTACGGACTAGGCTGAGGGTACAGAGGAGGCAAAGGTCTGGGGCTGCCGGTGGGTTTCCATTCCGGGCTAGGGTTAGGGTTAGGGAACGGCAAGGTTGAGGGCACAGGTGAGGGTGCGGACACGTGCTAGGGTCGGGGCACGTGCGGACGCACGGGCCAGTGTCCGGGTACGGATTAGGATGAGGTTACGGAGGAGGCAAAGGTCTGGGGCTGCCGGTGGGTTTCCGTTCCGGGCTAGGGTTAGGGTTAGGGAACGGCAAGGTTGAGGGCACAGGTGAGGGTGCGGACACGTGCTAGGGTCGGGGCACGTGCGGACGCACGGGCCACTGTCCACGTACAGAGTAGGATGAGGGTACGGCAGAGGCTAAGGTGTGGGGCTGCCGGTGGGTTTCCGTTCCGGGCTAGGGTTAGGGTTAGGGAACGGCAATGTTTAGGGCACAGGTGAGGGTGCGGACACGTGCTAGGGTAGGGGAACGTGCATACGCACGGGTCAGTGTCAGCGTACGGATTAGGATGATGGTACGGCAGAGGGTAAGATGTGGGGCTGCCGGTGGGTTTCCGTTCCGGTCTAGGGTTAGGGTTAGGCAACGAGAAGGTTTAGGGCACAGGTGAGGGTGTGGACACGTGCTAGGGTCGGGGCACGTGCGGACGCACGGGTCAGTGTCAGCGTACGGATTAGGATGAGGGTACGGCAGAGGGTAAGGTGTGGGGCTGCCGGAGGGTTTTCGTTCCGGACTAGGGTTAGGGTTAGGGAACGGCAAGGTTTAGGGCACAGGTGAGGGTGCGGACACGTGCTAGTGTCGGGGCACGTGCGGACGCACGGGTCAGTGTCAGTGTACGGATTAGGATGAGGGTATGGCGGAGGGTAAGGTGTGGGGCTGCCAGTGGTTTTCCGTTCTGGGCTAGGGTTAGGGTTAGGGAACGGCAAGGTTTAGGGCACAGGTGAGGGTGCGGACACGTGCTAGGGTCGGGGCACGTGCGGACGCGTGGGTCAGTGTCCGCGTACGGACTAGGATGAGGGTACGGCGGAAGCTAAGGTGTGGGGCTGCCGTTGGGTTTCCGTTCCGGGCTACGGTTAGGGTTAGGGAACGGCAAGGCTGAGGGCACAGGTGAGGGTGCGGACACGTGCTAGGGTCGGGGCACGTGCGGACGCGCGGGTCAGTGTCCGCGTACGGACTAGGATGAGGGTACGGCGGAGGCTAAGGTGTGGGGCTGCCGGTGGGTTTCCGTTCCGGGCTAGGGTTAGGGTTAGGGAACGGCAAGGCTGAGGGCACAGGTGAGGGTGCGGACACGTGCTAGGGTCGGGGCACGTGCGGACGCGCGGGTCAGTGTCCGCGTACGGACTAGGATGAGGGTACGGCGGAGGCTAAGGTGTGGGGCTGCCGGTGGGTTTCCGTTCCGGGCTAGGGTTAGGGTTAGGGAACGGCAAGGCTGAGGGCACAGGTGAGGTTGAGGACACGTGCTAGGGTCGGGGCACGTGCGGACGCGCGGGTCAGTGTCCGCGTACGGACTAGGATGAGGGTACGGCGGAGGCTAAGGTGTGGGGCTGCCCGTGGGTTTCCGTTCCGGGCTAGGGTTAGGGTTAGGGAACGGCAAGGCTGAGGGCACAGGTGAGGGTGCGGACACGTGCTAGGGTCGGGGCACGTGCGGACGCGCGGGTCAGTGTCCGCGTACGGACTACGATGAGGGTACGGCGGAGGCTAAGGTGTGGGGCTGCCGGTGGGTTTCCGTTCCGGGCTAGGGTTAGGGTTAGGGAACGGCAAGGCTGAGGGCACAGGTGAGGGTGCGGACACGTGCTAGGGTCGGGGCACGTGCGGACGCGCGGGTCAGTGTCCGCGTACGGACTAGGATGAGGGTACGGCGGAGGCTAAGGTGTGGGGCTGCCGGTGGGTTTCCGTTCCGGGCTAGGGTTAGGGTTAGGGAACGGCAAGGCTGAGGGCACAGGTGAGGGTGTGGACACGTGCTAGGGTCGGGGCACGTGAGGACGCGCGGGTCAGTGTCCGCGTACGGACTAGGATGAGGGTACGGCGGAGGCTAAGGTGTGGGGCTGCCGGTGGGTTTCCGTTCCGGGCTAGGGTTAGGGTTAGGGAACGGCAAGGCTGAGGGCACAGGTGAGGCTGCGGACACGTGCTAGGGTCGGGGCACGTGCGGACGCGCGGGTCAGTGTCCGCGTACGGACTAGGATGAGGGTACGGCGGACGCTAAGGTGTGGGGCTGCCGGTGGGTTTCCCTTCCGGGCTAGGGTTAGGGTTAGGGAACGGCAAGGCTGAGGGCACAGGTGAGGGTGCGGACACGTGCTAGGGTCGGGGCACGTGCGGACGCGCGGGTCAATGTCCGCGTATGGACTAGGATGAGGGTACGGCGGAGGCTAAGGTGTGGGGCTGCCGGTGGGTTTCGCTTCCGGGCTAGGGTTAGGGTTAGGGAACGGCAAGGCTGAGGGCACAGGTGAGGGTTCGGACACGTGCTAGGGTCGGGGCACGTGCGGACGCGCGGGTCAGTGTCCGCGTACGGACTAGGATGAGGGTACGGCGGAGGCTAAGGTGTGGGGCTGCCGGTGGGTTTCCGTTCCGGGCTAGGGTTAGGGTTAGGGAACGGCAAGGCTGAGGGCACAGGTGAGGGTGCGGACACGTGCTAGGGTCGGGGCACGTGCGGACGCGCGGGTCAGTGTCCGCGTACGGACTAGGATGAGGGTACGGCGGAGGCTAAGGTGTGGGGCTGCCGGTGGGTTTCGCTTCCGGGCTAGGGTTAGGGTTAGGGAACGGCAAGGCTGAGGGCACAGGTGATGGTGCGGACACGTGCTAGGGTCGGGGCACGTGCGGACGCGCGGGTCAGTGTCCGCGTACGGACTAGGATGAGGGTACGGCGGAGGCTAAGGTGTGGGGCTGCCGGTGGGTTTCCGTTCCGGGCTAGGTTTAGGGTTAGGGAACGGCAAGGCTGAGGGCACAGGTGAGGGTGCGGACACGTGCTAGGGTCGGGGCACGTGCGGAAGCGCGGGTCAGTGTCCGCGTAGGGACTAGGATGAGGGTACTGCGGAGGCTAAGGTGTGGGGCTGCCGGTGGGTTTCCCTTCCCGGCTAGGGTTAGGGTTAGGGAACGGCAAGGCTGAGGGCACAGGTGAGGGTGCGGACACGTGCTAGGGTCGGGGCACGTGCGGACGTGCGGGTCAGTGTCCGCGTACGGACTAGGATGAGGGTACGGCGGAGGCTAAGGTGTGGGGCTGCCCGTGGGTTTCGCTTCCGGGCTAGGGTTAGGGTTAGGGAACGGCAAGGCTGAGGGCACAGGTGAGGGTGCGGACACGTGCTAGGGTCGGGGCATGTGCGGACGCGCGGGTCAGTGTCCGCGTACGGACTAGGATGAGGGTACGGCGGAGGCTAAGGTGTGGGGCTGCCGGTGGGTTTCCGTTCAGGGCTAGGCTTAGGGTTAGGGAACGGCAATGCTGAGGGCACAGGTGAGGGTGCGGACACGTGCTAGGGTCGGGGCACGTGCGGACGCGCGGGTCAGTGTCTGCGTACGGACTAGGATGAGGGTACGGAGGAGGCTAAGGTGTGGGGCTGCCGGTGGGTTTCCGTTCCGGGCTAGTGTTAGGGTTAGGGAACGGCAAGGCTGAGGGCACAGGTGAGGGGGCGGACACGTGCTAGGTTCGGGGCACGTGCGGACGCGCGGGTCAGTGTCCGCGTACGGACTAGGATGAGGGTACGGCGGAGGCTAAGGTGTGGGGCTGCCGGTGGGTTTCCGTTCCGGGCTAGGGTTAGGGTTAGGGAACGGCAAGGCTGAGGGCACAGGTGAGGGTGCGGACACGTGCTAGGGTCGGGGCACGTGCGGACGCGCGGGTCAGTGTCCGCGTACGGACTAGGAAGAGGGTACGGCGGAGGCTAAGGTGTGGGGCTGCCGGTGGGTTTCCGTTCCGGGCTAGGGTTAGGGTTAGGGAACGGCAAGGCTGAGGGCACAGGTCAGGGTGCAGACACGTGCTAGGGTCGGGGCACGTGCGGACGCGCGGTTCAGTGTCCGCGTACGGACTAGGATGAGGGTACGGCGGAGGCTAAGGTGTGGGGCTGCCGGTGGGTTTCCGTTCCGGGCTAGGGTTAGGGTTAGGGAACGGCAAGGCTGAGGGCACAGGTGAGGATGCGGACACGTGCTAGGGTCGGGGCACGTGCGGACGCGCGGGTCAGTGTCCGCGTACGGACTAGGATGAGGGTACGGCGGAGGCTAAGGTGTGGGGCTGCCGGTGGGTTTCGCTTCCGGGCTAGGGTTAGGGTTAGGGAACGGCAAGGCTGAGGGCACAGGTGAGGGTGCGGACACGTGCTAGGGTCGGGGCACGTGCGGACGCGCAGGTCAGTGTCCGCGTACGGACTAGGATGAGGGTACGGCGGAGGCTAAGGTGTGGGGCTGCCGGTGGGTTTCCGTTCCGGGCTAGGGTTAGGGTTAGGGAACGGCAAGGCTGAGGGCACAGGTGAGGGTGCGGACACGTGCTAGGGTCAGGGCACGTGCGGACGCGTGGGTCAGTGTCCGCGTACGGACTAGGATGAGGGTACGGCGGAGGCTAAGGTGTGGGGCTGCCGGTGGGTTTCCCTTCCGGGCTAGGGTTAGGGTTAGGGAACGGCAAGGCTGAGGGCACAGGTGAGGGTGCGGACACGTGATAGGGTCGGGGCACGTGCGGACGCGCGGGTCAGTGTCCGCGTACGGACTAGGATGAGGGTACGGCGGAGGCTAAGGTGTGGGGCTGCCGGTGGGTTTCTGTTCCGGGCTAGGGTTAGGGTTAGGGAACGGCAAGGCTGAGGGCACAGGTGAGGGTGCGGACACGTGCTAGGGTCGGGGCACGTGCGGACGCGCGGGTCAGTGTCCGCGTACGGACTAGGATGAGGGTACGGCGGAGGCTAAGGTGTGGGGCTGCCGGTGGGTTTCCGTTCCGGGCTAGAGTTAGGGTTAGGGAACAGCAAGGCTGAGGGCACAGGTGAGGGTGCGGACACGTGCTAGGGTCGGGGCACGTGCGGACGCGCGGGTCAGTGTCCGCGTACGGACTAGGATGAGGGTACGGCGGAGGCTAAGGTGTGGGGCTGCCGGTGGGTTTCCGTTCCGGGCTAGGGTTAGGGTTAGGGAACGGCAAGGCTGAGGGCACAGGTGAGGGTGCGGACACGTGCTAGGGTCGGGGCACGTGCGGACGCGCGGGTCAGTGTCCGCGTACGGACTAGGATGAGGGTACGGCGGAGGCTAAGGTGTGGGGCTGCCGGTGGGTTTCCGTTCTGGGCTAGGGTTAGGGTTAGGGAACGGCAAGGCTGAGGGCACAGGTGAGGGTGCAGACACGTGCTAGGGTCGGGGCACGTGCGGACGCGCGGGTCAGTGTCCGCGTACGGACTAGGATGAGGGTACGGCGGAGGCTAAGGTGTGGGGCTGACGGTGGGTTTCCGTTCCGGGCTAGGGTTAGGGTTAGGGAACGGCAAGGCTGAGGGCACAGGTGAGGGTGCGGACACGTGCTAGGGTCGGGGCACGTGCGGACGCACGGGTCAGTGTCCGCGTATGGACTAGGATGGGGGTACGGCGGAGGCTAAGGTGTGGGGCTGCCGGTGGGTTTCCGTTCAGGGCTAGGCTTAGGGTTAGGGAACGGCAAGGCTGAGGGCACAGGTGAGGGTGCGGACACGTGCTAGGGTCGGGGCACGTGCGGACGCGCGGGTCAGTGTCTGCGTACGGACTAGGATGAGGGTACGGAGGAGGCTAAGGTGTGGGGCTGCCGGTGGGTTTCCGTTCCGGGCTAGGGTTAGGGTTAGGGAACGGCAAGGCTGAGGGCACAGGTGAGGGGGCGGACACGTGCTAGGGTCGGGGCACGTGCGGACGCGCGGGTCAGTGTCCGCGTACGGACTAGGATGAGGGTACGGCGGAGGCTAAGGTGTGGGGCTGCCGGTGGTTTTCCGTTCCGGGCTAGGGTTAGGGTTAGGGAACGGCAAGGCTGAGGGCACAGGTGAGGGTGCGGACACGTGCTAGGGTCGGGGCACGTGCGGACGCGCGGGTCAGTGTCCGCGTACGGACTAGGAAGAGGGTACGGCGGAGGCTAAGGTGTGGGGCTGCCGGTGGGTTTCCGTTCCGGGCTAGGGTTAGGGTTAGGGAACGGCAAGGCTGAGGGCACAGGTCAGGGTGCAGACACGTGCTAGGGTCGGGGCACGTGCGGACGCGCGGTTCAGTGTCCGCGTACGGACTAGGATGAGGGTACGGCGGAGGCTAAGGTGTGGGGCTGCCGGTGGGTTTCCCTTCCGGGCTAGGGTTAGGGTTAGGGAACGGCAAGGCTGAGGGCACAGGTCAGGGTGCGGACACGTGCTAGGTTCGGGGCACGTGCGGACGCGCGGGTCAGTGTCCGCGTACGGACTAGGATGAGGGTACGGCGGAGGCTAAGGTGTGGGGCTGCCGGTGGGTTTCCTTTCCGGGCTAGGGTTAGGGTTAGGGAACGGCAAGGCTGAGGGCGCAAGTGAGGGTGCGGACACGTGCTAGTGTCGGGGCACGTGCGGACGCGCGGGTCAGTGTCCGCGTACGGATCAGGATGAGGGTACGGCGGAGGCTAAGGTGTGGGGCTGCCGGTGGGTTTCCGTTCCGGGCTAGGGTTAGGGTTAGGGAACGGCAAGGCTGAGGGCACAGGTGAGGGTGCGGACACGTGCTCGGGTCCGGGCACGTGCGGACGCGCGGTTCAGTGTCCGCGTACGGATTAGGATGAGGGTACGGAGGAGGCTAAGGTGTGTGGCTGCCGGTGGGTTTCCGTTCCGGGCTAGGGTTAGGGTTAGGGAACGGCAAGGCTGAGGGCACAGGTGAGGGTGCGGACACGTGCTAGGGTCGGGGCACGTGCGGACGCGCGGGTCAGTGTCCGCGTACGGACTAGGATGAGGGTACGGCGGAGGCTAAGGTGTGGGGCTGCCGATGGGTTTCCGTTCCGGGCTAGGGTTAGGGTTAGGGAACGGCAAGGCTGAGGGCACAGGTGAGGGTGCGGACACGTGCTAGGGTCGGGGCACGTGCGGACGCGCGGGTCAGTGTCCGCGTACGGACTAGGATGAGGGTACGGCGGAGGCTAAGGTGTGGGGTTGCCTGTGGGTTTCCCTTCCGGGCTAGGGTTAGGGTTAGGGAACGGCAAGGCTGAGGGCACAGGTGGGGGTGCGGACACGTGCTAGGGTCGGGGCACGTGCGGACGTGAGGGTCAGTGTCCGCGTACGGACTAGGATGAGGGTACGGCAGAGGCTAAGGTGTGGGGCTGCCGGCGGGTTTCCGTTCCGGGCTAGGGTTAGGGTTAGGGAACGGCAAGGCTGAGGGCACAGGTGAGGGTGCGGACACGTGCTAGGGTCGGGGCACGTGCGGACGCGCGGGTCAGTGTCCGCGTACGGACTAGGATGAGGGTACGGCGGAGGGTAAGGTGTGGGGCTGCCGGTGGGTTTCCGTTCCGGGCTAGGTTTAGGGTTAGGGAACGGCAAGGCTGAGGGCACAGGTGAGGGTGCGGACAAGTGCTAGGGTCGGGGCACGTGCGGACGCGCGGGTCAGTGTCCGCGTACGGACTAGGATGAGGGTACGGCGGAGGCTAAGGTGTGGGGCTGCCGGTGGGTTTCCATTCCGGGCTAGGGTTAGGGTTAGGGAACGGCAAGGCTGAGGGCACAGGTGAGGGTGCGGACACGTGCTAGGGTCGGGGCACGTGCGGACGCGCGGGTCAGTGTCCGCGTACGGACTAGGATGAGGGTACGGCGGAGGCTAAGGTGTGGGGCTGCCGGTGGGTTTCCGTTCTGGGCTAGGGTTAGGGTTAGGGAACGGCAAGGCTGAGGGCACAGGTGAGGGTGCGGACACGTGCTAGGGTCGGGGCATGTGCGGACGCGCGGGTCAGTGTCCGCGTACGGACTAGGATGAGGGTACGGCGGAGGCTAAGGTGTGGGGCTGCCGGTGGGTTTCCGTTCCGGGCTAGGGTTAGGGTTAGGGAACAGCAAGGCTGAGGGCACAGGTGAGGGTGCGGACACGTGCTAGGGTCGGGGCACGTGCGGACGCGCGGGTCAGTGTCCGCGTACGGACTAGGATGAGGGTACGGCGGAGGCTAAGGTGTGGGGCTGCCGGTGGGTTTCCGTTCCGGGCTAGGGTTAGGGTTAGGGAACGGCAAGGCTGAGGGCACAGGTGAGGGTGCGGACACGTGCTAGGGTCGGGGCACGTGCGGACGCGCGGGTCAGTGTCCGCGTACGGACTAGGATGAGGGTACGGCGGAGGCTAAGGTGTGGGGCTGCCGGTGGGTTTCCGTTCCGGGCTAGGGTTAGGGTTAGGGAACGGCAAGGCTGAGGGCACAGGTGAGGGTGCGGACACGTGCTAGGGTCGGGGCACGTGCGGACTCGCGGGTCAGTGTCCGCGTACGGACTAGGATGAGGGTACGGCGGAGCCTAAGGTGTGGGGCTGCCGGTGGGTTTCCGTTCCGGGCTTGGGTTAGGGTTAGGGAACGGCAAGGCTGAGGGCACAGGTGAGGGTGCGGACACGTGCTAGGGTCGGGGCACGTGCGGACGCGCGGGTCAGTGTCCGCGTACGGACTAGGATGAGGGTACGGCGGAGGCTAAGGTGTGCGGCTGCCGGTGGGTTTCCGTTCCGGCCTAGGGTTAGGGTTAGGTAACGGCAAGGCTGAGGGCACAGGTGAGGGTGCGGACACGTGCTAGGGTCGGGGCACGTGCGGACGCGCGGGTCAGTGTCCGCGTACGGACTAGGATGAGGGTACGGCGGAGGCTAAGGTGTGAGGCTGCCTGTGGGTTTCCCTTCCGGGCTAGGGTTAGGGTTAGGGAACGGCAAGGCTGCGGGCACAGGTGGGGGTGCGGACACGTGCTAGGGTCGGGGCACGTGCGGACATGAGGGTCAGTGTCCGCGTACGGACTAGGATGAGGGTACGGCAGAGGCTAAGGTGTGGGGCTGCCGGTGGGTTTCCGTTCCGGGCTAGCGTTAGGGTTAGGGAACGGCAAGGCTGAGGGCACAGGTGAGGGTGCGGACACGTGCTAGGGTTGGGGCACGTGCGGACGCGCGGGTCAGTGTCCGCGTACGGACTAGGATGAGGGTACGGCGGAGGCTAAGGTGTGGGGCTGCCGGTGGGTTTCCGTTCCGGGCTAGGTTTAGGGTTAGGGAACGGCAAGGCTGAGGGCACAGGTGAGGGTGCGGACACGTGCTAGGGTCGGGGCACGTGCGGACGCGCGGGTCAGTGTCCGCGTACGGACTAGGATGAGGGTACGGCGGAGGCTAAGGTGTGGGGCTGCCGGTGGGTTTCCGTTCCGGGCTAGGGTTAGGGTTAGTGAACGGCAAGGCTGAGGGCACAGGTGAGGGTGCGGACACGTGCTAGGGTCGGGGCACGTGCGGACGCGCGGGTCAGTGTCCGCGTACGGACTAGGATGAGGGTACGGCGGAGGCTAAGGTGTGGGGCTGCCGGTGGGTTTCCGTTCCGGGCTAGGGTTAGGGTTAGGGAACGGCAAGTCTGAGGGCACAGGTGAGGGTGCGGACACGTGCTAGGGTCGGGGCACGTGCGGACGCGTGGGTCAGTGTCCGCGTACGGACTAGGATGAGGGTACGGCGGAGGCTAAGGTGTGGGGCTGCCGGTGGATTTCCGTTCCGGGCTAGGGTTAGGGTTAGGGAACGGCAAGGCTGAGGGCACAGGTGAGGGTGCGGACACGTGCTAGGGTCGGGGCACGTGCGGACGCGCGGGTCAGTGTCCGCGTACGGACTAGGATGAGGGTACGGTGGAGGCTAAGGTGTGGGGCTGCCGGTGGGTTTCCGTTCCGGGCTAGGGTTAGGGTTAGGGAACGGCAAGGCTGAGGGCACAGGTGAGGGTGCGGACACGTGCTAGGGTCGGGGCACGTGCGGACGCGCGGGACAGTGTCCGCGTACGGACTAGGATGAGGGTACGGCGGAGGCTAAGGTGTGGGGCTGCCGGTGGGTTTCCGTTCCGGGCTAGGGTTAGGTTTAGGGAACGGCAAGGCTGAGGGCACAGGTGAGGGTGCGGACACGTGTTAGGGTCGGGGCACGTGCGGACGCGCGGGTCAGTGTCCGTGTACGGCCTAGGATGAGGGTACGGCGGAGGCTAAGGTGTGGGGCTGCCGGTGGGTTTCCGTTCCGGGCTAGGGTTAGGGTTAGGGAATGGCAAGGCTGAGGGCACAGGTGAGGGTGCGGACACGTGCTAGGGTCGGGGCACGTGCGGACGCGCGGGTCAGTGTCCGCGTACGGACTAGGATGAGGGTACGGTGGAGGCTAAGGTGTGGGGCTGCCGGTGGGTTTCCGTTCCGGGCTAGGGTTAGGGTTAGGGAACGGCAAGGCTGAGGGCACAGGTGAGGGTGCGGACACGTGCTAGGGTCGGGGCACGTGCGGACGCGCGGGTCAGTGTCCGCGTACGGACTAGGATGAGGGTACGGCGGAGGCTAAGGTGTGGGGCTGCCGGTGGGTTTCTGTTCCGGGCTAGGGTTAGGGTTAGGGAACGGCAAGGCTGAGGGCACAGGTGAGGGTGCGGACACGTGCTAGGGTCGGGGCACGTGCGGACGCGCGGGTCAGTGTCCGCGTACGGACTAGGATGAGGGTACGGCGGAGGCTAAGGTGTGGGGCTGCCGGTGGGTTTCCTGTCAGGGCTAGGGTTAGAGTTAGGGAACGGCAAGGCTGAGGGCAAAGGTGAGGGTGCGGACACGTGCTAGTGTCGGGGCACGTGCGGACGCGCGGGTCAGTGTCCGCGTACGGACTAGGATGAGGGTACGGCGGAGGCTAAGGTGTGGGGCTGCCGGTGGGTTTCCGTTCCGGGCTAGGGTTAGGGTTAGGGAACGGCAAGGCTGAGGGCACAGGTGAGGGTGCGGACACGTGCTAGGGTCGGGGCACGTGCGGACGCGCGGGTCAGTGTCCGCGTACGGACTAGGATGAGGGTACGGCGGAGGCTAAGGTGTGGGGCTGCCGGTGGGTTTCCGTTCCGGGCTAGGGTTAGGGTTAGTGAACGGCAAGGCTGAGGGCACAGGTGAGGGTGCGGACACGTGCTAGGGTCGGGGCACGTGCGGACGCGCGGGTCAGTGTCCGCGTACGGACTAGGATGAGGGTACGGCGGAGGCTAAGGTGTGGGGCTGCCGGTGGGTTTCCGTTCCGGGCTAGGGTTAGGGTTAGGGAACGGCAAGGCTGAGGGCACAGGTGAGGGTGCGGACACGTGCTAGGGTCGGGGCACGTGCGGACGCGTGGGTCAGTGTCCGCGTACGGACTAGGATGAGGGTACGGCGGAGGCTAAGGTGTGGGGCTGCCGGTGGATTTCCGTTCCTGGCTAGGGTTAGGGTTAGGGAACGGCAAGGCTGAGGGCACAGGTGAGGGTGCGGACACGTGCTAGGGTCGGGGCACGTGCGGACGCGCGGGTCAGTGTCCGCGTACGGACTAGGATGAGGGTACGGTGGAGGCTAAGGTGTGGGGCTGCCGGTGGGTTTCCGTTCCGGGCTAGGGTTAGGGTTAGGGAACGGCAAGGCTGAGGGCACAGGTGAGGGTGCGGACACGTGCTAGGGTCGGGGCACGTGCGGACGCGCGGGACAGTGTCCGCGTACGGACTAGGATGAGTGTACGGCGGAGGCTAAGGTGTGGGGCTGCCGGTGGGTTTCCGTTCCGGGCTAGGGTTAGGTTTAGGGAACGGCAAGGCTGAGGGCACAGGTGAGGGTGCGGACACGTGTTAGGGTCGGGGCACGTGCGGACGCGCGGGTCAGTGTCCGTGTACGGCCTAGGATGAGGGTACGGCGGAGGCTAAGGTGTGGGGCTGCCGGTGGGTTTCCGTTCCGGGCTAGGGTTAGGGTTAGGGAATGGCAAGGCTGAGGGCACAGGTGAGGGTGCGGACACGTGCTAGGGTCAGGGCACGTGCGGACGCGCGGGTCAGTGTCCGCGTACGGACTAGGATGAGGGTACGGTGGAGGCTAAGGTGTGGGGCTGCCGGTGGGTTTCCGTTCCGGGCTAGGGTTAGGGTTAGGGAACGGCAAGGCTGAGGGCACAGGTGAGGGTGCGGACACGTGCTAGGGTCGGGGCACGTGCGGACGCGCGGGTCAGTGTCCGCGTACGGACTAGGATGAGGGTACGGCGGAGGCTAAGGTGTGGGGCTGCCGGTGGGTTTCCGTTCCGGGCTAGGGTTAGGGTTAGGGAACGGCAAGGCTGAGGGCACAGGTGAGGGTGCGGACACGTGCTAGGGTCGGGGCACGTGCGGACGCGCGTGTCAGTGTCCGCGTACGGACTAGGATGAGGGTACGGCGGAGGCTAAGGTGTGGGGCTGCCGGTGGGTTTCCGTTCAGGGCTAGGGTTAGAGTTAGGGAACGGCAAGGCTGAGGGCAAAGGTGAGGGTGCGGACACGTGCTAGTGTCGGGGCACGTGCGGACGCGCGGGTCAGTGTCCGCGTACGGACTAGGATGAGGGTACGGCGGAGGCTAAGGTGTGGGGCTGCCGGTGGGTTTCCGTTCCGGGCTAGGGTTAGGGTTAGGGAACGGCAAGGCTGAGGGCACAGGTGAGGGTGCGGACACGTGCTAGGGTCGGGGCACGTGCGGACGCGCGGGTCAGTGTCCGCGTACGGACTAGGATGAGGGTACGGCGGAGGCTAAGGTGTGGGGCTGCCGGTGGGTTTCCGTTCCGGGCTAGGGTTAGGGTTAGAAAACGGCAAGGCTGAGGGCACAGGTGAGGGTGCGGACACGTGCTAGGGTCGGGGCACGTGCGGACGCGCGGGTCAGTGTCCGCGTACGGACTAGGATGAGGGTACGGCGGAGGCTAAGGTGTGGGGCTGCCGGTGGGTTTCCGTTCCGGGCTAGGGTTAGGGTTAGGGAACGGCAAGGCTGAGGGCACAGGTGAGGGTGCGGACACGTGCTAGGGTCGGGGCACGTGCGGACGCGCAGGTCAGTGTCCGCGTACGGACTAGGATGAGGGTACGGCGGAGGCTAAGGTGTGGGGCTGCCGGTGGGTTTCCCTTCCGGGCTAGGGTTAGGGTTAGGGAACGGCAAGGCTGAGGGCACAGGTGAGGGTGCGGACACGTGCTAGGGTCGGGGCACGTGCGGACGCGCGGGTCAGTGTCCGCGTATGGACTAGGATGAGGGTACGGCGGAGGCTAAGGTGTGGGGCTGCCGGTGGGTTTCCGTTCCGGGCTAGGGTTAGGGTTAGGGAACGGCAAGGCTGAGGGCACAGGTGAGGGTGCGGACACATGCTGGGGTCGGGGCACGTGCGGACGCGCGGGTCAGTGTCCGCGTACGGACTAGGATGAGGGTACGGCGGAGGCTAAGGTGTGGGGCTGCCGGTGGGTTTCCGTTCCGGGCTAGGGTTAGGGTTAGGGAACGGCAAGGCTGAGGGCACAGGTGAGGGTGCGGACACGTGCTAGGGTCGGGGCACGTGCGGACGCACGGGTCAGTGTCCGCGTACGGACTAGGATGAGGGTACGGCGGAGGGTAAGGTGTGGGGCTGCCGGTGGGTTTCCGTTCCGGGCTAGGGTTAGGGTTAGGGAACGGCAAGGCTGAGGGCACAGGTGAGGGTGCGGACACGTGCTAGGGTCGGGGCACGTGCGGACGCGCGGGTCAGTGTCCGCGTACGGACTAGGATGAGGGTACGGCGGAGGCTAAGGTGTGGGGCTGCCGGTGGGTTTCCGTTCCGGGCTAGGGTTGGGGATAGGGAACGGCAAGGCTGAGGGCATAGGTGAGGGTGCGGACACGTGCTAGGGTCGGAGCACGTGCGGACGCGCGGGTCAGTGTCCGCGTACGGACTAGGATGAGGGTACGGCGGAGGCTAAGGTGTGGGGCTGCCGGTGGGTTTCGCTTCCGGGCTAGGGTTAGGGTTAGGGAACGGCAAGGCTGAGGGCACAGGTGAGGGTGCGGACACGTGCTAGGGTCGGGGCACGTGCGGACGCGCGGGTCAGTGTCCGCGTACGGACTAGGATGAGGGTACGGCGGAGGCTAAGGTGTGGGGCTGCCGGTGGGTTTCCGTTCCGGGCTAGGGTTAGGGTTAGGGAACGGCAAGGCTGAGGGCACAGGTGAGGGCGCGGACACGTGCTAGGATCGGGGCACGTGCGGACGCGCGGGTCAGTGTCCGCGTACGGACTAGGA
This sequence comes from Hyperoodon ampullatus, assembly GCF_949752795.1. Classification (NCBI taxonomy): domain Eukaryota; kingdom Metazoa; phylum Chordata; class Mammalia; order Artiodactyla; family Ziphiidae; genus Hyperoodon; species Hyperoodon ampullatus. The sequence goes on from NC_136932.1 coordinate 60,504,943, forward strand.
TGAGGGTACGGCGGAGCCTAAGGTGTGGGGCTACCGATGGGTTTCCGTTCCGGGCTAGGGTTAGGGTTAGGGAACGGCAAGGCTGAGGGCACAGGTGAGGGTGCGGACACGTGCTAGGGTCGGGGCACGTGCGGACGCGCGGGTCAGTGTCCGCGTACGGACTAGGATGAGGGTACGGCGGAGGCTAAGGTGTGGGGCTGCCGGTTGGTTTCCGTTCCGGGCTAGGGTTAGGGTTAGGGAACGGCAAGGCTGAGGGCACAGGTGAGGTTGCGGACACGTGCTAGGGTTGGGGCACGTGCGGACGCGCGGGTCAGTGTCCGCGTACGGACTAGGATGAGGGTACGGCGGAGGCTAAGGTGTGGGGCTGCCGGTGGGTTTCCGTTCCGGGCTAGGGTTAGGGTTAGGGAACGGCAAGGCTGAGGGCACAGGTGAGGGTGCGTACACGTGCTAGGGTCGGGGCACGTGCGGACGCGCTGGTCAGTGTCCGCGTACGGACTAGGATGAGGGTACGGCGGAGGCTAAGGTGTGGGGCTGCCGGTGGGTTTCCGTTCCGGGCTAGGGTTAGGGTTAGGGAACGGCAAGGCTGAGGGCACAGGTGAGGGTGCGGACACGTGCTAGGGAAGGGGCACGTGCGTACGCGCGGGTCAGTGTCCGCGTACGGACTAGGATGAGGGTACGGCGGAGGCTAAGGTGTGGGGCTGCCGGTGGGTTTCCTTTCCGGGCTAGGGTTAGGGTTAGGGAACGGCAAGGCTGAGGGCACAGGTGAGGGTGCGGACACGTGCTAGGGTCGGGGCACGTGCGGACGCGCGGGTCAGTGTCCGCGTACGGACTAGGATGAGGGTACGGCGGAGGCTAAGGTGTGGGGCTGCCGGTGGGTTTCCGTTACGGGCTAGGATTAGGGTTAGGGAACGGCAAGGCTGAGGGCACAGGTGAGGGTGCGGACACGTGCTAGGGTCGGGGCACGTGCGGACGCGCGGGTCAGTGTCCGCGTACGGACTAGGATGAGGGTACGGCGGAGGCTAAGGTGTGGGGCTGCCGGTGGGTTTCCGTTCCGGGCTAGGGTTAGGGTTAGGGAACGGCAAGGCTGAGGGCACAGGTGAGGGTGCGGACACGTGCTAGGGTCGGGGCACGTGCGGACGCGCGGGTCAGTGTCCGCGTACGGACTAGGATGAGGGTACGGCGGAGGCTAAGGTGTGGGGCTGACGGTGGGTTTCCGTTCCGGGCTAGGGTTAGGGTTAGGGAACGGCAAGGCTGAGGGCACAGGTGAGGGTGCGGACACGTGCTAGGGTCGGGGCACGTGCGGACGCGCGGGTCAGTGTCCGCGTACGGACTAGGATGAGGGTACGGCGGAGGCTATGGTGTGGGGCTGCCGGTGGGTTTCCGTTCAGGGCTAGGCTTAGGGTTAGGGAACGGCAAGGCTGAGGGCACAGGTGAGGGTGCGGACACGTGCTAGGGTCGGGGCACGTGCGGACGCGCGGGTCAGTGTCCGCGTACGGACTAGGATGAGGGTACGGCGGAGGCTAAGGTGTGGGGCTGCCGGTGGGTTTCCGTTCCGGGCTAGGGTTAGGGTTAGGGAACGGCAAGGCTGAGGGCACAGGTGAGGGTGCGGACACGTGCTAGGGTCGGGGCACGTGCGGACGCGCGGGTCAGTGTCCGCGTACGGACTAGGATGAGGGTACGGCGGAGGCTAAGGTGTGGGGCTGCCGGTGGGTTTCCGTTCCGGGCTAGGGTTAGGGTTAGGGAACGGCAAGGCTGAGGGCACAGGTGAGGGTGCGGACACGTGCTAGGGTCGGGGCACGTGCGGACGCGCGGGTCAGTGTCCGCGTACGGACTAGGATGGGGGTACGGCGGAGGCTAAGGTGTGGGGCTGCCGGTGGGTTTCCGTTCCGGGCTAGGGTTAGGGTTAGGGAACGGCAAGACTGAGGGCACAGGTGAGGGTGCGGACACGTGCTAGGGTCGGGGCACGTGCGGACGCGCGGGTCAATGTCCGCGTACGGACTAGGATGAGGGTACGGCGGAGGCTAAGGTGTGGGGCTGCCGGTGGGTTTCCGTTCCGGGCTAGGGTTAGGGTTAGGGAACGGCAAGGCTGAGGGCACAGGTGAGGGTGCGGACACGTGCTAGGGTCGGGGCACGTGCGGACGCGCAGGTCAGTGTCCGCGTACGGACTAGGATGAGGGTACGGCGGAGGGTAAGGTGTGGGGCTGCCGGTGGGTTTCCGTTCCGGGCTAGGGTTAGGGTTAGGGAACGGCAAGGCTGAGGGCACAGGTGAGGGTGCGGACACGTGCTAGGGTCGGGGCACGTGCGGACGCGCGGGTCAGTGTCCGCGTACGGACTAGGATGAGGGTACGGCGGAGGCTAAGGTGTGGGGCTGCCGGTGGGTTTCCGTTCCGGGCTAGGGTTAGGTTTAGGGAACGGCAAGGCTGAGGGCACAGGTGAGGGTGCGGACACGTGCTAGGGTCGGGGCACGTGCGGACGCGCGGGTCAGTGTCCGCGTACGGACTAGGATGAGGGTACGGCGGAGGCTAAGGTGTGGGGCTGCCGGTGGGTTTCCGTTCCGGGCTAGGGTTAGGGTTAGGGAAGGGCAAGGCTGAGGGCACAGGTGAGGGTGCGGACACGTGCTAGGGTCGGGGCACGTGCGGACGCGCGGGTCAGTGTCCGCGTACGGACTAGGATGAGGGTACGGCGGAGGCTAAGGTGTGGGGCTGCCGGTGGGTTTCCGTTCCGGGCTAGGGTTAGGGTTAGGGAACTGCAAGGCTGAGGGCACAGGTGAGGGTGCGTACACGTGCTAGGGTCGGGGCACGTGCGGACGCGCGGGTCAGTGTCCGCGGACGGACTAG